>NC_092814.1:66081840-66681840 GCF_023375885.2 Dermacentor andersoni
CGCTTAGAATGAGATAATGGATGCCCTTTACAGAACCGCGACATCTGTCTTGATCCACAGCTATTAATTCGTAAACTTCGTGCTTCTATCTTTTTCGGACGTTTTTCGAATTTTTAAGAATTTCTTTAACAAAATCCAGGCCTTAAATCGAAATTCCGCTTCTAACAGTCACTAGAATTTGACTTTCTCTCTCAAATGTAACAAATTTCATAAAAATCGGTGAAGGGGTTATCTCAGAAAAGCGTTTCTGCGTTTTACATGTATTTGAATAAGCCACGTCGTGTGTGGCCCCGAGCTAAAGCTTCCTCTTGGTGCAAACATGTGCTTTCACATTCTTATTTACTTATTTATTTGTTTACCCTAAATTTATATGAACGCCAAAGAACCCCAGGTGGTCAAAATGAATGCTGAGTCCTCCAACGGTTGCCTCATAACAAGATGCTGATTTTACCACGCAAAACCCCCGAATTTAATATGTATTTATGTATTTTATTATACACCTAATAATAATGGTATCACTTTTATTACACTATTTTGTCCATCCATAGTCACAGGCCTAAGTTCCTGAAATGTCATATCACCTATTTTTAGTGTGCTACCTCAAGTCAGGGATGCGATTTACCTACGACGATCATCAGTGCTTAATGTAGCCTTGCAGTCACACAGGTAGAGCTTCATTGGTGAAAACTTATTCTTATTAAGTTACCTATAAATAAGTACTCAGATTGGGGTGTTGTATATAAAACAGCGAAGGCGAGAAGATGAGGTGGCGCCGGAATCGAAGCAGGCACCTGCCTCTGGTTATGCTAAATCTGGCCTGTTTCCTACGTGGAAGCTGCAAGTGCCCTCATTTTGTTCACCGAAGCACGATGAAACTACATTAATTGAGGCCGAAGATTCAGGCGGTAGTTTATTTTCCTCGCCTGATTTCTTTCCCGTGTATTCCTGACCCAAGTCCACCTGTGTATCGCTACTCATAGAAAATATATGTAGGACAATATAATCGTTTTACACGCGTCTCTCTTCAACTCCCATATGATTTTGGAAAGCTCCTTGAGAGGAAATACCCCCCCCCCCTCCCTCTTTTTTTTTCTTTATTAAGAAACGAAATGACGAAATTATGTATCGCCCTGAAACTGGACGTGTCATAATATTGAACGTCTTTATTGCAGTACCGGTATGAAAGTCAGCTTTTGTTTTTTACACTCTTGCTTTTGCCACAAGCATCGTTGTACATTCTGCCGCACGAAGTGGAAAACATATCGGATTCTTGACTGCTTGGCTGTCACGTCACTGAGCTTCCTCATAAGGCCAACAGCACGAATTTATCTCTAAACTAAAATGACAGTTGGATTGACCGTTTCGTGAATGCTCTTTTTTTCTCTCTCCCTGATCAGGATGTACCTGCTCATGTGCATTTTGTGGGAATATAGAATTCGAAACGGACAAGTTTGGCGTCCTTAATAGCTCACTAGAGTAGCTTCGTGGTGCACTCAACAGTAACTATGCGAGAAAAAAATGAAAACATAATGGCTTCTTAGTCATCCTGTATTGTTTCACTGTTACACAAGGTTTGAATAACGCCATCACTTTCACAATCACGGCCGGGTTCACGAAGTCACACGTAGAACACCAAAGGTGAAAAGAGAAGTCAAAATATTATATCTAATAAGCTGATACTATCTAAAGGGATCGTCTACAAAGTGTTTGAGAAAGAATAAGTAATTATTAGGAACACTACAGCTAAAAATGTTTTTTTCTGTCGCAAAATGTTATTTGTGTCTGCGCGCACCAAGATTTCGTAACCGTAGCGGACTGACACACTATTTACGTTACATTAACTGATGACATTCACTGAAGAGCACGTGTCACAGGTGAAGAAGTGAACTCGGTCGGTGTTCAAGACGTGTCCATTTAGCAAGAGTCCTGACAATACAACAAATTCCTTGAGAGACTCCTTCACTACCCTTTTTATCCCTTTCCCCTCACCCGTACAGCGCCGTGGAGGTGCCCTCGCACGAGAGGCAGTAACGGCACTGTACTTATCTCTTCCTTTTCCCCTTTAAAACCACTCACACAAGAGGGGGTAGCGCTTGCCCGTGTCCGTCCTTCCGTGCCGGTTACTTTCTTCGCGCTTCAAGTCTACTAGTGACTGAATACTACCTAAACTAGACCGCGCTGAAGCTTCAATTGCTTGCCTCCTACCCAAACTTTCGTCAAAATGCATTGGCTTTTCTGGTGAAATTGCCCCACGAATCCTTCCTCGTGCACTCATGGGCTAAACTACACACCCACCAACATTTCTTGTGGTAGATTTGGGATACCAGCAGTACTTCGAAACTGGCACTCGTCACAGTATATATATATATATATATATATATATATATATATATATATATGTGTGTGTGTGTGTGTGTGTGTGTGTGTGTGTGTGTGTGTGTGTGTGTGTGTGTGTGTGTGACAAGCTATTTTTATATACTGTGCTGTTGTGAAGGGTCACTTAATAGTCATTGCTATTGCCGAAACTTCCAGTGGAAGTTTCACGAAGGCGTACACTACTTTGATTGGAATGACCGACAGGGCTGCATGCGACGTCGGCGGCGTGGAAGAGAACATCGAACATTGATTGTGCCATTGTCATCGATTTCAGTCAGAAAGACAAACGTTATCTATCGCATTGCGACGACAGGACGATCGGCCGTTGTCTGTGGAGGTGCTACTTGAAGACCGTCCCCATCGCTCGTCGGCCCACAAAGCTATGAAGGCACTTTTGTCTTTCTTTAGGGCGACTGGCCTATGTGAACGTCTTCAACCCGCTCAGGCCGTCCGCGTGCGTGCGCGATCTCACCGCGGCTTTCCACCCCCTCACCTCCCTCTCTCTATCTTATCTTTCTATTCCCTCTTTCCCGTCCTCCAGAGTAGGGTAGCCAACCAGGCGCATTTCTGGTTAACATTCCTACCTTCTCTCTTTATTTTCTCCTCCTCCAGTGGAGAGAGAGAAAGAGAGAGACAAGAAAACGTAGGAAGGCTAACCAAATGTCGTTCTTTTGTCGACTCTACGCGTGGAGAGGGGATTCGGCGAGCGAAAGCGACAGGGAGCGAAAACAGGTATGAGTTCCGTCAGACCACGTGCACCAGACAAGATACATGGCGTCTATAGATGGGTCCTCAAGACCCGTGCCTTCAAGTAGGCGCTAAGATGGCTTTTCGGACTGATGAGAGATCAGGTCCAGCTCTCGTGCGCTTAGCGTGGATGAAAGGTCGATCGACCGCTCGGTGGTTCAATACCAGGATGTCGAGCAGAAACCTATTAGGATTCGATTCGGGTTCTCGCTTTTCGGTTCGGTGCAGGTTTACCTCCGGAGCGAAACGTATAATGGTTCGAACCGGTTCGGAGCTTTGAGACAATACATTCGTGGGCTTCCGGTTTCCGCAAGAAAGCGCGGTACATTGAGATACAAGTTCACTTGGGTTAGAACTACAGCGGACCATTTGCTTTTGCACGAGCGTTAACTCTAAAAAAAATCACAAGAAAATGGAGAAGAAAAAAAAATCAATTCTCCAGAACGCTTCCATAAGCAGTGTACTGAAAAAGCGGTAATGAACCTACACAACATGAACTTCGCCTACACATTAGCCATATCCTGCCTCATGTTTTCACCAAATATAAACAAGATGACTCGTTTA
Source organism: Dermacentor andersoni (assembly GCF_023375885.2). NCBI lineage: Eukaryota > Metazoa > Arthropoda > Arachnida > Ixodida > Ixodidae > Dermacentor > Dermacentor andersoni. Next base: position 66,085,528 of record NC_092814.1, read on the forward strand.
GTACACCGAGGACACAGGGGAAACTTACTATGAACCTCGTATAACATATCAAAATAGGAAAGAAAAGGAGAGTTCAGAAGTTATTTGCCGAACTCATAATTAAGCTACAAATGTTAAATTCTTACCGCAGGGGCCCGCTAACACGGCTCCTATTTCCGCTGAATATGAACTCGGTGCACTTAGAGTTCTCTCTGGAGACTGGAAAACATACAACTCTTTCCAACCCTTGATTAAGAAATTTTTTGCCCCTAACGCGCCTCTCCCCCACTTCCTCTATGTATAAACTTGTTGAATGACGTGCTTCTTCCACGACACCGTGAAAACACGCATGTAACGTTTCCGAGCGTTTCTGTAGTAGCACTAACAGCTTCGCTGTATAAAAAGAAGATAGTTATGTGGTGCGTACGGTGAGCAGAACTCGTTAAACATCGTGTGGTATTTTTATTGAAACAGTGGGCCTAGTTGTGTATACATGATGAACGTATAAGGAGTTCCAGCAGGTACGGACGCGAGCACAAGTAAGAAGAAATGGACAGGAGTACCAGCGTTGTCTTGTCGGGTTCTTCTTACTTGTGCTCGCGTTCGTACCTGCTGGAACCCCTTATACGTTCACTATGCACGAACTGGCCCACCAAACCACACTACTAAATTGCGTATACATCTTCATGGCTAAACACTGAGCATGAAAACAAGATGGGACAAGAGAGACAACTGGTTATTGTGTTCACCAGGGGCTGAACAGCTGTCCAATTGTCTCTCTTGTCCCGTTTTGTTTACAAGCTCAATTTTTAGCTATCAAGTTAATAGTGGCATGAGTGAAGATCTCGGACGAATACGACTTTTTCTGGCATTTCATTACGATTCATGTTCTATCGTAGCTTTCTTCAGAAGTGCTCGTGCAAACTGCTTCACTCACACACACACAAAGTAATAACATCTAAACAATATAGCTAGATAGAGCCTACAACTACATAAACTCACGAATAATAGGCGAGCACTGCGAAACAAAGTCCGCTCTCCCTCTAACTTCATTAAGTTGTCGCCGTCTCATTTTTGTCGTCGAAAATTTCCACAAGGTCACAATCGCGCTGCAGAAGTAAGAGCGGTCACTGAAAGTATAGCACAAACTGCGACACACTTATCGAACAGGGAAAGCGGTTCGCTACTGTTCCTGAACACAGCAGATGCCCTGACCACAAGCAGTATCCTCCACGACTAACATCTCGAACATGTCATTAAAGTTTGTCTCTCTCTCTCTCCACAACGACTCAGTGTCAGCGACGGACTGTATAGACAATGAGCACCGACCATGCGTACAGTTCAGTGAGCCAACGATATCAATGTGGCGAGCCACATAGCGATTCCCTCGGTAACACACCGTGCGCTGCGTTGAATTGACGCAAGAGTCATTGTCTGCTTCCGTAGATTTCAATGACAACGACCCTGTCCTGGGTTTGTGATCCAACCGGTTCGGAACGGTTCCTGAAAGTGGTTCCGGTTCGGGTTGGGTTCCAAAGTGGCGGGAAAAATATCGGCTTGGTTCGGTTCAGGTTCAGCTGAATACAACTACGGTTTTCAGTTCAGTTACGGTTCCGTAAGACACACCGAAGATCGTGGCGTTGCTCGTCGAAACAGGCGCAGTGGCACAGGAGGAGCTCGGTATGGTCTCCTCGCATCTGAACTGGCCGCAAATTGAATAGTCGGCCATTCCGATGCAATAGCAGTATGAACTAGAAAATTGCTGCTCCTATGCGCAGACTGACATGGCCCAGTATTGCGTCACATCATGAGAAATAGGGCGCGGACTGCAACCCTAACGACGCATCGAAGCTGCGTAAGCGACGGTTGCAAGTTCGTGGTGTATTCGAGCGAGCCAGCGGGGAACTTACACGCAAGATGGCGAAGCTCTATCGCGGTGTCGTCTCGATTGACAATTGCACAAGAAGTGTCAGAGCTCCGGCGTGGGATGATGATAGTGCAATGTTATCGGCAAGGCTTATACCAACTGCACCTCAGTAACCCTGCGAGCTACTGAAAATTTTATCCTATCATGTCCTCTGTCAGCAGCGCAGTGACCAAGTTCCTTCCACGCCGGCATCAAGCCCATTCGACCATATAGATAATTATTAGATATAGGGTTCTTTTACAACTCCTACGATGTTTTTAGATCGTGCGGCGGTCACCCATGATACCGAAGGAGATGATAGCAAAGATGCATGCCTAGGACGAACTTTGCGGACGGACAAACCTTTGTGAACTTGCGCCAGGATGTGTTTCTTTTCCATATTTACTTTCTCCTCTTTCTCCTTCCAGGGGAGCTCATGGCCGCGATACTTCGAAATGGATTGTGGAAAAAACTCAATGCCCTTCCACTCTGTGAAGAAGGATGATCAGCGAAGCTGTGTATGTGGGCCCCTTAATGCGAACTGCATCTCCGCCACGGGTCGGCCCGACATTGCACTATCTTCGAGATCGGCCCACGTATGGGGAGTGCTTCACCGCCGCCGTGGGTGGGACCGATATTGCACTATGTTCGGGATTTTGTGTGTACACATGGACACGATCCTGGGGGAACGAGCCCTTAACAGCTTCGCTGTAAAAAGGTGCACCAGTTGTGTCATTCTATTATATTTTAGAACATATATCACTTAAAGTAACTTGCTGAGGGATCTAGAAAAAAGAAAGCCAGCTTAGCCCCAGTTGAGAAGCAGTGACTACGAGAGCTAGCTCAATCAGAGTCAGTCAGACGCGGAGTCTTTCGCGCGGTAGCGGTAGCAGCAAATGTTCGCAACAGTGCACCAAAAATATGCGCATCACGGCCCGTCCGGTAGCGTCAAGATAACTTGGGCAGCATACGACGGTCTACTGGCCTGCTCCTAAGGCAGATTTCTACTGTCCTTCCTTTGAAAGGGAACGACATGTTCTCCACGCCACATTTAGCCAGCTGTATGAAAGACTTTTCACAGGGAACAATATCTTGACGCCGTGGGCTCGCATATTGCAGCAGCAGAAAGAAGCAAGAGCGCTACTTCAGTTTCTCAAGTCAACCGCAGGGAGTAACTACCGTTGACTGCTGAACATGACAGTTCGTCTTCACTTCCAGTGAGCCAGAGCGAAAAATATCGAATGGGTAAAGAATGCTAAGCATGCTATCTTTCCACCCCCACTTTTGCTATTCTCAAATGTAGGGTAGTCAAGAGGCCTCACCGCTGGATAACCTCCAGGCATTTCCATTATTTCTCTCTTTCTCTCTTACTTGCTAACGTTCTTAATACTCCCTAATACTTGTCGTGGACATATCATTCTTACTTCCAAGGCCATCCCACAGCTGAAGGCGCTTGTCATGATGCATGCTACAAGTGTTCAACGTGCATAACTGTAGCTGATTACGGGACGTCTAGCCGGCCTCATGTTGCATCCACACTGATCGGAAGCTTTGGAAAGTCTTGTCCTCTTGTCCTCGAGATGCATGATTTTAGAAGCTTCCTTTTTTTTTAAAAAGGAAAGCTGTACATATCTAACCTAGAAACTGGATAGAAAGTGCAGCCGTCGTAGCTATTTGGAAGAGCATTGCGCACGTCATTCGCAGGTAAGGGGTTCGGTTCCTACTGGGCACGTTGGTTTCATTTTCAGCTTAATTTCCTAGGTAGGTAGGGAGGGTTGAATGGGGTCCAGCTAGACAGGTTGGTAGCAGTACGCCTCTCGCTACGCCATTTCACTTCTATGCAAATCAGAAAAAAAGAAGAAGAAAAAGTCTGCTTTACAAATGAACTTAAAAATGACGATAATAAAAAGGGCACTTGCGCAAGCATACACGAGAACACGCAAGAAAGGAAGGGGGAATAAAACATGAAACATAAACAACAAAGGCGAGTCACTGCATACATTCGAGGCCAGCGTTTTAAGCGACCCCGCCCTCCCCCTCCCCCTGCCCTTTTCCGCACTTGTGGAAAGTAGTTTAGTGCACTGCAAGCCTTTTTTTATCATGATCAAACATACAAACGTACTTTTAATGTTCTTGTACAATTATAAAACGTGCACTTTGAGAAAAGGACAGGAAATGTTCTTTCATCATGTGATTTTCTCGGCTTTAGTGTTCTTTACTCGCTTTATTACAATAAAATGGAGCCCCTCAGTTTTCCTGCATGATTCCTATCGCGCTTTACCTTTATGTATACCTATTCACTCTCTCTCCCCAGCGTAGGGTAGCAAACCGGATCTACCCATCTGGTTAACCTCCCTGCCTTTCCCCTTTCTTCTGTCTCTCTCTCTATTCACATCCTGGCAATCCCTTTTATTCGAAGCTTGGCAGTTAGGCTACCTATCAGATAACAGTTCTTTCACCCGGTCGCCGTGGCCAGGATTTGATCCCGCTACCTGGTGCTCAGCAGCACAACACCATTGCCCCTAAGCAGCCGCGGCGCGCCCCCTCACTCATTACCACAAAGTTGTGCGCTTTCGAACCGCCCCAGCTCCCGAAAAACCAGGCGGCGACGACTGCATCTGCCTTTCCGACGACAGCTTTCATGCATAACCGTGGATCAGCTGATCTTCTGGGTCGATAATTATCATAGGACAGGATGGCTGCGAACATAAACGCAGTCTCTACGTTCCCTGCGCGCCGACACGTACAGCCTAACGAGGTGCGCGTTGGCTTACCCTGCCCAGCGCCTCAGACGTAAAGGGCTACGGCAGCGGCGGCGGAGGCGGCGGCGGCCCGACAGCGCGCTCTCATGACGCAATGCGAGTCGCCCACCAACGTCAATAACCAGGTGGGCGGCCCGCTCGATCGGAGCCGAACGAAAAGACGATCGCGCGCGGCTGCTCCTGTTTCCAAATGCGCAGACAAAGCGTACGCCCGAAATAACTCGCAGGAATTATCAACGAAGGCAGAGAGAAAAAAGAAGCGAGGCGGCGGCAGCAGCGCTCCGTCACGACACAGCGCGGTATACTCCGGAGCTGCGAGAAAAGAAAAAGAAAGATACAGTAACGGATGGATCGCACGCGAGTGGCTCGCCATGATGAACAGCCGCAGAAAACTTAGCAACAGGCGGCTGAAATTGGCATGCGCCGCCCGAGAATCGTGCCGATGTGGTGTTGCCGCCATCTCGCACCGGGGGCCCGATGAATCTTTTATCCTCGCCGCGCGAGTTCACCGCGGAGCCGCAGAGCTGGAGTGCGCGGAAGGAAGAGAGTCGAAATCTGTGCGTGTCTTCTTCGATGGTGGCCGATGAGCGCGGAGCCCGTTAATATTGGAGGGGAGGCATGTTATCAGCACGCTCGTGCGTAGCTCTGACAAATGAGAGAGCTTGGCTCTGGCAGTCGCCTACTTGAAGTGAGCTAGCGTTCTAGACCACGATAGCAAGCCAATTCGCTTTCGCTCCGTCCTTTATTGGGCCCTCGAAGACGCCGAGGGTTATACCAGTGACGTCACGCGCGCAGTAGTGGAGTGCCCCAAAGCGAACTTTTTCCGAGCCCCCTCCCCCTTCAGGGAAGACGCGCAACGGGCGTGTGCAACGAACAGAAAATAATGGTGAATCCGGAGAAGCGTAATAATTGACTACTGTATTAGGTAGGCCATTCGAATTAAATGTCGGCGCTAGCTTCTCACAGGCCCTTTTCGTGCATATTCCTAAAGGATTACCGGTACATGCATCATTTTGAGATTATTGGCTACTTTAATGCTATCAGCAATCTTTCTTATGGTTTATGCGTAATTAATGATGTGCTTTAAACAAAGATTATTATGAAAGGCAGCACATACCAATTGAACCATCTTGACATAAAATACGTTTATTGAATAGCGGTACGTAACCAGTGGCAAGTTAATTGAAGTGCACTACATGCTCAGTGTTACATACACAGTAAACAAAGTTCTGGTCCCACAGTTCGTTACGAACCTGGTTCTTTCGGCACAGAAGTCCGATGCTCTGCCCATTTGACCATGGACTAACCAATGACCCCAGTTGGCGGGAAAATGGTGAGGCGCGGACATACATGGATACACAGAGCTTTACCGCAGACTGGGTGAAGTTCCCAAGGAATCCTAACAGCATTAAAATTAACCAGAAAGCACGCACATGAGCACAAAGCAGTGAATAGAAAGTTTGTAACATGCAACGGTGAACGTTTTTGCGAGAAAAACTGACGCAAGCTTGAAACACAAGGTTAAATCTCCAGAGTGCAAAAAAAAAGAAAACACCGACATTTACGATGCTCCGTAATGCGAAATTTGAGCGCAGCTCTATATGTGTTTTCATTTCGCGATATATCGGATGGTGCGGAGCCGCGGACAGTCTATCTCGTGCGGCTGTTGCAAAAGGAGCGAAGTGTGGCGCGACTGCCTCGCTAATATGGAGATAGCGAGAGCCACGCGTGGGTGACGCATGGGAGCGATTGAGAGCAGCCGCCGCCGATAGACCTCCCAGATGACGCGCCCTACTCTGGCGCCACCTCGTAATCATCGTCCCCGCAGTACACTTTTCTTTACAGCTTTTCGCCATACCCTCCTCCTCCGATTTCCGCCTCGGTACCACTGCACCCTCTTCCTCCGCTTTCCTCGAGTATTTCATCCCCCGCTGCGTCCAGCTTTCGCTTTCATCTTTCGCTGTGCTCATTCGCTAGGTTACGCCGACGCTGAAGCCCGCTGCAGGAACGGCCGCCTAAGAGCTGCGCGCTAAAATTCAATTGTGCGAATTAACATTCCAATGCCACGCACAGGCTCGATGAGGAAGACCGTAGTGGAGGGCTCCTGACTAATTTAACCCGCCTGGGATCTTCAATGTGCACACGCGTGTTTTTTTCATTACGCCACTTCAAGAATGCGGCCGCCGTGGCCGGGAATCGAAATTGTGGCCTCTTGCTTCGCCGCAGATGAAGAAAGGGAGCGCGAGTAGATGCCAGTGACTTCACTGACATCAACTTACACAACAGCGTTATTATTCAGGGACGCACTATTTCATTAGGAAAAAAAATATGGAGAAATTTGAACTACGATGGTGTCCTAAAGAGAATAAAGAGTTCGGCAGCATGGTACACTCCTGTAACACGTGGAGGCGAAAGCCAGCTGCACACATGGTAATGCGCCGTCTCGCATCGTCGCGTTGCTGCTTTTGCAGTTCGGCTTCTTCGGCTCGTTTTCAACGCTTAGCTGCGGCTTCGCGCACTCCCATAGCGGTGTCAGACTCGCGCCAACGCCTTCGACTTTACGTTGCGTCCTCTCAGCAGGGGATTCAAACGTATGCTGTTCTGCGTGTTGTATGGGGGATCTCAATGAATATATGCGCTGTACGCTTGACTTTACTGAGTGCTGGTAGCCTCTACATTACGAAAGGGATGAGCCATTGCATATTTTGTTTGCTTGGGGGGTATAATCCACTGCTGATGATGATAGTTGTTGTACCATTGGACCGAACGACGCGTTTTTTTTTAAAGCCATCGGGGGTATGAGCGAATTAAGGCTTGCGCCTCAAAAGTTGTGCTTCGCTATCAATGCTTCGCCCGAAAAACGAAACATTGATAGCGATAGCAAATATAAGACAACTGCACTAAGTTAGGCCCGCAGTTTTATCGGCCGTGTAAATTGCAGTAATCGTTTACTTGCTAATTAAATTATCAAGCATGGTGCCCCGCGCGCACAGGCAAACATGAACACTCCCTATCACAACGCTGGCGTGATGATGGCGTGAAGAGTGCGGGCAGAGGTGAGAGAACGCTTCGTGCCGTCTCTAGCTTCAACGCGTCTATGAAGATTGAGCTTACGAGGCCTCCAACACTAGGCGCGCGGGAAGACGGTGCATATGAAGCCACCAGTCATCTCGGCTCGCCGAATCTTTGCACTCCCGTAGATTACCTTCAAGATAGGACGCGCGGGCCGCGTATGCGCTAACCTGCGCGGATAGCCATGCCCAGCCACGGACGGGCTAGAGGAGGAGACGCCTGCCCACGTTCTCCCCTCTTTGAGCACGCTTGATCCCGTTACTGCGCGTTTGCACCCCTCCCCCGCCTTTTCACCGCGCTTGATCACGTGACCTCCGACACTGGGCGCGCGGGAGAGACGGCGCCCATCAAGTCACCATCCTTCTAGGCACACCCTCGCACGCTTTTCCTCGCACCCACAGCATACGGCGCGCGGGGCGCAGTAGGGTTTTTTCGTACTTGAAAACCGACAACACCAACACCCACAGCGGAAATTCGCCTCGAGTGTCCTTATAATTGTTATCGCAATAAAAAGATTGTTCTACGTCGAGAACGGCAGTCCAAGACATACTATGGCTGCCATTTCGTACTGCTTGTCGCGCTCCACTTGCGAGAGCTTCTGGATGTGGTGGCATACCTTTAGGTGTACACACAGCACAGCATCCAAAAACATGTTAAGTGCCGGTTAGATCATGCTCGTGCGGAAGACACGGATAGACGCCAGAGCGCATGCGACATATACGCCACGTGACCTCCAGAGATAATGATTACAGCAAGCAAGTTTTCAAGTGTCGCTCTGTTGTTTTGGGCTACTGAGGTAACGTATACCATTCGCTTCCAGCGGGGTATGCTGCAGGCTTAACGTTTGGTCGTGCGGGATGACGGAGCAGCTGTGTTCGGCATCTATGCGTGGCCGCAGCCAGAATTGAGAACGAGCCAGACTCCCACGGTGCCACTTTCGCCGATAGCGGCGCAACGGGGCCCACGGAGAGCGCGAACGATGACCACTGACGCCACTGAGGCTCGCCGCCGGCCAATCGATGGAGGCGCGCGACGCGCACTGCATGGATCGCAGAGAGTACAGCACGTCTTGACGTCACGTGTTGACGTTGCAGTCTACGCCAGGTGCGCTCCCCGCCGCGTCGACCCATCAAAAATGCAGGGCGTCGTCGTCGGTGCCCCAGTGACGACCGGCGCAGCCAAGGTCCACGTCACAAAGGGGTGGCAATTAGGACGCGTCCGTGGCGTGCACAACGGCCATCAGCTGAGCCGTCCTTGAACGTGACGCCTCGGCCGGGCACGCTCGCGTGAGCGTCCCGGGGGCGCCAGCACAGGCACGTTCGGAAACCCGTGACGTCGGCCCGGGGCTCGGGGTGGGGGTGAGCTCTGCCCGCTGCTCTGCCGGCTGCAGTCGCTGTTTACATCCACTGCGGAAGTGGTGCCTGGGCTCCGAGGTGCGTGCGCTCGTACCGAGAGCGCATTCCGCGCACGCCTCGCGACGCCCCAGTTGCGACCCCTGCGCGGCCTTGCTGGCCAAGGACGCCCGGAGGTGGCTCCGCATGGCCGCTGGGAACAATTGTACCCGGGGCTGAGCTTAGCGCTCGCGGCACGAGCAATAATGCTTATTGAAGGCAGATACGCCATGCCACTCATGCTCTGCGCTGTTGGATTTCCGAGGTTGGAAGCTTAATTCCTCCGGGACGCCCGATAGCTCCCTCTGCCAGGCCAGTCTCCGGAAACCTCCAACGCTCTCCGTCCAGAGGTGATGTTGCGTATTGAATATTGCTGACACTTGGCAAAGGAACAATTAACTTTGTTTATTTCGCATTTTCGCCGGCATTAGGACAAGAAGAAAAATGAATATCAAAAGAAACATGAAAAAACAGCAAAACGTGCGCTGGCTTGAAAAGTCTCAGGAATTGCTTTTTCATATCTTCGCGCTGCGGCTTTTTAAGAAGTTTTTTTTCCTCCCTTGCTCGACGAGGCAAGTCAATGTTCTTCTGTCGACCAATTGGAATTGCAACGCAGACCGCAAAATCCCATGGTGCCGCACCACCTCGTCGGACTCTGCCATTCGTGTCCATCCTTCTACCCGCCCTCGATGCAATGCAGAGGCGATTTCAGGTGAAATCCGGGGTCGACGCTGTTCCACGGAAATTGTCAGCGTTGGCTTTCTGTAGGCTTGACTGTCGCTACCGTTACCAAAGAATGTGGCAGGTGTGGTCACCCTGAAAGGAGGTTATTTGTCAACCTCTCAATAGTCTGCGCCGGCACCGTGGTGGCACAGGCGGCTGGCTGCTGGTGCTTCGAAGGAAGCACACAACTACGGGCGTTGTAGTTTAGAGACGCACAGGGGCCTATGACCCATTGCAGTTTGGGGTCCAAGAACTTGTCTCGTTTGTCAGCTCTGGGTCGTTGAACAGGCGAAGACGCGACACGTAATCACTTGTCCAATATCTTGAGGTGACTGGTTTCGTAGCCAGCTGTTTGGCGTCGAAAAGGCGATGAAGCGTGGATGGCATTCCATAGCTGCACCCTCGGCGGTAAAGCACTTCTCGCACCTAAAAGGATGACGGTTTGCAAGCATGAAGGTTGGGAACCAGTTGTAACATATTTCAATTTACTAAAGCTGACCTCGAAAGATTTGGTGTAATAAACATTATCGTGACGTCATACTATGGCAAAGTCTCACTGACGTCATGCAGCAATAGGGCTAGCTGTGATGCTAATAAGAATATGTAAGCAAGAGTGGCTGAGCGGCGTTTCTTTGTCCAGAAGGACCGCCAGGCACAACAGCTCCAAGCAGCGGCAGGAGGCACTCGGCGGGCCGTATCCAACAGCGCAAATGGTCCTGCGCGCTAAACGATCTCTGTCAATGCATTCGACGAGCTTCGTCGACTAACCCGAGCAGCTCGGTGTAGTTTGGCGAGACTGCAGATGTCACGTAGTGGCCATGGCCGCTACGTGCGACGCGAACGATATAGCCACATAAATGAGTGCGCAGGTATGTCGCCGCAATCCCATCTTATAGCCAGTGCCAAACAGGGACAAGACATTTTCTGGTATTACTGGTTCTTTCGAAGTGATGACGGTTGAGGCCATAACACCACGTGCTTATCCAGGGCTCGTAATACAGAAATGTGTGCCAACAAGCTAAACGTAAACTTTCAAGCACTTCGGATAAGCCAGATAAGGCACACTGCTGAATGCTTCTCCAACATTGTATGCTTGATTTAACTGGACTCAAGGTATTGCGAGTACAGTTCTTTACTTCTTCTGCAGACGAGCAGCCTGCTGTGCATAATGTATGTAACGTCGAAAAAAACCACCACGCCAGAACTCACAAAGGCTTTCACTTTAAGAAAACTCTTTGTCATTGACTGGATGCTGTCGTTAAAGGAGTACTGACACGTGCTTCCGAAATTGTAGAATTTCTACCACAGGCTTCTCGCACCTAAAAGGATGACGGTTAGCAAGCTTAAAGGTTGGGAACCACTTGTAACATATTTCAATTTACTAAAGCTGGCCTCGAAAGATCTGGTGTAATAAACATTATCGTGACGTCATACTATGACAAAGTCTCACTGACGTGATGTAGCAATAGGGCTAGCTGTGATGCTAATAAGAATATGTGAGCAAGAGTGGCTGCGCGGCGTTTCTTCTGTCAACACTCGCCTGTTGCAAGCGCAGCGATCGCAGGAAGTGAGAAAGAATCCGATGCGTCATGAAGTCATGACTCATGCGCGTTCTGGCTCCTGAAACCGATAATAGTTAGTGGTATTACGACGAATTATTTAGAGCGCTGATACGCTTGCCTGTACTTTCTTTTAGTTTGGACCTTCATTTAACGAAAAAATAAATGAATATGACATGTCTAGAATGTCGTGCCAGTAATCCTTTAATATTGCTTGCTGTCACTATTGACAGACGTCTATTTTTACGAATCGCTCCGGCGTACGAGTATACCCCGTTTTCTACTGTTATCATTTTGCGAGTTTTTTTGCGTGTTTTCGGGAGGCGCCGCTTCCGAGACCTTCGGCGATGGAAGCGGAGTCAGCTAGACGTCCGGAGGAGACCGACGTCACAGCGTCGAGCGCTCCGAGGAAGCGCAATCACCTGATGAGCGACACAGGCAGCGAGGACACCCTGCTGTACTACTCTGCTTCAGAAGAAGATCTGTCGGATGACGGCGACTACTTGACAGTTGTGAGGCAAAAAGGAAAGAGGAGAATCGTCACTGCCTCCTCGTCTTCAACAAGGACGACGGCGGCAGCAAAGGCCCATGACACGGCTCATACCATCCTTTTCTTACCCGTGACGCCGACCGACAACCTGAATCGGCTAAACAGGCAAGCCGTATCTGTAACACTAGAGGCTGTTGTTCCAAATGAGATCACGGATATGAGAGTTAACACCCGTAAGAACATTCTCGCGGTTGATGTCAAGAACAGAGCAGCATTGGATATCTTGAGTACAGTGAAAATGCTGGGCAAGATAAATGTTCGCACCATAATACCACAGGACAGCAATACTATATCAGGTGTGATTTATGATGTCGATGAGTCAATCGACGACAACGATCTGCCTATTTTGGTCAAACCCGCCACAGCAGATGTTCCTATTATTGAAATCCGTCGCCTAGGAGATTCACGCTGTGTGAGGATAACTTTCAAGGGAGGTAGCTTGCCGTCCCACGTGAAAGTTGGATTTTTTCGTCATCCAGTGCGACCGTTCGTTCCAAGACCACTTCAGTGTCGTAATTGTTTGAAGATCGGGCATGTCAGCGGCATATGCAAAAATTCGACCGTGTGCGCGAGATGTTCTGAGCAGCACAGTGCAGATGCTTGCCGTGCGACTCACTTCAAATGTGCCAATTGCTCCGGTCCCCATGAAGCATCGTCGAAAGACTGCCCGAGACATAAGACAGAGCGGAAAGTGCTCAAACAAATGGTGAGAGACAACTCAACTCACAGAGCGGCCGCCGCCAAAGTACGACGGCGTAGTGTCCGCCGTCACCGTAGACGATCCTCGTCTACTAGAAATACTGATACCGTCGCAAGACAGCCGATACTTCCTGAGGCTGGTGCTCCCAAGGCGCTCACCCACACTAACAACACGGTGTCTGATGACGCAGTGAATACCTCTACTGCAAACGACTGGCCTGCACTTCCGACATTAAGTCTTCCAGCCCAACAAAGGTCGACGGTGGACTACCGACGAACCAATGAGGGCACAGATCACGTGCGAGGTCAAGACAAGCAAGTAATCGCCATAATAAGATCTCTAATGAATGTCATTCGCGTGTTGATAAACGACATGCAGACGCCATCTGCTCGAGGTGCACTACAAGTGCTGGACGGCCTGGATCCGGTTCTTGCGAGCCTCGAATAGCAAGCACAATGGCTCTACCGCGTCAGCCGTTCTTCAGACAAGTCAAGGAAGCATCTATTATGCAATGGAATGCCCGTGGCCTGAAATCCCGCAGTGATTTTCGCCATTACGTTTTCACCAATCGATTCCCCATTGTTGTCGTCTGTGAACCGAAGCTACAGACACCCGTCCGGATCTCAGGCTATGAACCTCATGTGTCATCGACTTGTACTGACATTAGCAAAGTGACCATCTACACACGGTGTGAATTGACTTATGTTGTTCATCCAGTGCGGCCACATGACACTAATCAGTATGTGTGTTTGACCGTGAAACAACAAAACCTTGCGTTTACTTTAGTGGGCGCTTACCTTTCTCCACCAAGTCGTTTTGATAGGCAGAGACTGAGTGACATTATATATGCGACACCTGGTCCATGGATTGTTGTTGGGGACTTCAACGCGCATCATTCACTTTGGGGAAGCACCAAGATAAATTCGAAAGGAAGGAACCTCGTGTCCTTTGCTTGCGACCATGAACTTTGTTGTCTAAATGATGGCAGTCCCACGTTTCTGCGCGGCCGGACATACAGTAGTTGTTTAGACTTAGCATTTGTTTCGCGATGCCTCACTCGCTGCGTCCATTGGTTCGCAGATATAGAAACCCACGGAAGCGACCACATCCCTACGTACCTGAAGATAAAAGGCCTCACCAAATCCGTTACATCAAATTTTAAACAAACAATAGATTGGCCCGTGTTTAAATCCCTTATGGAAGACGCATGCCACGAAGGCATTTCGTCCACACTAGAATTTGAGATCGCCAAGGCTATGCAGGATGCTATGCGCTCATTTCGGCCATTAGAGAAATACACAGATTTTGATTCGGAAATACAGAGCCTCCGTGCAATCCGCCGGCGAGCGGAGCGACGGTACCGACGGACTAAATCACTCTACGACTTTAGAGAGGCCAGACGCATTCAAAAGAAAATTCAGCGTCGCCTTGCTGTACTGCACAATCAACGCTGGAAGTCATTTTGTGAGTCTCTCGACCCACGTAAACCTCTGTCGGTTGTCTGGAGAACAATCCGTGGTCTTCGAACAGCTCCTCAACAGCGTCGTCCATTTAAGTCTCTAGCCCTACATCAAGGACGCCGAGAAGTCGAGGTAGCCGAAGATTACTGCGCAAGGATCGCGGGTCCGGCGCTCACGTATTCACCTTGCGCACCTATTCCCATTGTGCCCCCTTGCTCCCGGGATCCTCGTATGGACGCTGCTTTCTCCATCGAAGAACTGGAGGCCGCACTTGCTGGTTGCAGGCGATCTTCGTCACCAGGACACGATGGCATCACATACTCTGCGCTTGTAAACCTTGGTCAAGAGGCCAGAGATGCCCTTCTTGGCCTATACAACGCATCATGGCGTGACGGCTTGGTCCCTACAACGTGGAAATCCAGCCGGCTTGTTCCACTTCTCAAGGCTGGCAAATCCCCGTTGGAATTGTCATCTTACCGTCCAATAGCACTGGCCAGCTGTGTCGGCAAGGTAATGGAAAGAATGATACTTACACGGCTAGAATGGTACTTGGAATTCTACAACGTCTATCCAGAGGTAATGGCTGGTTTTCGACGTGGCCGCTCGTCAATAGATAGCGTTATCGACCTGGTAACATACGTACAACACCAGAAACATCTGAAACGAGTCACTGCGGCCCTATTCCTTGATGTTAAAGGTGCATACGACAATGTAGATCATCATGCAATTCTGGACGCCTTAGAAGCTGTAGGGATTGGTGGACGCACCTTTCGCTGGATATGCAACTATTTGCATGGAAGATCTTTCTTTATTTTGACTGAAGACGGACCAACGCCATCTAGCTATACCAGTCGTGGTGTACCGCAAGGCGGAGTACTCAGCCCTACCCTTTTCAACCTGGTGCTCGTTGGTCTCGCTGATTCGTTACCGCAAACCGTACAGCTCTCCGTATATGCAGACGACATTTGCATATGGGCTTCAGGCGTGACACGTGTACAAGTCCGCGCGCGACTTCAGAAAGCCTCAACGGCTGTGTCAAGATACCTAAGAAGACAAGGCCTGGAGCTTTCTGCTGAGAAATGTGCAGTCGTTGCTTTTACTCGCAAATCGATGTCCCCGTATGCTTTGCGGATTAATGACCAAATCATACGATATAGACGAACACACCGATTTCTTGGCGTCATCATTGATAGAGACTTGTCTTGGAGCCCTCACATCTCGTACATGACAAAGCGTTTGGCCGCCATTGTGGACCTTCTTGCATTTCTCGGCGGGAAGTCCTGGGGCGCAACAGTACCGTCAATGTTACAACTATATCAAGCACTGTTTTTGGGCTTCCTGCGGTACAGCTTACCTGTAATAGGTAATACTTGTACTACGAATATTCGCAAACTCCAGAGCCTGCAAGCCCAAGCACTCAGGACTTGTCTCGGTCTTCCCAAAACAACGTCATCGATTGCGACAGTGGCCATAGCCAGAGACGCGCCTTTGACAGTATACATTTATACAGATGTCCTGAGAGCGCACATCCGACACCTGACTCGGATTCCCTCACACCATCTTGCTTGCTTGCCAGCAAAAAGGCCACTTTCAACTTTTGCTAAAACTATTGTAAGACATCAATCGTACTTGCCATCAGAATTTACGCCCGCTTCACGATTGTCAGATCCATTGTGGTGTCTGCACCGGCCGCAAGTGCAACTGACAATTCCAGGAGTCAGAAAGAAAGCTGGAGCGCCATTGCAAGCTTTGAAGCAAGCAACTTTGGAGCACATTCACAACGTGCACAGCTTCCGGAAACATGTATACACAGATGGCTCAGTAAAACTCAACAGCGCTGCTGCTGCAGTCATCATCCCGGCACAATTTGAGGTAATCAAATTAAGAACTTCATGTGTGACCACATCGACGGGTGCAGAACTCGCGGCACTCCGTGCTGCACTTGATTTCATTAAGCAGAAACCACCGCAACAATGGACAGTCTTCAGTGACTCCAAGGCAGCCCTTCAGTGCATACGAAGCCCAATGCGCCACGGACCCAATGAACAACTGGCCTCAGAAATTCGGCACATATATCATCAAAGCTACGATAAGGGACACAACATAATCTTTCAGTGGCTTCCAGGACATTGTAACATCAGCGGGAATGACCAAGCCGACGAAGCCGCCCGATCTGCACATGAAAGTGGTCAACGAGTCTTCATTCCGCTTTCGCGAACAGACGCTGCGGCTGAGCTGCGATTGATGTCCCGTGAGTGTACTTTGCCCCTGTGGGACTCAAATGTTTTCACCATGTGTCGGTTGCGTTCGTTGTCTCCGGACATACGGATGCACCTCCCGCCTGGATTACCACGACGTGAACAGACCATGCTTTACCGTCTGTGGCTAGGCGTTGCCTTTACAAACGCCTATGCTTTCCTCATAGGAATGGCCAACAGCCCCACGTGCGACACATGTAACATCGACGAGACGCTCGCACACATTATCTGTGTCTGCCCGCGATACAGTGCTGAGAGACAAGTGATGTGCAGGGTACTGGACCAGCTGGACAATCGTCCACTTTCAGAACTAAAAGCTTTAGGCCAATGCTCCGAAAGAACATCCGCGTTGAAGGCCTTACTCGCGCTATTAACGTTCTTGCGGTCTACGGGGCTTCGCGACAGACTCTAAGAATGCCGCCCCCTACCGTTCTGTAGTGTACGCGCTTTGTTCGTGCTTGTCTCCCTTTCTTTCTATCTCCCCCTTCCACTCTGTTTCTCTTTTTATCCCTCTTAACCCTTCCCCCTGCGCAGGGTAGCCAACCGGAACTACCTCTGGTTAACCTCCCTGCCTTTCTCTACATTATTTTCTCTCTCTTCTCTCATTATGGGTTTGGATTTGTTTTCTCGGGAGAGAGAGAGAGAGAAAATGATGCATAGAAAGGCAGGGAGGTTAACGAGAGGCAGTTCCGGTTGGCTACCCTGCACGGGGGAAGGGTGAAGGGAGATAAAAAGAGAAAGAAGGCGGAAGAGGGAGATAGAGAGAAATAGAGACGAGCACGAACAAACCGCGTACACTACAGAGTGGTAGGGGGCGGCGTTCTTATAGTCTATTTGAAGCCCCGCAGACTGCAGCGACATACATGACACTGTATATGGGGCTGAAAGACACAAGTAATGATCACAATATTTTATTTTATTGTTTATACAACCAGGCTATTCATCATTTAGATTCATAGTCTTGCGACAACTGCAGTGAGATTCTAATTATTTAATTATTAATTAACAATGATGTTAGGATAGCCCGCTCTTCAGTAATCAAGCTTTTCATACATCTTTCGCAGATAGTAAGCAACAACAATGACAACGACGACGACCCGTGGCAATTGACGACACACTTTTATTTATTATTTACATTTATTTTCCAATATGTAAAACTCACTGTTTAGGTCGACAAACCTATGCGTTCAAGAAAACGTAACAATGGAAGGTGTTTTGTTTTCTCTGATGTGGAAGAAGAGACGAGAGGGGACGTACAACAGTGAATGATTCACTGCTCAAAGTTATAAGCCGGTGTTTAGGTACAGTTGCTGGCACATTTTGGAACTAGTTTCATCCTTAGCAGGTTGGTGCAGCTGTGCATATAGCATCTGCTGTTGATCGCACTGCAAACGAGGCAACACATTTCCGTCGATTTTCGTCCAGCATGCGGTTGCCCAAGAATATGTTCTCTGAATGCTATAACAGAAGCAAATGCGTGGGCACTGAGCAGCGTCATGTGACCTTTTGCTGCAATTAACTGGCGTGTCGAGACGGCAGCTTGTAGCGCTGCTCCACGGATGATCTAAAAACTGCTGTCGGTAATAAAGAAAGAAAACGAGGCTGTTTACTTGTTCTCCGCGGCACCCAGGGAACATGGTTTGGGAGCTGGTGACGCGCTCATCCACTACTTTTCGTCGGAGATAGAGCGGCAAGAATGCCTTATTCATCATCCGCGTCGCTGGCACGAAAACATGTCGGCAAGTGGCGTCCCCAGTTGAAGCGAAGCGCCACACAATGTGCTTAAAGCGCGAGCGCAGACGTCTCTATCACGTCGACGATACCAAGCATTATATCAAAACGCTTCGAGTACCTCCGAACGCAGCCGCTCATCGTGGAATATCTCTTCAGAGCATAGGGGGCACATTGTGACAGCCCAGCATGGCGCTGCAGAGAAAGTTGCAGATTAGTGGGGCGTGCGCAAAATGCGGGCTGCACCCGAGCGAACTGCGCAGCAGGATGGGGACACTGATGTGCGTCGCTTGCTGAGTTATGCCCGTTTTCGTTTTCGCCTTAGAAAAGCAACGTGGCCGTAATTTGTAGAAAGAGAGAGCAACCAGGGAAGACAAAGATCTATTTTCAAGACCGCAAGCGGTCGCAGCAGGTGTGCAGTATTGTGTTCGCTGCAGCCTCTTGGAAAGTTTCGAGGGACGACTACATTTCCAACGAGTAGTAAACAAGTCTGATGTCATGCACAAATACATCGAACGAAAATGTAGGTTACCAGCCACGCTGTCGCATCTAAGACGAGTTCTTTCGATTTATATTTAACTTTATTCACCAAAGATTTTCACTGTCGGTACTGTGAACGCAATGCGAACGCAACGTTGCCGAATAGTTGCATCAAAGCAATCTATCCTCCTGGCTGTCGATATGTAGGGAAACAACAACCATGTAGATGTATAGGAAAGAATGCAGCTGAAGAAAGCCATCATCATCACAGTCGCTGGTTGTATTTATACAGTTACATTCCCGTAGCGATTGCCCTTGGTGCCAGCAAACTTCCGTCTGTTCAAGCCCTTCAGTGAAGCCTGCAGACATCTTCCAGAGAAATCGGCTCACTTAATATGTGACCGAAAGCTCCGTCTGTGTTTTAAGCAGCATCGAGTTAATACAAATCGCGCAAACTCGCGACGGGACCGCTGAACAGCATCTTTCGCAACAGTTTCACAGGCAGCCCATTCAGTTGAGAGATACCAATGAAGGTTCTTGTCAAGTACCTTTCCGCAAGCAAGTTTCCAGAAACATTTGTAACAGTATGCGGATGCTGGCACGTAAAAAGTGTACCAACATATTTGCGAAAACTAAATCAGGCACCACCGCCCAATTTTAGGTAGGACACGCATTTGTTTTCTTCAGACAAAATTGTCATCTTAACTCTCGGATGACTAGAGAGTGAGCAGAACAAAGTGTTTCTTTTTAATTGTTTCTCTACACTGGATTAATCCGTTACATGGTGTGACTTGCGAAGCTTTCGAAGTGTCGTAACGGAAACTGAGGGTGAATAGGCACTCTCAAGGAATTTAGACTTGAGGCAAGAGAGAGAGAGAGAGAAAACAAGGGTAGGAAAGGCAGGGAGGTCAACCAGAACAGCATCCGGTTTGCTACCCTACACTGGGGGTGGGGGAAAGGGGAATAGAAAGAGGAAGAAAGGGAGAGAGGAAGCACTGAGTACGTGTGGGAGCGACACCATGCACAAGGACACTATAAACGGTCTGTTAAGCCCGTGCACTTCAAGTACCGCACTAGTGCACGAATCGCTTTTCGAGCTAGTGACGGGTGTGGCCACGGTCCGAGTATCTTTGACTCGGTGAAACATCTCGAGTCCAGTCTGCGTAAAGTTGAGGCAATTTTAAACAATATTCTCAAGGGCTTCCTCAACGTCCGCTTAATCGCGCATAATTTTTTCTCGTATTAATGAAATCACTTATACAGGCTTCATTAAAAGATGACTCGTATTTAGGTGCAGCATACCACCAACTCTGTTTGAACTCTGCGATAAGGCCCTTATTTTCTGAGATTTGTGCATTTGGGAATTTGTATGCCTCGTTTTCACGCAGACCCCATTCGTGTGATGGTATAGTTGGCTAAGCGAGCTATTATACGGCTTAAATGGCCAGAAGCTTGCCATCTATCAGCATATTCAGTTGATGGTGATTTTGCGACTGGCTTGGTTAACCTGACGTGCTTGGCAGGCAGTTGTTCCGCCTGAGTATTTGCACGCTATTATTAAGGGCGTTTTACTAAACGTTCATCAGTTCGATGTCGCGGAGGACGGCGATCAACAGGCGTAGAACTCCTCCCCTGATTATGCCGGGCCCTTCAGAGAACATTATGTTTTGAAAGCTCGGGTGTAGAAAACCCCTCTTCTGTAAGCTGCCAAGTAACGCCTTTCTTTCATCTTCACACTGCGGATACAACCCGCAGAAACAAAAATTATAGTAACATTTCGCTTCGTGAACGCGGGTTACGAGCAATCGTATGGGTGCTCTTCCCATACGCGTGCGCCTAACCCGTGTTCCCATAGTCGGGGCCGGTCCACTCGCGCTCTGCCTGCCGCCGGTTGCGTTGCTGATCCCTCTTCGCTCGGCGCTTGGCCTCTCGATCGCCAGATGAACCCGGTAAATCCGTTCATGGCCTCCAAGATTTGCGCGCGCCGGCTCGGAGATTTGCGCTCATATTTCGGAGGCCATGATCCATTGCGCACACGGAGCCCGTAGCAACCAGATCGTTGGCACCAACTGTCAGAGGAGGTGGAGCGCCTCCACATGCCCTCCCCCTCCGCGACGATCTGCCTCCTTCCTTCTCATCTTGTCCGCCGCGCTTTCTTCCGTACCTTCCCGGCGCGTGCTTCTCATCTCCTCCTCCGGCGCTCACTTCCTTCTCCGAGCTGGACGGCCTCCGACTTCACCTCGCTGATTTCACAGACGGGGGGCATGCACGCTTGCGCGTAAAAACTACGTATATAGATTTTCAATGTCACCGATGTCACCACATAAGGCGACAAAGCGGGGAAAGTGGGTCGTCCAGTCTTAAATAACCGTACCGCAGGCGGAATTTATATTAATGCTATACAGGAGGTTTGCCTGCTCTCGAGTAAGCCCTTTGACCACACCGTGTTGACGTGGTGTTTTGCGGAGAGATTGAAAATGGCCGCAGATTGCACCTTCTGTGTGCTGCAGGTTCTTAGAGGCTCTGAGTTTCTGAGCAGACGACAGCCACGGAACCCACCGAAACTTCACATTAAAAACTCCTGCTCTTGAGGCCCTTAATCGGATTTGGATTGGATAAACTTTATTAAAGGTCCTGCAGGACGCGCGTCAGCGCGAATCGGGCGTCTCCCACGCAGGGACCGAAAGGGAGCCAGAGATTTCTTAGTAAACTTGTCCCGATGCAGGCCACGATTACAGCCTTTGTAGCGCTCGCTTCGAATCCGCAAGTATCATTGCACATTGTGCATAATAGGCCCTTAGTTTTCGCAGAGTGGCGGTGATTGGATCGCTTCCAACATTTGTAGATAAAACTAAGTGATCCAGGCGGCCCGCCCAGCCCATGACGCACCAAGGAAAGGTATGCATAGTGGAACTCCCCAACTTTTTGTATCTATGCTCACCGAGCCGTCTGTGTGCCGATGAGCGACAAGTGCGTTTCTTATCGCATGCCCACCGCCTTGCCGCGATCAGTTATTATTCCAACTTCATGCAGGCATCTTTTCCCAGGTGTACACAAACTCTGCGCGGCGCTATTACGAAACCCACATGGAACGGGCTGCATGCAAGCGAGCGCAGAAGCCGCTACTGCATCCGTGCATGATTTAATCATTCGACCTGAAAATCCCTTCCTGCATCTGGCCCAATGGCGACCGAGGCCCTTCCCGGACAATGCAACGCGCGGCTGCTGCTATAGGCAAGTTCCTTTCTCTTTTTTCTATCGTGTTCATTGCGCCAGATCAATACAAACACCTGTCGACTGCCGAATTCTCACCAGCGATTGACCGAACGGGCCAATGGGTCAAGCGCGCGAGGGAGGACATTTCAATGCGCGTGTGCTTACATTTCGTGCCATTAAGGAGAGGAGACACGCTTGCGCGCTTCAATTGAGACAGGACAATTCAATTCGTTTTCAGGCGCCGCGCGTCGCACGCATGTGCGCTCAAGCGGCGGTAAGGCGGCCGCAACAGAATTATTATCTTTCTGCCCCTGTCACTGATCATTTTTCTCCATCGTACGAGCCGCGCTTTTCCTCGCTTCTACTCCCGTTCCTCTTGTTCCTGTTTCTCTTGCCTTTGATGGCCGGAGAAGAAGCTATAACGATGACAAGCGCCGTCCTTGCATGTTTTCTCCTTCAACAAATGACAGAAAGTTCTCCACGTTGTGCCAAAAAATGTGTATGCATTTCTGCGGAACCTCCCGCAGTTGGCCGCCAAGTATAGCGAACGATATCAGAAGAAGTCACGGTATAGGCACAACACCTAAAGACTTTCGTCATTCACATTCCCGTTTTAGCTATAGGCGAGAGAGGCGCACCGTTTTTTTGTTTTTTGTTTTTGCGGCGGAGTGCAGTATCTTCGTTCTTACTGTATACACCGCACCGAAAAAATGACCTCTAAATTTTCCGGGGTGATCCTTGCCATTAGATGCCCTCCCACGCTAATTATGCGTCCAGCATCAGAGACCACATTGACAACGCTCTTCGTTCGTAAATGTTCCTTGCCATTTGCCGGTCGCCTTTGCTAATAATGTTCAACATTACGATTGGCTTGAATTTAAATACTTTTACACATAATTCTACCAAAATATTTTTTTTGTGTGTGTGAATGCGGGCTATGGGCCTGTATTTAGAAAAAGCTCTTACACTATAGTTGTTTGCGAGGGCTAATTCCAGTCAATTCTGATACTGGGCACGCTTTTATAAGAAACACTGTATATGGCCTTCGGGGCCGAATTCAGAGTTTTTCTTTCGCACGACTTCTTTGGAATCGAACGGACGCTTCCGCTAATATTATGCTCATTGTCACCATCAGCCAGCGCCTGCCCGTACGAAATGCTTGAATGTATGACTGTTTTGTGTGTGCGGGTCCCGGCCTTCTCCCATTCATAGGAACTCTCCTTCTATTTGCCGGCAGCCCTTCAGCTTTGCTGTCATGCCTTTCATTATCGCGATTGGCTAACACCAGTTCTTGAACTCAATGCTTGCGGCCTGAATAGCAATTTTGCGAATGATGCTCTAAGCAGCCAGTCGCCGATCATGAGATCATGCATGGAGCTGTTTCCGCGTGTTTGCTGGATCTACGGGAGTTTCAGTGAGAACTCAGCGTCATTCGGTCGCAACGCGAGAGTGATACCGAGCCACACCGCATTAGATTAATGACCAGAAAAATGCAACAGTACTTCGTACGTCCGATTTTCAGCACCCGGCCATTCTCCGGCAACAAGGCCATATGCGGAAACAAAGTCGCCTCGGGTGAAACTGCCCCGTGACGCTGGCACAAGGACCCCTGTTTTAGAAGCGCCGGGCGCCGCGAATAGCAAGCGTTGTGCATCCGGAAAAAGTGGATGAGACGGCCAAGAGGAACACCACCGTTCGGGCCAAGTACCATCCTTTTCCTGGCAATTTTTCTTAGAGGCTGATGTCTCTTCTACAAATAACGTAAATGGCGGCAAAAATTGCGGGCCTCAAGTCCCGCGAAAACGCTTAATTTCTATCTACACTTTGAATGCAGCGCCTGGATAAACGGAAACACTGTGCTGGTAGGACCTGCAGACCCCAACTATTTATCTCCATGTGCTTAAGTTCTACAGAAATTAGCCCTTCTTTGAGCATCCTGTGCATCTGAAGCGTCTGACAACGATAGTACGTGCCAGTGGTGTCGCGAAACAGGAACATAATTTACATACATACAGAAATGAGCAAATAAACCAAACACATAAATTATCCTCAAATCTCATAGAGCATGTACAAGCAAATAAAGTAAAAAAATATAGCATCGCTGTCTTTCCTCTGTAGCCCGATCCTTCAATGAGCGAATATGTGCTCAGCGTGCAAGAATAGGCAGTATAGTCGAAGGACGCGGAAAAAAAAAATAACGAACACGTGTAGTGGCACAGCTACGCTGCAGGCTGTCTCGGAGATTGTGCCTGCTCGAGATTTCAGCTTACACATGCCAAGAAAACATTAAAAGATCGATCTGAGTGTTGCGACAGGGTATGGCATAAAGAATAACAAAGAAAGCTGGGCCAATTGAAGATGCACACAAATACGGTATACTTAGTGCAGGTACCATCACAGATACCATTGTGCCAAGCCGCCGACTTCAACCATCGCAAAACAAAGTGATGGAGCACTTTGCCCAGAGGTAAGGCATTGTCTACTCCCACGCGCAGCCGCAGGTAACGTCTACAATCGTCTACAATCCTTGTACTTCCCCATGCTGGATGGTGTGCATTGAAATCTCCTGTGATGACCCATGGTCGGGCACAAACACTCAAGATATCCGCTAATCTTTTAGTATCAAAATTGCTTGAAGGTGATATATACACGCCTATGACATTAAACACGAGTTTGTTCTTTTTAACTGTGATGCATATATATTGATTGCCGCCGTGGGGTGCAATTGGTTGGGAAACATAGGTATGTTCACGAAGAGCAAAAACAATTATTTTGCTGCATGCACCATTTGTTGAAGACATGATAACTTCATACCCTGACAGTCTGATTGGTTTCGAACAAGTTGGGCTCAAAAATGACAATGAGTGGAAACACATTGGTGTACACAAACTGACGAAAATCTGAAAGACGTGATTTTAGCCCTCTGGCGTTCCATTGGATCACGGACGCTGCTTTGACTTCTTTTCGGAAGGAGGGGGTATGGGTAGCCATCTTTCTAGTTGAGGGATTCAAGTACTAGGCTTAAGGCGTCCAGTACTTTAAGCGCGCTTCGAGCAGACGTTGTCCCAATGTCCACTAAAATCGCTCGAATGGCTTTCATGAGAGAACGTAGCACCGATATGACTTTACGATCTGTTTTAGGTGAATCATTCATGGCCGGAGAAGGCTCCGGTGGGGCCGCGACCTTCTGAGGTTCCTTAGCAAGGGAGCGGCTCGGTAGCGTAGGCCATTCCTCTAAAGAAAGAGTCTTATCTGCTTCCTTCGTGGAAGTGGTGGGATCTTTCGCGGCGCGACTAAGTGGTGCCGCAGTGGAGTGGGTACTATCACTTCGCGCATGCGCCTTCTTTGAAGACGTACGATGGTGCCGACGTCGACGCCGACGCCGGACTACTTCGGTTGCCTCCCTGTGGGCCGAATTGTCTGTGGCCATTTGCTTGAGAACCGCGCGCTCCTTCTTGATGCGGGGACAGTCTTTCGGCGAGGCCGCGTGAGGGCCGCTACAGTTGGCGCACTTCAGAACCGTGGCACCGCAGGTCTCTTCTGCATGAGGTTCAGCGCAACGGGGACACAGTAGTGAGTTGGTACACACGCTCTTGATGTGTCCTAGCCTGAAACACTGATGTCATTGAAGCGGCTTCTGGATGAATGGTCAAACCAGATGTCGAAAATGTCCGACTTTAACGTGGGATGGTATGCAATTTCCCTAGAAAATTACTTTTACGCAGCGCGTATTCCCAAGGCGGTGCACTTGCGTAATGATCGTGCCCTTGTTTACCGGCTTGATGAGGCTAGGTAGGTCATCATTGGGAATGACAATGTCAATGTCGTAAATTACACCGGCTATGGATGTATCGTCGACCGGGATAAAGGGGCGCATTTTGATTCCGCCTAGCTCCATGATTTCTTGAAATTTTCCAAGCGCATTCACGTTGTACACATATGTGTCGAGTATATTCTTGCGGGGATTTATTCTGATGCCTTTAATTTGATCCGGCAACGCGCATTCCAGAAAAATGGATAGGGCTTGTCTGTTCAACAATCGTAGGTTGCTTGAGGGTTCTTCCGGCATAAAGATGATGACGTGTGGCCAGCGCGCAGGCCTTGACTTCATAGTCGTTTTACTCGCAGGAGTTGACGCCGCTGTGTTGACGATCTTTCTCTTCGCCCTCTTACTCCGGACGGGTATGAAGCTGTCGTCGGATGAGTCGCCTTCTGACATAAAGTACAGCTCAGTGTATTCGGTGTCACTGGGGGAGCCAACTCGCTTCCTTGCGGTTGACGGCCGTGATGACTTCTGGCCAGGCGGGCCTCTGGCATGCTCCGCGTCCATGGCCGCAAAACGGGGAGGCGAGGCACCTCGAAAGGCGAGGATTTCACCAAAAATTCACAGAGCTTAGAAACAAGTGTTCTAGCAAGAAGACACTTTGTCGTCTTCCTCGGATAATAAAAGAGTGTCTCAGATGTACCTTAGGTCCAACCAAGAACATCTCATGGATGTTAATGCAGCGTATGTAGTTTGCTGGGAACAGCCGCGTCTTCGCCAGAAATCACTCACTTATTCCGGATTTCTGGCAGTTGTGGCTAACCAGCACTCCATGTAACTGAGCTTCTCGTCCGCTACAAGAATGCCGTCTCCTTTGTTGTGCATGAAAAAGCCTCCTGTGTACGTTGTAATTCCCGGCAGTACAAAGAAGGCTAGCTTGGCCTCAACGGCTCTCGCGCAGATAACATTGACGCTCCGACATACTTTACACAATACACTACAATGTAACGCAATTTTATTTTAACATCAAATATGCTAACCGAATCCATGTTTACACAGACGTTTCCCTGTCTGGAAGTTCAACAGGCGTCTCTGTTGTCCTAACTGGATTAAACTTCCCGCAGCATGACATCAATGGGTTCTGAACTCGCTACTCTTCGCCCCGACTATAGAATGCATTGAAAGAAAAAAGAAAAAGGAAAAGAAGAACACTTTGCAACTAGGCACTATTCTGTAATTCTAAGGCTGCGCTTAAGATTGCGAAGCTTAGGCCGAGCAACTTGCGATCAACTCGTCTTACAAATCAACAAAATTTACCATTGTGCTGCTGATAGAAGACACAACATCATCCTTTAGTGGCTGCTGTAACACTGCAGTGGCCTCGTTGTTCACTACCTTGTCGACGACACCGCCCAATGCGCGCACTGAAGCGCCAAAAATTATCAAGAGTTGAAGCGCTGAGAGAGCTTCGCCATCTCGCGCGTAATGTCACGTTGACTCATTGGAATACTTCACAGAAGACCAACCGTCGCTTACACCATCGCTCGATCCATCATTGCAATTGCAGCTACCACAAGATATTTCACGATGTGACGCAACACTGCTGTGTGCTGTATCGGCTGTGGTTCGAGTAGCCTTTCATATAGTTATCACATAGCTATCGGAATTCACATGACTGGCTCACTCACGCTCGCTCAATGCGGATGCGAAGAGACTACCGATAATTTCTTTGCCACTTGTTAGAGCTTTGGAAAACAAAGCATGCCGGACTCTCCAGCATGCTTTGAGCAGACAGGACGACGGGCCTTTCACGGAAGTAAACGTCCTGGGAACCTGGCCTCGCAGCTCGTCCGCCCAGAAGGTCACACGCACCCTTTTACCGTACTTGAAGGCGGTAGACTTAAGTGCCCGGCTGTTGACACGCTGCGCCTTGTCTGGCGAATGTGGTTGATCTGAATTCTTGTATTCTTCCTCTCTCTTTCCTCCCCCATCCCATTCTTTCCTTGTAGGGTAGCAAACTGGACAAAGTCTAGTTAGCAAAACTTGTTTCAGCATGCATGCTCTCACTAAGCAAATGAAAACGCGTAAGACCTTTTATACTGAGGAAGTCCTAGACCGGTGTGCGATGACAAGGTTCTCTGAAACGAAGTGGTTGTTCAGTGCAACTAGCGCGGTCGAGAGCTCTTTTCTAGGCACACTGCAGCGAAGACAATAAAAAAGCAATGACAGCATAGTCTCCTCGCAGCAGCAGTTGTCAAATGCAGGGTTCTCGTTCATTGCAATGCAGAATGAAAAGGCATTCATGAATACTACACCGAGCCACAGTCGGCAAATAAGTATTCCTTCAGTTCAGGGTGTCCCACGTGGAAGACGCAGCTGCACAACGGGGACTTAAACCATGGAGACGAGTGTTCCTTGTAAATTCGATCGTCTCCACTATACCAATATAACCCCGCGAGCTAGCGAGCGAAGCTTTGTAGCTGCATCCGTTCTTGATATTGGTGCAGATATGCAGTCAACACCATCGTCGGCACATCGTGATGGAATAGCATACATTAGCAACTTGGTTGTGAATAGGTCAATGAAACGACGACATGACACTGGAGAGCTTCCTTAGAGTCCCAGAAGATGAACCATGACTAAGACGATTCATGAACAATGAAGTGCAAAGCATCACGCTGGGCGCCGAGTTCTGCAGAACTGCGGACAAACGATTTTTCGGCCGCATATTAAGAATGGTCACAGTCAAGCGAACTAAATTACAAACGCACTACAAGGTGACATTTCGTGTGGCCGAGACCTATATGTGGGCGGACAAGGCTTGCCACGGCTACTAAATTCTTATTTATAAGCCGGCATTGACATCCATGCCTTGACACCATCGGAGCTCATCTGTCTGGCGAAAACTACGATTTAAATGACTATGGTACAGTGAAGCGGTGCAAGAGGTGCAAGGGGTGCAGCGGTGGCGTAGAGTTAGAGCATCCGCCTAGCGTGCAAGAGCACCGTGGTTCGAATCCAGGTGCAGCGCAATTTTCCACCTGATTAAAAAAAAAATCCGCGTGTTGATAAAATTGCATAAACATTCCTGGAGTGCGGCCTGATCCCGGTGACCAGAACCGGTAACGCACTCCCTCACCAGAGCAGGATTGGCCACCCTGGTGCAGTACTTAGCCACAACCTCCTATATGAATACAACACAACAATCAAACCCCATCCCTCAGTCCCCAGCAGCTGCGAAGCAACTCACCACGGCGGCGGTCAGACCTGTGAGGCAGCAGAGGGTGCTAAGAATCCCTCGTTCCGGACAGGCCGCCATTGGAATCTGAACCTGGCAACGTTTAACGCTAGAACGTTATCTAGTAAGGCGAGTCTAGCAGTGCTATTGGAGGAATTAGAGGGCAGCAAATGGGATATAAGAGGGCTCAGTGAAGTTAGGAGGACAAAAGAAGCATATACAGTGCTAAAAAATGGGCACGTCCTGTGCTACCGGGTCTTAGCGGAGAGACGAGAACTAGGAGTCGGATTCCTGATTAATAAGGATATAGCTGGTAACATACAGGAACTCTATAGCATTAACGAGAGGGTGGCAGGTCTTGTTCTAAAACTTAATAAGAGGTACACATTGAAGGTCGTACAGGTCTACGCCCCTACATCCAGTCATGATAACCAGGAAGTGGAAAGCTTCTATGAAGACGTGGAATTGGTGATGGGTAAAGAAAAAACAAAATACACTATACTTATGGGCGACTTCAATGCCAGGGTAGGCAAGAAGCAGGCTGGAGACAAGTCAGTGGGGGAAAATGGCATAGGCTCTAGGAATATCAGGGGAGAGTTAAGTCGAGTTTGCAGAACAGAATAAAATGCGGATTATGAATACCTTCTTCCGCAAGCGGGATAGCCGAAAGTAAACGTGGAGGAGCCCGAATGGCGAGACTAGAAATGAAATAGACCTTATACTCTGTGCTAACCCTGGCATCATACAAGATGTGGACGTGCTCGGCAAGGTGCGCTGCAGTGACCATAGAATGGTAAGAACTCGAATTAGCCTAGACTTCAGGAGCGAACGGAAGAAACTGGTACATAAGAAGCCGATCAATGAGTTAGCGGTAAGAGGAAAAATAGAGGAATTCCGGATCAAGGTACACAACAGGTATTCGGCCTTAACTCAGGAAGAGGACCTTAGTGTTGAAGATATGAACGAGAATCTTATAGGCATCATTAAGGAGTGTGCAATGGAAGTCGGGGGTAACTCCGTTAGACAGGATGCCAGTGAGCTATCACAGGATACGAAAGATGTGATCAAGAAACGCCAATGTATGAAAGCCTCTAACCCTACAGCTAGAGTAGAACTGGTAGAACTTTCGAAGTTAATCAACAAGCGTAAGACAGCTGACATAAGGAAGTATAATATGGATAGAATTGAACATGCTCTCAGGAACGGAGGAAGCCTAAAAGCAGTGAAGAAGAAACTAGGAATAGGCAAGAATCAGATGTATGCGTTGTAGCCGGCAATATTATTACTAATATGGATGATATAGTTCAAGTGGCTGAGGAGTTATATTATACTTAGTTATATTTATATTTATTTAGATTTATACACTACCATTGGCACCCACGACGACAATCGAAGAGAGAATAGTCTAGAGGATTTGAAATCCCACAAGTAACGCCGGAAAAAGTAAAGAAAGCCTTGGGAGCTATGCAAAGGGGGAAGGCAGCTGGGGAGGATCAGGTAACAGCAGATTTGTTGGAGGATGGTAGGCAGATTGTTCTAGAAAAACTGGCCACCTTGTATACACAATGCCTCATCACTTCGAGCGTACCGGAATCTTGGAAGAACGCCAACATAATCCTAATCCATAAGAAAGGGGACGCGAAAGACTTGAAAAATTATAGACCGATCAGCTTACTGGCCGTTGCCTGCAAAGTATTTACTAAGGTAATCGCAAATAGAATCAGGAACACCTTAGACTTCTGTCAACCAAAGGACCAGGCAGGATTCCGTAAAGGCTACTCAACAACAGACCATATTCACACTATCAATCAGGTGATAGAGAAATATGCGGAACATAACCAACCCTTATATATACCTTTCACTGATTACGAGAAAGCGTTTGACTCTGTCGAAACCTCAGTAGTCATGGAGGCATTACGGAATCAGGGTGTAGACGATCCGTATGTAAAAATACTGAAAAATATCTATAGCGGCTCCACAGCCGCCGTAGTCCTCCATAAAGAAAGCAACAAAATCCCAGTAAAGAAAGGCGTCAGGCAGGGAGATACGATCTCTCCAATGCTATTCACAGCATGTTTACAGCAAGTATTCAGAGACCTGGATTGGGAAGAATTGGGGATAAGAGTTAATGGAGAATACCTTAGTAATTTGCAATTCGCTTATGATATTGCCTTGCTTAGTAACTCAGGGGAGCAATTGCAATGCATGCTCACTGACTTGGAGAGGCAAAGCAGAAGGGTGGGTCTAAAAATTAATCTGCAGAAAACTAAAGTAATGTTTAACAGTCTCGGAAGAGAACAACAGTTTACGATAGGTAGCGAGGCACTGGAAGTGGTAAGGGAATACATCTACTTAGGGCAGGTAGTGACCGCGGTCCGGATCATGAGACTGAAATAATCAGAAGAATAAGAATGGGCTGGGTTGCATTTGGCAGGCATTCTCAGATCATCAACAGCAGGTTGCCATTATCCCTCAAGAGAAAAGTGTATAACAGCCGTGTCTTACCAGTACTCACGTACGGAGCAGAAACCTGGAGGCTTACGAAAAGGGTTCTACTTAAATTGAGGACGACGCAACGAGCCATGGAAAGAAGAATGATGGGTGTAGCGTTCAGGGATAAGAAAAGAGCAGATTTTTGGGAGGGAACAAACGCGAGGTAATGACAACTTAGTTGAAATCAAGAAATGGGCATGGGCAGGACATGTAATGAGGGGGAAGATAACCGATGGTCATTAAGGGTTACGGACTGGATTCCGAGGGAAGGGAAGCGTCAGGGGGCGGCAGAAAGTTAGGTGGGCGGATGTGATAAAGAAGTTTGCAGGGACAACATGGCCACAGTTAGTACATGACCAGGGTAGTTGGAGAAGTATGGGAGAGGCCTCTGCCTTGCAGCGGGCGTAACCAGGCTGATGATGATGATGATGATGGTACAGCGAAACCACGTGTATTCACAGTGAAAGAAATGTAATTACTCCCTTTAATTGATGTAGCCCACTGTTATTTGTTTTTCATTTCTGAAAGTGTTTTTTGCCACCAGTCTGCCAATATGTAAAGGGGGCCAGGGACCACTCAAGTTGCCAATGTTAATGACTCATCTATACCTTAAATTATATGTGAGTGATGTGTGCCGCGTATGCCAGCGGGAGAGGGCCACCCTGACGCACATCCTATGGGATTGCACCAAGTTCCCCAATGAGGCTTCGACAAGTACAACGATTCCGCCGTGACTCGCGGCTGCGGCGGAATGCTACGACCACGAAAGCCAAACCTGGGCCGTCCAGCAGGTCTCGGCGGCTCTTGAAAGACAAAGGCCGAGCGATACCGACGGAACGTTGCCCCTCAGGGTGACCGACCGCGGGAGTAACACGCGCTGGAGTTGAGTAGAGACCACCCGCTGAGAAGACGTCTGGGCCCGCGTCACGGCGCCATTTAGTCATGGTGTCGTTCTGCAGGCGACTACATGAAGTTGTCTCTCTCTCTCTCAAGCTGCCAATAAGCAGCTTTTACCTTGGCCCCCTCCATTTGCTTGTAAATGGGCCCAAATAAAATGAAATGAAATGAAATGAAAATGACACAGAATACTAAAGCAATTTCGTCTTAGCCTTAACCATTGCAGGGAGGGAAAGAGAAAGTTTAATGATATTTGGAGAGGTTAGCCTAGTGACAGGCCCGGCATTACAAAGGATGTCGCCATTGAGAATAATGTACGGTCAAATTTATTTATTTATTTATTTATTTATTTATTTATTTATTTATTTAGAAGCCTACATCACCCAATTACGCATTATAGTAGGGGGGTTGAAACAAGAGCCACAATCAAAATAAGAAAGCAGACACGCACAGCTGTCACGGGAACATTCAACTAAAGCATACATCTTGCAAAGACGAGGAAAACATATTTGCAGGAATATCGACAAGACACGCATCCAACTGATTCTACTCGTGAAATGTTAAAAAAGAAAAAAAAATGCGCAAATACATCCGGGTGACATCTTCTTTCACGAGCCTTTTCAGTATGATCATTTCTGTGCCATATGTAGTATGGGCTTGTCATGAATAAACGTTTATTAATACCAGTTTCATCATAAAAAATGGCATGAAAAAATTTAATCACAAACATTTTGGTTGCTGCTAAAGAGGTTTCCAACCTAATTCGTTGTTAATACAAGCTATACTTTAATTAAACCATATCAGTAAGTATGAGTAAGTATATATGGTATAAATATATGAATGGATATATATGTTATAATTGGTACATTAGTGCGCGTACCCTGCTTAATATGAGGAGGTATTTCTGAAGATGGGGCGCTATAACCTAAAGCTATTACAAATTTTCTACTCCCATTCTGCAATCAGCCCTCCGCGATTGGTGAAAAACATGTGTGGACCTCCCCCCCCTCCCCCACTTCGCCTGTTTATCACGTGACGTCACGAAAACCGCGATAGCTCCCCCCATCTGATATGACGTGTAACACTGATTATGCATGGTTGGACCAAAAAAAAAAAAGAAAAATTGTTATTTCTCATTCAACGCCTTTTCGCCATTAGCCCTCGGATATTGGTCAAAAGCTTTCGGGCTGCACCCACTAGAACTACCTGTCACGCGACGTCACAAAACCGCAAGAACTCACCGCGTCAAAGTGACGTGTACGCGTTAAAGTTGCATTAATATGCCGAACAAAACTGAATTTTTTTTTCTGAATAGCCGCAGGCTGCCCCGTTCCGAAAGGAATAAAAGATGGCTGCCGCCGATCACTCAGGCGCTGGCTACTCGCACCTGCCGTAGAGCATGAGTTTGTTTGCGTATAATAAAACTTCCTTCGTGGCCGTGTAGCGTTTTCGAGCACTTTCAGCACGTTTACGACCTCGCTCTGCCAACTCTTCCTTGCTGAGGATCCGTTTTAGCGACATTCTTAAGCTTCCGTTGCACGCCGCCGCGATTTTCGACCAGCCACCGCAAGCTAAGGGAAAGCGGACCAATCGCAGACGCCAGCACTACGCTCTTCATCCAGTTATCTATTTTCATTGCGCTGGCTCAGACCCATCGAAACCCTCTCCACTTGAGCGTGCTCCTCGCCTCCAGGATGCCAATTACAAACGAAAAACCGCTCAATGTAGGCAATACTATTCGTTTTAAAAGCAAATAAAAGTGACCTCATATAAACTAAGAGGGCGTTTGATTGGGCTGTTGAGGCAACGCTGCGGGCTACCGCCCGACGCTTGCGTCGGCGGTTTCGCAAATTTGACGCCAGGAGATTGGAATAGAAACGCATTGGAATAGTTTTACGTTATAGGGCCCATGGTTGTGCAACCATGCTAGTTATCCTGCACATAAATGCGACCTGGCAAAGCTTTCTGGTGTCCACTTTATTGTTTCAGGTTTGCTGTGCTGTTGCTGCCCCAGGAGTCCGCATTAGCAACCGAAGACGCACGGGAAGACGGCCATCACACAATTTTTTTTCTTGTGAATTAATTCGATCCTGTGGTCGCCATAATGCGCAACTAATAGAGTGCGTGAATGTTTACTCTCGAGGCTTATTTTATTAGTTTGACTGTATAACGGCATAATTTCATCACTACCACGTCGTTGATACAAGTAAAATCATTCGTGGACTGTTCTGCAGCCTCACGTAATTTCGTATTTTGTGCCCATCAATATTATTTTCAATTTCTTTCGCCCTACGTTACTGAATCAGATGCCGTCGCACAGCCATTATCGCTGGCATCAGCCACCCACGTGATGCCTGATAGAAAAATAATAATAGAAAATGAAATACGGGCTCTTGGTTATTTAGGTTTACACCTGTTTTAGCATGTACCCAACCATGGCTGCGTCGGTACCTTCAGGCGCTGTCGCTGACTTTATCTCCACGCAGGTGCTGTAATGCTGATGAACAGGCAGCATGATCGAGCAGTTATTCTGACATGCCATGTGACACATCAAACTGACTACGGCTTCACAAACGGGCGATGCGGGTTTAGTATACAACGGGGGGCGAAACTTGGCTGCAACACTGTGCTTTATCACACACCCACCTGGTGGCTGAAGCGTTCGTTGCATAAACACGAGATTGACCCTGGGCGTGGCGGCTGCACTTCGTAGGGCACGTAGCGGTAATACGGTAGCGTACTGAGATTTCTGCGAACGTTCAAGCAACACAGCGTCGTGTCCCCGGAATATTCCCCGGACTCCATTGTAGCATAGATTCTACAGCAGCGTTACGCGCAAGGAGCATTGGTGAGCCTGCCCATTGTTATTTGCCTTTGAGGACTTGCATGATCTATGTGACCGCTGGCGTTACTTGCCAGATGGGCAATTCTTTAAAGGCGGCACTGCACTTCCACCACGAATCTGGCTTGGAGCTGCGCGACAATTTCGGCCAGTGGGGAAGCACCACCCACACGTTGCGCACTACCGAAGCGCTGCTGGTGTTCCTAATTCTTAGAGGCCTTAATACAATTTTTGTGAATAGCTTAATTTCACATGTGCGTACCTGTGCGTGTACGTGCTGTATGTGTGTTTTTGTGATCGCTGTGCATACCATAATTATCGCCCAACTATGTTTGCTTATTTATTTACAATACCTACAGTGCCCGAACGGGCATTATTGTAGGGGCCCGAGTACAGAAAACCGGAAATCAGGTTAATGCGTACATACATACATACATACATACATACATACATACATACATACATACATACATACATACATACATACATACATACATACATACATACATACATACATACATACATACATAAAATACGTTTCCAGACACCGCGGTCACTGACAGGTCAACAACAGTCTTCGTTACACATGTAAAGAAAAGTACAAGAATAGGATACTATTATACATATTAATATGCAAACTCTGCGGTACATAAGAACAGACATCAAAAACCAAAGCGAAGAAAAAGACCAAGCTGCCGCCAAACGGCTTGGTGGCAACACAGTGCATCAGAAGATGAACATCAAACGCTGCAGGTGATTAAAGAAAGATGAAGGAGCAGTGACAATATGGTCTGGTAAATCATTCCAGTGGTGAATTGTTTTCAGAAAGTACATTTAAAAACATTCACCCTGCACCTGTATTCTCAGATTTTAATCGAGTGATCGGTTCGATGAGACACATAAGTTGGCGACTTAATGTACACGCCCTTGTCAATACCGGTTCTGCCCTGTAATATGTTATAGAAAACACATAACCTGAGATATTTCCTCCTGTTTTCAAGTGGTGGCCAACGCAGATCATTCCGAATTGTGGTAGTGCTTTTCCTGAAGTTGTAGTTGCCAGAAACGAAGCGGGCAACACGTTTCTGCGCACGCTCAAGCTCATTCATGTTTTGCTTTGTGGAAGGATCCCATGCCAAAGAGCCATATTCTAAAATTGGTCGGACAGTAGTTAGGTATAATAAACCTTTGAGTTCAAGAGGGGCTTGCCAGAAATTCCATCTGATATAGTTGAGTGCACGGCTGGCTTTAGATGATAAGTAGAGAACGTGTGTGTTCCATGAAAGATCATTGGCAAACATAACTCCCAGATATTATTAATCTGAAACCGAAGTTACGCGTTCACCACCGAGGAACCAGCTATTGATTTGAGGATGTATTTTGTTCGTGCACATGGTTATGTTGCATTTCGACAGATTGAGGGCCATTTTACAATCCTGACACCAGGAAAGAATTTAATGAAGGTGATTTTGCAGCAGCTTCGAATCCGTTTCACAAAGGATACTGCGGTAGACACAGCAGCCGTCTGCATACAACCTGATTGAGCTGGACACATGTACTGGAATATCATCAATATAGATTAAAAAGAAAAGCGGACCTAATACTGACCCTTGCGGAACACCTGATAACACTGGTGCTTCTGATGAATTAGCTCCATCGAGCACTACGCACTGCTTTCCTTCGCTCAGATATGCCATTATCCATGTCTGCAACTTAGTCGGTGTGTTAAGGGCAGATAACTCCTGCATTAAGGGATTATGTGATACAGAATCGAAGGCTTTTCTAAAGTCTAAAATATGCAATCCATTTGATTACCACAGTTTAGCGATTTGGCAATATCGTGAATAAGTTCTATTAATTGTGTGTCGCACGAAAAACCACTTCTGAATCCATGTTGAGGCCTGCAAAATAAATTATTGCTTTGAAGACGATCAATAAAGTTGGTATTGATTATATGCTCAAGAGTATTGCAGGTTACGCTTGTTAGAGAAATAGGCCTGTGATTGCTGGTATTTGCTTTATTTCCAGTTTTGTGTACGGGAACTACATTTGCCCGCTTCCAGTCTGGGGGTAGTTTGCCTTGTTCAAGGGACTTTGTGAACAACGTTGTCAAGTAAGGCGAAACCGAAGAAGCAAAGTTTTTTAAGACATGTTTGGAAAATTTGTCTGGGTCAGGGGCAGAAGCTACTTTGACATTCTGTAGCAGTAAAGTAACACAATGTTCTGTAAAGGTTATGTCATTCAGTTGCGCCAAATTGAACGACTATGACACCTCTATAATGGTATTGGTTGGTTGTGAGAACACTGACGGATTAAAATGTTCTACCTTCCTTTCAGAATTTCCAGCATAGCTCATTCCATCGATTACACCCGGAATCGTGCTTTTGGTGCATGCATTCCCGGGCGATGGCGGGCTAGTTTGGGATTAATTTCTCCAAAAAGTTGTGCAGCCGGTTTTTCTTCACATGAACCAGAATGTCGGTATTGGGGCGTTTAAATAATGCCCATAACTGGCGAAGTTGTGGCTCCGCGTGGCCACGACAGAGCGTAGCTAGGCAGGTGACCCCGTTTCGAGGCACCGTGGTGTGCGACCAGCCACACTGTGGAGAGCCAGTACAGAGAATGGATCCCATCGACCCGCCGGTCACGGTGCCTGTCTCATTACCGATAGCTTTCGCTTATGCTGCGCAAGGATGAGCGAAGCCAAGGCCGGCAGTTGCTTCGTTGTCATTCCCTTAGCGCAATGCGTGTGCGCTCCAGGACGGTGTTCCACGCGGACCGACAGAATCCCACAGCGCGACAACGACAACCTCGCTGGATTTCCCTGTGGATTTTATGAGTCAGTGTTCAATTAAATTGTGCGCCTTTGGGCCACTTTGTGTGGTGTTTGAATAATTGTTAGGCACAAAGGCATGGCTTGTGACGCTTAGGCAAACCATAAGTTAAATTGGGGCTATAAGTTTCGAGTTGTCCAACTTACTCCAAAAGTCGACGAACTGCTTGCCCCCCTCACCCCCCCCCCCCTCCTGCGCCCCCATTCCTCTTGGAGGCTTGCTCCTGCATAAATTTCATAAAAAAAATTTGAGTAGGCTGTATAAGGGAGGCAGCCGCAGTAGGGTACGTGAAACGTCTTGAGCACTGCAGACGGTGTAACGACACTAAGGTACAGAAATGACGTAACAAAAAAAAAAAGAACTACAAAAAAAGCCGACAGAACCAACCCCACGATTAATGTCGACGTTCGTGCGATTATCATTGAAGCAATGCATCGGCACACCGTATTGCAACCGCTGAAACGTATCATGTATGACGCTGCGGACAGGCCTCCGGATGTCCCTCCGGGTACACAGCGCCATCCAGCTCTGCCGCAGCGAGGGCCCCGCGTGGAGCGTGTGTGAATATATATCCAGACAATATTGAATATATATCAAGCAGGTTCGACTCCATCCAACACCGGAGAAATTTAAACGATTTTTTTTCTTGTCAATGAAGAGTGGCACGTGGCTCATATCCAGTGACCCAAGCTTGCTTCAAAGAGGTTCGTTGAAGAGCTGCACATATCCGGTTTTAGCTAGTGACTCCACTCACACGGGGTAATTCAAGAGCGGCACATAGCGACGCCGCTCACTATGATCGGGTAATGGCTTCTTTCTTGCACACAACGATACCAAGGTAAAGCGCATGACATCTATTCATGCATAAGAAAGCTTACATGCTTGACTTATCGTACAGCCAGTGGGAGACGGTGTAATCTAGCAATCGTGCTCACTCCCTATTCGTAGTAGGCCCGACGGGCTCAAATGTGGTGGGCGCGAATTGGCAGCCCTCTGTCTTACTTCCCGAGTCTCATTACGCCATTTCTGGAGCCAGCTTGTCAAATTCGGGGGTGCCATAATCAAGCAAGTGCAAGTTTGTGCAAAAAATTGCGCGCTTGTAGGCCTTATAACTCGTGATGAGCACAGGTCTGAGTTTGACGGAATATACCTACTATGGCTGAGGGAGCTCTCTGAAACGCGACCGCTACCACTCGAATCGACACACGTACTGCCGAGCTATGACTCTCCGATTGCGTCATGCCTGGCGCGACCACAGCGCCACCTGCACACGAAACCCATTCACTATCATGTAAGGGCTTACAGGTCAATGCTATAGCGACTGTACTTTGCAGACTTGCAGGCACATCATGGGGCGCATCAGTATCGTCCATACTGACTGTTTACAATGCATTAATACGACAAAAAAAATTGCGTATTCCGCGCCCATCTTACATGGACTTTCCCACACGTCAGATGAGCGACTTGAAAGACATTTAGGTAGGGGAGTATGTACATGCATAGGAGTTGCACGAGCACCTTCTAGCTGTCATGTAATAGCTGAGGCTCGCCAATCACCGTTTGCAGTTATGAGAACTATAAAATGAGTTATGAGAACCCATAAAAGCCGCCCATTAGCTCTAGAGATAATGAAACGAGATAGAAGTTAGGTTTATAAAGTAATTCGAGAAAATCTTTATGCAATGCCAAGAAATGAATTTTGGAACTCAGACGTCGAATATCCTCCATGGCTGCTTACACTTCCAAAAATCGGATTGTCAGTAGACGGGATACTCAGAAAAAGAGACATGTTCATTCAAGCTGCTCAACGACTAGCTCCTTACTAGATCCTTTAAGAATGTTTTAACAACAAGAATCCTTTAAGTTATCTCGTGCGACATCGTCCACAATGGCTCAACTATTCGCAATCCTATGTGCGATAAAATTTATGACGTAAGTGAGAGATGCACAAAAATGGGTCATTTTCAGCGATCCACAGGCGGCTCTAACCTCACTCTGCAGACAAAATGAAAAACAGTCAGGGATCGTATAACATACGAAACACTTAAAGACCTCACACAGACAAGCCAAGCGAAGCATGAAATAGCATTTCAGTGGATACCAGAGCATTTAACATCCCTTGCAACGCAGAAGCCGATGAAGCAGCACGACAAGCACACCCCAACGATGATGGGGTTACGCTGCCAATTTCAATACGGTGCATTATAAGGACGTCTTTCAAAATGTGTACAAATACGTGGTTTGACCAGAATTCTAAGAGCTCGGATTTGTATCATATTGATGCATTTATTGAATTCAAATTTCCATTGTCATTAGACAGAAACATGGAAACCCTTATTCATCGATTAAGGCTAGGTACTGCCTACACAAAACATTTCTTACATAAAATTGGCCGTGTGGAAACTCCCAATGTTATTGTGGATTTGTCGATGAAGATATATATCACCTCCTTCTAGATTGCCCACATCACGACCCACTAAGACGCCGACTTAAATCAACCCTAAATACATTAGACCGCAGACCTTTCAGTTTAAAAAAAAACTTTTGGGTCCTTGGCCAAGAACGGCCTTGCAGAAGAGCGCTTTAAAAGCACTAAAAACTTTTCTCTAAGACAGCAGCATTGTTGGCTGTTATTAACGCTTTTAATGCTCATTTCATTTCAATGTCGCTGTATATATGTATATGTTTGTGAATTATGTTATGTTGACTTTTCTGTTGTAACTATATGTGATAATGCATTTACGCGATGTATGCACCACCCGCTTAGAGACTGTATTATTAGGCGACAGCATCATTTGTATTTTTGAGACTTCCTTCTACAGAACTGTGAAGTTATTTAACTTCTATATTGTATGTACCATGCATTTCTTACGTCATATTGGTACTGTGAAAGCGTTGCTTGACAAGTACTGTTGCTTGTATGAAAAGATTATTTGATATGTAATTGTGGACCCTGTGTGTTATAGACTAGACCCATTCAAGAGCTAAGGAGTAGCCGGCGCCTTAAATTGTTCATCAACATCTCCTTATATCATATCAATAAAGAAAGACATCTTTCCTCTACACAATGATGCCGAAGTAAGTCGCGTGGGCAGTATGATTGAGACGATTAAGCAATAATGCTATTACAGGTTTTCGTTGCCTGCAACTTTATCAAGCGACCCCACCCCCTCTGACCGATTTCAAAGACTTTTCTGGTCAAAAGAAAAGCGTAGTTTGAATTATTGCGGTGATTTTCTGCTGTTTAGTGAAGAACAAAAATTTGTTCATAGATGTGCAGACTCAATCAACGAGAGTTTTTTGAGGGTCGGTATAGTTCGCGTTGAACAGTTGTGAGCATGCGCGAACACCTGCTCGAAAGCACTAGCAAGGATGCAGGTTCAGCCCGTTCAGCCCGCTTGCGACAGTCCACAAAAAATGAAAGGAACAAAAAATGAAAGATGCTTTCAAGAAGGAAGTAGATTACGCACTGTAGTAATTCCATACATGCACAATACCTCGCACCGCCTAAAAAAGATAGGAGATCGAAGCAATATCACAGTAGTGCTTTCCGCCCCTGGGAAGCTAGGGAAACTTTGCCAAATGACTAATCCTTTCCAGAAAAAGAAAGAGCCGTGCACTATCAAACATCGTGATCATTTTGTAACGTGTGTGTCTGGTGTGGTATACGAAGTTTCCTTATCGTGTGGTTCCAGCTATATCGGTCAGACTGGAAGGTGTCTGAATGAAAGACTTCTAGAACGCAGGAAGAAGGGCGGAATTACCGTGATGGGAATCTTTCTGTACATTGTCATGACTGTGGAATACAGAACAAGAAGCCGTGTAAACCCTTGTTCAACATGTGTAGGATAGTAGCCAAAAATAAGAATCAGGATGTTATGGAGATAATTGAAGCAGATTGCATTAGAAAGGAGGGTGTGTCGTGTGTCAGCGCACCTTCTGTTTTTCTGTCGTCCAAAAAAACTGAGTTTCTGAGCATGGCCACCTGATGTCGGCATTTCGGTCTTGTGACGTTATGAAGGAAAGTTTTCAAATGATGCAATTTTGTAAGCACACGACCAGTTGGAAGTAAGCGCTTGTGGTGTCTGCTCCTCACTTTGTCCTTGCTTGTGCGCGCTTGACCGTGATCTGCTATGCGTAAACAACTAGCCCAAAGGTCGGTGCATTTGAACACTGTTTTATTTGAACGAAATGTATGTTAGTATCTCAAAATTCTTGTCTTTCTTGCTCAAAGTATATTTTCATTCCGAAACAATTCATTGGGGTTGCTTTAGCTGCTTAACATTAAAGCTTTTTATAGGCTGAGCTCTAAGCGGTTTTTTTGTTTGTCGCTTCTGTAATTGCTGGGAGTCGCTGATGTGCTTGCCGACCAGCTAGCGGGTCGCCATCGAATTACAATAAGAAGCCTCTGCACGATGGCGCCAATACCTCTGTGTTTTACCTTGCCCTAAACGTATTACTGTTTACGCATGTAACGTAGTCCAAAAAAAAATGCTTTTTATACTTGCGAGCAACAATTATGTACACAAAATAGCCGCCTCACGCACAAGTCTCCCGGAAGGAGCGCCATCCACGCTTTGGTTCACAACAGTAAAACTTACATCCCCGAGATCCTTTAAATTGCTGATGTCTGAAAGCCACTAGACGCAAGACAACCTTGTTCTTGTGTTCTTCAGACTTCGTAACAAAGCGTCACGCAAGAGAAACTTCGATAATAACACTATAGCGTCATCAGAATTTGCGCGAAAGATGCCACTCGCTTTAGCGTACGCAACATAGTACGGTGGCTACGAGCAAGTGTCATGGCACCGACGAAACTAAAAACAAAAATTACAGAGAACAAAAGATCAGCTGCGCGCTTGTGTTTGTCGACACGGTGTGAGTGCAACCACTGCTGCTCCACCAATAGGGACGCGCATACCTCATCACCTGCCCTCGCTGGATGGCTCTGGCGGAAAGATGAAATGATGTCGCTGGCTTTGGTTTTATTCAGATAGCTTAGTGGCAGCAATATCAGCTTGAGAAGCGGAATTCAGCCAACGTTTATATAGGTTCTCATGGTGATGTTGCGGTAGCAGTATTTTATATAACAAGATGCACAATACATTTTCATGTATCGGAAATACATATACTGATACACGCCTTGCCAGATGTATCATGACACAGATACAATATACCCAAAGAGTGTCTAAGATAGTATCTGGTACATGCATCTTCGATACTGCCCAGCACTGCTGACGATCAGCACTCCATGCCTGCAAGTGTCGGTATGCAGCCTCATCTGTAGTACTCCTTATCGAGAAGGCCTACAGGCGTGCGGAAGCTCGCGAGGTCGCTGTGAC
Organism: Dermacentor andersoni; assembly: GCF_023375885.2. Lineage (NCBI taxonomy): Eukaryota > Metazoa > Arthropoda > Arachnida > Ixodida > Ixodidae > Dermacentor > Dermacentor andersoni. Next base: position 66,128,724 of record NC_092814.1, read on the forward strand.
ACTACGTGGATCCCTGCTAACCGGGGCATCGAAGGAAATGAAAGAGGTCACGAGGCGGCGCCCGTGCTTCGCTCCAATGGCATCGTCTCTCGGGATCCTTCATCATTCCTCAACGTCAGCACGAGCGGCATGACAACTGGGCCGCTGTACAACCCACACCGAACTCTAAAAGAGTAGTAGCCAACCGACACAAGAGGGAACTTCGTAAGAGTGTATCTCCAGACCCAGGCCCACTTTCCGCGGGTCTGCCCCGGCCGGGGCAGGCCTGCTGCTGCAGACTCGAGCCTATGCACCAGATGTAGCGGATTCGCTCCAGCTTCATCCTTAAAAGTGACGTGCTCGTGAGGTGGAGGCGGTATCAGCTGTGCCAAGGGAACCCCCCCCCTCTCTCCTGCCCTCGCCCCTGAATCCCTGCCGTAGCAGGAGCACGACCAGACAAATGCCTCCATGGAGAAAGAAGCGCCACAGGGGTTGCACAGGTTCTCGGACTGTGGTCTGGCCCCACGACTAACCGCAGCCCATATCTTTTGAGAGCCTCAGCACCCTGCTCAGCACTTGGACCATCAGTGAGGTCCTACGAGGCATGGTTTAGGCCAGCGACCAGATTGGCGAACTCCGACAGAGTCATTTTGGACTCGCTCTTGGCTTCCGATAAGTACGCGCAGCTCCTAGGACGGTTGTGAATGCGCCTCCTACCTTCCCCTTCCTAATCCTCCTAACAGACCTTCGAGCCGACATTTAATGACAACATTTTTGTAATCATCATCACAGAGCTTGCAGCTACCTTCACATGCACGCTTTGCGTTGTCTTGCAGGTGCCTAATGCCTTGTGTGCTTTTGGCCATGCTGCAAGTAGTCCCACTCTGGCAGAGATGTGTTCACCTTGGACGTAAGCAATAGATTAATTGTCCGCCTATTGAAGCATCATTAATACGTCCACGTCTATAAACGTAGGTGTTACGCAAGCACCCCTACTGTTTTTCCGCTTTTCTCAGTAATTCCTGACAATCTTGAGAGCAAAAATGGAAAGACGAAACTCTGTATCGAATTTAACGGATTTGCGCAGACGTGCTTAGACCCGCTCATGCATGCTAATCCTCGTGCATGCGGTGATCGGGGAAGCAGTGGCCTTCGGAGGAGCAGATCAGAAGGAAAAAAAAGCGAAAGAAAAAGACGGGCGAATACCCGGAAAAGAGAACAAAAACTTGAGCAGCGCGCTGTTTACTGGTGAAGTGAAGTGAAAATCTGAGCACACTTTAATTTTATTTTCCGGGTGGAGAGATAAGGGCCTGAGTGAATTTCGTAGTTCCTTAAAGCGACACCATAAAATTTTAAAGCCCCAAGTCCAATGTTTGAAGCGGCTCCTTATGGTTATGGGCAAGGCTTTCCAATACCTCGTACCTTATTAGTATCCCAATCCGATATAACTGCTACGCCTCCACTTAATGCACGGGGAAGAAAAAGGCGGCCGATGAGACACTTTAGGCACATAACAGTGAAATATAATTCTCGAGGGTCTTCCAAATTTTGACTGCTATAGAAGCACTGAAGAGGAGTTGGCTGTCGCCTGTAATAACGTACGGCCCTGAAATGTGCAATATAGAGTCTGTTTTAAGGAGCGGAAAAGGGGGAGGACACTTCTGCCGCGGTAGCCGTAACTGTCTCGCCTAAGGTGAAGACCTGGGGCTGAATTTACAAAGCTTTTTGTTCCTGTATTCTGCTTGCCAGTGTCAGGTTGCCTTATAAATAAATGTGTTCAACATAACGAGGGCCTGAGGTCTCTTCTTGCGATCAGTTTTAGCGTCAGAACTTTTGCGTCAGTACGAGCCCGGGATTATTTCGTAGCAACAGAGGAGCCGTCGTCCCTCGGCGTTCTGAGATGGTCTCCTTACACACACCAATTATATGCAGACGGACCCTAACTTACAGGTTCTGCTGGAATGGGTCTCAGGTCACCAGGGAATAGAGAGAAATGAGTGAGCTCAATTATATAGCTAGCGATCTCGTAACTCTGACCGACCCCATGATGTCTCCAGAGACCCATCGTCTCAGAGGTTTCAGCGTCAAGAATCAAAAACACCATCGTAATCGTCTCAAGGAATCCCGAAATCAGCAGACTCAATTTACCACCAACGTAACACACACTAGAGGGGGCACTAAGCTAATACTACAGACACAAACTCGCTACCCAACGATGATATCCTATACAACGTTGACAGACAGGACAAACCGGTGTATCAAGAATGTGTCAAATAACCACACGTACTAAAGTGCATACCTATTCGTATATAGCTTTAGATAACTATAATGACTAACTATACAACTTGTTGGCTTCTCATGATATTACTAATAAAAGTCGGGCCCCTCGGTTAACCCTTTTTCTTCTCGTTAACTATACAACTAGTAACGTTATAGTTACTGGAAATGCTCCGGAGCTCTCCTCCCCATGCTTGAACTCGTTCAAACACACCACCTTCTCTCCCGACAACTGGGAAAGCGGGACCCCTTCATCCCAAAAGCTGCGCCCTATGTCCCCTCTTATGACCCACGTAACACATGCCAACGGGGCTAGGCAAAGGACTCAACAGCCCGACCGGGAACACAGATGAACTTAATTCAGAAATAAAGTCTTTTTCTCTCTCTCCATTTACTTTCCAAGAACATTGCTGCTTAGCTTCAGTGACCACAAGTTAACTAAGGCACTCAAAATGACATGGCATATAGCCATGCGTAATGGTCTCAGTTGTTAGGCTTCAATGACTTCATACATGCGTGCATGTTGTACGTTGCTTACGTAGCAGTGGGCATGAACGTTTCTTCATATCACACTTTATGTGCAGGAGAAAGCACAGACAAAAATAAAGTGTAACTTATATGTCAGCAATAAGATATGTTGCTGGCTATACTTGCTTAAAGTTGAATTGATAAGTATTAACGGCAATAAAAGACGGTCCTGACGGGAAGAACAGGTGGCACCTGTTCAGTCTTCTTGCATGCCTGTTGTATTTTATTCCACCAGTATGCATCAAGCTATACTTCAGTGATTGTACTTCTACAATTGTTCAACATCTAGACGAGCCTTCACCGTACTGGTGAGAAAGTTCAGTGTATTTCTGTAGGATAAGTGTAAGTCCTGAATTGATTTCTGGGGTTTTACGTGCCAAAAGCACGATTTGATTGTGAGGCACACCATAGTAGGGGGGCTCCAGGTTAATTTTGACCCCTAGGGAATCTTTAACGTGGCCTCAATGCACGGGACACGGGCTTTTTTGCATTTCGCCCCCATCGAAATACTGCCGCCGCAGCCGGGATTTGATCCCGTGACCTGGTGCTTAGCAGCGCATCACCATAGCCGCTGAGCCACCACGGCGGGTAAGTGTAAGTGCTAATGACAAGTGCTCGCAGCTGCACCAACTAGCCTTCGGAAAAGAGAGAGAGAGAGAGAGAGAAAACAAGGGTAGGAAAGGCAGGGAGGTCAACCAGAACAGCATCCGGTTTGCTACCCTACACTGGGGGTGGGGGAAAGGGGAATAGAAAGAGGAAGAAACGGAGAGAGGAAGCACTGAGTACGTGTGGGAGCGACACCATACACAAGGACACTATAAACGGTCTGTTAAGCCCGTGCACTTCAAGTACCGCACTAGTGCACGAATCGCTTTTCGAGCTAGTGACGGGTGTGGCCACGGTCCGAGTATCTTTGACTCGGTGAAACATCTCGAGTCCAGTCTGCGTAAAGTTGCCCGCAGAGAGAGGCGTTGGACATCGTAGCGAGGGCAGGTACACAATAGGTGCTCGATGGTCTCCTCGCACCCACAGGAGTCGCACATCGGGCTCTCGGCCATTCCCATACGGTAGGAGTATGCGTTCGTGAACGCCACTCCCAGCCACAAGCGACACAACAAGGTTGCTTCGCCGCGGGGAAGGCTAGATGGCAGTTGTAGCCGTAGCGTGGGGTCCAGTTTACGTAATCTGCAATTTAGGCCACTTGAAATCCAGAGATCTTGGGACTTCTTACGCGCAAGTCGGCGAAGTTCTCTGTCAGCGTCCGACCTCGCCAAAGGTGTTGGACGCGTCTTGGTATCTTCGTGGGCACACCGGGCAGCCTTGTCAGCTAGGTTGTTGCCGACGATGCCACAGTGAGCAGGAATCCACTGAAATATAATGTGGTGTCCACTTTCCAGAGCAAGGTGGTGCAGTTCCCTGATTTCAGATGTCATTTGCTCGTAAGTTCTGGGACGTAATGCGGACTTGATGCTGTGAAGGGCTGCCTTTGAGTCACAAAATACGACCCATTTCTCTGTAGGCTCTTCGGTGATGTACATCATAGCGGCATGGAGAGCTGCAAGTTCTGCCGATGTAGATGTAGTCGTGTGCGACAATTTGAATTTAACTGTAACGTTCTTGGCTGGAACGACGAATGCGGCAGTTGAGCTGGTAGGTGAGGTGGAACCATCGGTATATATATGTATGCGGTCATGATACGTCTGGTGCAGTAATATGAGTGTAAGTTGCTTCAGAGCCGGCGATGGATGATTGGACTTTTTTGTAATTCCAGGAATAGCAAAATTCACTTGAGGCTGTCGCAGGCACCACAGGGGAGAGGAAGGCTTCGCCGCCGGTGTAAATGATGCCGGTATGTACTCATGATGAGCGCTAATAACTCGTGAAAAGGTCGCTTGAGGTCTCTCGGCTGGTAGGGAGGCCAAATGATGGTCGGGGATCCTTGACAGATGGCGAATGTGCGCTCTGAGAGAGTCGACAGCTACATGTGTCTGGATTGTATGGTCTCCTGCGATGGCGATTGTCGCTGCTGTTGAGGTGCACCTAGGCAGCCCTAAACACGTGCGTAGGGCTTGACCTTGTATGCTCTCCAAGGCGCGAAAGTTCGTCTTGCATGCATTTGACAATACTGGTAGGCTGTAACGAAGGAGTCCGAGAAACAAAACCCTGTACAGCTGCAACATAGAATGGACTGGTGTACCCCAGTTTTTCCCGCATAGAAATCGGAAGACCTGAGCAATGGCGACTAGCTTCTTCTTCAGATAGACGCAGTGAGGGCTCCATGAGAGGTTGCGGTCAATGATGACGCCCAGAAAGCGATGCGTCTTAACATAGAGTACAGCTTGACCATTGATCGTAACAGGATACGATGACATTTGTTTCCGCGTAAAACCAAGTAATGCGCACTTTTCAGTAGACACACTGAGGCCTTGCTCTCGGAGATAAGAAGCCGTCATGGTTGCCGCCCGCTGAAGCCTGGCTCTTAGCTGAGGGCGAGTCACCGCAGAGGCCCAGATGCAAATGTCGTCGGCGTATATTGAGACATGTACTGTCTGCGGTAGGTAATCCGCTAGTCCTACCAGGACGAGGTTGAACAAAATAGGGCTCAACACTCCACCCTGCGGCACACCACGGCAGATGGAATGGTCTGAAGTTGGGCCGTCTTCGGTCTGTAAGAAAAAACGCCTCTCAGTCAAATAGTCCCGAATCCATTGATACATCCGGCCACCAACTCCAACAGCCTCAAGTGAGTTTAGTATGGCCTCGTGGGCGACGTTGTCGTATGCTCCTTTTATATCCAGAAAAAGTGCCGCAGATAGGCGCTTGAGGCTTTTTTGATTTTGGACCCATGTTACGATGTCAATGACGTTGTCGATGGACGTGCGACCTCGACGAAAACCTGTCATGGCGTCCGGATAGATGTTGAATCGTTCTAGGTACCATTCCAATCGAGCAAGAATCATTCTTTCCATCACTTTGCCGACGCAGCTCGAAAGCGCAATCGGACGATATGATGAGATCTCAAGCGGAGACTTTCCAGGTTTCAGAATGGGGATCAAGCGGCTCAATTTCCATTGTTTAGGAACGGCGCCGTTCTGCCAAGATTCATTGTAGTAGTTGAGCAGCTCATCACGTGCGTTATGTCCAAGGTGGCATAGGGCGGCATACGTGATGCCATCAGGTCCTGGTGACGAAGAACGCCGGCAGGTCGCCAACGCAGCATCGAGTTCTTCGAGTGAAAATAGCACGTTCATTTCTGGTACACGTGCCTCAGGGATGTCATTCAATGCTACGTCAGTAATGATGGCCACGGACCCAGCAACCCGTGCACAGAACTCTTCAGCCACTTGAAGTTCCGAGCGGAGTTGGTAGAGGGCCAGAGCAGCGAAGGGCTTCCTTTGATGCGGAGATGAGCGAAGACCCCTAACCGTTCTCCATATGTGCGAGAGCGACTTGCGGGGATCAAGCGACTGACAGAATGCTTTCCATCTCTTATCTTCCAATTTATCCATGCGACGCTGGACTTTCTTTTGTATGCGTCGTGAAGCCCTCAGATCCAAGACGGACTTCGTGCGCCGATACCTCCTCTCCGCTTGTCGGCGTGCTGCACGCAGCCTCTCCAGTTCCATGTCCAAGTCTGTTCGCCTTGTTGACCTTGGAAGCGAGCAGATGGATGTTTTCAATGCTTCTGCGATTGCTTCTTCGATAGTGTGTGAGAGGCCTTCCTGACATGTGTCATCCATATCCTTCTGAAATTTTGACCAATCAACTGTACGCAAGGCAGTAGAGGAGCGTTGCTCAACTCCTCTAATCTTTATGTATGTTGGAATATGGTCGCTTCCATGTGTTTCTATGTCTGTAAACCATTGGACGCTCGAGGCAAAGCGCCTTGACACCAAAGTTAAATCCAAGCAGCTACTGTAGGTCGTGCCTCGCAGAAATGTAGGGCTGCCGTCATTCATGCAGCACAAATCATGGTCGGCAGCAAAGGAGGCAAGGCTCCTGCCTTTGGAGTCAATTTTAGTGCTTCCCCATAGCTGGTGATGCGCGTTGAAATCACCTGTGATAACCCAGGGGCCATTGTTCATTTGTAATATTTTCTTTAGTCGTTCACCGTCAAAGTGACCCGCTGGGGATATGTAGGCTCCAATTAGTGTAAATGACACATTCTTCTTTTGGACATTTACGCAGACATATTGGTTGTCGTCATGAGGCTCTATCGCATTAGCGACATATGTTAAGTCCGTGCGGATGTAGATTATCACTTTCGTGCTCGCACCGCATGTGGACGAGACGAAAGATTCATAACCGGACAGTCTGAGTGGAGTTGATGTATTTGGTTCGCAAATGACCAGTATGGGGAAGCGATGTGTGAAAATGAATTGGCGAAAGTCTGATATACGGGTCCTTAGACCCCTGGCATTCCATTGAAAGATCGACGCACTTTTAAGTTCAGTGCGGAAGGGGACTATTGATCGAGCCATGATGCTTAAACGATGCTAGCAAGCACTGGATTTAGTGCATCCAGTATTTGCAGAGCGCTTCGAGCTGCTGGTGTTTGCAGCTTGTTCAGTATAATGCGCATTGTAGTAATTAGCGATTGCAGCATATCAGCCACCTGCCTGTCGTGGTCGCACAAATCGCCGACAGTAGACGTCGGGGGTTGTCCAGCGAAAGCTTGCTGTGTGTCTGTTGGTGAATGTTGTCGTTTCGGTAGAGCCGGCCAAGATTCGGCAGACGTGGTCTTCTCAGTGGACTTGCTCTTCGCGGTCCTGTCCACATTGTCTGGCCTGGGCGGTGGAGGAGGAGGTGGTGTTGTAGGAAGTGGCATGCGCCTTCCTTGAGGAGCCTTCCTTGAGGAGCGCCGGCGACGTGAACGTCGCTTCCTGATTTTTTCGGCGGCTTCGCGATGAGATGAATGATCTCTCGCCATCTCTTTCAAGATGGCCATTTCCTTCTTAATATGTGGGCATTTCTTCGATGAAGCTTCATGTGATCCTCCGCAGTTGGAACACTTCACTACAGTCGCGCCACATTTATCTGCAGCGTGGGGCTCTCCGCAGCGGGGGCATGCTGCCTGATTTTCGCAGACGCTGCTCACGTGTCCCAGTTTCATGCATTTGCGGCACTGAAGAGGTTTCGCAATGAAAGGCCGCACTGCATGTCTGAAGTGTCCCACCTTAACATGCGAGGGTATATATTTACCCTTGAATGCTATTTTCACGCAGCGTGAACTGCCTAGCCGCTTAACATCAACGATGACCTCATCATTGGCTGGCTTGATAAGAATCGGCAAGTCGTTATTAAGGATAGCAACGTCTACGTCGTAGATAACACCGGTGACTACGTCAGATCCCAGAGGGATGTAAGAGCGCACCTGAATGCCATCGAGGTCCGTTACGCTGCGTAGAGTGGTCAAAGCAGCCGCATGCTGGACATCGACCGCCAGAAGATTTTTTCGGGTGTTCATTCGAATGTCCGATATTTCGTTTGGCACCAGGGCTTCCAGTGACATCGACACAGATTGCCTGTTAAGTAGCCTCATGTTGACGTTGGGAAGCAGGGGCACAAATATGATGGTATTGGCGTCCGGCCTCTGCGGCTGTCTCACTGTTTGCGTGCTTGACGATGAGGACGTCCTGGTGTTCCTTCTCTTCGCTCTGCGGCTCTGCACAAGCTGGAAGTCGTCATCGGATGTGTCCTCACTGCTGAGAGAGTAGACATGGGTGTCCTCGCTGTCGGTGTCGCTCTGCTGACCGATCCGCTTCCTGGAGGCGGCCGCCGCTGACGCCGCCATCGCCGGCAGACGTGCGGGGTCGTCCACTTCCATTACGACCGAGCAGGGAGCGAAGACCAGCGGATGAACTTAGGTTTTCACAGAAATAAGGCGGAGCTAGAAAGAACAGCGCTGTATCAAAAGACACTTCGTCGTCTTCAAGTCTTCGGAAAAGGAAATTCATTTAACAACTGAGGCACGCACTCCCACCAACCCACCAAAACGCACACGCACCCCCACAAGAATATATATATATATATATATATATATATATATATATATATATATATATATATATATATATATATATATATATATATATATATATATGCAGGAAGGAGATGAGGAACTTTGTTCAAGACTTATTTACTAAACGTTGTCGGCTGTTCGACCAGCCGAAAACGTTTAGTAATTAAGTCTTCCAAAGAGTTCGTCGTCTCTTTCCTGCATATGTTACGTCGCGTCCTGAACTTTGCAGAAACCCCCTATATATATATATATATATATATATACTTGTGTGTATGTATGTCTATATCAACCAGAAGAAAGGGATCTGAGGGCCCCGATTTTTAATAATCATATCATCAGAAGCCAACAAACAAGGACACCAAGGGCAACATAGGGGAAGGCGTCCGGAACGACGCTTCCACGGCTACCAAGAAAGTGGAAACCGATCTCGACGTCGAGCGGATGGACAGCAGACTTGCCCACCTGATCGAGGCCAAATACGCCCTGCTCCGCCGATGGAACGGTCAAAGGCTCAATCGCAGACTCCGAAAAAAGAGCTCGGAGCTCAACAAGGTCATCGATGACCACTGCAAGGCCCTATGCCAGCAGCAGTGGGACGAGCTCTGCGAATCCATCGACGGACAGATGCGCAACGGGAAATCCTGGGGTATGCTTAAGCACCTTCTCGACGAAAGCGGCTCGAAGTCAAATCAGAGGCATACGTTGGCCCGGGCCCTTCACGAAGCCACCAGGTCTCACACGGTCGATGAGCTCGTCTCAAAACTTGTACAGAAGTACTTGCCCGTCCGTCGCGACGGAGATCCAGTGACCCAACTCCCGGACTACCCAGGCCCTCCACGCCCCGAGCTGGACGAATACTTCTCCGTTGCCGAGGTCAGACAGGCTATCTTCGCGCTCAACCACAAGTCTGCGCCGGGTCCAGACGAAGTCACCAACAGAATGTTGAGAAACCTCGACGACACTTCGATCGTCTTTCTGACCGACAAGATCAACGAGTCCTGGAAGAGCGGCGCTGTTCCTGCAGAATGGAAGATGGCCTTCACGGTGCTCATTCCCAAGCCCGGCAAGGCCCCGAACATCGAGAACCTCAGGCCAATTTCTCTAACCTCCTGCGTCGGCAAGGTCATGGAGCGCGTCGTCCTCAACAAGGTCAACGGGTACCTCGAAGACAACGAGGTTTACACGTACAACACGATCGGCTTCCGTGCCCGACTCTCGACGCAGGATGCAATGAAGCTAATAAAGCACAAGATTGTGGATGGCCGTTCCAGAGACGTCAAGGCTTTGCTCGGTCTGGACCTCGAGAAAGCTTTCGACAACGCGCTGCACAGCTTCATCGTAAAGACCATTACAGACCTGGGTCTCGGTTCCAGATTCCATAGCTACGTCAGCTCTTTCCTAACGGACAGGAAGGCCAAGCTTCGCATTGGGGACTTCCGCTCCAACGATGTGGGGACTTCTGCTCCTCAGGGCGCCGTCATCTCACCCACACTTTTTAACATCTGTATGATTGGCCTTTCCGAGAGGTTGGCACGCGTAGAGGGCGTCAAGCACACCATATACGCCGACGACATCACATTATGGTGCTCCTGCGGCTGCGAGGGCAGAGTCGCAGAATCTGCAGGAGGCGATCGACGTGATGGAGGAGTATCTCCGCCCCACCGGACTTCGATGCTCCCCTGCCAAGTCGGAGCTTCTGCTTTACAGAAAAGAGAAGGGAAGCAGACCCAAAGATTGGAAGCCAGTCTCCGAAAGCAGCATCAGTCTTCGCACTTGTGACGGGGGGGGGGGGGGGGGGGATGATACCCAGGGTCGACGTTATTCGGGTCCTGGGCATGTTTGTCGAATTCAACGGCGGGAACGAAACGGCTCTCCGCAAGATCATCGCAAAGACGGACAACGCTTTCCGCCTCGTTCGCAGAATAGCAAACCGGCACCGAGGAATGAAGGAAAACAATCTCCTCAGGCTTATCAATGCCTTCGTACTATGTCATTTTACGTACACAATTTCTATGCACGACTGGCTCAGAGCGGAGCGAGACACGCTCAACGCTCTCATCCGCAAAGTGGTCAAGAGGGCTCTCGGGCTACCCGTCAGGATCCAACCGAGGATCTCCTCAAGCTGGGGGTGCATAAGACTGCCGAGGAGATTGCCGAAGCCCAAGAATGCGCGCAACTCACTCGCCTGAGCACCACAGCGGCAGGTAAACGCATCCTCGAAGAGCAGGGTTACCACCCTGCGGAATTACCGATGGTCAGTACCCCGATCTCTAGGTGCATTCGAGACAAGTTCGAAGTGGCCCCTGTGCCTCGAAACGTCCTTCCCATCCACAACGAGGGCAGACGCAAGGCCAGAGCAGCAGCCATCCTCAAACAGATCAAGCAACACGACATTAGTGCAAACTTCGTCGGCGCCGCGGAGTGCAGTGACGGGAAGACCTTTGCCATCGTTGTGGTCGACTCCAGCGGCAAGATTTCCAATAGCGCCTCGATTCGCACTTCAGACCCCGGAGTCGCCGAGCAAGTCGCCGTCGCCCTCGCCGTGTTAGACCGTTGTGGGTCCGAGATATATAGCGATTCCAAAACGGCAGTTAGGGCTTTTCAGAAGGGTTGCATTGCCAAGCAAGCTGCTCGTCTCCTTAGCAGCTCGAGTCAATATGCTCTCACGCATCATTCAATCCACTGGTTTCCCGCTCACATAGGGTCGGTCGAGGGTGCTCCCTCGAACCTCAATGAGTCTGCTCACGAGGCTGCGCGTGACCTCACCGACCGCGTTTCCTCTGCAAGAAGCACCGACTCCCCTCCTCCCTACGACCACAGGGACGTTCCCGCTACTCACAACGCGATTATTAAATTCTTCTACATGTCTAGAAGGGTCTTTCCACCCCCTCACCCCAAGTTGAATAGGGCGCAAGCCGTGTCGCTTAGGCTTCTGCAGACCAGCACGTATCCGTGTCTGTCCGTTCTCCACGAGGCTTACCCGGACGTGTATCGCGACGACGCCTGCCCCTCCTGCGGGCAGACCTCCACTCTAGCGCACATGTTCTGGGAGTGCGGGTCGACATACCACAAGTTCATCAAGGAGGAGTGGGACTCGCTTTTGCGTAGTCCCGTTCTAGAAAAGCAAATCCTGGCTGTCCGGCGTGCCCACGACCGGGCCGGTGGGCTAGACCTGCCGGTCCTGGCGTGGGACTAGCCGGGTGCGCGACGAGTTCGTGTCCTTGCCGGACCTGCAATAAAGTTTCTTCACTCACTCACTCACTCACTCACTCACTCACTCACTCACTCACTCACTAGTATTTACTCATTTAATTGAAGAAATGATAAATTGATGGAAATGTAAGTGGATGAAATGCAACTGGCCGCATGAAGGATACGAACCCACGTCTTCGCGTTACACACGTGCGATGATCTTAGCAGTTGAGCTATCGCGGCGCCGCTTTCCCATACACTTGCTGGGGTATTTATGTCTTACTACTAGAACTAACCCGGGCAGTGTAAGCCAGTGCAATATATATATATATATAAACGAAGTCACCAAGGACAGCATCGGGGAAATTTCTTGTACTTACCAACTTAATTAAAGAAATGGTACACTAATGGAATTGAAACTGCATGAAAAACAGCTTGCCGCAGGTGGGGAACGATCTCACGTCTTCATATTACGCGTGTGATGCTCTGCCAGTTGAGCTACCGCGGCGCGTTTTCCCATCCACTTCCTGGGGTATTTATGTGTTACTACACTCTCAAACAAATGTACACCCTTTGGGGTGTATGTTTGCCACACAACATTAAAAGTCATCTTTCTTGCTTGCGTTTCCTTTCTTGAAAACGCTGTGCTCGCTACTTTCCTGTCGAGACTGCTCTGTCATACTGATAACGCGCATACCGTTCGTGACTTGGAAGTACGGTGCTCGCAGCTTTAAAGAAAGGCGGGAAAGACAGATGACGATTATTGATGTGTGGCAAGATACGACCCAAAGGGTGTAATTTTGTTCAACAGTTTACTAGAACTAACCATCGTTATATATATATGAACGGAGAAATCGACATCAACCCGTATGTAAGCAGGTAGCTACAGAGGAAACCGAGTTACGGGGTTCTCAGAAGCAAAGCTTCGCAGTTGAAGAAAAATTCGTTGTCGTCCGGGATTCGAGCCCGGGACCGAAGCTTTTCCGGCGCGGTCGCTCTACCCTCTGAGCGAGCCAGGAGGCTTGCAGATGGCAGCGCGAGGGCGAATTCATTGAGAACTCGAAGCCCAAGGACAGCGAATATGGCAAATCAGTTGTTCTGCGGAATTCCGCAAGGCGGAGGAAGATTCGTGAAAGGAAAAACTTACATCGACCCGTATTTAGCACGAAGGTACAAAGGAATTTATATATATATATATATATATATATATATATATATATATATATATATATACACGCTCTTCTCCTCTAACAGATGAACTAGTGGTCTGTTAGGGGAGTAGAATGCGTGCCGAGGGAAGGATGACGCAGTCGAGGACGGCAACAAAGCATTAGGTAGGGTGATGATATTATTAGGAGATTTGCCAGCATATGATGGAGATGGAGTGGGCTGACACACGGCAGGGGTAACTGGACATCAATGGTAATGACGACCATCGTCCCGCGGTGATGATGACCTCGTCGCACCAAGAGCAGGCTTCACAGCGGCACACCGAGCAACTGCGAGGCGGTGGCGAAGAGCGCCCCGCGGACCTCTGGGGTTTCAGCGGCGGCTCGCCGACGGTGCCGCCATCTGGGAGGAAGCCAGCGAATCAGGCGTGCAGCGGCGTCTTGTTGATAGTTTGATCTTTTGTGCGGGTTTCTTTCCCGCAGAGCACGGAGTGATCACTGCGCTGATGGGCGCCTTCGTCCTTGGCCGCCCTTCACCGGAGCTGCTCGCCTGGCTATTGCGAGCGTTTTCTGCGACAAATTATGGTCTTGGCATTACTTCCTTCAGTGCAGTCTCATCACGTGATTTCTGTACTTGCTTCAATCGATTTTTGTATTACTGTTACCTGTTCCTGCTGTTGCCTGTTGATCATATCAAACAGGTGATCGCACTGCCACCGCTCGCCTTGGGTCATAATGACATTATTTTCAGCGTTAGCAGGCTTTTCTATAACGTGTGTTGGGATAGGGGATGAGTCGGTGCGAAATCTGTAAATCAAACACGAGCATTTGAAGGACTGTAAAGATATGCATTCAGATAGCGTTCGCTACGCCAGGTAAGTCTTGTTACGTTAAGCACTGCAACTCTAGTGACGGTAACTGCAATAATAATGTGCATCTGGCCCATTTTCTTAGTTGGCTAACTTTGTTTATTCACAAGCACAACGTAAAACTTAAACGTCGGTTTAGTACCACCGAACGTGGCTTCAAAAAAGAAAGTAGCAACAAAATATTGGATGCACTGCAGTATCCACTGAGTCCTCTGAATATTGAGTGTTACAAATAAATAAGCCTTGAATACACAGCTAAAAGAATTGTGAAGAAAAGTGGATACGTGCGAAATATGGAGACAAACCTCATTTAACGTTGCCGGGTATTTTTTGTAAATGTGTTAAGTATAACCTGCTAAAGAGGTAAGTTTGCTTCAAGTTAACACAACTAATTTTGAGGGAATATGTCTTATAGTCAAAGCTATAAGATAAGGCTCGTTTATCAAGGGTCGTAAGTGGCAATTAAAAAAAAATCCTCAGATGGGTACAGCGTTAACGTACAATTTTTTCGCTCAATTCTTCAGCTGTCCTAACTTTCTTGCTCGGATCACAACGTCGTTCAACCTCCACGGCATCTTGCAAACTGGCTCATTTTGCCCTCTCATGGCTCAGGAGTAGACTCAGAATTAAATCACACGCCCTCTTGCAAAGTAAAGCGTACAGGTAACTACGTTGCGCAAAAGGTTATCCTTTTTTTTTTTGAAAAAAGGAAAGAAAACGAATGCAGGTGGGGAGGGGTGAAACAAAATCAGGGTGCATATTCACAAGAAATGGCAACGTAACCCATATCAAGATGACTGTCAACGTTAATGCAATTAGCGTTGCCGAAACACGTCATGTACGTGTGAAGCGTGTATTGTGGCAGGACTCCCTCTCGCACGCTTTCCTCTGTACACGCTGCGCCATCTCGCGGCAGCTCTGCGAAGTCTGCGCGTGGCACATGTCTCAATATATATTTCAATTATTCAGACAAGATTGTCCCAATATATATGACACGGATTCAATTCCGCCTAGCAAAGGATAAATTTTAAATGATTCTAGTGCATATCTAGTGACTCAAGTTAGCGTGAAAGAGATTTATTGAGTAGTCGCACATACCCAGTGACCCAAGTTGCCGTGAAAGAGCTTAGATACAGACAAGCATACCGCAAACTGGGTGAAGTCACCAAAGCATGCTAATCGCATTAAAAGTTGCTTCACTATAACTGTTCTCAAGGGCGGCCGCTAGCCTCTCGTTAGTCTTGGACATATGCCTCGGTGTCCCAGCTAATTTGAGCCAGAGTTTAAAAATATGCCGGTGCACTCTAAGCGGACGCGACCAAATGCTTGTTGCTGACTATTATATGGAGCAAGTCACACCGTTCAAGTGAGGCTTGTATTGGCTCACAAGTTTCAGTGGCGATGTGGTCGCGCAAAAAAAAAAATCCAGTTGCTCGCAGAGTAGAGCAACTGCGGGAAAGCGCGCACAATAGGGCGGTTTGATTGGTTGCGCGCTCACGCCACGTGCGCAACCAATCAGAGCTGTCTCGCTTCCGCCGGGGAGGGAAAGGGGAGGAAAGGGTTCGGCGCGCACTGCGCCAGCTTTGTTTCCGTTCAGTCTCGGAAAACAAATGGGGTGGCAGCGCGTTGTGCGTTCCCCTGAGGAACGGGCAGCCTTCGACGAGCGGCGGCGAGAACTCGCCCGTGAAAGGGCTCGTAGTCGGCGCGCCGATCCAGCTGTTAAAGGGTTAAATAGCGTGAGCGCACGTATAGGTTACATCACGTTGGTGAGAACAACATAGTCTCTAGTTCAGCCGATGGTTCGACGCACTGGCGCAGCCAACGGGACCAACGCGCTCCGACGCGCACGGCGTCGAGAGACGCTCGCCCGCGCACCGATAACGTCGGACTGTACAGCCACCCGAGCCCAGGTAATCTGACAGCAACGATAAGATCCCGAGCTGAGGGAGCGGGTGGCCGAAGCAATCTGGCACCCGCCGTGGTTGCTCAGTGGCTATGGTGTACAAGCAGAATACAAAAATAGTCTATTTTATTCCATATAATAGTCAGCAACATGCATTTGGTCGCGTCGTCTTAGACTGCATAGGCATATTCTTAACCTCTGGCTAAAGTTAGCTGGGACATCCTGTATGTATAATATTAGCGAAGGTGGCCTGGAAGGGCAAACAAACACTTGAAAAGAACGAAAGACTTCGTGAATTCGGCCTCAGAAGACTTCATATTTACCTCTGGCTCTGCACTGATTTACTGCAACAGCAGCGCGCTCTTTCAGCGCACACCACCTTCTTCTCAAGATGTTTGCGCTACGTGCAAAGGCTTCTTCGTCCTGTTGTTAACTCTGAAATGAATGCACAGATGATACATAAATGCTGCTCAAACGCTGAGCCTTTACAATCAGCGTTTGCGCAGCATTCCTGCTAGGCAGGAAAAAAAAAAAAAAAAGGAAGGAAAGAAAGAAAAGACCATGAGCGGAGTGTGCCAGCGGCTTAAGGTTTATTGACCATGCGGGATGCATGCGTATCTCTGTCTGATAATTAGATATTTTGTGTTACATTAATTCTTTATTTAAATTTATGTATGTATTGCTTGTTTTGTGTTCCTGGATGTATTTAAGACGAAAATAATTGTGCGATAGCTATGTATTTAGTGCGTTCCGGATACTAATTACACATGGCCACAGGCACACGATTTTGGGCCCCGGTGACCGTAGTGATCAAGGTTTTTTTTTTCTTTGCCATTTAATAACGATGCAGATGTTGATGAGGGTGTGGCCTCATGACACGATAAGGGTGACGCGACGGCGCGAACAAAATAACGACGGCCCTAACGGAAAGGGCGGACACCGAAAACCCAGTTGCGGGATCTCAACTGTTGTCCCACTAACATCGAACTGTACGTACGACGAGAACATCAGGAAAGCAGACTTTTTACAGCCCATTCGGAATTTCCATGTATACCCTTTACATTCAAGGACGGCATACATGGGGTTCGCATTCTTCTTTTTTTTTTCACGACTACAGTGTCGAAAGTGAACTCAGGTAAGTGCGTGTTGATGGTCTTGATTTCAACGTTAGAATTCTGTCTAGCTTCTTCTCGTATTTGCTATTTTGCTCGCGCTCGTCGTCAAATTAAGCATTTCATGTGGCTAAGTACTGTGCTCAACTCGGGCCTGCTCCTTATTATAAAACCAGTTAGTTGCCAAAGTAGTAGCGCGAAGCTTACATAAAAAATTCCACAACGTTCTTTTTACCATAATCTAATGTGATATAAGTGCGATTGCCTTATGCGTGTGACTAACTGGTTCAACATGGGCAATTTATGTAAACAACGAAATTCAATTTCGCGTGTTTCGCATGTCTCAAGTTTTCCGTTTGTCGAACGTGGAAAGGGCTTTTTCTCTCCCCGCTTTCTGTATCAATAACAACGATGGGCACTGTATTTAAAACAGGGTACACAGAACCGACATAATAACCCAAGCAAGTCCCATCGCAAATAAAGTAATAGAGTGAGAAAGAAGCCTGTATGTGGGGTCTCTACCCACTAGGCATTCATAAAGGAGCCTGTATGTTCAGCGAGTAAAGTGCGCCACGGTCCAATAGGTGTTCGTCCCTACCACGAGGACGCGCATGCGCTGACATTCATGCGCTGATTGCCAAATGTTTCAAGCTGTTGCCAATTTTCTGTGTATGACCACCGGCTATCGCCCTATATGGTACCTTTATTTGGAAAAGGAGCATGACTGAGGCCCCAGTGCCACAAAGAAACTCATGCAGAGATGGTGAACGCAAGACTCTTGTTTGCAGGCTGTCATCGTGGAATTGTTTGCACCCTCGCAGTTGGTTAAATGGATACGGCAAAGCACTGCTGAATGTGAGGTCGCAGACTAGAATCTTGGCTGCCGCGACCGCATTTCGGCACTGGTGGTTGAAGAGGTATTGCATGGGGTGCCGGTAATTGCTCTGCCCGATTGAAGCCTTTCGTATGTCACTGTTAGATCGACCTACGGTTGCACGTTATCATATAAGAGAGGGACAAGGGAAGCATAGAAACAGTGGGCCGGAACAGTATAGAATGAAAATTCGCACACAAATAATTCCATCCCATTGCAAACCGGCTCGCACCACCATCTACTTGTATGTAGTGACGGTGGGCGTCATTATTCAGACAGAAACTCAGCAAGGGCGACGAGTGCGCCGCACTGGCGACTGTATTAATGTTTCCAGCCATCGTAACCTTGCAGGGCTACTGTCAACATTTACTCTGCCGGTGCCATATTAAACTTACACTCAGAATGACAGAAAGTAAAAACTCCTTGCTTGCACACTGGGGCACGTTAAAGAAACCACGGTGACCCGAGTTGACGCAGCGACTACACGGCGACGTACTTCCGAGTTAATGCATGATTTTGTGTTGCGAAAGTAAAAAGCACCACATATGCTCGTTTACTGTAACGATGTCTACTTCATCCGCCATCGGCCACTGCTCGTCGGGCGGACCGCCCCGTTTGATTCGGGAGAATGATATGCGCAAGGGCGACTGGGACGAACCCGTGGTGGCTCCTGTGCCTCGTTTGCAAAGACGGGAGCTACGGAACGTCTTATTATACAGTGGTAGAGGAGCATTCGAACGTCTTCTCTGAAAGCCTTAGGACCTCCCTGAGAGATGGATGCTAACGGCAAAAGCGCATGAGCTCAGCTACAGGTCAGCGCTTCCTGTGCACACCCTTCAGTAAGGTTCGTGTTATCAGGAGATTGCATTTGTTTACTTGTGCGTTTGTCTCCGGAACTGTGTGGTATAGCCACAGAAATTTTCTTTTAAAGCTAAATGTACTTGAAGGGGCTCGCACTTAGCATAGCTGGAATCGCCACTCGTAAGAAACAAATGCGGTGTTGCACTCAAGCTCATACTTGTGGTCTTAGTCACAAGCCTCTGAAATGATTTCGCATGTAAACAACACTTTAAGCGGTATTATAATGACGATACTAGCCCTTTGACTCCATGCTCCTTTGGGACGCTGCACGGGAAAAAATAAATAATTTAAAGGAGAAACAAGCAAAGCACACAGTAAAACTGCATGAACACACGCTCCTGTATCACGTCAGACGTTTCAATGTGCTCGTCAATATGATATCAAAACGCGAGACGTATCTAGACATTATCGTTTATACTATACAAGAAACAATATAAGATCACTCAACGATTTAGAGTTGGCATCGTCATAAACGTTGTGCCTACAAACTGCAGAGATGAAGACACCGAAAATAAGTAAAGAAACTATGATTTTTCCGAAAAGCTCAGCAACTGTCTGAGAGTGCGAAAAAAAAAAAAGAAAGAAAGGCGATATGACGTTGCAGTCTTTCTAAAAATGGGTCATTTCGCGAATTATAAGCGGGGCGTTTTCAGTTCTCTGACGCTTCATTCACCTTCTCGCTCACAGCGCCTGTTTTTCTCCCAGTTTCTAAAAAAAAGGAGAGATAAAATTTAGAGCACGCGCAGAACGGGAGGAAGACAGAGGGAAGCGGCGGCGGAGCGCGCATAGCGGGACACTACGCTCTTGTAAAATTCAATGCTCGGAGTGTGCCTTCGGTGACGCTGCTCAACGTCATCGCGCGACGTCACGCTCTCCATAACAACGTGTCTCCCGGGTAACTCGTGACGCGGTCAGCACGCTCGGTTCGATATCCCGGGCCGGGCGGAAACACGTCACGCACTGCGGGTCAAGCGCCAGCCGCAGGAGGACGCTGGGCTCGAACTTCCGGTTTTTCTTGCTGGCGACAGTGGGCATGCGCAGTCACAGCCTCCAGAAGCGCCAGTTTCGAGATGGCAGGCGGACCGATCGGTCGGGCGTGCTTTCTTCTGTTCCTCCTTTTTCTGTTTTTTTTTTTGATGAGCGCAAAAAGCTAATGCCCGAATTTCGTTACGCGAAGCGAATGCTCCGCCCACGTGCGAATCAAAGCACGTGAAAGGTAATTCTCGCGTTCGAGCTCGTGGAAAACAAACACACGTGGTAGCATTGTGCGATTCCGGGTTGTTTTCCCGTGTTTACTGCGATATAGTCGTGACGGTGTTTACCAGGGCGGATCGCTCTTTCACAGAAAGCTTAAGCACGAAATAATAGGCTTCTTTCAAATCATAGCTCTGGAAGCAATTCGCGTGGCAGTGTTTATATTCAATGCGGGGCTCATTTAATCGAGAATTAATAAACTAGACCAGGAGAAAGCACTGTTATGCGGCATGAAACAGTTTGCCTCTCTGCTGTTTGACGCCACTACTAATAGGAAACAGAAGATAGCATTTATTTAAAAAAGTAAAAGTCCTAACTGGCTTTTTTGGTGGGGCGCCTGCATTACCAATTTTGATGAAAAAAGAAAGTTCCTTTAGCACGTACTTTTTGTTGGCAACAAATGATGGAATCAGTACTTATCTAGATACATGACGGCCAAAAATACCTGGGCTTGCTTCCGAATTGGGATAACTCACAGCTTTACAGGAAATTGATTTAACATAGAAGACAACACTTCCCCACCTCGTTAGTAGCCTTAATTAATTTAATGGAATGAATTAAATTTGTTTAGACAACGTGCTGAAATATAATGACGATGGAGTCATTTTTGTGGCTTTATACAGGGTGTCCCAGCAAACTTTAGCCAGAGTTTAAAAATATACCGATACACTCTAAGGCGACGCGACCAAATGCATGTTAATGACTATTGTATGGAGTAAGTCACACTCATTTTTGTATTCGGCTTAATTGCATGATTAGTCAAGAATAATCAAACAACTTCTGAAGCAACGAAGTTAGGCAAAAAATTACGATGAGAAAGCTGTAGAGCGCTTTGCAAAACGTCCGAATAAACAGTTTATAATTTTCTATCTATTACGTATTAGTGCCTTTCCCCTTACTGCAGATGCGCGCGAAATAAAAAAAAAATAAAAAAAATAACAGGTGACATGTCCGTTAGCGCGCCATGATTTCAGGGCTCCCATTGCTCTCGTACAAACGAACGTAGCATCAAGCAGGGTGTGCGGCCCTTAAAAGGCGACAGGGCAGTGACGCAGGCGTTGGCTGTGCGATTTACGCCACCGATGTGCTTCCCTAGCCGTGGTTCATGATAGCCATAAGCAGGCATAGCGGCAGCACAACCGGCTAAATGCTATGTTCGTTGTCAATGGGAGCGCTGAAATCACGGCACGCAAGCGGACATGTCACGTGATATTTTATTGTATTTCGCTGGCACCTGCAGTAAGCGGAAAACACTAATGCCTAATAGATAGAAAGTTAGAAACAGTCTAGTCGGACGTTCTGCAAAGCGCTCTACAACTTTTTAATTGGAATTTTTGGACCAACTTCATTGCTTCCAAAGTTAGTTAATTAATTTTGACTAATTATTCAATTAAGCGGAATACAAAAGATAGTGTGACTTACTCCATACAAAAGCCATGCATTTGGTCGCGTCGTTTCAGAGTGCATCGGCACATTTTTTTTAACTCTGGCTAAAGTTGGCTGGGACACCCTGTATATTGACACGTGTACTTATACTTATCGGGCAACCACGTTTCGCCGCCTAACAAATGTTATCGCACAGCGCGGGACGCGTCTGCATGTATCCGAAGTTTCTGGAAAGTTATCGATGCTTCTATCCGCTGTCTGTTGTCGCCGAACCTTGTATAATCTGATTTCATCGCGTGACTCGAATGTTGTAGAACTTTGTGGAAGGCACGCGGGTCCCAACGATTAGTCTGGAACATTTGACGATTCTGTATAAAAGCCGACGCGCTTGACCCGCTGATCAGATTTACGACGATCGCCGACTGTGTTCGCCGCTCTCGTTGTGCTTTAAGTGTAGCCTGTTTTGTGGGCACAGGTTCGCCCAATAAAAGCTAGTTTTTGCCTTTCACAGTATTGCTACTGTGTTCTTTGA
Organism: Dermacentor andersoni; assembly: GCF_023375885.2. Taxonomy (NCBI): domain Eukaryota; kingdom Metazoa; phylum Arthropoda; class Arachnida; order Ixodida; family Ixodidae; genus Dermacentor; species Dermacentor andersoni. Next base: position 66,150,682 of record NC_092814.1, read on the forward strand.
CGTCACGACTACACGTCGTGACAATATGCATACAAAAGAAATATCAAAAACGTTTCGCCGGGTGCCTCAACGTACCTACGGTATTACATAGCTGCAACCTGCAAGTATGTATAAGTTTGCAGGAACAAGGGATACGCAGAAGAAGCGAGAAGCAAAGAGCAGGTACCTTTGTTTCAATTAAGGAAGGACGAGAAGGAATGACCCACCAACAACAGCAGTGCTCGTATTGCTGACGTGTTACACAGAAGTCTTCAGAACTATAGTTTGCGTTACCTATTTTGTTTGCTTCGCACGGCGTCCAACAGCAGCGATAGCCACTGCAGACAGAGTATAGCGCGAGTCACCCGATTCGACGCATCGGTAAATGCCGAAATAAGATAAATAAAACCCGTTGCTGGGCTAGTCTGTGCGTGATTAATTACCTGAACTGTGGCACAGTAAAAGACGAGGGACGTTCATGACGGAAGGTCACGGTAACACGAAAAGTGATGCGAGAACGTTGGTAAATGGAATTTTGGGGTTTTTTACGTCCCAAAACCACAATTTAATTGAGACACGCCGTAGTTGGGGACTCCGGATTAATTTTGACCACCAGGGGATCTTTAATGCACCCCCAATGCGCCGGACAGGGGCGTTCTTGCATGTCGCCCCCATCGAAATGCGGGCGCCGAGGCCGGGATTTGATCCCTCGATTTCGTGCTTAGCAACGCAACACTATATCCGCTAAGCCACTGCGGCGGGTTGAGAGGTTTTAGAACGTTAGTGGAACTTTCAGCGAATGAAGGGGTGCACTTCGTATTGCGGAATTGGACTATTGGCGCGCATTTCCTTTGATGAACAGCTATGTATCGAACAATGGTTTCCTATAGACATTAAGGCTTTTGACAACAGGTGACCTGATAACACGAGCTGCTTGTCTACACCAAGGATTCAAGACGGAGACACAAATACATCTCTCCTCAAAGTCATGTGATAATGGCGAAAGGATGACATTTGTGCTACCTTCGAATAATAAAGTCGAATTCATTGAAAAATGATCTGATTCCGCGGGTTTGTGTTCACGCTTTCCTTATATACAGCGTGGGTCCTCCTGGGGTGCTGCACCGCCGCTGAGTATGGAGGTGGAGAGGGGAAAAAAGTGAGGAAGGCGTTATTGTTCATAAGAACCCTCATATATCTGTGCGTATTTCTGGGCTCCCACCGCAGCTCTCTATTGCACATTGAGAATATGCAGGTTACTTCCAGGAAGTCAGCACGTAAAGTTACCCGCGTTTTGTCGAGTATGTTAGATGCTTGTCATCAAATAAGGTGATCTCGCGATCTTGTTTGATTATCAGACAATGTAATTCAGAGCTTTTGCTCTGGAGCATAATGCCGAGTAAGTTTTAGGTGCAGGCTGGCGCAGTCAGGGACTGACTTCGCGCCGTCACGCTGCCGCATGCGGTCTAGACCGCTTATTCAGCAACCGCTTGTCATGCGAGACCGGATAACGTAGCACCATGCCGCCGACCGGCCTATATAACAGCACGCGTGAGTCACTGTCAGCTGCTGGAGATCTCCCAAGCCGCGCTTGCGATAAAATGATACGATCGCTGAAGAAATTGAACATAAAATTTATGGCACCAGTTCGTCGTATTACAAGTGGGCAAGATATGAGAAGCACTGATAACGCTTTGATAATTGGTTATGCTGTGATATCGCGGTATATCGTGACGCTATTGCGCGTTATTACCATAAGTACCATGCCTAACAAATGAGAGAAAGAACGCTCATGGCCGGTAAGAAGTTCATTCGAGTTAAAGCTAACGCGAAACTTAGAGAACTAGAAAGCATCAATATCAGAACTGTGTTGCATCGGCGGCTATTCTAAGGAAAGTGAAAGACTAAGACGTGTCACGCTATCGCGAAATTGTGCTTTCCATATCTTCGTCCAGTGGTACAAAATAAAACGACTTGCTAGGTTTAGTTTTGCATTAGGTATGTGCACTGATTACACAACTAGAAGTTCTGTCCTAAGGTGACACAGTTAATTAATTATTTATTAAATTATGGGGTTTTACGTGCCAAAATCACGATCCAAAATCACCTCGTGCTTAGCAGCCCAACCCCATTGCTACTAAGAGACAACGTCGGGTGGGACACAGTTTACTGGGATGTGAAAGGAAGAAAGAAAAGGAAAGGCAAGGAGGTTGACCAGGTTACACTGGGCTTACAAACCTACACTGAGGGAGGAGGAAGTGGGCAGAAAACAAGAAAAGAAAAAATAGGGAGAAGGAAAGGAATAACACATGATGTCCATGCATACACAACAACGTTCACCGCGCACTTAAAGTTGGTCACCAAGCTCAGACGTCTTCGACAAGTGCAGCTGTGCTCTTGTGGCCCGCTGCGCGGATGAGTTTTCGTGACTGCTATGACACAAGTTAAGAATGCTAAATGTGTACCGTAATATGCAAACGTCCTGAACACGGAAATACATATATCGCGAAAAAAAAAAAGAACTGATCTTTCTTGCATCCTTCGCGTGCAATTTGAAATGGCTGGCTATTCAGGCTTCACGCTTGAGCTAATTTTTTTTTTTTTTGCTTTCCTCCCGTCTACCCTGGTGTCCAGACATTTGTTACCAGCGTTGAACCTAAACATCGAGAAAAAGATGCGTTAACAAGGACACAAAATACTGGCATAGATGCACGTCTGACAGCACGATATACAAACTCGCTGTCTTTACGTAGCGTTCGGTTGTCCTGCGTGTACACGACAGATTTTCCCGCCCGTCCACGTTCAGAAGCAAACATAATGTCACACAGACATTCGAACGCAGAATTCACTTAGAGCAAGAGTGATCGGAACCAACGTTCTGCTGTGCACGCCACTGGAGCGTGCACTCGGCCGGAGCAACACGCTGCTGGGGCGAACCAAGGAAATGAACGGACAATACGGTCCGCGCGTCACTCGACCACCTGTGGAGAACGCTGGGCTCTGTTTTGCGGTGAAAAAGGTTAATCGAATCTGTCCAGCGTCACGCTTTGGAGCGAGGCAAACGGTCAGCCCGGATGCCGAACTTTGACTTTTTCTTCGCTTTTATACGGAGGGGGGGGGGGGGGGGGCAGCGACGGTCAAGCACGACTCTGCCAGCTTCGGACAGGATTGGCGCGAAACATAGCATCGAGATCGCCGCAAATCGCGCACATCCCGCGGCGAAACGCTGGCCGCTGACCGTTACGACCAGCTGTCACCCACTCCGGGTGAGGCCGGTCACGGGCATACGCACCGGCCAATGCGTTCTTACCGGCTCCCGCACTTGAAACAAGCGGGGGGTCGGCGTCATGGACTGGTCATCTGCGCGCTCCGCTTCGCGGCTTCTCACCTGCTGACGTCGCCAAGGGCAGCGTTTCATTTTGTAGGAGACGATTCAGAATCTACGTGATGACATTTCTGCAGACTGCGCTAACGTTTCTCCGTTTCGCTCGTTATCCGTTTGCAGTGAACAAAGCCTGGTCCTTTCCATCAGAAATAAGCAACGGTAGAATACTTGTCGTGCGAAGCCGCACCACGCGTGGTTTTCCGCTGCGCGGCGGCGTTCATTCCTCTCCTCATGCCGACAAAACGGCAGCTGGGCAAACGGTAACAGTCGCTGTTACGCGTAATCGCGAGTACAAAGTAAGTATCGCTGTTTTCCTGAGCAAACAAGGTGGAAGTACCCAACGACCATCGTTGGTCCTTTGCCGCAAGTGTTATTTTTTTTTTTTGCGTAAAGTCAACTTTATTGTCCTCTCGTTTGTTATCAGTGGAGCGGGACAATTTCCATCTGATGGAATGAAAGAGATTTCACCAAGAAATAACAAAAACACTCTCACGTGGGAAACGTACAACTGCAAAGCCGCAGTGGTGACAAACACCACGCTGATTTTTCAGATGTCAACGCCGCATGACAGTCATTGAAGTGGCCACTAGTCGCCGACAGTAGCGTCCTTTGGTCTTCGAGTTGCCGGACCTACTCAAGGAGGTTATATAATCTCCTTGGACCTACTGTGACAAAATACAAGTTGCCCGGGAAGGCCACTTAAGCCATTCCCGAGCACATTAGAGGATGTATGACGCCTGCCCTGTGCGGGGCTGCGTAGTTGGCCGTATAAAGAAACTACCAGGAATCCGATGACAGGGACCCTTGGCCGCAACGGGGATTCCGGGTGTATAGATTCAAGTGACAGATTTGCATGCGTTAGCGTCCCAAAAGTTTGTGACAGATAGGAGGGAATGAGCCGTGTAATCACACGCAGGGCAGTTTCCGTTCAGTGGAAGGGGTGGGGGGGGGGGCACATAGGGGGGCGTGTAGTATAACGCGCGCACTCACACACGCTCATATATATATATATATATATATATATATATATATATATATATATATATATATCATAAGAAGTCAACAAACATTACTGACACCAAGGACAACATAGGGGAAATTACTTGTGCTTAATAAATGAAATAAAGAAACGATAAATTAATGGGAATGAAAGCGGATGAAAAAACAACTTGCCGCAGGTGGGGAACGATCCCACAACCTTCGCATTCGCGTGTGATGCTCTACCAATGGAGCTACCGCGGCGCCGTTTCCCCATCCGCTTTCTTGGATATTTATGTTTGCTAGTAGAAACCTGGGAGTGTTAGCCAGCGCCACCACTCACAGACCTTGACGGCGGATGTGCAACATCCTTTTTGCCGCAGGCGTCACGAGAACGCGATCTTTTTGGGTGAAGACAACTGGTCAATAAACCCACACATGCTACCTGAAGGCATCAATGTTGCCGGATTCAGGAACCTCGTTATGTAATGAACGAAAAGAAAGGGGGTTAACCGAGGGACCCGATTTTTTATTAGTCATATCATAAGAAGCCAACAAACATTGACACCAAGGACAACATAGAGGAAATTACTTGTGCTTAATAAATGAAATAAGGAAACAATAAATTAATGGAAATGAAAGTGGATGAAGAAACAACTTGCCGCAGGTGGGGAACGATCCCACAACGATCCCACAACCTTCGCGAAATGCGAAGAGTAGAGTCACCTAGAGTCACCTCTGTCCACGACACAGAATGACGTTCCTTCGTGGTGATATACACATCTCTTACCATAAACAAATTAACCAATATTCGCCGACGTAATTAGCCAGCTTGTACAACTCTGCCAACCATCCCAATGCATGGTGTACACGGATGCAGCGGCCACTCCACAAGGAGAGCTTGTCTCCTTTATAAGTACTAGTCATGCCGAAACGAGGTATACACGCACCTATGCCACCGGAACTTCGGATTCCTGTTTACTAGTACTACAGGTCATACATGATACCGTCGAATGTGTCAGGGCGTTACGAAACGTTACAGAACTTAAAATCTACCCGGACTCATTCGGTGTATTGAAGGGGCTAAAGAAAGCTACAAAGCGATTCAATATTTGCAAGCAAATACTTATAATACAGAATGGGCGCGGCAGGGGCACAGCGACAATGCTGCTCACGAATCCTTTCCTGTTTTTCGTTCAGGCCGTGCTCTTCATCTGCCCGACACCCTTAGCCGCCGAGACATGCTGTGGCCTTTCTGCGGCTGGGACGACGGAATACTGTATCTTCAGGCCTACCCGTCCAGAGAGATGCGACATCAGTGACAAGCTCCCGGACATGCGCACATGGGCATCGCTACTTGCCGGACTTTCCTCGCCGTCATTGGTTACGTCACAGTTTTAGAAACAAAGAAGTTCGGTCACTTCGCGGATACCGGCCAGTGGGCGCGGCAGGGGCACAGCGACAATGCCGCTCACGAACCCTTCCCTGTTTTACATCGAAGCTGTTTACCTTTAGCATCTAAGGAAATTTTCGTGTCGTTGGCGTGGTAAGCAAAAAACTCCCCATACGTGGGCCAATCCCAGAGATAGTGCAATGCCGGGCCGACCCATGGCGGAAGTGAAGCAGTCGTTAAGCACTCCCCGTACGTGGGCCGATCCCGAAAATAGTGCAATACCCGCCCGACCGGCGGCGGAGGTGAAGCAGGCGTTAAGCACTCCCCATACGCGCGCCGATCCCGAAGCTAGTGCCATACCGACCCGACCCGCGGCGGCAATGAAGCAGGCGTTAAGCACTCCGCATACGTGGGCCGATCCCAAAGATAATGCAATGCCGGGCCGACCTGCGGCGGAGGTGCAGTTCGCCATTAAGGGGCCCACATACACAGCTTCGCTGGTCATCCTTCTTCACAGTGTGGAAGGGCACTGAGTTTTTTTTAAATTTTCGTTCAGGTGAGATAGCGCATACCTATCGCATTGACAATGTGTGCCTCTTACTTCTTCCGTGCCCACGGTCATTGAGTGATATGCTTACTACAATTTACCATTGCTTAGTGAACCTACTGCCTTCCTGTGGGGACGTAGCGACTGATCCCGGACCAACTACTACAGAGATGCTTCAATCTCTAATTGATGATGTTCGTCAACTCAAACCCACTGTAAGCTACCAACAGCAAGATGAACGAAACGTGTATTAAGCTGTATTCAATTGACAAGAAGCTTGATGACATTTCTGCTACGGTGACTGATTACACGTGCAAAGTTGACGAGCTTCAGTCAAAAGTCGAGAAACTGGCATTGAAAGTAGACGACTTGGAGAATAGGAGTAGAAGAGAGAACTTGATTGTATATTGCATAAAAGAATTGACAGAAGAAAATCATCAATCTCTCGAGCAGGTCGTGTCTAAAGGCGTTATGGCTGACACAAAACGGTTCCAAACGTGGCTATCAAGCGTATTAATAGAATTGGCCGTCCAGCTGAGGGCAGGTGCCCACCGGTCATTTTCAAACTTGTGGACGGCAGAGATAAGGCTAATATTTTGAAAAATTGTAAGAAACTGATGGGCACCGCCTATAGCATATCGAAAGATTTCTCCCCGTGGATACAATTAATCTGGAAGAAGCTGTGGGCTGCTTCTGCTTAACACAAGAAAAAAGTTGACAAGGTCATGCTCTCATTCGACAAAATCAAAATTAACGGTAAACTGTTCCAATGGGACGACACTAAAACATCAGAAAAAAATAATCGTCGTAAGAATCGCAATATAGGCCATGGAGACACAGTTCAAAAGGAGTTTTGTGTTCTGAATATTAATGCCCGCAGCATATTGAATAAAACTGAAGAATTAGAAGGTCTTCTTTTAACGTATGACCCCGATGTTGCAGTGCTCGCCGAAACATTGCTGCATGGTAACATATCTGATAAGAACCTGATACCTCATTTGCACGAAATTATCTGCCATGATTGCAGCTCTAGAGGGGGTGGGGTAGCCATTGTGATAAAGAAAGGAACAGATTATACGCTTGTACCACACCATACTAGCAACGAAACGGTCTCTATACGACTTCATGCTTGCAAACACTGCACCTTTATTGGCGCCGTTTACAGGCCACCAAATTCAGATCTAGGTACGCTTGAAACGCTGTATGACTTCCTGAATGAGCACAAAACAACGATATGCACGTCATTTCGTGCGGTGATTTTAACCTACCAAAAATAAACTGGGAATCGTTGAGCGCCTCATCTTCATGCCAGCATTCTGATTTGCTACTCGATATTGCTTTTTCGTTTAATTTGAAGCAGGTTGTGTCTGAACCATCGCGGGTTACTGCTACCACGGGCTCACTTCTAGACCTTGTATTTGTGTCTGATGCTATTTAGAGGCTGGGTTTTACGGTGGGTATTATGCATGGTATATCCGACCACGATCTGCTACTTTTCAAAACCAGTATGGCGGGACCAATTACAGCCAATTAGACAGCGTAATTTATCCTACAATTCTTACTGAAGGTGATCAGCTCATTTTAAATAAGTACTTATGTTCTGTTAGTGATTGGTGCCAAAACTGGACGATGACATTAAATTTCACGAAATGCAAACAAATGACCTTAACCCGAAAAAAAAATATTCAATGAAGTATTCTTACAAAATTAATAGCGCTTCTCTCGAACCAGTAGAGCAATTTAAGTATCTTGGCGTAACGATCAGCTCGAACCTCAGTAGCAGCTCCCACATTAAAAACATAGCTTCAGTGGCATCGAAAAGAGTGCGGCGAATAAGACACCGATTAAAACATGCAACTGCTAAAACAAAACTTGTAGCTTATACTTCACTCGTGCGTCCTTTACTGGAATATGCTGACGTGGTCTGGGATCCGCACACTAAAACGATGTAAAAAGTATTCAGGGGTTCAGAGAAAGGCACTGCGATTCATACACCACGCTTACGGAAGACAGGCATCGATATCTGATCTCAGCCGCTCCGGTCTTCCCACCTTGGAATCTTGTCGAAAAATGCACCGTTTAAATATGTTATTTGCAAAAATTAATAATCATACCAAAATAGAATTACATACTTATATGAAGTACAACAGAACAAGACAGACTCGGCACAAGCATGATACAACAATTATAATGCCTCAGTACAGAACCAATGCATACAAGCTGTCCTTTCCAAGAACGATAGCTGACTGGAACAAGTTACCTTACGATGTGGCCACCTTATAATCACCCTATGTATTTTTTTCAGCAGTCAGTTCTAGCCAATAAGTTTTGTGTGCTCGGTTTTTCACTGGTATGCTTTTGATGCTTTATTTTCGGATTTGAATGTAACGCGTATGTGTCTTGTTTTGTTTGTTCCTCATTTGCTCCACAGAAACCTTACTGTGGGCCTATGTGGTTCTCTGCTGTAGTTGTTATTGTTGTTGTTTTCTTGATGGACCATTAACATGTAAACGTCATGTACCTACTCCTGCCTTGGCTACCAAAAGGCGGCCGGCAGTACTTAATCAAATAAATAAATAAATATAGGCTAAACAAGTCCTCCCGCTTAAATGTTGCAGTGTACAGGATTCAGGGACACAGTGGGAGTCAGTTCAACAACCTGAACGACCAAATGGCTCACTCATCCTCTTTACCTGACAGCCTACCAGCCTAACTTCCTTCTGTCCCTTGACCTCTCCTCGAAGCCCAGAAGTCCATTCTCCGACAGGACACACGGGTACTTATACCGCCGTGTGTCTGCTTCCTTCCCCGCAAACTTGTCTCCACCTTTCCCGGGTGGAGACGGTTTGTCTTCAGACGCTTCGTGCTGGGGTGTGGCCCTGCCACCTGCTGTCACCTGTACCTGGGTATCTGCAAGTGACAACCCCACAAATTGTGTCCTAACTACCCGGAAACTGTGTCGTCTACGGCCGACATTCGTCACTTTTTTTGGCTGTGCCCTTGTGATCAGGATATTAGGCACAAGATGGTCAGGGAGGGCAAACTAAATCCGCAAGTTCCAGATGACTTTGCCCGTTGGATAACGGACAGCAAAGCGGCTAATTCATTGATGCAGTACTTGCATCAAACGTGGATGCAGGCATTTATTTGATGCCCTTTGTTAGTACAGATGTCTTGCGACAAATCCCTCAAATAACAACTGCAACCAATAACAACAAAATTTAGGACATCAACAACTAGCTCCTCTGGCGATCGATTCATGCAAACAGGTGGGGTTTCAGTAGCGAAACGATGTTTTTCCAGGAGACAGAATAATAATAATAATAATAATAATAATAATAATAATAATAATAATAATAATAATAATAATAATAATAATAATAATAATAATAATAATAATAATAATAATAACCAAAAAAGGAACAAGGGCCCCAATTCGGAAAGCTTTTCATTCGTGAGTATACTATTTGCCATTGGCTGGCCGCCTTCGCTAATAATATGCCCAGTATTTGGGTTGCCTAGAATTTTCTGGAGGAACTTCTTGTGAATACCGGCCTCGAAAACCAAAAGAAATGCGATTAAAATATATAATAAAGTGTGGCGCCAGTGAGGGTCGTTGATGCTCTCTGCGATTTCCTTCTGTTTCACTGTCTAGGTATGCAGATCTTCCCTATCGCAGAGTCTGAATTCTGTGCACCTAGGGACGGAACATGTTCCGCAGATACAAATGCAAACTGAATTCAGGTGGCAGCACCAGCGACAGGCACGCGGTGGGGATCGCTAGACCGATTTCGATGAAATTGACGGCGCACGCTTCAGCGTCACCGTTGCTTTGTCACGATTTGTCAAACTTCTCCCAATTCTGCTCTGGCCTTCAGCTCTTCCGGGTTCCGCTCGTATACCAGTGCCGGGTGGCATCGACCGATGAGCTCGTTACTCGTCAGCTAAAGGCTATATATGGACGTATACATGGCGACAGCATAAGCGCACCACTGTCTTCATTAGATCGTGTTTTCTTGATACATTCTCCTTTCGAAGGCGTTTAAGGTGATGAAGCCCACCTGCGTGACTCCGAACAAATCGCGCAAAGTACACGTGTTATAAGGACAACGCTGCATTATAGCGCTATAACGTACATCCACGTGCACTGTGGGTGTACGTCCACATCCACGTGCAGCATGTGCGCCCGTTTCCCGTCCGCTGAACTGTTTCATGAGGCCAACGTATAAAACACCCTCCTGCGCATGGCTGATGAAAGAAAAATAAAAAGACTAAGATTATTCGATTTCGCAATCCAAGTAGGCGAGCGCAGACGCCACGTGCCTGATGAATTATTTCCAGGGACCTCGACGTAATTCGAGCTTGCATAGCTGAAAAAGCGGGGCGATTCAAATACGGGCCAGTGGTTATATAATTTCCGTTACGTGTCCTCGCTGGAAATCGGGTGGGCTAGCCATCAAACGCTTCTGCTTTTGAAAAATATAGCACAGCTCAAGCTGGAGATCGTTTGATCAAAGTGAAAATGCGAAATACCGTACAGAAGGTGATTATTCTCAGACATTAGAGCGGAAAGAAGCTTGTCGGAATGAATCTCAGGGCGGAATTAAATAAGACTGGTGAAAAAACAAAAGAAGGAACGATAGAGGGACTACACGATGAATCATACACATGATGCATCGCTACACAGTTATTACACTGTAAACAACAGCAAGAGCAACAAAAACAAGAAAAATTCAGCAGAGACACTTAAGACTGCTTACGTGCGGGAACGCGAAACCATTATAATCACTTGGGCGAAATGTTCTCGATTGACGTTTTCGACATGCATTAAAGTCCTGTCCATTGAATCGGTGCGTGCGTGCGTGCGCGCGTGTGCGTGCGTGCGCGCGCGTGCGCGTGTGCGTGCGTGTGTGTGCGTGTGTGTGCGTGTGTGTGTGTGTGTGTGTGTGTGTGTGTGTGTGTGCGTGCGTGCGTGCGTGCGTGCGTGCGTGTGTGTGTGTGTGTGTGTGTGTGTGTGCGCGCGTGTGCGCGTGCGTGCGTGCGTGTGTGTGTGTGTGTGTGTGTGTGTGTGTGTGTGTGTGTGTGTGTGTGTGTGTGTGTGTGTGTGCGTGCGTGCGTGCGTGTTGGCCACAGGCTGGAAGCATTCGGACCATTCTGCTGCAGAACGATTAATTTTATTTTAAGCTTAATGGTAGGTCTGTCGTGACTATGTCGTCTTCTTCTGTGTTCCCTTGCTTCGTCTTCTGAGGCATGCTAACATGGGCGACCACGTTTCACAGCTGCCACTGAGGTAGATGCTTGGGAGTGCATCGCAGTAGACACAGCAACGATGAAATCCGAAGAGCAAGTGACACGTGGGAGGCAGTGACGTGACGTGTGCAATGACGAACGCTCTAGGCACAACTTTAGTTAACCATAACCATGGAGCCACCATGGCGTCGGAAAAGCGTGCGCGTCTCGCCCCCCGGATGACCGGGTTTTATTCCCACCCAGACCGAAATTTAACTGATTTGCTCTCCGAAGGCATTAATTTACATTGTTTACAGAAGCCTGCATGATCAATTTGACTTGAATCCTACCATTTTCTGACGTGTTTTCACTCTTAGTGCTGTCGGCAATTTTTGTTGCCATCTTTCGGTCACGCCGACGACGACAACGCAGCATTTTCGCGTAATGAGGCATATAATAGCCTCGCATTAAAAAAAAAAAACAAAAAAAAAAACACGGGATGGGAGTGCTAATCGTATGTCTACTGGCACTGCTACAGCACTGCTACAGCTGCTACGCGAAGGCGCGACACCTCCCTTTGCACTCTTAGCCGTCCTTCTGGGAGCTCTAGATGTAGCAAATAAAAAGAAATCATGTCTACAATTCTCTGAATAACCCTTATCTCTCTGATTGAAGTACTATCAGGGATATTTACAATGCTCAGTGCCGCCCAGTTTGTCTGTGTAGTGCGGAGAGAACTCGTGGGTCCAGTGTTGAACGCCCACCCTTGAGTGAATGCCTGTCCAGCACGGATTCCATGCAATAAGGCGGCTTCAGTGCGATTAAGCTCTTTAATTACGCATGGACCGTAATATGGAACCCAGAGCGAGTGGATGTGGTGTGATAACTATCTCATCAGAGAATTGGACCTGTATTCACAAAACGTTCTTACGCTAGACTTGTTCGGAAGAAGTTAGTAGCAGCGAATGCTACCAGCCGATGGCAAGGAGCACTTACGTACGAAAAGTTTTGTGAATACAGGCCTTGGTTATTATTTGGGCCCGGGACTTTTGCGGACTTTAACGATTGCTGGGGAGAAATGGAAAAAAAATTGTGAGCTTTAAAGGTTGCTTCAGAACTCGAAGAAGACTTGAGCGAAAACCAAAATGAAGTACACGCGAACTGGCGGCCTGCTAGTGACTTCAGCCGTTCGCTAGTGATGCCGTTCAGCTGTCGCAAAACTGCTTTCGAGCAAGAACTATTGTCCTTTTTAATCGTGACAGCCAAGGTGATAGCCAATGTTTGAGCCAGCTATACAGACAGCTTTGAAAAATGTACGCTAAAGTGACTGGCGATTTCTACGCATCATATCGATTTTGATGTTGCACAAAGTTTGTAGCTTTTCACATCGAAGTCGTCCTGAGGATCGGCTACCGGAATGACCATTTTCGACTCAATGGACCGTGAACAGGAAGGACACTTAGGCGAGCACTTGTCGTAGCTCGGCAATACATATCAGGGTAAAAATGCGCATCATGCATAGCATACGCTTTAGCTAACAATAACATAGAACACTTTCCGCCTTTTTAGAGCGCCGTCATAACGCTCCGAAAAATTAATCCGCTGATGCCGGCCGAAACCATGCCTAAAATACGTCTTAAAGAGGTTATGTGTGGTTGCGGTTTTACAACATCGCTGCTAAATACTCCACGTGAGAGATTAACAATGTTTTCAATGTTCGAAACAGAAATCTGCAAGTATTGTAGGTCTGCAATGTCGTCATTTCGCTGCCGTAGTGTTCGGCGCAGCTGCAGCTTGTTTCTGAGATGTACTGTCCGCGCCGAAAGTTCACAGGGTATATGAAAGGCGATGACCACCTTACACGGGCTGACTACAGTTCGCATTTATAGCGAGTCGTGTCACAAACCGGCCAGCACAACCACTGCCGTCTCGTTCGTTGTAGCGGTTGGCTCGCTAAGTATACGCTCACGAGCCATCCTTAGTGTACGAACACTGAAAAAGCAAGATTTCTACATCCCTGTCTCGAGCCCGCGCACGAAGTCTGGTATTTAGGGGCGCACACGCAGGTTGCGCATGAATCTGAGCACACACCGCTGCGCTTCAGCTTGCGAGGCGAGGCTGCGCAGAAACTGCATGGGGCCGCATTCGCAAAGTTTTTCGCTCGTAGATGCTCTTTGCCCCTGGTCGGCCGCCTTCGCCAATGGTATGTTGAACATAATGATTGGACGGCACCTCATCTTAACAAGATATCTAACGTACGCTGTATTTTGTGAATACGGACGGCTGCGCCCGTATTCGCAAAAAAGCTCTTACGCTAGAATTGTTCTCCACAGCAAATTCTAGCCAATCCTGATGCTGGACGCATCATTAGCGATGGCACCGAAGGTGTATCAATGCGCAGGCTACAGTTGCCTCTTTGAGAGGCGCAACTATTGGGTAAAGCTTTACTGAAGCTGCTCCGAGCCTTATTTCATGCAGGCTTTCAGCAAAATGAACTGCCATGCTGCGGAGTCTTTGAAACGTACATGTGAGTTAAATGATTAAAATACATCTAATAAAATACCAGCAGACGGAGTCAGTTTCCGACGCAACGCAACTGCATAATCCCTACGGCGTTCTGTGGCAGAGCACGAGGTCCCGGGTTTGATTTCTGGACGTAACGGCATTCCGATGGGGGCGGAGTACAAAAAATTCCCGCGTTCTGAGCATTAAGAGCGCGCTAAAGATAGCCAGCTCGTCACAATTATACCAGAGCCCTCCATTACGGCGACTCCGATAGCACCAGTTGGAACGGCTTAAGCCAATGAAAGAAATAAAGAAGCCATTTGCCGCACTCACAAAAATTTTTCGTTCGGAAGGGATTTTTTTGCCATTGGCTGATTGCTTTCGTTAATAATGTGTCTTTCATTTGTGTTAGTCGGACAATTCTCTTACGAACTATCCTAGCTTAAGAACTTCTTTTGTGGATACGGGCCCTTGAATTTAGCGCTGCGTTTTGCCATTATTAAAAAAAAACAGCACTTTTTGATAAACACAGTTGCACGTATGTTCCGTCGAAAGATATGAGCTGAGTCGGCAATCCACGATTTACCAAGCGTAGGTTACAGCATTTGGCAGCAACTTCCGTTACGCAGCCACACAACTGCAGCGCAATTCGACGTAATCCTTCTTTCGTGTTCATCTTGCGCAAAGAAATAGATTGTGATTAACTTTTTTGTAGCCTACCTTACTCCTCGAAATCTGACGAAATCGTAGGGAGCGGTTCGGCACGTGGAAACACATCGAAAGCATTTCGATACTTTAACGTATTTTAAGGTAGAAGATCACCCAAAAATTAAAATTACATTATGGGGTTTTACCTGCCAAAACCACAATTTGATTATGAGGCACGCCTTAGTTGGGGATGCCGAATAGTTTGGACCACCAGGAGTTCCTTAACGTGCACCTCAATATAAGTGCACGGGTGTTTTCACATGTCGCCCCCTTCGAAATGTGGCCGCCGTGGTCGGGATTCAATGCCGCGACCTCGTGCTTATAACAGCCCAACACCATAGCCACTAAGCAACCACGGCAGGTGAAGATCACCCAGTGAAAGTTTCCTTTATAGGCACTGTCATCAGAATTTAATTTAGCTAGTAACAACGTCAAGCCAGTAACGACTGAAAAACAGAATTTATAAACTGAGTGATCCGACATGGCTCTCTGAGGAATCTTCTGGTCAGCTCTGAACTTGGAGAGAAGCCGACTGCGAAAGGCGACTAATATGCATAGCGCGTCCGATGGGATATATCAAAGAAGAGCATGCCTGTCGGGCTGCGGGGAAGGCGATGCCAACACCAAGGTATGATTATGAGGCACACTGTGGGGAGGGGGGGGGGGGAGGACTTCGGCTTAATTTTGACCACCCGGAATTCTACAACGCGCACCCGATGCACGCTACGCAAACGTTTTAGCATTTCACCCCCCCCCCCCCCACCCCCTCCATCGAAATGCTGCCGCCGCGGCCGGGAATTGATCCCGCGCCTCGGCCTTAGCAGCGCAATGCCGTAGCCACTACGGCATCACGGTAGGTCTACGTTCATTTAAACGTTCATCGGATAGGAGCTGCGAAGTAACAAACTGCTGTGAACAAACGGAAGCGGCATGCAAATGTGCGCACCTATGGCGGTGCGACGAAGGGAGAGCAAAAGCACTGCAGGCAGGACACGCACGGCAGCGTCGTCCTTCCGTCATTCTACTAAGAACGAGTGGGGCCAAGCGGGAGGGAGGGTTTGCAGTCCCACCGAGGCCCGAGTGTAGCTCCGAAGGGCGCAACGTGAGCCGTTTGGCCAGCATTCAGAGACAGGCCGTGCTCGTTGACGGACGTCCCGTGTCACATTTGCCGGCGCTTTGGTGTGAAGTGAACGAGCGGCAGAAAGGGGCTTCTTTTGCCCACCACCTGTACCTTCACCGCTGGCGGTCCGGCTCTCGACGCGAGTTTGTACGGATAATATTGGCATATCGGACAACACCCGACAGGTAAAGGCATTTTCACTGTTTCACTGTTTCGAAGTGCTTATAGATAAGCTTATTGTCTGTCGAAAGGTGCTGGCCATCTTGGAAACTCCGGAATTTTTAACGTTTGCGCTGAACATCTCAGGGCTCTTGGGCACCGAACGCGTCCGTGCGACTTTTTTTTCTTTTTTTTTTTTGCAGTTTGCAGTTTGCAAATTGTTCGTAGTAGCGTGCGTGAGTGTGTGCGTGCGACAAAATGAATTAATTTTGGAGTTTTACGGGCCGAAACCACGACTTGATTATGAGGCACGTCTTAGTTGGGGACGCTGGACTAATTTCGACTACCAGGATATCTTTAGCGTGTCCCGAATGCATGGGACACGGACGTTTTTGCATTTCGCCCCCCATCGAAATGCAGGTGCGCCGAGCGACACCATAGCAGCGCAACACCATAGCCAGCAGCGCAACACCATAGCCGCTAAGCCACCGCGGCGGGTTGCGTGCGACAGTGCACAGCAAAGAAGAACCCGTATTAATAGCTCCAAATAACGGAATTCGAGAGGTGCAATTAAAACCGTCCTATACGAGAAAGAGGCGCTTCATGAGGTTGACTGCTGTTAATTTGACATAGACGCCGCGTAAAAAATTAGTTTAAATTATACAAGATAGACTTAAAAACATGTCAGAAACGTGCGCCCCGGTAAAAACAGATTTAATTGAAAAGTATTGTTAGTTAGAGCCTGTCTTCATTTCTGCTCCTTTCTCCATTTCACGCCATGCACCCACGAATGCCTCCTTAGATACAAACAGAACAAACTGCCCATGTTTCTTTATTACTGCACATTGGAAAAGGGGAAAATGTTAATGCCTATTGTTGCCCTATAAAGATGTGTACATCGTATTACCCATCTCCAATAGACCGTACATATTTTGGGGGGGATTCAATATGATTGTTACCGGATTATTGTACGTACTGGACACGAGTCGTGCAGGTTTCAAGTAAGGTAGACGCCAAAATTCATTGAATACTGGCATCTTTGGTAGTTTACTAATTAATTTTTGGCGTGAGGATGCGGGATGCAAAGGTTCGTTGGGTGCAAACGTACGAGAAAGAACTCGCAGTATCAATCTCAACTGCCTTATATTCTGAATATAGATACATCGGTTTAAAGTGGATGCAGGCGTTCAATCTTTTTTTTCCTCTACAGGCGCCAAAGTTCAAGTTACGACATCACCAAAAGTTTTAATAACCACGGCTTAGAAACACTGAAAGTTTTCTTGAAACAACAAAAAAAGCTTGATCATAAATCTGCAGGCGCACGGACGTTATAACCTTGGCTGCGAATGAAATGTATGAAATGGCAACAAGTGGTGCTAGGAACAATGAATGCTACAGAATAAAGATTAGTTAAAGGAGGGTTATCGTGGGCCCCGGCCGACTAATTGCCGTTTCGTCCTTTCTTAGAAAAACGGGTGCCCCGAAGGAATCTTCCCAGACTGTCAGAAATTCGTAAAGCATGAACTGATAGAGATATACCTATGCTAGAAAAACCCTGCACAAGTATCTTCACGAGCAAAACAACACGAGACATGGCACAAGAGAAGCAATGCCAGCTCCGTGCTCCCTGTGATTCCAGTTTTTTTTTTCCTGCTCGTCCCTTGCTGATCAGCTTATCGAGATGAAGTCAAACTAACTAGCCTAACCCCCACTGTACACATTTTCGTGTGTTGCAGACTCATAAGAGGGCAATAGCCAATGTTCATCGACACTCTAAACCGTGTCGCCGCTGCAGGGAATTCAGTGGAGGTTTTGTGGCGCAGCAACACGTACTTTAATTAATTAAATTGCTCGAGGAGGTGCTGCTTGACTAGAGTGGTGGACGGTGAAGTTCTTTGGACGCATTAGGCGAAAACAAAATCGTAATTTTCTTTAGGAAACTGGGAAGCCCGAAGAAAGTGCAATGGGAAATTTCTCATGGTACAAAATTTACGTAATAACTTTTACTTGCGCCACTGTGAAGCTGCGAGTCAAAGCCGTGCTTCTCTGGGCAACCTGTCTGCTTCTCTCATCGTCGACAGATCTTTCTTATTTTTTTTTCTATATGATGCCTGCCGTACTTTGGCAAGGTCTCGACACCGGAGTGAGTATATTAAGGAAACAGGCATGCGTCTAGCAGGTTTTGGCTGTTTCTCTGACGACACATATAACATTGCAATTGTCCAGGAGTGGTGAAGTGCAACCATTTCTGTGATTCCCTAATGGGACTACTTATATCTAGCTTAAGTGCAATCAAAAATCGCCAACATGGAAACTCGCTCGCTCTCCCCGTGATCCACTACAGCGAGTAAAAAAATACAATGAAAACAGGCTTCTCGAGTTTGTGCGGTCGGTGCTCTAGAACGAGCCATTGGTATTTAATTTTCAACAGCCAAAAAATTATATTCTTTGAAGGCAAATTCATCATGAAGAATTTAACCTAAGATGAAAGAAAGGCCACTGCATTATTTTCCGAGTGACAATTCGTATAGCATTTCGACTTTACGCCTGTACACGAGACAATAACTTTATGCCTGCAAGACAAAATTTTCGCCTATTGTTGTTTCACTGGCGAAATCAAGCGATAAGCGCCGTTTTCGGTAAACAGTTATTTCTTTATTTTCTCCTTCATTAAACTTTTCGTGGCGTCAACAACGTAAATCCTCATTCTACCTTTAGTCTAGTGGATAGACATCATAGGTCGGCAAGCTTACTCATGAGTCCACTCACTCAGACTCAAACCGACCCGTGAGTCTGTGCCTGAATAAGCTAGAGTGGGTCCTAGGGGTATGAGTCTGACCCCCCAAATTCTCAAACGATCCTCAAAGCACTTCCTCGACTCCACCGAGTTGACCACAGCGTCGCCCAACGGCAAAGACCGCTCCACTTCTCAAAAATTGCTGCGATGTGTTTGAAGTGCAGCGGTCACATCTGTCTAGGGGTGGCGCGGCCATCTCCTTTCTTGATTCAAGGTGGTGTTTTGAGGAATGTTCTAGAACACGGGCGGCAGTCCCACTGAGCCTGGCTGAGTAGAATTCTCGTGAGTCTGAGTCCGAGTCAGGGGCGGCCCAAAGCAAAATATATATATATATATATATATATATATATATATATATATATATATATATATATATATATATATATATATATATATATATATATATATATATTTTGTGAGCGAGTATGAGTGAGTTACATTTATTTCCCCGATCTATACCACACCTAGAAACACTTAGCAATGCTCAAGTCAATCAGTCGGGTTTCCAAAAATGCACACCATATTCGAACGCAGGTGCAACCGAATGCGCTCAGCAGTTCGCAAACAGCAAAGGATTTACTCCGCTGTAAGCGTCAAGAATGTCACTGAGCATAGATTTGATAATTTCTAATTAGAAGCCCTAAAAGCACCTACAACACTTAAATTCGTCCGCCTCGTTCCGCCAAAGAGACACGTTATTCACACCGGATATAAACTTCATACAATCTATATAGCTTTGAAGCGACATGATTTGCATGACATGAAATCCGCATTAGCTACAAAGCAGAATTACCTGAATTTTGCTAAATTCGCAAAGCGTGACTAATTATCCCACACACTTGTACTTTTCCTTACACGTCGCATTTGACATACCAAAACCAACATTCCATCTATATTTCATTATGCAAGCTCCAATATAAGTGTTCGTCCACCCCTCCAGCGGACATCGTCCGCCACATCTGTTGACTGCTTCGCCGCAAAGAGCGCAGATGGCTACGCTACCATGAAAAAGATCGGTCGTTCACCGGCAAATCAACCGCGCACACTTCGAGAAACTTCCCCAATGCTCGAGGTCAACGTTTCGCTGTAGCTGCCATGGTGCACGCAAATTTTCCTCGGAGCTTCGGCCAATCTAACGGCGCATATCGTCTCGTAGCCTCCCACTGGCCGTCGTTGCTCGGACTCGTGGGTGGCTCGGGAGGCGGCAAACTGGCACCAAGCGTGAAGCAATTTCGAACAGCTAATTTGAGACACTGTCTCCACCTTTCCTCTTCTCGCAACGTAAGTATTATACACAGCATAGTTGGCTTTCAGGCATAGGTTGGCAAGCAAGCTTCGAGTCGGAGTGAGCCCGGCTGGGTAGACTTTTGGTGAATCCGATTCCGAATGAGCACGACCAAGGATAAAATTTTGTGAATCGGAGTCCGAGTAAGTCCTAAGCAAAAAATATACCTTGTGAGCGAATCTGAATGGGTTTCGTTTATTTTGCCGACCTATGATATTCCACGGGATACTAAGGTGAACAACCACTGTAAGAGGGCAGGCGAGTTCACGAATAAGCCCTCCTGCTATTTACGAATATAAAATGAGAAGTGCAAGCGAGATTTTGCAAAATGAGACACGGCGCGCCACCTTAATCCACTTCTACCATATACCGCCGCTCGTTCGGCGGGGCTATTCAAAATCTACGTGAGTGTGTTGACGCCAGCGACGAAATAGCCCGCCCAAGCTTTTGTGAGAAGATGCTAGACCCACAGGTTGGAAAGGGGAGGCAGTGGATGCAAAGGTGCGCTGCAGAGAAGACGAGGATTAATGAAACAGCGGCAACACAGAGAACGCCGCCGTACATGCAGCTGTGGGCGGTCGGGCCATGCGCTCGCACACGACGGATGCGGGCGATATTTCAATAGTGGCCGTCCGTATGCAATTTGCTCAACGAAAGCTATTCTGGGAAAATGCATAGCCCTTCGTGGTTCACGTTGCTGCGCTCCGTTACCGAGTCTCCGAGTCAATAACTCTGATGCCTCTTCTAAGAACGCCCTTCTAAGAGGAGAGCGTACAGGCGATAGCAGTTCCCAGAATCACACGCCGCGTTTACATGAATGCGACAGTGTCGCATCGCATCGCATTTCTAGCACATCGCATTCATGTAAACAGCGGTAATGCGCTAGGAAGGCGCATCGCATTAATGCGCCAGGCGAGGGTAGATTTACAGGCGCGAGTCGACTCTCGCGGAGCGTGTAAACGCAGGATCGTCGCATTAGGAATTATGGGAAGGAATTAGCTGCGGGACTGCCGCGCTGGTGAAGCTGCGAGACAGCAACGTTAGTCCATGCCGACAAAAGTAGCATAAGGTAGAGACGGACCTCTGCATTCCCAATTTTGCACAAGCGTCAGGCTCTCGGTAGTCGGTACAGTCGGCACTCAGCCACCGACGTGCACTTGGCCCATTACCGGAAACCAGTTACACCGGAAGTCGGCTGAACTTCCCTTATACGACATGTGGCGCTACGTTCTCGCGAGAGTTAATGCGCTCCATGTAAACGGCGTCGCATCGCCTTTCCCAAATGCGCTTGGAAATGCGATGCGCCACTGTCGCATTCATGTAAACGGGGCTACAGTGGTACAATACGTGCGCATGTAGGTGCGGCTGCAGTCACGCATTCGCTGTCAACCTTGCAGTAATCAGAGAGACGGGCACAGGTAGAGCCATCAAGTTCTCCACGCTAACGGTTTGGTCGCATCCTTCCTCTCTATAGCTTTTACGTCGCTGCAGCATTTGTCTGTTCCGAAATGTTCCCACAAACAATACTAGGGTGAGAAATCTTTTGTCGATATCAGCCCAGACTCTTGCTTGTAACAAGCGTGCGAACTGATGATGGCGAACTGCCACTATAGTTTTGTTATTTTGCAAACAAGTACGTTTGGCGCGCAAGCCTAGCGTCGGTCGCGTGTTTATATGGTCTCCGAGATAATCGATATGTTCGTTTTAATTTTTTATGCGTACCGTACTTGACAGTTTTCGTTACGCTTACGTACAAAAATCCAGCAAAGCATGCCTTTCGGAGGTATTGCTATGACGCTTGCTCCAAAAAGAAAGCGACCATTGCAGGTATAAGTGTGCCTGTGTACGTGACAGTTGATATTTACGCTGCTTGGTTCCTTTCTTCTTTATCTGCTTTTTCCCGATGTGCCTAAAGCGATTGTTCTGCTGCACGAGAAGAATGTCAAACATTTTAGGAGGGTGTCGGGTGCTGCAGTGTCAAGATCATTAACTTTTTTTGCAGTCTGCTAATAACGGCTATAGTAGTAAGAAAAAAAACAACAACTCCTACGCTTGATCTATTCGTAAGAGCTGCTGTATAGCCAGTCGCGATGTCGGACACAATATCAACGAAGGTGACCGGCCGGTGTCAAAGAGAATGTACACACAAAAATTTTCGTGAATTCAGCCCTATATCTGCCCCAAACGGCTGTAGCTAATTTATCAAAATACAAATTTGTTTTACTGACCTACCGTACTGAAGTGTCCTACGAAAAAAGGACTACGTTGTGATTGCAAAGCAAAATATTTAACATAGGCGTCTATGAAAACGCAAGAACTTTCACCACCGCTAAGACTGACAATGAGCCGCGCGTAAGTGGGGACTGCTACGAAACTATGGCTCTTCTCCATGGAGATCATTCGTTCACGGTAATTAGCATGGTTAACCCCACGAATGAAAACAGAAAAACAAAACAACAAAAACAACAACTACAACACTAGTAATTATTCTTCGTAGCGGCCGAATTTGCAGGGCGTGCGATCCTCTCAAGTACATACAACCGACCGGTAACGGTATCTAAAGTGGCAGGCCGTTAAAGTTTTAGGAGGCAAATGGTGGCCTATAGAATGAAATCAATGCAGCTCCTTTGATCGCACAGCCCCACTCAACCGATTTAGGCGTGGTTTTCTGGTATAAATATTGGTGGGCATTCTTAAATTTTCGTACACAGGAGTACATCCTAAGCACAGCTAACCCGATCGCTACGGAAACAAAGTAACTTCGCCGAATGTTTCTGTACGATTTAGAAGCTAGTTTGCAGTAGAATTCCACCGACGTTCTTTGTCGTTACAAGCATACTTTGTTAAGCAATAAATACACAATGCTGGTAACTAGGAGGTCCTCAAGAGACGTGAGCGCAGATCATAGTATAAAGTAAGGCTTTTAAAATCCCCAAACAAGTTAGTTCGATCAGATTTTGAATAAAATCCCGGCTGAAGCTCAGAAAACACGTGACAATATGTTACATAATGTAATGGTTCGAGTTAAATCCACGATGATATCCTCCGTTTTAAAGAACCGATCATAACGACAGCCCTTTATTCAAGGTTTCTGCTAGATGCGCAGCCTCATTTCAAAGCTACCACTTGTCTTAGGGTTGCCCTTAACAGGTCGACATTCTGGACAAACAAGCAACGAATTCATAGCCACACGTCAGAATTTTCTGGCTAAACAGTGACGTCTGGCTGTCCGAGCACCACGTTTTCTTCGCGATAAGGCGGAAGAGGACTTATTTATTTGAGAATGGTAAGAAATGTCGCCCCACAAAATGTTTCTTCTCGAGATGACATTTTAAAATGCCAGTCACGGAAAGCGGTCAGCAGCCGCTGATGTCACTGCAAGCGCAGAGCAGAGCAGAGAAGGACGTGTGCTTGATGAAGGGACCGGTTGCCGCGTGACGGGTTCGCCTGCGAAACGCGCCACGTTCTTTTCTTTTTTTTTTTGTCGCAGTGACATTTCGCGAGTATTTAGCGACGTGCGAGTGGTACACACACCTTTCATAAAGGTTGATTGGGGGCGGCAAACCAGTAGATCGGCGCGAAATGATTGGCCGCCTGGCGTGTCCCCTCACGCGCCGACGTGAGGAGGCGTGAAGCATCGATCGAGGGAAAGAAGGCTGAAGCCTCTCGGAGGGAGCGCCAGTTATTCCGAGCCGTTTCCCCTTCCGCAGAATAGCCCTGACATTTGCACTGTAACTTTGGTGCCAGGGAGAGGAGGAAAGAAAGGTGCTGGAGAGAAAGGAACTCACAGTTTCGTTTCAAGCCAAGTCGTGCGTGGCTACGCTAAATCGGTTGTTGACCTATCACAGGTCAGTGACTCGCTAGTAGGCAAACAGTGGCGGTTTTTGGCACCAGCGCACTGGCACAGAAAGAACCGCAGGGCTGAACGAAAAGTGACGATGGTGCAACGGTTAGTGAAAAACAGAAACAAAAAACGCGAGTTACCTGCTAAGAAGTTTTTCTATTGGTGCATTGCGTGGACACTAATGTAACCCTTCATAGTGACTGCGCGTGCATCGATTTCCCTAAGTGCTGCTGATGGGCGTTCCATTCTGTACGTGAACGCCTTAAGCCAGCAAATCACTTGCACCTCTGATTTCACTGTTGAACGCCGCATCTTCTTGCGTACGCACCAACTGCTTTGTGAATGCAGGCCTTGGCTAGTCGTTGGCAAGTTTCGGCCAATGCACAGTCTCATGTTTACTTCTGTGCAAATGTAAACGATTGCCTCAAGACCAAGCTCGAAAAGGGTTGAGAACACGAAAATTTCGTCCACTGGAAGGCCGATTATAGGTCGCTACAAAGAATTTTGAACGCATATAAGTCCAAAACTTGGTCGGAAAACTTCACCACCGCGCTGGCATACGGTCGTTAAGAGATAAGGCTCAGGATTTCTAGGGCCTGTTACGAAGGAAAAAAGACAGTCAGTGTACATACCCTTTCGTTCTTGTCTTTCTTTGGCGCAGTATCCCTTCTTAAGCATTATGAACCAACTCGCCCAACAAGTTTTGTTGAGCTACATTAGTCAGGAATGTAAATTACAGAGCATGAACGAAACTTACGAGGCTTGTAGAAATGCGCTTTCCACTGTAAAGCGTCCGAAAAAGCAAGAGCATCAAAATACCAATTTTATGTGTTCGCTGCTCGCTCGCAACACTGCTTGAAGCGTGCTAAATATGTGGCAAATGGTTGAAAGTGACTGATGAACGTCATGTTACGCATTTTTTTTTTCATTCGCTTATGGTATCTGCCCATATCAAGGGCCGAAATAATAAAAAAAATTGTTTTGTTTCAAATCTCTATTCCGAACAATTTTCTTACGCTCTTTATCATTGGCTTCACTGGGGCGCCGGCTACGGTATTTTTAGCATTGGTGAAGTAAATGACCAGGATGGAAAGTAATAAAACAAATGAAAGGTTTGTCTAGGAAATACGGGGACATAAGCGCACAGTCATCCAGCATGCATACTTAACAGATGAAGGGACCAGGAAACTAGGAAACTATTTACCCAGATGTCATAAAAACTCAGCTCCCGTTCTCAGATGTCCGCAAAACATGCAGACTTACAAGTATTTAATATATGTACTGCCCTGTGGAAATGGTTATGGATCATGGGTTGCCACAATAACATCAAATTCCACTAGAGCTTAGTCCTTAAAGGCCAGAGACCGAAATTAATAGTAAACTGTCCATTTGGTATTCGCGAGAAGATCATTGCGTCTCATCATCTGAGGTCGCATGCCGTGTACAGGCTGTAGTCACAGCCTATATTCACAGCCTGTTTTCACAAAACAGTTTGTACACTAGCCCGATTTGTAAGAACCGCTCAAAGAACACGTGTTGATGAACACGGTGAACACGTGAGATTGTATGAGCATCGATATAAGATGGAAAACCAGCTCTCCGGTCACATTAGTACTCATTGTAAGGCTCACAAGTGCATTCCAGATTTTAATAGAACGTGTGTTTTGAACAGAGCTGATGATCAACTGAAAAGGGAGGTATTGGAAGCTCTTGAGAAGAAGCGTGGTGATGCTTGTATCAGTGAACCCTCAGTTTCTCTATCGACAAAGGAACTGGCGTATCTTGGGAGCAGCGCTTAGAAGCTGTTCTGCATCGTGTTTTCATTGTGCGATGCAGATGACGACACTGTTTTTCTTGTTGTTTTGATTCTTGGCAGCAGCTATTTATTCCTGTGTCAAGAAACAAAACGCTCGGTTGTTAGTGCGCCTACGTGGTTGTCCCGTGTCGCCTTCCTTCGTCCGTTGTGTTATTTGGCGGCTTCGTTGTAATCGCTCTAAGAAGCCGGCCAACCATGGCAGAGAACACGTACGCATTAGCGAATGTGGCCCGAGGATAAACAGTTCTTACGAACTGGGGCCCATATTCATAGAGCACTGCGCAAGCTAATATGGGTCATAAGGACATGCGCCGGGCAACCTTGACTGTGCACATATTAGCGACTGGCCAATGATGAATGGCAAATGTTTTTACGGAAGAAAACATTTGTGAATTCGACTTGGGGCTCAATTCACAAAATGTTTGTTCATAAGTGCTGTTTGTCATTCGCTGGACGCGTTCGCTATAGTAGGTTCAAAATTATGCTTGTATCTGTTCTTACGTACAGCTCTAACATAAGTAATTCATCATTTGCGAGTACGTGCTCTAGGCCTGCATTAAAAAAAAAGATTCTCATACGCTATAGTTGTTTGTTACAGCAATTTCCAGCCAGTCTTGATGTTGGATGCAATATTAAGGCGGGCAGCCAATAGCAAAAAGCCCTTACGAACGAAAAGCTTTGTGAACACGGCGCTAGAAGATTTGTGTATTGCGCTCTTGGTTTATGTTTTTCGAACAATTGACCTCTTGAGATTCTCAACTTGAATTCTAGAAAACGCGCGGAACCAGAAATTTAGTCCTGACAGCTGCTTGTCAGTTTTGTATGCGCTGGTATTTACAACCTGACACGTGTGGAACCTCCTAACAAAGTTTGTCCTTTTTTTATTTTATCAGCATCACCTTCCTGGTCTACGAATGGACTCGCTTTGTTCGTGTCTAAAGTACAGCGACTCGTCAGGTGCTTTGGCGAACAATGTTTGCAGCTACTCAAGCAGCCAGGTTGCTCTTTGGCACAAATTCCACTTGCATATCGGCTATATTACGAGCCCGTTATTAAGTGACGGTAACTGCACGAACCGCTATAGACCAATTGGGCAAAATGCTGTATCAAACAACATATATTTCTTTCAAGCTTCTGCACGCATTCCAACAGCGCAGATATAATGTGAATATGCAGGCATTTATTCTCATAATGTCTCTCAAAGACAAAATATCAGATCGCTATTGGAAACGCCGCCCGTGTTTATGGATGGCAGGGCCGGTATAATGTGAGAATTCCTTTCGCTCGATTCTATTCTATTATTATGATCCAGCGCTCACGAACGGCCGCTCCAGGCGATAGCGTGAGTGGAGCGGCGATCGGGATACCGACGAAGCGCGAGAAGGAATAGAATTGGAATAGAATCGTTACATTACATCGGCCCAGTTTCTACGTTGCGTCGTCAGAATCGAGAGTTCAGTTTGTATTTTGTAACATTCTATTACACTTTCCATTCTTTATTCTTGCGCGGCGCGCCGAGGGGTCAATGCCAGCGATAACGCCGGCTCGGCGACATGCGAGACATGTCCGAGTCAGTGACGAGAGGCGAAAATAGTATGAAATGAAATGGAACGTTACCATATAAGGTTCAAGATTCCCAAAGCCCAGCTCCATTCACGTCGACTAAGAAAAGCCCTAGCCAAAGCGAGCTACAGCGCAAAAAACCAACCGGACAGTAACAGATGGATTGGACACGTTGGACATCACGATTGGCTGGCGGCCGCGTGTACTAAACGCAATAGCGTGCGCAAAGCTTTGTGAATACGGGCACTTGACTCTGCAGTTACGTGAAAGAGATAGAGAGGTGACAAAGCGTTGCGTTCGTAAGTGCCGTTTGCTTCATTGGCCCGCCACCTTCGATAATAATAGTCCAGCATCATGATTTGCTGGGATTTACTCTTACGAACAATTTTTGCGTAAGAACTTTCTTGTGAAGACGAGCCCCAAGCCCTTATTCTCAGAAACGTTCTTACGTTAGAACTGCTCGAAACTGCAGACGCCGTCCAATCGTGATGCTGAATCGTGATTAGTGGACGCGGCCACCCAATAGGAAACACTACTTACGAATGAATTCGGCGTTCCAGTTAAAATCGTCTCGAACAGCTAGAGAGACGTGTGGCGGCACCGATGTGCCCACGTGCCAACGACGACGAAGCGCGCCAAGACAGCACGAGCGGAGCGAGCGCGTTTATTTTCTGCTCCGCCACAGACGTATTTGGGCAACTGAAAACTAGAAGGCCAAACGAATTTTGTCGCACATAACGGACAGTTGTATCGAAAGTGGTGCTGGTATTAAGATTTCAACTAAACGAAAATGGCTCGGTTTTAATTTCGCAGTTGCAACATTCGTCCTAATGTGTAAAATTAAAAAGCTAATAGGCGAACATTTTAATCAAGTACCTACACATTGTGATTTAATGTGCAGGTAATTTCCACCTCTTCCAGAAATCCAACTGACGAGTGGGAGCAGCGTTATCTGTCACAAGGGGCTTTTTTTTTAAAATTCGGAGATGAATTCACAAAGCTTTTCCTACGTAAGTGTTGTCGCCAAGGGCTGTCCGCCTTCGCCTAGTTAGAAAAGAAATGTGAAGGAAAATTCGAGAATATGACTACGAGCAGTAAGAACTTTAACACCATCGTGTAATTCATTCACATGACTATATCAGTTCAAGAGTGTTATTGCCATGTTTGCTGTGACGATAGAATCTCGTCGTTGCTGCTTGCGAAGTGAGATATCATTGCCTCACACTTCGCCCTCCCGCGATTAGATAAGCGTGCTTCGCAAGCAAGAGTAGCTCGTTCGCGAGGCTACTACTCACGGTAGAAAGCAACATTAGCTTGTTAGCACGAGCACGACGCTTCCAAAGCTGCCATGGAGCTGCCGTCTATTGTACTACTAGAAAGCAGCCTTATCGTCCCGAAACACGGCGTTACCCGCTGATATAGAGAGTTATAATCACTGCAGAAACTGCCAGCCTTCTTCTATAGCTATTTGCATCGAACGATTACGCACGAGCGTCTTGCAAAAGCAAGATTTTCCGAACGCGACGCCGATGGCATTGCGATGACAAATCAATCGGTTCGGTGACAAAGTGGCCCGCAACATCCGTCACGAGCCAATGGACCGGCACCTGACCGAGCCTCCCGATTGGAGCCAGACAATGGCTGTCAGAGGTGAAAAATTATACCGCGACGCCTCTGGACGCTTTGTCGCGCCTGTCGACCGCTTGTCACATTCTCGAGCAGGCGACCGGAGCCACACCACTCGTCCGCAAAACGAAGTTGAAGAACCGCATTGGAGGACGTCAAGACTGCAGCAGGCGGCGCCGACGGGTGTGTCGGGATTGTCGTGTAGCGAATGGGGTTGCGCGCCGCTCGTCTGTCAACTCCGATGGCGGGAGACTCGATAGCTTGCGCCCCGAACATTCTCCAAGGGACCCCGCTACTCTGTTGCTGAGATTTTCATTTTATTTCTTTTACTTCCTTTTTTTTTGCCTTTCACTTCTTCGTGACCTGTTGTCTACGTATTAGTGCCAGGGTTCTCAAAACTGCCTCGGTGCTGAAGCTCCCATGAGCAGGTTTCGACAAGTTTAACAGCACAGCCCTTTCATGGGCGCATCGGCGGACGGGCACTTAGGAAATCGAGGCTGTGCACGAGTGCGTATCAATGGCTGAGTAATTCGGGTGTTGTGTTTGCTGCAATGGGCCCGATCTAATGCGCTCACAGTGATTCGAGTTAACAGAAAAACAGCTGCGTCGCTGAGAGGTATTGCCGAGAGCCTCTAAATCACAGTGACTTTACTTATTTACGTACATCCGACACAGAGCACATGCCCACAAATGAGACATACAGATTTGTCAAGGACCCAATTCGCAAAGCTCTTTGTTCGTAAGAGCTGTTTCACATTGTCTGACTATCTTCGCTGATAGTATGTCCAACATCATGACTGACTGTCCCCTGCTCTTACGAACAGCTCTAGCGCGAGCAAGTTTTTGTGATTACGGGCATAGGTGTGCGTGTACGAGAAGTTTGAACCCCTGGCCACCGCATCTCTATACCGAACGGTCTTTGCAGACACTCTAGCTTTGTCTGAAGCTGACTGACTGACTGACTTTGGTGATATCATTTTTGGAAAGATAGCCGACATAGAATAGGAGCATGGCATAAGACATTTCAATGTGGACCCACCTGCTACAGCGGGGAAAAAAAGACTGTTAGCCACCTCAACCTCTTCATAACGAGGAGATGAAATAAACACTTAACTATGCGATACGAGAACACGAAGAATTCGTAAAGTTATTTTTGTTAATATTTATGTGTAGTTACACTATACTTTGAATAGGACGAAAGCTGACAGGCTTCCCTTTGCTTTTATGATTAACGTCACGGTTCAACCACTTTTCTGTCTAATAAAAGGACAGTCTTCTCGAAGCATTCCTTTGTTACTGCCAAAGTGGGCGGCTCGTAATACATTGTCTTTGCATTCTTCCATTGGTGGTCGCGCTAGCCACAAGGCAGAGTTTTCCGATCCAATACTAGTTGCATATGTTGCAGTTGCAATGCTAGTTGCACTTCTACGTCAATTTGATGAATCAAAGACTGCATTCCAGCTGCTCAAGTGAAAAGCATTAAAGTAATGCTGTGTTTTTTTTGGGGGGGGAAGCGTATTAGCAGCTGTGGTGGACGTCATTCCATGAGTTCTAATCACGAATCAAGGAATTAACTGGCAAGCCTGCTAATTCAGAAATATATACCTTAGGGCACATGTTGAAATGTCGAACTATAGGCCGGTCAGTGCTCGAGGCATGTCCCCTTAGCAATAAGCCAGAAGTCGAATTCGCAAAGTTCTTCGTTCGTAAGTGCTCTTTGCCATTAACTCACCACCTTCGATAATATGCGCAGCATCAGGATTGCCTGACATTTTCTCTTACACGAACAATTCTAGCGTAAGAGCTTTTTGTGAATACGGGCCCAGGACTCATGGATATAATCTGGACCACTTCCTCAGCTTTGATGTGATGACCTAATGTATGCGTGTACATGCGCTTCCGCGCAACCATAGGTGTTGCTCAATTTACTGAGTGACACTAAAAATGCTTTCTGGCGAACTCTGGAAAACTATAAGAATTTGCAGCACTGCCAGATCATTTCAGTCTCCGCGTGTGCCCTTTAGCCTACTCTAATTATTGTTGCGATCAGAAATATTTAGGGTGATATTCTATGTCACACTGCCCTTCGCTACAATCTCTCATCCGCACTAGTGCTTCGATGCAGTCGTCTTGTTTGCTGCAATTCTGAAGTGCCTTTCGTGTCTCACGTTTCGCTTAACCTTTTTTTCTCCTCGGTGCTAGTTTTTGCCTGTCTTGGTTACACCGGAGGCTGCAACGACTGCCTCGCCAGCTATTTCTCCACTGAGCGTTCAAACTCATTGAAGAAAAAATAAAATTGGCGCACTCGGTTGAATCGTGAGTAATCATAGCGCTTATACGCTCCCGGCACGCGGACACCTTGGCGAGCCCCCAACCCGTGGACCAGTCCGGATGCCATCTCTGGTGTCCCCGTTGCCCCTTTCGTGTCCTGTAGGCGCCGCCAAAGTATAGCGAACAATGACACGTTGTCTACTTGCACTAGCATGTCGATTTGCGCGGATGCCCGCCGGCTGACGGTAGATGCCCGGTCCCATGAAGAACCGCTAGCAATGCGCGATCGGGAGCGCCCGCCGCGCACCCGCGCCAGCGCTGCCAGTCCTGCCACGTGTACCTCTCCGCTGCTGTTTGCACGACTCCGCTGCTTCTTGTTCCCCGATTAGTCCATCTCAGCCGGCCATTGTCTCCGCAGAGACAACGCCTCCCTACATCGCCGAAAGCCGTTTTGAGCTCTACGATGAAATCGCATCAAAACCCTTGCGGGCGTGCACTGGCATCAGAACTAGCACAGCAAAAGATTTCACTAACCTGTCTCCGCGATTAGTCCACATTACAAACCGTATTAAAGGTCTTGCGATGGCATGCATCGTGCAAGGGTATCAAGATCGCTCAAGCACGCCGTTACACTGCATGTGGGATAATGCGGCGACTTCTTGAATATTAAAGTCATCGATTGATTTGTATACGATGCATTAAAACAACATAGCGACCCTCAATTAACATAGTTCGGCGGTGGGTGAACAGGGGAGGGCTGGAGCTAATGTTTCGACAAATGTACTTGGTCAAACTTGCGTACTTGCAGACGCAGAATATGTCTTATTCTGCTTTTCAATTTCAATACACTGCAATTAATGTTTCAAAAGGAGCTCCACAATGTGTTTGTCCTACCAATGGCAAAAATACAAAAAACAGCGCTTACCTTTTTGCACTCTTACATCTCGTCAGAAGAGAGCCAATCCCATAACCAAAAGAAATTTTTTTTTTACAAGGCACGTTTTGCTTTTTTACTACTTTCTCTCTTCTAATTTGTCACCATCATCCGTTGACATTTAGTGTCGTGTTCTCTATTTTATAATTATTTGGCATTTGGTTAATCTTCTTTTCTTTCTTACTCTATGGGCACGTTTTACGCTTAACTGGAAACATTTTTGAATAACTGATTATTATTATTATTATTGTTGTTGTTGTTGTTGTTGTTGTTGACTCATTTTTCCACTGCCCGAAGCGTGTCTCCTTTGTCCCTCTGATTGACATGCCTGCTTATTTGTTAGATTTCTTTGCCGTGTTATTATTTTTTTTTCATACCTTCCTATTTCCTAGAAATACATGCGGGAAACAGCAATCCATTCCATCGATAAGTCCTCGGAGCTCCGTAATTAAGGCGGTATACCGCAGCGAGGGCAGCGTTGATCTGCGACCGCACATCAGGTGGCATATGTGAGCATTCTGCTGGTGGTACACCTCAGAACACCGCACCTAAGTGGCCTCTCGACTGCACAATTTGTTTTGTTCATGTGGTTAAACAGAAAGTTATCCGAAGATAAATTCTGTATATAATGCGTGGTTAGCAATAATGCGGGCCAGGAGAAATGTCTTCTCATACGTTTAATTTTGCAGTGGCGCGTGAGATCAGCTCCCTTCCGTCGTCCCCGTATTTCACGGAAACCAGCAAAGCGGTAGATTTGATCTTCAGTGACTCCAACCTTTTTAATAGCTATTATAATTACTGTTAGAAATCTCACAATGGCCGGTCGCCTACGCTAAGAACATGTTCGCTATCCTGGTCCCGCATTCACAAAGCTACTATGCTACAAAGTATGCTACAATTTATGCTACAATTTTTCGTAAGAAAAAATTCTGCCAATCCGTACATGCTATGCTGAACAGACTAAGGGGGCCAGCCAATTGCAAAAACCACTTACGAACGAGGACCCGTATTCACAAAAGATCACTGCCCCCTTCCACTCCGCGAAGATGGTTGAACAGCGAAGCTGTGTTAGTTACACCGAGTGTTACACCATACAAGTCAAACTTCGCAAGCAGTCTATATTGTAAATCTTTTGTTTCACCATTATTTCACCTCATTTTCACTTTTGTGTGTTTCGCGGGGTGGACATGCTCTAGGAGTGCTATTTTTTGCAGTGCTTCCAGTGTTTTTTTCTTTTTTTTTTGCGCATGAGGTTTCTGTCTGTGTGTGTGTGCCAACTCTCGCTGACGTTCGCGGCAGGCAGCTTCTTCCTCAGGACGCTCTACTCGTGGTCTTCCCATACTTGTAGTTGGGATGGAATGTGCGGAACCACTAATCCAAAGCTCCATATATTGGGCGCAAGGCCCACCACTGGCGATGCGGGCGCTGGAATCGTTTTGACGATTGGTTGGATTGGTTTGACGATTGAGGTTGCGACCGGCACTTCTTGCTGGCGCAAGCAGTGCCGGCAGCCACGCGCTCCTAGTATCATGTTTCAATCGCTGGGCACTGTTCGTAGGCTGCAAACCACCAGCGTAACATTTGTTTCTTTTGCGGCAGGGTGGAATCAATCGTCGATAAATTCGATGCCGATCTGGCTCGATCGCCGAAAATGCACCGCGTATAATATTCGCGTATAAGATAGCATTCTCACAGGGGGAAAGGGGTCACTCCAACCCCCTTCCCCCTGTTTAGCTCTTCTTTTCCTCTCCCGCTAGGTTACGTGTTCCCTTTTTAGCGAAGTCCGACAACGACGGCATAGGGTCCGTATAAACAGCTTCGCTGTAAAAGCTCTTCAGTTAGAATTGTTCGCAAGAGAAAATTCCAGCCAATACTGACGCTGGACATATTATCAAACAAAGCAGTCGGCCAATGGTAAAGTGTACTTACGAATGAGAAGCTTTGCGAATTCTGCCCCTGATTCACTTGCGCCTATCCGTACGCAAACTGGCACACAAACTGCTTTGTGAATACAGATTACGGGACCACATTCATGAAATATTTGGTATGCCAGAACGGTTCGTAAGAACACGCGCCGGTTTACTGCGACGGCGAACGCATCAGCGAAAGCAGCTCGCCAATGGCAAACTGTCC
This sequence comes from Dermacentor andersoni, assembly GCF_023375885.2. Classification (NCBI taxonomy): domain Eukaryota; kingdom Metazoa; phylum Arthropoda; class Arachnida; order Ixodida; family Ixodidae; genus Dermacentor; species Dermacentor andersoni. The sequence goes on from NC_092814.1 coordinate 66,184,954, forward strand.
CTACGTACGAAAGCCTAGGTGAACCCAATGAATTCGTATTCACAGAGCTGTTCGGGGTGGCCTATTCTCCGCAACGAACGGAAACGCTGACCAGCACACACGCGCTTCGTCTGACGAGCCCTTTTCGCCAGAGTCTCTGGTAAGAAGCTCCGCCACCTATAATCGCGGGTGTGACCGGCTAAATGGGCCCCGGACCCCGCCAAGCTGCTCCAAAGCAGCTTTTTGTCCCGGGCCTTTTTCTCTTGGAGAAATAAATGAATCATGAATCTTGAATAATGGCCATTTCTTATTAAAGCAAATCTCTGTGGCCTCTTTCCCATAGGATTAAAACTGGCTGCTTGGATGCGGGCTCTGCGGCCGAATTAGGAAGGCTTTCTGTTAGCGAAAATTGTTTGTCAGTGGCCGGTCACTTATTCTGATATTATATGTTCGCTATCCGAGTGGGCGGCGCATTTATTTACGAACCAACGGCTCTATTTACGCACGGACGACTCTGTGAATGCGGGCCCTAGAATATATCAGAAAGCCTTCCTTGGGTATGCCCTATTCCCCCCCCCCCCCCCCCCTTCTTCCTTCAATTTTTTTTTCTTCGACATACGGTGCCGAATTCACAACGCGTTTTGTTCGTAAGTGATCTGTTTCGTTGGCCGGCTGCCTTCGTTAATAATATATACATCGCCACGATTGGCTTCAATCTGCTTTACTTATCAAACCTTGAAGTACATAAGAACTGGCCGTTGACCATGATTGACTTAGCAGCCAGCTGGGTAGCATAACATCCTCTTTTTTTTTTTTTTTTTTTGCTCCGTCTCCTCCTCTCGTAATCTCTCTTTCTCACCCATGTTCTGCTCCTTTTTTCAAAGTATATATTTGTTCTAGTATCCTTGTATACCTTAGAGTAGTTGGCCGCATGTAGAGGTGACCACCCACTCATAAACAATTGCTTCTGTGGCACACGTAATAGTAGGCATGTGCTGGATAATGTCACAGCCAGTGTGTCGGAACGGAACGAAAACCAAAACTAAAAACGAAAAAAAAAGAAATGATATTTTTGCCCGGAACGAAAACGTAACCGAAACGTTATTCATTATTTTGTTTCGGAGTGAAACCGAAGTATTTTGATCGGTTCAAGGGGAAAGTCGGCAATCCGAAACAGCCGACTTCAGGCAACGTCAGAATTATCGCCTATGTCTCTGGCAGGGATAGCGCGAGCGATAGGCGGTCGAGCGCTCCACTAATCTAAGCCTGCCGCTCGGTGCACTAGAAGATCGGCAACGTAGCAAAAGCCAGGGCTTGCGCGCTGAAGAGCTTGTCGTTTCGTTTTTTAAGGGTACAACGCTTTGTTACCACTTGCCGTGGTTGCTTAGTGGCTATGGTGTTGGGCTGATAAGCACGAGGTCGCGGGATCGAATACCGGCCACGGAAGCCGCCTTTAGATGGGGGTAAAATGCGAAAATACCCGTGTACTTAGATTTAGGTGCATGTTAAAGAACCCCAGGTGGTCCAAATTTCCGGAGTCCCCCAGTACGGCGTGCCTCCTTGGATTTGGCACGTAAATCCCCGTAACTTTTTAACGCTTTGTTACCGAAGTTTTATACTTCGTTTATGTTCGTGTTATCGGAATAGCGGTCTCGCAGTTTGGCGAGGACACTCGACGACGTTTTGCTTCTGAGACCGCGCTCAGTGCCTTGACTCAAGGCACCGAACATAATCTCGGAATTCCTGATTCACTTAAAGAGAAAAACACATACTATTTTTATCGCTACTTTGCTTCGAAAATTTTTGCATACGAACCAAAGCCCTTAGGAACCGTTACGGATAATTTTTTTCTTTCGTTCCGGAGTAGAACCGGAACGGAACGCTTTTCAGTGGAGTGAAACTAAAATTCCAAAACGAAAAACATTTCGCTTCGACACCCTGGTCACAGCAAATTGAGGGACTTTCCCAGTGCGCTTAGATGATAAGTCCAGGAAGGTGTTTCTGCGAAAAAACATTTCTGAGAAAACTAAGATTCTGGGCAAATTCGCGGTCGTGTTTTCTATTTCGGAAATGCGTGTGTCCCTGAGCCACGCAAATGAGCTTTCTTCGAGGAGCCATCGTTCGTGCCTCAAAGTGCGCACGCTGTTGCCCTGTCGCCAGTTGCAAATACCACCGCCTGGAACAAAGTGAGCAATCACTGTTCACTCCGTGAAAATGGCAAGCACTCAGTTGCAAACCACAGGCGTATGTGCGTTCTGTGGAAGGGCAACAGTCCGAATGCTAACGCATGTCCGGCGCGATTCTGAGCAAAAGGCCAGTCGCCGGGTCATTGCATCTCTCACCGAATAAGGGCGGCATTTCGCTCGTGTGGCGACAGCATCCGCACAAAGCTTCTGTCGTGAAGCCTTGACTTTTTCGGGGCGCTGCCATGTCCACATGAAGGCGGCGTCAAAGGCGAAGCGACCGTCATCGCCCTGCGAAGACCAATCTCCCTCGCGCTTTAAACCCGCCCATTGGAGGTGTTTCATTTGTGCGCCTGGCTTCCAACGGCGCTCGAGTGATGTTTACGGTCTATGAATCCTTGACAAACCCGTGCACAGCATCCGTCTTCTCACGCAGATAGGCTTTTTTTTTTCTTGACGCTGCTTTCAGAAGACACGTTGAAACCTTCGTGTGCGCATGCCTTTGCCGTCAATCAAGAAAGACATTTACCGAAGCCGCCGTAGCAGTGCCAACATGCGTGTCGAGAGCGAAAAATACGAAGAACCTTTCACTTATCGCGAGTTCAATCCGATCATGGACGACAGCCATGCGCTGCTGGACTGCCCATAAAGACACACTCAATAAGCGGAGGCATCCGAGCTCCCGCTATAAAGAATTCCACTGAATAAAGTAAACAAGCTAATCCATCCGGAGCTGAAGAGGCGAAGGCGGCATTTTGTAAGCGCGACTCGCATACCACTACAACTGGCTACTCCCGTTATTACAACTTCAAGTCTATTACGCACTCTTCGCATCCTACATCAACTACTGTAGTCTAGTCTGGGCTACCACAACTAAACAGAACTTAAATAAAATCTTGCTTTTGCAAAAAAAGATTCTTCGCCATGTTGCAAACATTTCCTGCCTGGCTTCTACAAGAAACGGTGTTTCAGGAAAACGGTATTATACGGGTACAGCCTTTATACAAATTTCGGAGTTTGCGATCCTTCTTCTTTTCCAACACTTATAAAGGATTACTTGTAATTATATCAAACCTAACACATCATTACCCTAATAGGCGTAGCCGACATACTTTAACATGGTCTGTTCCTCGTTACCAGACCACCTACAACTCACAGGCACTCCACTTCAATTTACCATCCCCATCTTAAACGAATTTCCTGAACTAACTACTGCTAGACAACGGCAGCTACGTCAGTTCTTCAGATCAATGTTGTAAATAGCTGTCGCATAGTTATCTTTGGAGTGGCGTGCATGTGTCTTGTTTGCGTAGCTTTTGCCTTTCCTGTACTTATTGCATTCTGTTTTAGTCTTGTCATCGTTGCGCGATGTCTGTTATTACTGATACTTTTACTCCTTATTGCTTGTGAAACCTGTTAAATTAGCAGAATTTTATTTTTATTTACTTTTTTTGCAGTCAAAAGTCTTCATACGATGATATTTATGCTGTATTAAACATTTGATGTGAACGCTACTGTAACTCTGTATGTTAACTTCAAGTGATCCTTACGTAAACTTTGTTACAGTATTACTCACATATGTTATAATTATGATCCGATATGCATATATGTGCTGTGAACGTCGTATGCTGCCGATGTAAGGGTCTTCAGGGACTTAGTCAAGCTGCCTAGAGCAGCGTTTGGCCCTGAAGACCATCCAGAATTTTCTGGTGAAATAAACTATGATGGATTGATTGATTTTTATATAATGAGCGAGATATATAAATGTGCACGCTTATGGTAATATATATATATATATATATATATGACTTTTGGTATCACCAGATCCGAAGAGCTACATCCATCACACACACACACACACACACACACACACACACACACACACACACACACACACACACACACATATATATATATATATATATATATAATGAAACATCTTTTCGTATCAGATTCAACAACCGCAAAGCACACGTTAACAGATTGCCGCACCTTCCATTATCTAAACATGTTCGACTGCCAGGTCATACGTTTGACAACATCAAAGTTAGAGTAATGCAATCAGGTTTCAAATCGCACCATGATCGAGAAGTACGAGAATCCTTTCTCATTCATAAATTTAATACTGTGTCATCTGGTATCAACGAGAGCGTAGGAAAAATGTCGTGCCTTTCTGCCATATCTTGATGTGTATGTTCTTGTACAGAATTGAGAAACCATGCCAAATCAATTTGTTCCTATTTTTGCCACATCGCAGTTGATATCATTCTGTAACTTCATGTACAATCATCGTGATACCATAATGATATTTCATACATATCATTTATCGTGCTCAAGTTATACTTACTGCTGCACTTTTTTCTGTTATTATTTGCAAGTGTACGCGTGCATGTACTGCTGATTATGCCACGTGCACATGCGCACTTGTATCTGTGTTTATTCTGATGGAGGCCGTGCCACGGCCGAAACGTTAAAACAATAAAAATGAACTTGTCGTAATAAGTGTGCTCCTTCGTTGCTTCAGCTACGTATCCACCGGATCCACAGAACTTTTCCTTGAATTATATATATATATATATATATATATATATATATATATAAATGCGGTCCTGTGCTTAAGGGTAGAAGTTCAGTCGAGACTAGAAGTAAATCAGATCAGAGAGCTGTTGGAAGATTATCACTAGGTGCCCACGGGCACACCACAAACGAAACAGTACAGGGGTATATGGGCTGGGCATCGTTCGAAGCACGGGAAGCTCGGAGTAAAATCCTATACGAAAAACGTCTGAGGAAATTGGACGATAACAGGTGGGCAGCTAAGGTATTTAAATACCTATACAGAAAGAGCGTTGACTCACAATGGCGGAAAAGAACTAGGAAGCTAATCAGTAAGTATGCCAGACACGAGGACGGAGAAAGACAGCATTAAACGACAGGTTAAAAACGCGGAAGGTAAAAATTGGATAAATTAAATGGAAAAGAAGCATAGTGTTGAACTATATCGATACTGGAAATAGCAGATCAGGAAGGAACGTTTTACGATAACTCAAGAGGCAGTGCCCTACTCTTTGAAGCTAGGTCAGGATGTCTTAGAACGCGGAGCTATAAAAAGAAATTTAACGAAGAAGACACATGTACTGCGTGTGGTAAGTGTGTAGAAACAATGGAACACCTCATACTAAAATGTGATGGTATCAATCCGGAAGTCGATGCGGCCACAGTCACGCTTCCTGAGGCCCTAGTGTTCAGAGATATTAATAGTCATGTAAATAAATATGCGGTGGAAATTAGCAAAAGGCGATTGGAGGATTGGTGGCTCAAAAGCAGAGAGGTGACATAAGGTTAAAAGGGTAGGAGGACGTACTTAAAGAAAATGACGAATTTTAGTAACTTACAACACAGCTAAACAATATATATATATATATATATATATATATATAATTTGTGTCTGCTGACTATGAGAAGGCAACAGCATTTCATCGTTACGGTACGGGATGACCCGATTCACAAGTTTGTGTAAGTCCATTGTGACTAGACCTTACGACGTTTACAGCATTTATGGGGTCGAATTCGCCGCTCTTTTTGCTCGTAAGAGCTGTTTGCCATTGTCCAACATCCCAAATCACTGGCCCCTGCTCTTACGAATAACGCTGGAGTAGAACAATTATATGAATACGGGTTCTGGTGCTCGTATAGATAATTCACTGGCCATGATAGTTAGCTAGTAGGGGGTGGTGTATGCGAAGAATACCCATACTCTCAATTTCGACTATTAAATACTGCTTGCTGCGAATAACTGATCAATCATCGAACCTTCGGTTCTTGCGGTGGGTATTAACTCTGGGGTTGTTTTCATCACAAAAGAACGGATTTCATAGTTTTACGTTATCTTTAACGTGACCCGTCAAATCTATTTTGTGAGCAAGGAGAGTAAATGTAAGTTCCAACACGACATTTGTTTTTAAGGCAAAGCAATGACAGTTGGGGAGTAGTGTCAAAAATTGTGGGGTGTTACGTGAGAGAGAGAGATAGAGAGAGAGAGAAATAAGGAAGGCAGGGATTTTAACCAGTCAAAGAGTCTGGTTGGCTACCCTGCATTGGGGGAAGGGAGAAGGGTGCCAAAGCCACAATATGATTATGAGGCACGCCATAGTTTGGGACTCTGCTTTAATTTGGACAACCTGTGGTTCTTTAACGCGCACCCAATGCACGTTACACAAATGTGTTATTGCATTTCGCCCACATCGAAATGCGGCCGCCGCGGCCGGGATTCGATCGTGCGCTGTCGGGCTTAGCAGCGCAACGCCAAAGTAACTACGTCACCACGGCGGGTGTGGAGTAGTGTTACAGCGCAAGTATCAGATCTTTCACTTATTTTAAGCTGGAACAACTTCGGGACCATATAGCTGGCCAGGTTGTCGAAAGTGCTTGGAAGTAGGCAGAGCAATGAAAGTAATACAATATTATGTTGTATTTGAGATGTAATTACAAAACAGTGTATTTTTCTGAAAATAGAAGGTGAATTATTGTTGCAAAGGGCCTACCCCGTAGGTTACGTGGCTACAGATTGGAGGGCAGATAGCCAGATTCAGTACATAGGCAGGGGTAATAAATGCTTAGCATTTTAAGCAAAGTTAAAGGGTGCGTAAGGATACGTGCATATGAGTGAGAGCAAACCGAGTCGCATTCACGAAACTGGCCGCCATGAATCATGGAATGTCATTCGCCGCAAAGCCCCAGATTTAAATCCGGGTCACGAGGGCCTAGTGCCGTCAATCTTTCAACAATGTATACCATGTTTTCCATTTATTAAGTTTAGTTCGAACATAATGTCACGTGGTAGTGACGTATAAAGAACACAGTAGCAATACTGTGAAAGACGAAACTAACTTTTATTGGGCGAACCTGTGCCAACAGGAACAGGCTACACTTAAAGAACGGCGACAACGGCGAACACAGTCGGCGATCGTCAAAAATCTATATCTGCGGGTCAAGCGCGTCACCTTTTATACATCAGTCGTCACATGTTCCAGAGTAATCGCTGGGACCCGCGTGTCGTCCCCAAAGTTCTACATTATTCGCGTCGCGCATACATGCAATCAGATTACACAAGGTTCGGTCACAGACAGCGGATGGAACCATCGATAACATTCCAGAAACTTCCTATACATGCAGGCGCGTCCTGCGCTGTGCGATAACACTTGTTAGCCAGTGAAACGTGGTCGCCCGATAAAGATAAAGAAGTACACGCGTCAGTATTACTGAAAAATCACATTAAGCATAAATGCAATTCCTCCAGTTCAGATGCATTATCTGAAGAGAGACATCACTTTCACGACAAATCTCAATATCGAGGTGGCTAATTAAAAAAGATTCACGAATAATGTTTCATATATTACCTTTAAGACGCATGATTCTGTTACATAATTAAAATAGAGTCATTGCGAAGTCATCTCTGTTTCGCGGATGTCCCAAGTCCATAGCACCACTTTATATATAACCATCTTTCAAATGTGCTACAAACTCAATATACTGTAGTCATGGGTGACTTCAATGCAAAAGTGGGGAAAAATCAGGCTGGTGAACAAGCAATTGGCAACTACGGCGTGGATTCTAGCAACACTCGAGGAGAGATGTTGGTAGAATTCGCAGAAAGGAATAAGCTGCGAATAATGAACACCTTCTTCAGGAACCGTTGGAACAAAAAGTGGACCTGGAAAAGCCCTAATGGTGAAACAAGAAATGAAATTGATTTCACACTTTCTGCCTATCACAGCACAGTGCAGGATGTGGAAGTGTTAGGTAGGGTGAAGTGCAGTGATAATAGATTAGTGAGGGCTAGAATTCACCACAATTTGAAGAGAGAAAGAGTAAAATTGGTCAAGATGGACGCAGCCTGAAATCAGTGAGAAGAAAACTTGGCATCGGATAAACGAACACGTATGCACTTAACCATAAGCATGATAATATCATCAGCAATCTCGAAGATATCTATAGTAAAAGCAGTGGAAGAATTTTATACTGACCCGTACAGTACCCAAAGCAGCCACAATACCTCCATTCGAAGTAGTAATAAATAGGTTACAGAGGCTCCTTCTATAACTAGCAATGAAGTTAGAAGGACCTTGCAAGACATGAAACGGGGAAAAGTGGCACGAGAAGGTGGACTACCAGTCGATTTAATCAAAGATGGAGAAGAAATAATGCTTGAAAAACTAGCGGCCCTTTATACGAACTGTCTATATCGACTTCAATGGCCCTCGCGAACTGGAAGAATGCCAACATTATACTAATCCACAAAAAGAATGACGCTAAAGAATGGAAAATTATAGGCCCATTACCTTACTTCCAGTATTATATAATATTTTCACCAAGATAATCTCCAATAGAATAAGGGCAACACTGGACTTTAGTCAACCGAAGGAACAGGCTGGCTTCAGGAACGGATACTCTACAATGGATCACATCCATGTCATTATTCAGGTAATCGAGAAATCCGCAAAGCACAATGAGCCTCTCTATGTGGCTTTCATAGATTACAAAAAGGCATTTGATTCAGTAGATATACCAGCAGTCAAAGAGGCATTACATAATCAAGGAGTACAGGACGCTTACGTAAATATCTTGCATGGAAAGTACCTACAGAGATTCCACAGCTACCTTAATTCTCCACAGGAAATGTAGGAAGATACTATAAAGAAAGGGGTCAGACAAGGAAACACAATCTCTCCAATGCTATTCACTGCGTGCTTGAAAGAAGTATTCGAGCTATTAACTTAAGCTGGGAAGGCTTATGAGTAAGGATCAACGGCGAATATCTCAGCAGCCTTCAATTTGCAGATGACATTGTTCTGTTCAGCAACGCCGGAATGAATGAATGAAACCACGTTTATTCCACATAAAAATGCGCCGAAGACGCTGCAGTGGAAAGAGGAGGGGTGTTATTGGAAAAGGGGAAGGGTAAGGCTGCCTCCGTTTTATTAGTGAACGTCCTGGAGGCAGCTAAGTGGGGGCCGCGTGACGCTTGTGGCTGTCGCGGAGCCGATCGCCGACATGTGGTGCTGCAGGATCCTGAAGGAACAGCAGCAGTGCTCGCCAGAGCTCGATGGCATGGTCCCGAGACGTGGTATCCGGGCAAGCCCAAGTCCGGAGAGAAGAAGGCCAGGGTCCCCGCTGTGTGGTGGCCAGGGCACGAAGCCTTGGTGGGATGTAGAGGGGGCACTCCCAACAAAGGTGGTTTAGATCAGCACGACATGTGCACATGGAACAGAACCCACTTACGGGTGGTGGTGTGCCACCCTTGTGGAAACGGTTTAACAAGTGAGGAGTAAGGAGGGTGCTTGTCTGGATTCTCCGAAGCAAGACTGACTCTTGCCGTGTGAATACCTTCGGTGGAAGTGACGGTATAGAGAGTGGATTGCCCACTGCTGCGAGGTAGGCGGCACGTCGTTGTTTGGTCGCATGCTTGTCTGACGAGTTACAACAAATGATTGAGGAGCTTAAGAGAGATAGTATAATAGTGGGGTTGAAGATTAATATGCAGAAGACAAAGATAATGACCATTAGCCGGGCAAGGAAACAAGAGTTCGGGATCGCCAGTCAGCCTCTAGAGTCTGTGAAGGAGTACGTTTATCTAGGTCAATTACTCACACGGGATCCTGATCATGAGAAGGAAATTTACAGAAGAATAAAACTGGGTTGGCGCACGTTCGGCAGACTGTCAGATCCTGAATGGAAGCTTACCATAATCATTAAAAGATCGATGCACAATGAATGCATTTTACCGGTGCTGACATATGGGGCAGAAACTTGGAGACTGACAAAGACGCTCGAAAACAACTTAAGGACCGCGCAAAAAGCGATGGAACGAAGAATGTTAGGCATAACGTTAAAAGAAAGGAAGAGAGCGTTGTGGATCAGAGAGCAAACCGGGATAGCCGATATTCTAAATGACATTAAGAGAAAAGATGGAGCTGGGCAGGTCATATAATGCGTAGGTTAGATAACCGGTGGGCCATTAGCGTTACAGAATGGGTGTCAAGAGAAGGAAAGCGCAGTCGAGTACGGCAGAAGACTATGTGGGGTGATGAAATTAAGAAATTTGCAGGCGCTAGCTGGAATCGGTTGGCTCAGGACAAGGGTAATTGGAGATTGTAAAGAGAGGTCTTCGTCCTGCAGGAGTATTGACGGCCGTTTGTCGCTGAGTTTCTCGGAAAGGAGCTGTTGGAGCCTAATTTGTTGCGATAGCTCGAGGCGCTGCAGGACCATGCGTTTCAGGTCGTCGTATGCTGCAGCCGAAGGCGTACCCGCGAGCAAGTCGTCTATAGCATCAGCGATGTCGGAGGGTAGCGCGACGACGACGTGCAGATACCTTGCTCTCTGTGAAATGATGCGCCGGAGTTGAAGACGGGCCTCTACTTGCCCAAACCAAAGTCGAGGATTCTTGGGCCAAAACATGGGAAGCTGAAGCTCTGGGGCGATGACAGTAGACGTAATCGTGGCTTCGCCTCTGTCAGCAGGAGTAGGAGCAGCGTCACCCATAGCTATTGTTAAAAAAAAAAAGTAAGTGTTCTGGGGCGCCACTTGTTGGAAGCTCGGTTTAGCGGAGGCGAGTAATACACGTTTTGACAGGTTGATAACGAAGAATCGATTAGCTTTTCTTTAAATGAATATTAGGAGAGGTTGGCGCCTTTATGCTGTCACCGGCTACTCCTGGTCACTTGGCAAAGGAAACAAATTTGCGTAAAAAGGGAGAATAGTGACACAAAATATGACACTCAGTATAACACTGGATAAATAAAATATATGCAGTCCAACAGTACATGAATTGCAAAGTTTTGTGCATGAGTTCAGTACACGTACGCATATATATAGTCAAATATTTTGAACAGCCAAAACACACACCACATGTAATACACTGCAAGTACAGAACCGAATAATACATATTGCGTAAAAGTTGCGATCACTACATAAAAAAATTTTGAATCCAAAACATTTATGTTACTCATTTAGGATATTAGGATCATCTGAAACCTAATATTCTCCCAAAATTTTGGCGTCCTCTAAATTTTTTTAAATGCAAGAAGTGCTCTTTTCTGAAGGCCCGCAGTTGGCCATGGGCCAAGTATCTTTTTTAGGGTGAATGGTCTTCTGTCTAATATCAACAAATTTGCTTGCAGTACCCTTCTTTGTGGATCGTATTTCGTGCACTCGAGGAGAAGATGATGCACATCTTCGTGTGGATGGCCACAAGAACACTGCGGACTACAGACACGTTTTATCCTGTACAAGAAGTGTCTGGTAAATGCAGTACCAAGACGCAGGCGGCGTACCAAGTTTCAAGTTTTCTGTTGTCTCTTAGATTTTCCGGCATTGATAAGTTTATACATAGGTCTATAAAGTATAACTCCGAGTTCTTAGTTTGCTGATAAAACCAGCTAGTTTTGCTGAGGCGACAGGAAATCTGTCTCAGGATCAGACGGACTTCACTACGCAATAGGGGAAGATTGGTTGTCTCTGCGTTATTGTGCACCCGATTCGCAGCTGCATCCGCTGTAGTATTGCCAGGAATATTGCAGTGCCCAGGTATCCACTGAAATACAATTGCGTGGTTCATTGCGCTTGCTTTTGTTAGTTCTTTGAGCGTCTCATACAATAGCAAAGTGTTCAAAGGATTTTTCTTATTGCTCTGTAGTAATGTGAGAGCGGCTTGCGAATCGCTAAATATAACCCATTTTTGCGAATGCTTTTCTGATGTTATGAAACGCAAATCACATAGGATTGCGAACAGTTCTGCCACGGTGGAAGATGTCTGTCGGGATAAATTAAATGTTTGCTCTAGTGCTAAATGTGGAATAACGAATGCTGAAGTTGAGGAATTTTTATGACACGAACCATCTGTATAAACGTGGATGTACTGGGGATATAATGAGTAAATTTGGAAGAGTGCCAGTTGCTGTGCGGCTACTATGAACATGTCTCTCTTAGATATAATGCCGTCAACCGATAATTCTATTTTAGGACATATTAACATCCAGGGAGGGTAACTAACATCCCCTTTGCATAATTAAAATCTTGGTAATAATGCTTTATGTTCTCGAACAACATCGTGAATTTTACTTTTGTTTGTTTCGGTAAGCGCGAGGTTTAATGGATGGCAACCGTTCGTATGACTGGAAATGGTGGGTGACGAGCTTCAGCAATTGCTAAAGAACTCGAGGAAGCCTGCGGAACCCCAGGATACACTCGCAGCCCCCTTGCCAGTAAACGTTGAAGACGTTCCTCAGACGTTTGCGATAAACAATGGAGAATAGGTGCCGAGTAAGCAATGTTTTGTTTTATGAGCGCGTTATGAACTTGTAGCAAATAGACTGATTCCCCCACGTTGTGCCAGCGAGTCGCCTGAGTACGTTTATTACAGCATTGATCTGCTTTTCAATTGCGCGGATGTGTGATGTCCATGTCAGCTGGCGGTCAAGAATAATTCCAAGAAATTTATGCTCTTTCAGAAACATCAAAGTTTGCCTTAATTTCAGATTTCACTTCAGATCTACACCACAATCTGTATACCGGCGACATCACCCTGTGGGTAGTTAAAGGTAGCGAAGGAGATATAGAAACCACGCTACAACAAGCTGTAGACACGGTTGAAAAGTACGTGACTGAATCGGTCCAACGCCCTACATCAGAAATTCCACGCCTTCAAAGACGTAGTCTATGTCGACGCAGCAGAATACACAGAACATAATTGTATGTCCCTTGCAGTGGTGAACTCCTCAGGTCAAATACGCGCTGGTGGTTCAATCCGCACCAGAAGCTCTGAAACAGCGGAAGAGGCGGCTATCGCTCTGGCAATAGCCTCCACACATTGTCATTACATTATTAGCGATTCCAGAGCAGCAATACGCAATTTTGCGAAAGGTCGGATCTCGGCTTCCGTAAAACACATACTAGACACCAACCAACACCCACGACCAATCAAGACCATTTGGGCACCAGCACACTCCTCCCTACCCGGCGACGATGTCGCCCACATCGCCGCTCGAGGATTCGCCAACCGAGCACCCGGACGGCTCACGCTAGGATCAGAGAGGGATCGCTGGTCAGATACCAGGAAATAACGCAGCACTACAGGTTAGCCAGGGCAGTGTACCCGCCAGCACACAAATCGCTTAACAAGCGACAAGAAGTAGCTTGCAGACGGCGAACACCTACTCCAACCCAGTAGCCTATCACCACTACTACTCGCACCAATACCCCAATACATGTAACCATTTTAAGAAAAAAGCGGATCTGTTCTATATTATGTGGTCGTGCCCAGCAGAAAATGACAATAATCACGATATAAGTAATACTGAGCAGTGGGAGGCCGTGCTGCTCAGCTCCGACCCTGACCTGCAGGCCAAGGTCATTAAAAGAGCTGAAGAAGCCGTTCGAGCCCAGGGGCTCGTGGCTGCCTAACAACAAGGTCATCCGTCAATACCTTGTTTTCAAATAAAGTCTTTACTCACTCACTCACTGCCCATTAAGCGTAAGTTGGAAATTATTCAGCTGTCGTCTAGTGAAAGGAAGTACGGCTGTCTTTGCGTATGAAAGACTCATGCCGCTTTCTTTTAAAAAGGTGTCGATATTATCAAGACCCTCTTGCAGCGTTGTTTGAATGTCTTGTATATGAGATCCAGAGGCCCACATGCAGATACCATCTGCGTACAAAGAATACTGTAGACCAGACGGGAGTTCTTGTGGCAAAGCTGCCATGACCCAGTTGAATAAAAACGGACTGAGAACATTGCCCTGCGGAACACCCTGCGTGATGCTGTGATAATTACTCTCTCCTTCGATTGTTTCCATAAATATTTTTCTATCTTTCAAGAAATTTGATACCCATCGCAGTGCTCGACCATGTAGGCCAAATTCTAACATACCAGTAAGGACGTGTACGTGACTTACAGTGTCGAATGCTCTTTGAATGTCTCAGAATACTGCTACTGTCACTTTTCCACAAATTCGTTCGTGTTCGACGCATGTGGCAATGTTTAATACTGCATCTATTGTACACCGATTTTGTCCAAAACCGGTCGTCTAGTTGGAAAACACATTTGTGTGTTCACACTACCATTGCAGTCGACTGTCTATCATCTTCTCCGTTAGTTTGGAAAAACAGCTTTTGAGACTGACGGGTCGGTAGGAGTTAAGACAAAAGGGAGTCTTTCCTGGTTTCTGTACTGGAATTACCCGAGCTCATTTCCATGAATCTGGAAGAGTCTCTTATCCAGATATCATTAAGTATCTCTAAAAGAGCCATTGTTCCTGCTGGACCTAGGTTCTTTAACTTCACATACGTGACACCATCTGGGCCTGCGGTTGTCTTTGTACGACATGACGAAAGAGCACATTTCAATTCATTTAAACTAAACTCACAGTCAAGTTGAGGATGTTGTGACATAAAGCACGCATGAGCCTTCTGTTCTGGTAGTGTTGTCGAACCTGTAAATTGTAGGCAAGTAAACGGAATTCCTGGTCTGGATGTAAGTTGACACAATTCGTCAGCAACAGATGTTTCCGGACTACTTCGAGCTAGGGCAAGCGCTCGGAAGGGGTGGCTGTGAGTAACTGGACCATTAAAGAAGCGGACAACTGAACATATTCTGGGAACTGGAGTAAACGGAGACAACGACGCGCAGTATTCTGGCCATCTTCTCGTACCTAATTTTTGTAAGCGTCTGCGCGAAGTTGACTGAACTTTCTGTGCCATATTGCAGTCATCCAGTGTTCCACTGCAGCGGTACGCACGTTCTGCGCGTCTTCTAATTGCTCTTAGACATTCATATTCCCCGTCGATTGCAGCGTATTCATTTGGAACAATGACTTGCTTTGTGCAGATCTTGTAAGACTCAAACAATATATATGCAAAACTTTGAAAGTTCGGATTTTCACCCAATGAGTTGCTTAAATAGTGACAAAAATTTTGCCAATTAGTATATTTTGAGTAGCGCCGGGTCCCTTCACTCCGTATGAGACGATGTTTTACCAGGATCGGAAAATCATCACTACCCTGCGTTTCTATGTCGGTTGACCGTTCAACACCATCAAAAAGGTCTTGTGAGCAGAGCGTAACATCTATACAGCGTGAGTAACGAAACCCCCGAAAGAACGTTGGAGAGCTGTCATTTAACAGGATCAGATTACTTTTTTCTGCGGCAGACTCTATAATGCTTCAATGGGAATCATTATATTCACTGCCCCAGATGACGTTATGTGCGTTGAAGTCCCCACAAACCAGCACATATGAGTTTGCGATACCAAACACATTCACCATGCTTTCTACTAATATTTTGCTAGAACATTGTAGATAATGACTGATCACCGTGAAGCTAGCATTTCTAAAAAAATATTTTGCATGCTACAAACTCCGGTATATATTTTTTTTTAATGCGAGGGTAAATGCCTCAGGGCATACGGGGGTATGGGATGGGGGTGAATAAGGGTGATTAAGTGAATGAAAAAAGATTGGCTGATCTAATGTAGTCCAAGAGGGATCGATAATGTGGTCCCTGCGTCCAAGCAGTGTAATCGCTCAGATTATGCGGCGAGAGTCCCGCTGCTGCGAGGTGCCGGAGCCTCGTCGGTTTCAGTGCAGGGCAAAGCCACAGCAGGTGGTGGATGTCGGCTTCAGCATTTCGCGACTTGCAGAGTGGACACTCAGGGCGAGGATATAACGGGTGAAAGTGCGGCCACTTCCTAGTCACGGCAGGAGTGAGGGCAACCCCGACCCTGATCCTCCGAAGCGCAACCTCCTCTGCACGGGTAAGACCGCGGGGGAGGTTTACCGCACACGGAGGTATGAGAGCACGTGTGCGGCACCGGAAGTGCTCCTTTCTTGATAAAAGGAGGGTGGCATCATCTAGATGAAAGAGTTGAGGCAGTGACGATGGAGAGGTCGCTAGGCGGGTCGCAGAATCCGCACGGCTTTGGAAGCTTAGAAGGTCGCGTGGGATCCACTCTACAGATATTGGCTGCGGGATGCGTGCCGCCAGAAGATGGATCTGTTGGCATATGTCAGGGCTGCGACTGACGTGTCGCAGAAGCTGCGTCGCCTGGAGGGCATCAGTGCGGATGACGATGCGGGCCGTAGGGACCATGGGAAAGGCGACCACAGAGCACAACGTTTCTCGGACAGCAAGGAGCTCAGCACAAAAGGAGGAAGGAGGCACTTGGATTTGAAACCGGGTCGTCTTATTAAGGGCAGGTGCGCATGGGCAATAAATTGCAGTGGTTGTTTCACAGTCCTGAGTGCTTGCATCAACGTAAGGACGATGGAGCCAAGCGGCAGGTGGGCATCTTGGGCTATAATTCGGTCACGAAGCGACGCCGCCGCGTGAGTTGATGTAGGGCGATGTATATCAGTTGGCTTGTTATCACTCAACTGTACAAAACTCCATGGAGAAAGAACTGGCGATGGTGGTAGTAGAAGGGAGTACGAGAAAGCGTAAGCCCTGAGAGCACACGTTGCATGTGAAAGGCTGGCCTTAAGCCTGCGAGCATCACGTCGCTGCTGCACCAGCTCATCTAGTGTGTTCAGCTGTGCATTTTATTGGAGAGCCACGATCGGGGTGATGCGGGGAAGGCAAGTGATGACCCTCATTGCCTTGCGATTAACAGCCTCAAGGCGATCCCATTGTGCCTTCGTCAAATGCTGGAATTGAGCTTGATAAACAAGGCGTGGTTGCACTACCACCTTCACCAATTGTCGCGCAACATATAAGCGGGCGCCGCCCGTTTCAGGAGCAATGTGCCTAATCAGACCCAACGTCTGAATTGCCTGCTTTTTAGCGCTGGAGAGCCAAGCAGTTCCGGTTCCCGACTCGTGTACCGTCAGACCCAGAATTTTTATAGTTGAACATTGTTGAAGAGGGGTTCTGTATAGATGAAGACGAACGGGTGTTGCAGAGAGTTTACGCCGGCCCCAGCGATTGGCGACTGACATGTAAGCAGATTTGCTGATGGAAAACCTAAGGCCGACCGAAAAAGCATAAGTCGCCGTGATATCTAAAGCTGATTGAAGGGCAGCGGCTTGAGTCTGCAGGTCATGATCAGTGCTCCACACCATGATGTCATCAGCGTACAACAAGAACTTTATGTCGGGTACATCGTGTAAGCGCCATGCAAGCGGGATGAAAGCAATATTGGATAATGTGGGTGACAATTCAGATCCCTGGGGTACACCGCGAAGAGGGACAAATGAGCCGACGACGTCAGCACTGAAGCGAATTGCAAAATGTCGGTCTTCAAGGAAAGATTTGACAAGATTCCGTACTCTAGGGGGAAAATGCAGCATGTCAATTGAAGCCAAGATGGCAGCATGACTGATGTTATCATACGGCTTTTTGACGTCCACAGCGAGGACAGTACGGACACTGTGGCTACGAGTTGACGATAAAACCGAGAATGCCAAGAGAGACAACCCATCTTCAGTACCTATAGAGGGACGGAAGCCAATTTGAGCAGGGTGGTAGAAACCGTGGTGCTCTAGCCACCACGACAGTCGTGTGGCTAGCATTTTCTCAGCAAGCTTGCACAACGTTGACGTTAGGGAAATGGGTCTGAAGTTGCCAAGGTCGGTCGGCGGCTTGCCTGGTTTCGGAATCGGGATCACAATAGCCGATTTCCAGCCTGGAGGGACAACGCCATCTAGCCATACCTTTTTAATGGTGTCGAGGAGTTGAGGCAGCACAGCGGAACTCAGGTTCTTGTAAGCCTCATTAGTAATAGAGTCTGGACCTGGTGCTGTCTTGCGACTGGTACCATCTATCACTGCAAGCAACTCAGGCATGGTGAAAGAGCTTGCAATCCCCTCGGAGTCTGCTGTCGATGGTAACTTGTCGATATGTTCCGGAATGCCTGCCAAGGAAGCACCATTGGCTGTTTGAGGCAACACGTCGTACTGAGGGAACAACTTCCGGGCTGCTTCTCTGGCGAAATCATCCGGCGACAAGCCAGCAGTGATGCAGGCTGTGGCTGCCGCGTCTGGACGGCGGAAACCGTGTTCCATGGCACGGAACGTTCGCTAGAGAGAAGCATTCGATGTCTTGGATGAAAACCGCTCACACCACGTATGCCAGTGCGGCCGCGAGAGGTCGCGTTCATACCTGCGGGCCTTAGCAGTAAAGAAATTCAGTCTTGTACGTGCTTGTGCAGAAGTGGGGTCTCGGGATGCTGCCAGCTCAGCTTGTCTGCGAGCAGCCCACAAGTTGAGCAGGCCGATATCCCGTGCTGGTCGATCAATGTCTACCTAGCTGATGGTTGTAGCTTCATTGAGCGCGCTTTGTATGCGGTCAACAAGTACTGGTGACGTGTCCACAGAGGTATCCTGGAGAACGGAGCGAAATGTGTCCCATTTCACTACAGAACACTTGCGGCGCAATCGGCGGGCCTGCGAAGGATGAAGGCCGATGATGATAGGGTGGTGGTCACTACCCCAGCAGTCGGGCTCCTGGTGCCAAGTCGGAGTGCCGGGACCCGACCACCACGTAAGATCGGGTGCGTATGTTGTACGTCGAGCTTGAGGCACAGCCCGCGTTGCTGAAACGGGATGGTTCAGTAGTACAAACAACGCATCCGCGAAGGCGTCCCGCACACGCCTACCTCGAGGGCTAGAAGTAGGGAACCCCCAATCTGGGTGAGGGGCGTTGAAATCAACACCAACTAAAATAGAACACGCTGGGTATTGGCGACGGACATTCAATAACCAGCCCAGATTAATTCTTGAAGAAGAGCCACCGGCTGGCCTTATGTAGTATGACACTACTACAACAGTTGCCTGGCTAACTTAACAGCTACTGCCCCTACCTCCTGATATGAGTTACACCAGTTTTCAAGAGAAAGGCAGACGTGAGGATAACGCGTATCAACATACACTGCCACCTTTCCTGGAGGGGCAGTTGTGTGCACGCGACGGTCACTCATCGAAGGAGGCACGTATCCATTAAAGCCCGCAATGGCAGGCAAGGCGTTGGCCTCCTGTAGTAACAGGGCCCACACCTGCAGCTTGTTCATACGTAGACGGGATTTAAGCTCCTCCATTTTCGTGGAGAGCCCTCTACAGCTCCACTGCAGCACGCCACAAACACCTGTGCCCGCCATTTTGATTACGAGTCCAGGCGTTGTAAAATCACAGATGTCAGGTTGGATAGCTGGCTGACCATGGACCGCAAAAGGCATGTTGTAGACTTATTCGGCAACGGAGCTGAAGACCTGGTAGACTTTGCGAATGATACAGCAGGGCGTGACAGAGACGATGATGCAGCGGAATCGATAGTTGTAGTGGTGCGAGATTGCACTGCACGTCTCCGACGCGCAAGTAGTTCACGGTGCTGTCGGAGCTTGGATACCTCCCCTAAAAGGCGGGCAATTTGATTGTCAACTGCTGCCATATCATCACGCGGATATTCCGGCACGCTCTGCTTCTGTGTAACCAGCGGGCGACGGTGGTCTTTGCGAACTTTGTCACTGTAAGTCTGTTGGGAATGGGGTACAGGCGGGTCGGGCTCGGAAAGCTCTGGCCAGTCGTCGTCATCCCACTGGAGCGCCGCAAACCTGTTAGATGTCGGCACTGGTTGTGTGGCAGCATGCTGAGGTCATTGCTTATGAATCCCGCGACGAACCTTCTGATTGGCCTTTTGCTTTGTGGGACAAGTTGGAGAAGTGATCTCGTGGTCGTCGGTCTTGCAGAGTCCACATCGGTAAGACACTGCGCCAGCTAGTAAAGCTTCATCTGACGCTGTAAATGGACAGGATCGGTGCATGTGGCCCGGTCGGAAGCAGTTGTAACAATAGACGACACTGGGTTTATATGGCCGAGGTCGTAGAATGCAGCCATAGCAGTACAGGCGGGCTGGGGGAGTTGGTGGGCCCTGCAAGGTGACGATGCAAGAGCGCCCCTTTCCCATGTAACGCGCTTGAATGACACGGTGAGTAGGACAGTAGAGCTCACGCTGGAGAGCAGTCTGGTCCTCGCCAACGTCAACGTTGTAAACGACACCACGCTGTAAATCCGATCCCTCTACCAGGTACACCTGGACCGGCACGGTGACTTCGTTTGTGATCGAGAGACGTTTAAGCGTTTGCAAACGCTCGAGCAGCCAATATTGGGAGCCACACAGCGATGGTATTTGACTTCTTCCTGGCCGTGAAGCCGCGGAAGCCTGTGGTGCCAAGACAAGCGTCTAGGTTCGCCTGAATAATCCTGTTCGGAATCTCCGTGAGGCTTGTGGGGGCGAGAGCTTCAATGGTTGCTTTATAGCAAACCGAGCCCGGTGTCGACACAACTGGGTGGTCAGTCGTTAGACAGGAACGGTTGCCTTGGGAGCCGCTGTTGGCCGAACACGAATCTGGTGCAGATTGCTCCGAAGGACGCTGCTGAGAACCACGGGGGCCGATGGCACAGATGGTAGCGCAGAAGACAAGTCCATAGAGGTACTCGGTTCGTCATGCACAACTGGAGCCCCATTCCCTGTCTGGGAAGCCATCGCCGGGCGCCGCCCTGAAGGCAAATCACTCACGGTCTGATGTGCATTTTGGGAAGGCGGCGGGTGGGCTGTAGCCGAAGGACATGGAGCAGGAACCAGGAGCTGGGATCCAGGCTTAGGTGTCAAGTGTGCGGCCGGTAATGCCGTCGTGACGAGATATACCGGAGATATACTCCGGTATACCTAAATTGCTCGACTGTATTAAATAGGACGGCAGGTCTTTTCTCACGCATAACATCGCTGTGCTACTTCCAGCAATGCACGATGATTTATATATAACATACTTTGAAAGACAAAAGTCATCTCGTACGCCTGCCTCCTGTATACCTAAAACAGGAAAGTTATGTTGAGCTTGTAGTTTGCGAAAATCAGCTGACTTATTTCGAAGGCTATTATTTCGAAGGCATTCCACTGAAATATGAAAACATTGTTGTAACGATTATTCATTGTAAGCCTGCCGTTGAGCTGTTGGTGGTTGTGGAAGCACCAACGATTCCATAGAAAGCAGGGCTTATACCTCTGGTAGGTTGTTTGCGTGTGGAATGGCACTGAGAATTGCACCCAGAGCTGTGAATAGCATGGGCAGGATCATCTGTGCCACGGATAAAGACGCGTAATCACCAAACGACGCTGAAGCTCCATGTGTGCTCGAAGCAGGTCGCTGAAGAGCTGACTGAGATGGTCGCTGGGATGACTGGTGTGGTTGAGGCGAATGCTGAGGTACTCGCTAAGATGTTATATGAGGCTGCTGTGTGAATGGCAGAGGGCGTTGCTGAGAAAGTCGGCGAATTTCACTCGATGCCTGGGCAAGATGAGTAGTATTCTCTGAAGGTGGATCGTGTCGCTCGCTGTCAGAACGTTGTCGACCTGAGTGCTTTAGAGCTGCAGAATAGTTCAAATTGACCCCTTGCTCTTTTTCTTTATTGGGAGATGGAGGTGCGTATCTTACAGTATCAAGGTTGGGTGGGGGCGCATTGCGAGGAGGCAGCCTTCCGTATTTCAACTCCTGTCTGCGTAACCTTGAGGCAGCTTTGCTCTGAGGGCACCCGGAGAAGGAAGCTGTATGGTTTCCCCCACAGTTGGCACACTTTGGCTGACACACAGACTTGCTCTCTGAATGGTTGTGGTCTTCTGAGCATATCTGAGCGGCAGTTTTTCGATAAATATCCAAATCTCTGGCAGTTGTAGCATCTCAGAGCAGGGCCATGGTACTCTTCTACGGGATGACTCGTGAAACCTAAATGCACTCGTTGCGGCATTGGTTTGTTTTCTCTGAAATGGAGAGTGACGGTTCTCAGAGGGCGTGATTCTACCGCTCCGTCTTCTTGGCGATTGTAGCGCGCCTGACGACGGGCAGATGTCACGCCAAAATCCTTCAGGAAGTCAACATATTGTTCTTCCGTATACTCAACTGGCCCATGGCGTATCTTGCCAACATTCTTGGTATACGAATAATTAATTTAATTTAATTATGGGGTTTAACGTGCCAAAACCACTTTCTGATTATGAGGCACGCCGTAGTGGAGGACTCCGGAAATTTCGACCACCTGGGGTTCTTTAACGTGCACCTAAATCTAAGTACACGGGTGTTTTCGCATTTCGCCCCCATCGAAATGCGGCCGCCGTGGCCGGGATTCGATCCCGCGACCTCGTGCTCAGCAGCCCAACACCATAGCCACTGAGCAACCACGGCGGGTATTGGTATACGATGCCGGAATGAATTGCTTGACTCCCAAACCAGCCACTTCCCTCATCGACAGTAGATGTCTTGCAGATGAGACTGAAGTAACGTTGACAGAGAAACTTCCATCTCTATTCACGCGGAATGACTGCACCTTTTCCTTTGTCGTAGAAACAATTTCCGACGCAGCGCGGTTTGGATTAACTTGCCAGAAGTTGCGTCCATCCTGTGAGGGTAGAAAAACAACTGGAATTCCCTCAGGCCGCTTCTTTTTATACATTACCAACGAGAACGGCGTTTCATCGCAGTCTATGTCTTCGTCTTCACTTAGCTCATAGGTAGATGTCCTGTCGTCGTCAACCCGTGGTTTCTTGGCTTCACTTTCGCTTGTCTCAGCCATATTCACCGAAGGTGCGCTGAAAGGTAGGGCAGCGTTGAAAACTAGCGTCGCCGTCTTGATGACATTAGGCGCGTGTTGTGTCACTTCCGAGTGCGGCGCCGATTTTGCGGCACTCATGCGCCTAGGAACGCGCTGTCGGACATATGTCTCGTGCCGGTGTTCTTTGCTGCCTACCGCCGTGGTAGGTGTAGATGCGCTGCGGAGCGCAGCAAAACCACGCGATATTGTGCGTGATCTTTAGCACATAGGTATCTCACGGGATGTCTGTTCTCTCTGGACAACAGCGTAGTCTCAACACAGCTCTGATTCTTCGAAGAAAACCGAAAATAATATCTCGCCGAAGAAGCAGCGGCCGCTCGGTGGGACTTCTTCCTCGATTAGCTTTATTTAAAGCTAATCGAGGAAGAATTAGCTTTATTCAACAGTAAAAGCAGGATTGCCGAGTGGCAGTGGTGGTGCCCTAGTCGGGCCGTCGCTTCGGTTCCAAGAAAGAGCAGGGGGCAATGGCCCACACGGCGACGCACGGCGAAGTGATGGACGGTCGCTACAAGTCAAGCTTATTAAAAAAATTATCCTAAGGCTTCTCGCTTCTGACTCGACTTTGAAGGCTACATCCGAAGGCAACACAAAGCGACAAAAATGAAGCTTTAATTATAGATAGTCTACCTTACGGCATAAATATGGCGTTACATCGTATCTGAATATATACAGGTGGCTTACTTCAATGAAGTTTAGCAAGGATGTGTGGTGACAACTATCAACGTTTCGAATGAAACGTTGATAGTTGGGTGGGCGGCTTGGGTGTAACACCACTTTGAACAAGTTATGGCGCTTTGATGAGGGCAGTCTGGGGCACCACCACAGTGCACAGGATACCTTATCTTCTACCTGTTTTTATCTTCGTACACTTTGTAATTCCTCATTACTTTCATAGGCCCCTTCCTGTCCAGTCCCTTTAATTCAGACGAGCGTAGGGGTGCCTTCCGGGGGCAACTATACAAACCTGTCTCCGACTTCTGCCTTTCTTATCAAATAGTGATAAATATTGGCACACGTTGATCCTTTTAGCGCAATCGCCTCGGGACAGCAAAGACTACGAGGAAGGCCTAATGTACACGAAGTTGTCAATGCGCGAGTGGAGAGATGAGTCTAGAGAAAGAAGAGAAAATATAATGACGTCCACCAGAGGCATGGCCTTTACGCTACTCATGGGAAATGGAGTATAAAATGATAAAAGGTGGAAGGGTGAGAGAGGTACTTGTAGCAATACCTGCACGCAGGGAGGACCATTACGTTTAGATAGGCTACTAAGACCGGCCGATTTCAGAAATTGTGGCAATGCTTGCGCGGCTTTGTGAGCCAGCAACGCGTGAGGCCATGGTTCTAGAATCTTTATCCCTGAAACGATCTAAGAACTAGTAACAACTATCGTAAAAGCTATCCCTAAAAGGTTCTGAAACTTTCGTAAAAGACACCGCTAGTCAAAGGCGGCGTAGTAAAGTTGCATCGCGGCAGGAAAGGTGCGACGACAGCTGCAGCTTTAACGAAGGGGACATTAAAATTATGGGGTTTAACGTGCCAAAACCACTTTCTGATTATGAGGCACGCCATAGTGGAGGACTCCGGAAATTTCGACCACCTGGATATCTTTAACGTGCACCTAAATCTAGGTACACGGTTGTTTTCGCATTTCGCCCCCATCGAAATGCGGCCGCCATGGCCGGGATTCGATCCCGCGACCTTGTGCTCAGCAGCCCGG
Organism: Dermacentor andersoni; assembly: GCF_023375885.2. NCBI lineage: Eukaryota > Metazoa > Arthropoda > Arachnida > Ixodida > Ixodidae > Dermacentor > Dermacentor andersoni. The sequence goes on from NC_092814.1 coordinate 66,209,483, forward strand.
CACCATAGCCACTGAGCAACCACGGCGGGTATCGAAGGGGGGACATGACAGTTCGAGACGCTCGGAGTGTTCCAGAAAGGTTGCGTCGAGGCACAATCGAGAAAGCGAACACGCCCTGCGGCGTCTGTTATCGATAACGGTACAAAACTGTCCAGGTTCCTTTATGGGCTGTACGGGCTGCAACATCAGCAAGGTCGTTTGACCCACGATGCCAGAGTGAGCGAGTAGCTTTTTGGCGATTATGTAATTTCCATTACAGAGAGCTTGATGCAGAACATTGCCCATATCGAATACCGATTGTTCATGAGCCCTGCATCGGAGGGCTGACTGCAAATAATGAGGGCTGCATAGGAGTCACAAAACGTGACTCATCTTCAAGAATATGCTTTGAGGACAAAATTAACAGCAGTATGCAGAGCTGCAACTTCTGTTGCCGTGGCGCCATCATACGGGACACCTTGAAGTTCATTGGAACGAGTGCGGTTGTGACAACAGCGGCACATGTAGAGCAGCCAGTTCAGGAGAACGATCCATCGGTGCAGATGCGCATTCTCTCTCCAACTGGACATAAGTAACGACAGCGTCATTATATGTATATGTATCTATACGTGCTTCTCTGTATATATATATATATATATATATATATATAAACGAGAAGAAAGGGGGTTAACCGAGGGACCCGATTTTCATTAGTCATATCATAAGAAGCCAACAAACATTGACCCCACGGACAACATAGGGGAAATTACTTGTGCTTAATAAATGAAGTGAAGAAATGATAAATTAATGGAAAAAAAAGTGGATGAAAAAACAACTTGCCGCAGGTGGGAACCGAACCCACAACCTCGAAGGTTGTGGGTTCGGTTCCCTTCAATATATGGCCGCCATGGCCGGGATTTAATCCCGCGACCTCGGGCAGAGCAACACCAAAGCCACTGCCCCAGTAAGGCGGGTCCTAGCCGCATGACTTTTAGATCGCTTTTAGATTGCCTTAAGACGAAAACAGTGAAACCGCATCATCGGACATTCCAAACAATGTGCAAATGCGTGCTTGGTTGCCCATAGACCTTATTAAAAAAAGGAAGAGAAAGAAACCGCTTTACACAAACCGTTCATTCGGTTAAGCCGAACTTCAGCGGCCTTAAATGATGCTTGCTATTCGGCTAAGCAAGTAGCCTGGAGCGACCCTTCTCTTCGGCAAAAATAGATGGTGTTTCTGCGAAAATAAACTACTATGTCTGTATTGACGATGTTGTGGTAAACATTCAGCGATGGAACCCATGAAACGTGATCGAGGAGTTCCTCGAGGTACCTTTGCTGGCTGATAACCATGGTTACACCACAAGCGCCAGTGGTGCTCACTCATGATGCGGATGATAATATAACGAATATATTGGCACGTTCTTTTGACATGAGGGCACTGAAGTACTTTTGAGCAAGTTTGGTGAAATGCTGGTTTGGAGATACTATGCTGAAGTGACTAGCGCAAGAGTGGACACGGGACACTAAAAAAGAGACAAGGACAAGCGCTTGTCCTTGTCGCCTTTTTAGTGTCCCGTGTGCACTTTTACGCTAGTCACTTCAGTATAGAATACCAAATAGCCCGGTCTCACACCCTGCTGGAGATACCACGCAGATTTGCAAAGCTGCAGCAAATAAAAATTACTGAGTGACCCAAATAACAGTACATAAACCAATGCTTCGAATCGTTCAAGTGCAATCATATTTTGCAAGCGTTAAGTTTCTGTCTTGTTAGTATAACATTTTGTCGAACTTCCACCTCATCGAGTGTAGGGTAGTCAACCGGGCACGTCCTTGGTTGACCTCCCGACTTCCCCCCCCTCTCTCTCTCTCTCTCTCTCTCTCACACACACACACAGAGAGAGAGAGAGAAAAATTTTAGAAATTTCAAACAACAACCACAACGGACACAAGAGAAGACATACACAAACGCTACTATCAACTGTACGTTGTTGTCCTTTTGATTCCTGCGTTACCCGCCGTGGTTGCTCAGTGGCTATGGTGTTAGGCTGCTGAGCACAAGGTCGCGGGATCGAATCCCGGCCGCGGCGGCCGCATTTCGATGGGGGCGAAAACACCCGTGTACTTAGATTTAGGTGCACGTTAAAGAACCCCAAGTGGTTAAAGTGGTTACGTTAAAGAACCCCATATTTCCGGAGTCCTCCACTAAAGTTCGCATGGTTTTATGAAACAATAATGAGAGGTTATGACAAAATCCTTCTCACTACAGGAGTTAAATGTCCTAAAACCCCCTAGGTCTCTAGAAAAACTGACACCTTTTGTAGTATTGACATGTGGAACGAACTACGGTTTCATGATATTAGAACATTTGTTAGGAAAATTTCGGAACGTGTCAGGCACTTCCATCAGCCCCTCAATTTGACATTGGCCGCCTTTCGAAATTGCAATCACGGATAGTTTTTTCTCTTATAGCTGAGCCGTTTAGTTAGGATTAAATATTTCGTTATACATATGCTGGTTGTTTCAGCGATGACTGACTACGATTATTATAAATATGAGACTGAAAACAAAATGGCGGCTAATATTCACAGCAGCAGCAGCAGACATCAGAAACTATGTGATTATCTACGATAATGAATCTAATTAGCAAGGTTTCCCTAGTTAACATATAAAATAGTAATTCCAGTACAATAGTATTTCCAGTGCAACTGAAACGTTGAAGCCTGTACACTAATTAGGAATCATGAGACCAGTACCAGTTTCGAGATATGCATCTCCAAACTTGTGGAGATATACGATGGACTTCCACCTATATTTTCCCATAAAATCTTCCTTCGGACTGAGGGTCCAAGCTGAGCGCAGCATTATGCAAGGAGGAATTTTCGGCCCCCTAGAACCAGTACACAAAGCTCTTAGTTTTCAAGAATGCCATCGACTTACCAGCTGCGCTCACTGATAACGCTTTCGCTACCAAGACTGGAGAGCACGTCTTGGTACGTACAATTGTAGCATATGAACTGCTTTGTGAATACGGACCCCTCGCATTCAAACACACCGAAAAAAGAAGTACTTACGCTGACTGTCCGTAAAAGCAGACGCCAGCCAATGGCGATGACAGACATATCATTAGAGTGCGCGGCCGGCCAGTGGCAGAGAGCACTTACGAACGCAAAGCTTTCCGAGTTCGGTTCACTGTCCCAGGGCTTTTGGAATGCCTAACAATCAACGGGCGAATCCCAAATGCTTTTTGATCGGAAGAACCGTTCGTGATTACTCGGCCGCCTTCGCTGAGAATGTCGGGTGTTCTTTTAACTTTTTTAAGGTGCCTGTAGCAGATAGCAAAGTTCTGGTTCATTAGCTGGTTTACTCGAAGAGGCGGAAATTATTTTCACAAAAAATTCAAATTTATAGTGGAGTAATTAACGAAATATAACTAATTATGTTTTAACTAATTACCTTGTGGCACATATGTATGCTTACCGCAAGTTTGACGGCGCATGTCATGAATGGTGTCATCGACACAATTATTTTCGAGTGGATATGCCTTTCACTCTCACCCGCTAGAATTTGTACATTGCAATACGTGCTATAAGGTAATTAGTTCAAAACTTAATTAGTGAATTCTTGTTGATTAGTAGATTATGCATTTCAATTTTTTGTGCAAGTGATGTCCGCCTCTTCTAGTAGACAAGGTCATGGAGTAGAATTGTTATATCTGCAAGAACAATTTTAAAGCGAAAGCTTTACTGGCCGCGCGCACTTGCGATTTCGCCGTGGCGGTGCTCTGAGGAGGCACATGACGTCACAACACGCGCCTCGCCGCGGATATTTCTCTCTCTCTCTCTCGCTCCCTAGTCACTACTGCGCATGCGCCACTAGTAGCACCGAGCCACAGGTGTTCCGCCATTGCGCAGCGCTTCCGCCTCCGCCATTTGGTATGACGCCACACCGCGTTCCTCGTCGTTGCGCTCGCCTCCGCTCACTTCGCCAGCTGCGTCGCATGCCTGATAACATGTCAGAGGATTGAAAAGGAGAGCTCGCGTGCGCCGCAACCACAGTTGAGGTGGCAGTATGGACGGCGACAATTCTGATAAGCAGGAGGAGGCCTGGAATCGACATGGGAACGAGATGAAGAGGAAACAAATCGCCCAGGAAACAGACGAACAGCGCGCCGAACGACTGGCTAAACGCCGCAACATAGCTAGACAGCCAGACTAACCTGGAATTGCAATCAAGATTAACCAAGGCTAACCATGCTATGCCTTAGCTTTCGCTACTTATATCCTGGCATAGCCGAGCTAAGCCACTGCCAATTTCTTTTTTTTTTAATTTTGAAAGTGTTCGCTGAAACACCGTGTATAATCGCCAGTACGGTGCATTTGCGACGTTGCCAGACGTTGCATTTTGCGACGCGCTTGACACGCCAGCCCATTATCTGCAGCGCTTCAAAAAAAAAAAACATAAAATGCCCCTTGCCGTAGGATGAATGATTTTGCTGGTTGATTATTTATTACTGAAAACATTAATAACATGACGACGACACACCAGGGAAAAAAACATAACATCGCTCTCTCGAAATGAACTTTATTCCACATGAGTAAAATATGCACAGCAAAATTTCGTATGTCACGTGAGGTAACAAATCAAGCAACACAGGCACATGTATAAACACTGATGACGATGGTGAATGTGGTTGAACTCTTTATGAAGAAGTGAAATCGAAGCTTGGCTCCCGAGAAGGAGCAGCGTTCTTGGCAATATGATGTGCCTCAGATCTTTCTCGCGTGGTCTGGTCGGAGCGATTCATGGGGTTTGGCGTCCCAGAGCAAGAATGAGGGGTCCTAAGAGACACCGTAGTGGAGGGCTTCGGAATAATTTCAGTGACCACCTGGGTTTCTTTGACGTGCGCCTGGATCTAGTTACGCGAGCGTTTGTGCAAAGCTGCAGCCGGGGATCGAATCTGCGACTTCGTGCCCTGCAGTAGAACGCCATTGCCACTGAGTCACCACAGCAGCTGGTCGGGGGTTTTAAAATATGGCAGTATGTTCCAATAACCGATGGATCGGGAATTATTTGAAATGTGACGCAACATAAGGTAATGACGCGCTACGCAATGAATTTCTTTGTTCCATGACGCGTACTGCACACATTTGCGCAGCTCCCTGGTTGTACGATGTACATATGTCCACAGGAAAGAGGGCTCCTGTACACTATTCCTGGAATGAATGCCACAAGATTCCTAATGTGCTTTTGGCAGCATATTCCCGATGTGGGTTAGCGCTTGTATACTATACATGCATGTGACTTCTTGCTCGTATGTCGATGTCAAAAGATTCTTATTCCAAGTAATGCAATGTACAGTTACGCTCTATTAAACCACAATATGCTTCATTTTTGTTTGTCTTCAGTTTTCTATTTGAGTGTATCGCGTATTAAAAAATACTCATTTCTTGAGGTGGTGCGTCCCTTTGGGGCTCTTTGAAAATAATGCAATATTGCACGTCTTGCGTCAGCGATATAAACATAAACGCAAAAAAACATTGCGTATATCCCACATGGTGAACAAAGCTGCGCGATATAGCCTAAGCGTTTGTCATGCCATTAAGTGGATTTTGAGAAATGTAAATAACTAAAAATAGGACACGCTGGAATCATATTCGCGTAATTGAATGAGGTTATCACATCTGGATACGAGGTGCTGTGCTGGACAGTGATCGTAAAAGTGCCTTTTAGGCGACAACCTGTCCATGCGAACCATGCTGTCGAGGGTATCTTCCCGTCTATGCCTTTGGGTTATGTTTCTCCACGATAACACCTTTCCTGTGGAGAAGCCCACTTTCGCAATTTCCTTCGCGGTACAAGCCATATGCAGAATACTGCATCATTAGTTCTGCTCGATTCACGCGTGGTTCAGAGCCACTGATGCCGAAAACGTTCGGGCGATGCCAGTGCAGCATGCGTCACGCATTTTTTGACTGAGCGCTGACGCACAGCCGATGTCGTCCGCGTGGCTTAATCTAAGCCACACTGCCGCTGCATGGGTCCGGTTAGAGTCCGTGCTCTCGGTGATTCCTTGAAACACTTCTACGGCGTTGCGCTATTAACGACTAGTCTAAAGGTCGGATTCTAGTCCGTGAGCTGGTATACTCAAAGAAGCGGACATTACTTGCACAAATAAATTGAAATGCATAATCGATCATTAACAAAATGCACTAATTAAGTTTTAAGCTAATCACCTTATGGCAATTTACATTCTGCAATTTACAAATTCTAGCCGGGGAGTTCGCAAGGCGAATCCACTTGCAACGAGTTCACGGGATGACACCAGTTTCGAGATATTAATAGCCGAACTTTGCAGAGAAATGCATTGGCGTTCCAGTTACTTTTGTGCTTCAATGCATAAAACGGCATTTTGTTAGGAAAGTAAGTGGAACGACAATGTATTTTTTACCGCATGTTTGAAGGCGCATATCTCGTAAATTGTGTCATCTGCACAATTATTTTCAAGTGGATATGCCTGGCAGTCTCACCCGCTTGAATTTGGGAATTGCAATACGTGCTATAAGGTAATTAATTAAAAGCATAAAGAACTGGAGCACCAATGTATTCCGTCGTATATTTTTGGAACGCATGTCTCGAAGCTCGTCTAATCCCACGAATTTATTCGGAGTACATATGCTTTGCGAACTCATCGGCTACAATTAATTGCAATACCTGCCGTAACGAATTTAATTTAAATGATAATTATCAAAAGTTTTGTCATTATTAGTTTGCGCGTTTTGATTTCTCGTACAAATAAAGCCCCTATCTTAGTCCATATAAACAGTAGAATTTCGGTACATGTTACAAGGAATTTTTGGAAACATTATTAAATAAAAAAAAATAAAAACTATATTCTCGATACCGAGACCCTTTCTACATTATGTTATACATTTCCTTCAATCCTTCTCAACATTAACTAGGAAGCGATTACGTAACATATTCACATCTGATATAATGCAAGGAGACGCATGCGGAACTGTACGAAAGTGGCTTACCAAATTGTTGTTGCCAGATTTTGATAAAATGAACACTTATCCGTATGGGTCGTTGTGTCGTCACAGACAACGAAAAGTAACCGTGAAGTGCGTTTCTAATAGCGCAAAATGACATAAAAATCCAGGATGCAGCGTCAACATGACAACCTGCCACACGATGCTGCGTCTTATGACCCCTGTGTTTACGCAAACGAAAGCAGTTTTGACCACACCAAACATGAGGAGATGGTGACCCTAACAGTGGTAGTTAAACAAAAAAAAAACGTTTTTTTTTTTTACTTTCTTGATACACTAGTCAGTGATAAGGACCGATTTGAAAAGCGATTGTGTATGCTTACTGAGCTGTCTTGTACCTCAGGACGACATACCAATAAATGCTGTTTGTGCCAAAATTATATTTTGATAAAGTATGATTTTTCTGAACGACTGAAACGCACGCTCGTTTCAGTGATAACCTTATTTTAGTGCATTCAATTCGACCAGTTCAATAGCCGAACGCATTCCTCGACCATCGAATGGTAGCGTGTTCACGCCGTGTAATGCTACGCACGTTTACTTGCACCATTGCCAGAGCCTGTTGCAGCATTCTCGGCTGAATACTTTTGGGGATACTTCCATTGGACATGAACAACTGGTGTCAGGGATTAGAATACGTTACCTTCGAGTAGTTGAGAGACGTTACAACGTAATTAAGTGGTACGGGGACACTGCGATCTTATCGGCAATGAAAGTGTGGACGAAGCTGCCGGCGCAGCATGTGGAGAAACCCAAAGCGCTTCGACTTCGTTGTAGAGAATAGATGCAACGCTGCATTGCCGCGCTAGTGGCCGTTTGAGGCACTTTGCGTGTATCCATTCGCGGGCTTCTTTCACGCTCGGAAAAACACGTTTATGTAGCACGTATTGAGCAACAGAAACCTGCATGGGGAGTTGTTCGTGTTACTCTACAATTTTCTCATTGACACGTTCCATCTAATTATAATATTTGAGAAGTTGATTAATTGATTAAGACTAATTATGTAATTAGGCGGAATGAAAAAATAATTTGAGTATCTCCAAGCAACGGCAAACAACATTACCTCGGTTCTGTCTAGCTACATAGCATTTGCACATTTTTAAATCTTGGTTCACTTTGGTTGTTGGGACACCCTGGGCTTACAACTGACATTTTCATCTATTGCACCGGATTTGATCAATATGTATCGATTTTCCACCCAAACAGCAACACCTAGAACAAGGTGCTAGTTACGACTGGCATAACTTCTTTGAGCTCGTCGAATGTGACTTTTCTTCTGTCCTTTTCAGGCAATACGCCAGTGGAGCGTTATGAAAAGTCTCATAATCGCAGCTCGAACTCCGGCCTAATTTCTGTCTCAACTAATATCACGCTGAACTTACGTATAAAAAGAGAGAAATTACAACATTACAATTAAAAGCAAAAAATGGGGTGCTGCAAAAGGCAAGTAGAAAAGATAAGTATTTTTCAAAGGGCCCGGAGTGGTAAATGAAAAGCATAAAAACAAGGAATAAAATACGTATATAGCTGAATATCTGATTTCTGACTACCTCCCGGTCATGCCCATTCCATGCCACCTTTCTTTAATTAAACTTGGCAACAGTTTTACCTAAGTTCCACAATCGTGAGTAAAATACCATTGTTCCAATCTTTTGAGTCAAACGAAGTTACCTCACCTTGTGGTTTAACCGAATTCATTCCTAAATGCCGCCTTCCCCAAGATGCACCCACACCTGAGTGCCACACAAGATGTCCTTCTTAAATCCCAAGTCAGGATCCGAGGCCATGTGCTTCAGCCACCATTACAAATGAAGACAATCAGAACAGAGTGGCACTGTTCTGTTGCTACACTGTGATACCCTTGTGAATGTTAAGCTTATGCTAATTTTCAATGATAACTGACAACAAAACACCACCGAATGAACTTACTTTCACTGCTATTGAACAGCGTAGCAGCGACAGTGCGGTTTGCTTTGAAGAGTTACACGAAAATATCCACCACATTGGCATGACGCACGACGTTTACCAGCAAGAAGAAATGAAGTTGGCGGCATTAACATTATCCGCTATGGTGAATCAATTTTCACAATGTCTTAATATCTAATTTTGTCATAACTGCAAACATACAAAATTTTGTGAACCTCAGACGTGGCTTCACTTCAGGACGAATTCGAACAACAGATGCCAGAAACGAGTCCACAAAGCATTATATCGCACCCTACTTACGTTCGCCTACATTAAAAAACGCAACTACAACATTGACAGAACGCATTTTCTCTCTAGACCGTGCATAGGCACGGTTAGTCTAACGTATATATGGGAATAATGCTAGTTGTAGGTGAATATTTGCTGCATAAAGCCTGTGTATAGTAGTTGGCTCTAGAAAACTTATTTTACGTTTCAGTGAATTCCAGCACCGTTTGTTTTGATTTCACCGATAAAAATAACCAAGAAAGCAGCATAATTTTCTAGTAATTCCTTCAAAGATTTTCTTCCCCAAATTTTAATAAATAAATATTTCCCGATTTCTCATGGTCACAAAATATAGATGCCGAACATAAAGAAACGCGCAGTCTACACAGAAGATAGACAGCGGTTGCATCCCTGGTTCGTGTTTTCTTAGCGGAGACGTACAACTGGAGCTTCATCGATTGCCTTTTTATTACGGTGCACATTGAAAACGACGGGAACTGCTTTGATCGCAGAGATGCGTGCTCCAATCCTATGTGAGGCGACACGTGGTCACCACATCCTAGCGAGATTTTCGAGAGAATATTTTCTCAGGAGTGCATCGTAACGGAAATGCGAAGGCGGCGCGCGAGTCAACAAAACTTTCAAGGTCGCCAGTAAGCTAATTACCCTCACATATGGAATGATGTTACCGCAGTTGCAACAGCTGCCCGATTTCGTCGTTCGCGACAGCTTCCCCACAGCGCTATAAATTGCCGCAGTGAAGCCATCTTTAAAGAGCAAGAACAGACAGCCCTGCGTGACACATGTGTCGGTGCTTAAAAATAAGAAAGTAACCTGTTATACATAAATAAACGCAGTGTAAAAGTAATATTTCGGTAAATGCTGGTAAAAGTTTTCCTCCTTTAAATAATAATTCGCCCCTGGCAAGTCGAATAGTAGACATGGCAATATTGTCAATATTATCTCTTGGTTATTGCGTGTAAAAAATTAATACCGACGAAGCCGCAATGCTTAGGCGCAGGCATTGTGTGAAAACGAGTATCTATAATAGGATAAGTGCCGTTCAAACGTCATACATCAGAATGCCTGTCAGAATCAGGTTGGGGAAAGCCCGTACAGTCATTCATGTTGACCTTAGCACAGGTTTACCTATCTCCGTATGCTGAGAACAAACTAGTCTTTTAGTGTCGGTAAAAAAGTAAAGAAGTTCCGAATAGCTACTAACGAGTGAGCTAATACTGCTACATTTTTCATGAGCTGAAATGATAATTCCCAACCAATGAGCTTTTATATATAGAGGGTGTCCCAACTATTCTGCACCAAGATTTAAAAATATGCTATAAATGCCACGTAGCTGGACAGAACCAAGCTACTGTTGTTTGCCGTCGCTTGGAGATACTCAGATTATCTTTTCTTTTTTTTTTGCATTCCGCCTAACTACGTAATTAGTCTTAATTAATTAATCAACTTCTCAACCCTATGGCAACTCTAATCAACTATGGCCACCCTGCTTACCGGTGGCATAGCCGTCGGGTCTCGTTAATTTCGACCAGTTTTGAACACTCAATTAGACTCGAACCGTGCCAAACTTATGGTCAGACCACGCGAAAGCTAGGCCGCTAACTGCAGACTTCGCTACGTATCGATAGGTCAAGCTGGTGCAGGACAGAGCCGGTCCGCTCCAAGTGGCGCGGCCAGGCTGGACCAAACGAGCGCGAGCGTCACTCAAGCCCCGTCGTGCACAAAGCCAACGCTGCGCATGCGCACTGCAGTTGCGTCTGCTGCGTGGCGTAGACCACCATAGCGTAGATACCGCGGCCGCCGCAGGGTGCCGCGATGCGTCCGCTGGCTGCGCGCACTGCGGCTCGCCGAGGAGAGCCGCGTTTGGCTCACGTTTGGCGCGCCGTAGGCTGCGAAATCGGAAATAGTGGCGTCTACGTGCACACCCGAAATCAAGTTTGAACTGCGCGCCATGGTGTAGTTCGGTAGGCGGAGCGTTGTGGGTTCAGCCGGCCCTCTCCGCCGTAGCCTTTGAAGAAGGAACGGAAGCACCGCTAACGCGATGTTTGTTTGCCAATTACTTCGCTTCTGATGAACGCATTCAAGTACTTTTTTTTTTGCGGTAAGGTATTTCCGAAATAGTCTTATTTAACTTCAAATGCATTTCTCGATCGACTTCGATAAAAAGTCGTTTGGGTCCCCTTTAAACATAGAAACTGGGGAGAAACACAGGGTTTTGTTGTTTCTCAAGAAAACTTGGGGAGAAATCGGGGATTTCCTTGTCTGGAAGCCCTAAGTTCGGGATCTTTCTGGTAACCTTTACATGCGATTAACGCAGGCAATGGTCTCGTTTTGAACGGAACTGAACTACTTAAACGAGAGAAATCGCCCACAGGAACATGTAATGACAATGACAGATGCTCTAAATCATCTGACGAACTCATCTCGACCGATCCTCCTTGCCACGCATTATTACTACATTTGAAATAAGCCGCCTTAACGAAAACGACAAACACATAGGGGTTCGTCGATCCCGTTTTTACTTTGTTACCTGCACTTTTTTAACAAAGAAAGATAGTAGAGAATGTACTGCCCACGGGGCACGCTTCGCATGAGTTATGATGGTCTTTATTATCTTGTAAGCCCTTGTTGACCAACATTATCACATGCATTGATAGCATGTATATGTTCATCCTAGGGATATGACGGACATTTCGACCTTGTATGTTGTCGACCCGCATTACCGCATGGTTCCCAATATACGTTCTTGCAACAAAATTAATAGACAAACTAGTTGAACCAGCCTCGCTTCTTTCAACGCGACGCAGTTGGTTAAACATCTACTTAGCGTCGCAGCTATTCTTCACAATGAAGAACAACGTCAGCGAGCTGCGTTAATTCAATTCCTGGTACATTACCGCCGTTCAAATGTATGTGACGTGCAGGAAATGAGATGAAATGCGCCATTGTATTTTCGTGTAAGCGCGGCTACTAAAGAAGCAACAACCTTTTGTTCATTAAAGGTCGACAGGCGCTAAATATATTACATTTTTAACCCGCCGTGATTGCTTAGTGGCTATGGTGTTGGGCTGATAAGCCCGAGGTCGCGGGATCGAATTCCTGACAGAGCGGCCGCACTTCGATGGGGCCGAAAACACCGGTGTACTTAGATTTAGGTGTACGTTAGAGGACCTGGTGGTCCAAATTATTCCGGAGTCCCCCACTACGGCGTGCCTCATAATCAAATCCTGATTTGGCACGTAAACCGCCATAATTTTTTTAATGTTATATTTTTTGTATATGTCGATTATCGTTTAAGTCGTAAGCGAAAAAAGAGGCATATAGCATATTCGTGCAATTATAATTGTAATAGTATGATACGTCCGATATATCTTACAAGAGGTGAGCTGCATTAAGTAGTTTTGTAACACCAGCTTCTATTATTATCCATTAGGAAAGGGCATACTTCGGAAAGAAATCGGGTTTAACCGATAGTCAGAAATCTTGTTCTGGATGCGAAAATTGGGAATTATCGGGTTTTACTCGAAAACGAACCCTAAATATATCCGGTTGGTCGGGATTTGTTGTTGCTGCGATCCGACTGTTCGTTGACAGTGAAGAAACAAGACCCGGTCTATGTTGAACTGTACATAATTTTTTTTTCGTCAGTCTGAATGGTTTACAGATCCCTCCTCCGAATTTTGTTATCAAGAAGTTAACTTGTCATGAAAGATTGCCAGTGTTCAAGGCGCGGTTGTGTTACAGTTGCTTATAGTTAACGTTTCTTTTAGTGTCTGGACTTGCTTTTTTTTTTTATCAGGATCGCAAATACAGATGGTCATAACTACTGTATAATAGAAATAGCAGATAAAATTACGTAACTTTTACATTAAGAACAAAAGTATGACCACTCTCCTACTTGATTTGTAGTTTCGCGTTTGTTTGTTTGTTTCTTTTGTTGTTTTCTGGTGTCTGCTACCATAAAAACAGAAAATTTCAACAACTTTCATTGTCTGTGTTATCGTGCACTGGGGCACATGTGAACAAGACACGACAACGCGGCAGGACACGCTTCTTATGCAGGTTAATAAAGGCACGCTCTGATTGCGATGGCCTTGCATTGCACGGGCGATAAAAGCTAAGATAGCCACTACAGATATTTATCCGCCAACAGTATTGTCCCTAAGTTAAGTAAGGAAGATAGCTGCAGCACGAAGTTAGGCAGATAATTTTATGGTACGTACACGACCAAAGATAATGATCAGGATGAACCGAACTACGGGACAAAACGCGTCATACGTTAACGTAGCATTCATGTTTGCCCTGCAAAGTGCGTTCTGCGCACTCTGCCTGTACAAGCAACATCACTGTGCTGATTGTTGACTACCGCGCACATTGTAATGTGCTGAGCGTTGAGGCGATGACGCGCTGCCGCTCAGTCTCGGAAACTCGTCTTGTTGAAACTAACACTTTTACGTGAGCACGGTGCGCGTAAGTATCGTAAGTATTGCATAAGTGTTGGATGTCGGAAAGACAGAATGTTCTTTTAAGAGCCGCAAACTTTATATTACGTCTGTAATGTTCGTGTAAGATAGTTGTCCGCGCGTAATTGTACCTCAAGTAGACTGTTCTAAATAAAAAAAAAAAAACATTTAATACCCGGATTCTTGTCTTTGTCTTTTGCTGCAAAATCAAGATGGCATAGCGGAGATCACACACTATCTTGCTTGAACGGGTGATCACTCTTTCTGCTAAACTGCTCGTTCCGTGGTCCAATTTCAAACAAAGAAAACATTTCGTGGTGCATGCATTTTCATGCCACATTTGGATGCACTATTACGTGTCTTGTTCAGTATAAATCGGAATACACGTCGCCAATTTCTTTGCCAAGTAGAAAGTGTAGAAATTGCGGGAACCGAACCGCAGTGCCGTCTGTCGTTATAGCGGCAAAACAATGCACATGCCTCGTTCCACCCATTGTCCATGGTTTCAACTTCACAGTGACAGGCGGCGCAGTGTCACAATGCCAGACTGCGATTTTTACTTCTGTTAAAGCGAATTCAGCGCGTTTTGCTAGGCGCTGCAGTAAGCGGTCGCCTACAAGCAAGTACTACACTCGACTGCGGTATTATAACGTGTACACTACAAAATCTGAGTGCGAACGAGCCAGTGGTTTAGCCAGAAGATGCGTGCATACCTAGCTTTTCATCTGTATTTTGATGGGGTTTTTGTCGCACCACCGGTCTGTGAAGTGGCCGCCGAGCTAGGATCAGCTGCATGAAGTTGAGGGCCCCTGGTCCCCGTAGCCTAGGTATGAAGTTGGAGCATTCTAGGGAGTGCTCAATAACGCGTTATTAAAAACGTTATTTTCAGTAATAAATGTTCGTGCAAGCCACCCCAGGACGCCTCTGGAAAGATAAAAACACCCATCGTGTGCATTCTCCTGTGGTGAGTGAACACCGAATGACTGTCAGAATCATATCAGAAGCACTTTGTTTTTGAAAGTCCTCCATTCACCGGATTTTGACTGAAAATTTGGAAATGAAAAAGTTGGCGCCACGATAGTGCCGAAACTGCCGATTCCTTAGCAAACTTTGCGACGAAAAAAATGTTGCATTGACGAGAAAAATTCTGATGACAGCGATGAGTTCTAGCAAAGGGTCGTCACCAGCAACGAAACTTGGATTTACGAATACGACATTGAGCTAAAGTCGCAGTGCATGGAGTTAAAAAAATAGCTAAGATAAAAAAGAAAAAAAAGGAATACGTGGAAGAATAAAGTAAAAATCAATCATGTTTATTGTTTTTTTTTTTAATTTCATGGAATTCTGCACCACAAATTTCTACCTGAAGGTCAGACTGTCAATGCAGCTTTCTACGTGAAGGTCCTGAGGCGTCTGAAAGAGAAAGAACAAGGTTTATTGTGGCTCAGTGGATTAATGAGCAGGCGGCCTCAGTCCAGGCCGTCGCCGTCAGCGTGCTTGATGCAGGATAAGATGTACTCTTCCAGATATTCCTGTTCCTGATGTGTGGTAGCTGTAGTCAGCCACCCAGAGTTTGGTGGTTGGGATAAAGAGGTGGAATACGGAAGTGTATGAGGGGAAGGGTGGTATATCCACAAGATATGACTAGTGTTCGCGCTGTCGCTGCACTGTATGCAGGGAGGGGGATCTTCTTTGTGACTTCGTAGAAGTTGCGCGCCACGTGCTACTAAATTTGTCGACAGAGGGACGTTGGATTCTGCACCCCGATAATGCCCTTGCGCAATATGCATTGATACCGCGTTAGGTTTTGGCACCTAATTCTAGCACTGTGCTGGAACACCTCCCTACTCACTAAATTTAGCCGCCTGTGACTTTTTCTTTTTCGGGGTTGGGACAACTCAAAAAGGAGACGACGTCGCTGCTGAAGCGCTCAACAAAAGCGCACTTCCAAGGGTGCTCCGAACAATGGAAGAAGAGGTGGAACTGTAGTGTATTGTGTCTAACCGGGGCTGTTTTGAAGGTGACCACATTGAGAGAGAGAGAGGAAAGGCTGGAAGGTCAGCCAGACGAGCGCCCGGTTTGCTACCCTACACTGGGGGTAATGGAAAGGGGGACAGACACGGAAATAGGGGAAAGGTTGAGCACTGAGCCCACGTGAGAGGATGCGCAGGGACAGTGGCCATATTGAATGTGTCTGAAAGTCTATGAAATTGTTTTTTTTTAACATACTGCACGAACTTTTGGGACAGACTTCGTTCATTGTAGCCGTGCCGAAAGCTGAGCAACAAGGAAAGCATGTATCGAGGGTAGAAGCTCTATTCCGTGCCGAATGCGTATAAGAGTGGAGTGAATTAGGAAAGAATGGCCGTTCTGACGGTGCATGTTCATCTGGCGGTGACATGGTTGTGGCGTGGTCTGCGAACAGAGGTGAGAAGTGCGCTAGTGTACCACCCGGCCTAATGACGCGAACACGTCAGAGGTTTGTGATTCCACGTGATCTCCAACTCTTTATTTTCATGATGTCACAGTGAAGCCTGATTCAAGTTCAATACAACGCTGCTGTCCTTCCGTGCATTTGATCCGTCACATTAAAAGATAATATAATTATTTATTTGTAGCGCGCTCGAGGAGTAAAAGCCTCATACCTTGACCACACAGTCGGCGGCCACCAATTAAAGCAGATAAAGGGAGGTACGAAATTCTTGTGTCAGTGTACTTTTCTAGAATATTCACACGAAACATTTCGAAAAGAATGGCGGCAATGGCATCTATAAGCATTTCATGCTTTAAAAAGCTGATGGTATTGCTTCAGGCGCTGTACAACGGGAAAAGCAAGTTCCAACAAACACGTTGGTGCATTTATACGAAATACAGTAGCCAACAAAAGAAATGTGATAGTCTCAGAGCGGCCTTCTAGACATTCTGCTCCGACTGATTTAGTATTGCGATGTGTTTCGCTAAAATTTCGCTAGATTTTTGAACATGTGGAACAAGCACGCGTTTTCGTTTTCGCGAAGCATGCGTGCTTTTTCATTAGCAGAGTGGGCTTAAAGTCGGATGCTCAAATTGGCACGCCTTCATTCATTGCTGTACATTACGATTCCCGCAGGTCAAGTGAAATATGACGCAGATGATGCACCATTTTATTTTTTTTTGCCAGAAGCAGCCATGATAGCAATACCCACGTTTTTGTCTACTTTTATAAATCAGTGCTTTGTAATAAAATAACCACCTCTGACCTTGAGAATTTTGTACTCCTGCAAGTGAATAGGAGATTTCTATTCATGAATGTTCGCAATATTTTTCTCAGTTAACGCAGGCGTATGCGCGATGAGACGAAAAGAAAAGGTTTATCGCGCACCTCAGAAGAGTCTTGCGACCGGCTGCAAACAATTTGGTGTCCCTCGTGTGTCTGAAGGCTATATGACAATTGCAGAATATTAAAAATTATGGGGTTTTGCGTGCCAAAACCACTTTCTGATTATGAGGCACGCCGTAGTGGAGGACTCCGGAAATTTCGACCACCTAGGGTTCTTTAAAGTGCACCTAAATCTAAGTTACACGGGTGTTTTCGCATTTCGCCCCCATCGAAATGCGGCCGCCGTGGCCGGGATTCGATCCCGCGACCTCGTGCTCAGCAGCCCAACACCATAGCCACTGAGCAACCACGGCGGGTTATTGCAGAATATCGTCAACGATTTTAGCTCTTAACGATTCGCGTTGATGCGCAGCATTTGTTTCGTCTATCAACTCTGCATACCGGTAAGACTCTCTTGCAAGCACTTATTGGTAGATTTGGTGGATGCACACATGCTCTAGAGAACACTGTACGGACATTGCTCCATATAGCCATCATTTGCCAGCGCATTCAAGTTCTTTGCAAGGCTGCTCTTTGTTCCAGATGATTCAACGTCAGTGTCAGAAACTTTCGCGAAGTAGCTATAGTCTTCGATCGCCACGATAAGGTCACCCGGTGCTTATATTTGATTTGCACGCTAAAAGATATTCAGATATAGAACGTAAGCTACACTAGTTTCTACGTTGCAAAGCAACTCGCTGGCTGTGCGAGACTCCACAGAGGGGGTTCTTGAGATTACCTTTGGCCGCATGAGGTCTTTTTACGTGCACCAAGAGCATGGTACACGAACGTTTCTGCATTTCTCCCCCGTGCAAATGTGCCTGCAGAGGCCATGAATCGAATCCACGACCTCACGATTAGCAGCAGAATGCAACAGCCACTGAACCAACGGAGCAAGTTTATGATCAAATCATGCAGATATCTCATACAAGAATGAAAGTTTCCCTTCTGGTTTTTACTTACCGGCGTTAGATCATATAATTCTGTTGTACAAGTTTTTCCCCGGGGAATCATGGACAACTTGACATAATAATAATGTCCGCGTTGCATAGTAAAAGTTGACAATGAAAGCCCCATGCCCACTCAGACAGGTAATGCTCACAGGTTTGCAAACATCACTGCCAAGCACAAGCTCTTTCAGCCTGAACAAGGTCGATATTTTACTCGATACGACGTGCAGGAAGCCTTTAAAAAGACGATATAAGACCATTAAATCCTATTTGATGGGTTCATTCTTTGTCACAATGACATTCCTGTAAACATAGTTGTGGATAACCTAGCGCGCGCTGAGCATGGTGTAAGCGAGACCCGTCCTATGTATCTATATCCAAGCGATGCGAGTCAGACGTTATGTAAGACATCAACACAGATTTGCAGAGATGCGTGGTTTGAGTGTAGTGGAAAGAACTCTGCTATGTTGCTGATAGGTCCGTGAATACATATAGATATTTTTATAATGGTTACCGCTCTGTCTGAATCGCAGTGAATAGGTCAATGCGTGGGCAATGCGAAAGGATATGTTTTCTGCAAATGCTAGGTAGAACTGTGTATGGGTATACCTTCTCATGTGAAATCAAAAGACTGTTACTATATCCTATTGTAGTGCACTAGCCATTCTACTCACAGAAAATACTACGAAATATTATCTGTTAGTTTTTCACCGAGAACAGCTCGCTCTCAAAGAGAAAAAAATGTTGGGACCATGGTCACACGAATGGGCTGCGAAAGCGTGCAGGTAGCTAATGCCTTAAAATTATTTCTAGTTTGTGAATTGGGTCCCTGTGTCATCATCATCATCATCAGCCTGCTTACGCCTACTGCAGGGCAAAGGCCTCTCCCATACTTCTCCAACTACCCCGGTCATGTACTAATTGTGGCCATGTCGTCCCAGCAAACTTCTTAATCTCATCCGCCCACCTAACTTTCTGCCGCCCCCTGCTACGCTTCCCTTGCCTTTGAATCCAGTCCGTAACCCTTAATGATCCTCGGTTATCTTCCCTCCTCATTACATGTCCGGCCCATGCCCATTTCTTTTTCTTGATTTCAACTAAGATGTCATTAACTCGCGTTTGTTCCCTCACCCAATCTGCTCTTTTCTTATCCCTTAATGTTACACCTATCATTCTTCTTTCCTTCTTTCCATAGCTCGTTGCGCCGTCCTCAACTTAAGTAGAACCCTTTTCGTAAGCCTCCAGGTTTCTGCCCCGTACGTGAGTACAGGTAAGACACAGCTGTTATATACTTTTATCTTGAGGGATAATGGCAACCTGCTGTTCATGATCTGAGGATGCCTGCCAAACGCACTCCAGCCAATTTTTATTCTTCTGATTATTCTGGTCCCTGTGTAGTGGAGGACTGTTAGGCAAATATTCTTGCTTCCCTGTTACTCTGGGGCTGTGAAACGTGCATATTAGAACAACCCAAACATTGCGCGACCACAATCTAACCACTGTGCTATCCGGTTTAGATGTTTTAAGATGTGTTCGAAATTAATGTACGTGAACACCTTCTACTCCTACCTCACAAAGCTTTCAGTTCGTAAGTACGCTTTGCCATTGGCCGGCCGCCTAAGCTAATTATATGTCCAGCATCAGGATTGGCTTGAATTTGCTCTTACGAACGATTCGGGCGTAAAAGTTTTTTGTGAATGCGGGCACATATGATACAGGCGGTAAACACTAAGGAAATCATGATAGGGATTAATTAACAAAGCAACGACCTTCACCAATTATGTTTTCAATTCTTGCTTTCCGGGACACATGTACGCGAGAGATTGAAGCCAGTCATTGTTCAAGGTATAATCATTAGAAAAAGCCCCAGCTTGGAGATGTGTTCAACGAAATGGGCTGATGTTCCGCATGCTTCGTTCTCAGATCCTTGATGAGGGCTTTTGGCAACAATAGCACGCGGAACACTCAGTAGAACTAGATAACTTAGGGCACTTACCTATGCGGGTGTAAACTTTGGCACCGTTCATCAGCCTTTGTGACGTGCTGAGTGCGGAGACAGTTGTACCGTGTTTTCAGCTCACTTATTTGACGATCAGCTAGGCTAACATCTCCAGCTTCTCATAGAGTCAGCATTTCTGTCTTCATTTTATTCGCACAACAAGGGATGCTCGGAACTATTTTACGGGCCAGCTTTTACTTGTACGTTGCCATTAAAAAAAAAAAAAGAATTGGAAAGCGGCTCTACGACATACTCAGCCTGACATCGGTCGTGTCTCGATGTAGTAACACGTAGATATATTCCAGCTTCAGAAATTAACTGACGTAGGGTGGATTAAACTGTCCAAGAAGAAATCCACGGGTATTCAGTTGTTCTGACCAACCTTAGGTTCAGTGGACCGTCACAAAGCGGCCATGCCACGAAATCTAAGAAAATGAACGGCTAGTACGGTGCATTGCAGTTCCAGATTCGGCCCAAGACGCTCGAAGTACTAGCAGCCAGTTAGCAAAAAGGACCAGGGTAATTGAGATTTTTTTGGATTCATTGTCTGTTGACTTTATATTGAAGCTAGTTAGTGCCTTCTATGCAGAACGCACACACTAGCAGGCCCACACTACGTTCTCCGGTAGTTCCATGCCGCCGCTTATCTCTGAAACACAATCATCAAGGCGTTGCTGCTGCAATTCGGACCAGACAGACCTGACTAATAGTAACCCGCCACGTGCCCTTTAGACAGGCTGAAGTCATTATGAACGTCATGCTGCCCTTCGTTTCTCAAATCAAGCTAATACAGACACTAATAATAATAATAAAACAAATCCCAACCAAGTATTACAGAGATGCGTCACCCTTGTCATCACTTTGAGTGTAATAAAGACAGGACGACTGAATACATAGCCATCTGAAAAAAAATATGTTAGTTATTAGCTATTAAGATATTTATTTATACGAGAACCCTTCCTTCGCTCAGACGCTGTCGAAAAGAGGAACTGAATGTAACTTTCTCGGACGTATGTTTATGTATATGCACTTTAAGGTTCAAGCCAATGCTGGGAAAAATGTCTAGAGAATTTCACTAATTAGGCCACCGCCATCTTGAGCCATTTGTGTTGCACATCAAGTTCGCGCTCATTTGATATGATCTTGTGCAGGGCAGAAAATCATAAAGCTTCGCACATATACCGTGGCAGAGAACTATTATGAGCGCAGTACTGCATTTTTGTATTGATATTAGACCGACATATTTCCTGCTGTAGGCTGTTTAAGTATCTATTTCTTGGCCCTTTCAGTTGGCTTACTGCTCTAGCGGTATTCAATAAACACACATAAATAATTAAATCAGGGCTTCATAGAGCATGCAAAGGCCAAACGAACGTGAATCTTCATGAATTGCATGCCTCGTCGCTTTTATTTCGCACAAGGTAACCCACGCCTGCATTTGCAACAGCAAGAGGCATGTTATATAGCAAGTTACTGAATGGGTTGTGTTCGCATATTGAGGCGTCGATGGTCAGCAGCTGTGCTTTTTATATTGAAAAAGAACGTTCATACCAAGGCGGAATTGAGCGCACGATCGGCCCCAACCTACTCAGCGCCAAAGGAGCAAAGCAGTAGCGTGCGGAAGTCCATCCCCTTCGGAACTGCGGCAAGCGGCATAGCTCCTTGTATTACGGCATCTCCTTTACTGTGCTGTGGAGAAGTAGGTTAAAAACGTGCTCTTCACTTCCTCTGCGTTCAACAAAAACGTTTTCTCTCTCTGTTTCTAACCACGCAGGGGCCATCATAAGTTGCGAAAATGTAAAAAAAAAAAAATTATGGTTTGACAACCGAAGATATGCATGGTAAACGTCGTCGCATTTAGGGAACGAGTAGCAACAAGAAGCTCTCTTGACAGGCAGTGCATAGTAAAACATCGTTGCCGCGTTCTGTTACCAAGTTCTTGCGTGCAAAAGTTTACTCCCAGACGCTCACTCATCTGCGCCGGTTACGCAATGCACTCGAGTCTTTTCATTTTCTTCTTATTTTTCCCTTTCTGCATTGTCGCTTCTGTCAACGAAGGACTCTGGAAACCATCCTGCGTTAGCTGAGCCTTTGACAGATTCTTTTCTTCAGACCCTTCACGCTCGGGTACAGCGAGACAAGCAATTGGATATCTTCATTCCAACGTCCCACCAGCTGTTTTGCTTTACTTTTTCGTTCCCATTATTAATTCTGTGTCTACTTTTTGGACCGTCGAGAGAAAATGAATTTCTTGATTTCAGTTCCATTTTTTTTTTCGCCCACTTGCACGTTTGACGCTTGCTCATATTTTCTCATCTTGATTAGGTTCACGTGGCGCAGACTCATGTGCATATCGCTCCTGTAGCCCGTTGTTTTGCTTACGCCCTGCATTGTGTATGCAATGAGTGTGTTAGATATGACTGCTTCAATGATAATAACTGCGCTAACACCAAAAGCTCCTGTGCGGGCGACGAGCGAGGCAGGCCATGCAACATAAAAAAGCGCATCGCACACGACGTGCGTATCAAAAGTGGAGGTTAACGACGACCGACGAGTCGTCGAGGTACGCAGATCACTTGCGGTGCCGAAGCAGTTTTGATAAGACTCCAGACCTGCTGTAGCAGTTGCAAACGCCGTTTCCAACACTGACACAAAAAAAAGAATGAAACGAGAACCGGAAATTGCTTACGTCATAAATTTAATAAGTGTTATGCACTTTGGCTAGGCGTTATCTGGCGCAAGAATAACATAAACATGTATCTGTATATAGGAATATGACTCGTACATGATCAATGAGTTGCGAATAATTTATTTACATGAGGAATTGAGAAAGAGAAAGCAGAATGGGACCCGCCGTGGTTGCTCAGTGGCTATGGCGTTGGGCTGCTGAGCACGAGGGCGCGGGATCGAATCCCGGCCCCGGCGGCCGCATTTCGATGGGGGCGAAATGCCAAAACACCCGTGTGCTTAGATTTAGGTGCACGTTAAAGAACCCCAGGTGGTCGAAATTTCCGGAGCCCTCCACTACGGCATGCCTCATAATCAGAAAGTGGTTTTGGCACGTTAAACCCCATAATTTAAATTAAGCAGAATGGGAGATGGAGAGGTCATCCAGACGGACGTATGGCTTGCAACTCTAGCGCGTCCTGTATGAAAAGAGGAGAAAAAGAGGGAAGGAAGCATAGTGTCAACGCTGCGCACACGCAAGAGGATGCAGAGCGTCATTCGTGCAGGTGCAATTCAAGAGCTGCAATAACGTGCGAACAGCGTTTTTCGACCAGCGACAGATGTAGCCGCAGTTCTAGAACCTTCACCTCACAAGACGTTCTGGAGTACAGCCAGTTTAACTCCGTCAGAAAAGGGACACGCTGGACGTCATACTCTGGACAGATGGGACAGGGGGGCTCGGTGGTTTGACATTCGTACGTTCGTCTATCGGATATTCCAGTGATCAAATCATAAGCATTCGTAAACGACCCTCCCAGTCCATACGCTTCGTTTGCTCGCTTCACGCATATCTAATTGCTATCTGCGTGTGTCTTCGCTGTTTTTAAGCGAAGCTTTCGTTGCGAACCCTCCCGGACTTTTGCGACCGTGACTGTTGGGTGCTGCTGCTGTCTTTCCAAATAGCTTAGACTTAAAAACAAAAGTTCAATTAGGCACCCGATGGTGGGATCGAACCTCGAGACCTCCAGGACAGCAGCCCGTTGCTCTAACCATTAGGCCACCGTCGTACGTACACGGCTACCGTGCGAAACGCCAACTAACTCTTTGAGATGATCGCCGCGTGTGTCTCAAATTGCGTAGCACGGGTGCGCGAGAGCGCAGTTTCCTTTAGGCCAGATACGCAGGAATGTAATAAGCAAATGCATAGCATTTGATTAATTGCTGCACGTAAGGTTCGCTGCAAATAGATTCCGAGATGTGCGTTGGAACTGCATAATTTGATTTCTGTACAGGGTACAGCTGCCACCCGTTTTCACCCGCCTTGGTGGCTCAGTGGATAACGTTATGCTGCTGAGAAAAAGGTTGCGGCACCGATTTCTGGCTACAACTATACCGCATTCCAGTGAGGCTGGAATGCGAAAAAAATAAAAGGAACCGCGCGCACCCTGCTTTGAGTTCATGTTAAAGAGCCCGAAATGGTCGAAATTAACTCAGAGCCACCCCTTTATGGCGCCTCTCATAGCTCTAGCTCGTGCGTTTCTTTGGAACACTACACTCCCATTTTTTAATTATGATTTAATCTACGAGGGAATGAAAGTAACCAGGCACTTCTTTTTAATCTTTTATCACGTGAAAGATTTCTCCCTCGCCTTAGGTAATCAAAAGGGTACCTTACAATAAATATATGCATTCACGGCGTCGCCTTTGTATAGTGTACATTCACACCCTCATGACAGTTTGCCAAAACGCCTTACGTGTTACGAAGAGCCTGAACCAAAAAAACGTTTCTGCTCTCAAAATTGTTAATTTAATTTGTCAAATTCAGGGTTCTGGTTCACTCCTAGCAAGGGTGAAAACATTACAAAACATGCCCGCAGGCTATCATTTGACTCCATCGTGTTCATTTATATGGCGGAACCTCTATTGCGACTCCTCGTGAGCCTAACTGACACACACCTAGAGCAGGTTCAAAGTCTCAACGGTAGAGAAATTTTAAAGAATCTTGTGCCTCTAACAATAACTATGACTGGAAATTGCTTCTTCACACGACAGTACAGGTAAGTGAGTTTTCGACAAGCAGATTTTCAGAGAATGGTAACTGAACGCGAAAACTATAGTGGCCAAATTTTGCCAGCTTTTACAGCATTTTCCAGCTTACTCTGGTATGTTCCTAACGTTCAGCATGTTCTCATCTTGTTCGTCCAAAAGGCAAGCATGGTCTACCCACTCATAAATTTTCCATTCTGACGTTGTGAAACACGTTGCAGGGGTGTTATGAAGGGTGGTCACAAATAAACTACCGCTGGCAGCCAGCACGGCAAATCACTTCAGTGGTTTAGAATGACAGCAAGCTGAGCGAGTTGGTAAATATTCATAGTTTCAAAGGCCAGGCGTGAAAAGACACGCACACAAAGGCGACAAAAAAGAAAATAAACATGCGTCGTTATCACCTGAGTGAGTTCAGGTTAAGTTCAACAATCTTCAGATTAAAATCAATGCTCATTAGCTTTCTTGTGAAGAACCTTTATCCCAAGGGCTTGTTGAAGCATCCGTCGGTGACCTCGCACTCTACCAGGAAGACGTACTCATAAAAGACGCTCATCCTTGCCTGTAAAATAGAAAGCTACAAAAGCTCTGGCTGCGTTTCGGAGAGGCGATTCTCTACATACGTAGGGGCGTGTTATGGCGAACTATGAGGCCTACATGCGAACATCGTTGTACAGGGTGGTGACAGCCTTTAACCAGAGCTGCATCTTCTCACCGCCATATAGAGTCGGCGTACCTACGAGAAAGAGTAGGGACGAGCTCGCTCCTCCCAATTCAGGGATAATGTGACGATTAAGTTTCAATCCTTGTTCTTTTACGCGCTTCTTCAGTGGTCCAATTGATTCTCCGCCTCTGGAACCGCCACGACCGGCCAATCATAACCTGCGGAGAGGAAGAGAATAGAGCCAAATGAGTTGTTACATCATACCAGATCAGAACGCCTCAAGCAAAAAATTGAGTTCATGGAGAGTCCGTGATAAGCGAGGGCGGAATTGCGGTGCCGACTTTACGCCAACACAGAGTTGCACTGAAGGTTTCACAGGGGTTTCGACCTAGTGCTCGCTATTAGAACCTTCACCTGACTGTGCACTCCCAGACTAGAAACAGTGAGGCTTGTGGCGACCGGGCTTCAGTTAGCTTTGTGATCCATGCTACTCGAGTATGCCCAAAAAAGAGACGCAGGAGCATCAACACGAACACTCCGGCCTTTCTTTGACATGTCAGGTTAGGTCCATCATTATTCAGTCATTTAGAAATATGCATAATATGCATAAAGCACTATCATCGTGGATTTATAGATCGTACCTTGTAGTGCTTAGTATGAAAATAATAATAAAAGAGACAACGTCCGCCGAATTTAGATAACTTTTAAGCCTGAAATGCTTTTAGCTGCCGTTGTCGGCAACCTCCAAGTGATCTTGAGCCAAAAGCCAGAGGCCTTATCCGGGCACTCAAACGAGAACAACCGGGCAAGTTGCGAAAACAAAACGAAATCATCCAGGAAACCAGTCAAAATTTGAACAAATGCGGTCTCTGGACCTCAACCTTTTGTACAGGAACGCATTACATACGCTAGTTACTGCCCAAACAAGTTACAAATATGTTGCTTCCGAGTTCTTAATAATGTTTGTTCACAATATAACTCAAGCTATAACTTTTATTACGCTGAAGTTTTATTTGTCATTTCCAATAGGGCGACGTTCTACAGGCAGCTACGGGGCACCACACACTCCATTGTGATCTTTTGGCGCTGAGACAGGGTTGCATGTGCTCTTTTGGACGCCAGCGGTCCATGAGTCCTGCGGCGCGGGTTTTGCGTCACGTCGAAAGATGGCGCCACGCTGCGTGACGCCTCCTTCAGACGATTTTCTTCTAGCTAGACAGTGCGCTCAGTCTCTCTGGTGTCTTTCGCTGCCTGTCGTGCCGCCTTCAGACGGTTTCCTTCTTCTAGCTGGCCAGTGTCCATATGGATCAGTGCGCAGTCTGACGTGGTGCGGTGTGGTGGGGCGGGGTGTGCCGTTGTGAACAAGCACTACCCCCATTTTAAGATTCTGGCTAGTATCATCTCCAAACAATCTGTTTTGCCGGTTACTTCATGTTTACATCTACTCTCGACTACGGGAGAGTCAGCAATTTTTTTATTAGTAAGAAAAGACAACGTTGCATTCTAAAGCAATGAGAGATTCAATCTAGCAAGCTTTAAAAACTTTCTATGCACCGAAACGGCCCTTAGACGAGAAAATATATTGATATATGCCAAATAACTCAGAGGTACAAGCGTTTGAGCCATCGGCACGAAACTAAAAAGAAAAAAAAAAGAACAAATTGAAGTTTCTCTTTAATTTTCTATACTAGTAATTAAAATTTTTTCTATCAAATGAATGAAAATTGAGTTTTGAAAAAGCGCTACAGACACCAAGGCTAATGCAGTATTACTCTTTAGTGTCCCTTTAATAATTACAAAGCCCAAAAACAGAAGTGACAAAGCGATGCCCGCGCTATATGCCGTATAGTACTACATATGCAAATTTTCATTTCGCGGTATAGCTTCTTGGTGCACTCGATGAGTATAGTTTTTAAGTCTGTCCCTCAAGTTCAGGACACTTTTAGTCGTTTGGTCATGCGTTGAAGAAATGCAGACAGTTCCCCGTAGAGAGCAGATCGTTGATTTGTTGTCACTTCCCGTGAGACCAGCAAATTCTTCCTTTGTGTATACGCATGATTATGTGAACAACCACTACTGGATGATCAAATTGGTGACTTTGAAACTGCTTTTTGTCTCATGCTTAGGATAAAACCGCATTCGCAAGTGAAACAGTGTTACGAGTTAGTTGGCCTCTATGTTCCACCAAACATTAGCATAAAATATACTCGTGGCCCTATGAGAATCGACAGCTCTATGTCGAGTATCAGCGCTATTAAGTCTATCAAATTAAACTACATTCCAGTGATAACATTCCATATACTATGAACGGACTGCTTAGCAGAGAAGCCACACGGATACGCAGCTGTAGTACGCGGTAGCATGGCCATTCCTAGGGCTTGTACTGCGACTGCTGGGAACGTGTCAAACGATTGTACAGGCGATCCTTCAGGTGTTCTTAGTTTAAATAGCGCATTCCATGTCATTCAGAAAGGAACCCTGCAAAATCGGCTACCAGTGAAATGCATCATTAGCTGAGAATACGCTTCAGACCAGCACAGCACCGCGCATTGAAACCTTCATGCAAGCAAGTGCATTGCCTACACTTTCCCTCACGTAGAAGCGTGCTTGTTGGCACTTTCGTAGAAGCGTTGTCATCGTCGAATGTCGTGCAAGCAAAATTGACGTGTGCATAGACTAGAACAGACAAACGTACCAAGTTAGGCATCAAGAACAGAAAACGGACTTACCTCGCAACCTGGGTATGAAGTCTCATTTCAGGTGTGAAGTCTATGCTTGAGTGACAGCGACGAAATTAAGCTTGTTGGCTCCCTTTGTAGCTGCTTCATTTGTCTCTAGCCATAAATATTACCTTCAGGGGTCCTTTTGCATTAATGTCTAGTACCGGCTCTAGATAGTCGTCGCGAACGGTATCGCGGCAGGATACCGTGCCATATGCCAAACACAATATTGTATCGAAGGGCCTAAATATTGCGCACGCTCGATTCACGACGCAGGCTCTCGACGAACGGGTTCCGCCTGTGCAACTGTGCATTGTTGGCGTGGTATGTCGGTGGCAACGTGGTTGCCAGATTTTTTAGAACGTCACCTAATATCTTCAACCGATTGTGGGCTTGTCGGTATGCTATCACGCAATCCTTCAACACAGCGCAACCAGCATATGGACACAGACGAGGAATCTCCAGAGCCACTAGTGTGGCTGCCAACACTGCTTTGTGGATTCTGTTATCGTTTAAAAAAGTGCACACATTGAGACATTTACGGTGATACGTGCGTTAGTAAGAGATCACTGTCACTGTAAAAAAGAAAAAAAAATACGACGAAAGAAACAGGCTTCGTACTCAGAAAAATACTCTTACGCTTTAATTGTTCGTAAGAAGAGATGGAAGCCCACCGTAATGTTGCACATAGTGTTAGCGAATGCAGCCAATCAATAGCAAATATAACTTACGAACGAAAAGCTTCGTGAATGCGGTCCTGGATTTTCTTGGGCATGCGTTAGAAATATGCCAGAAAAACAGTGACATTTTTGCCATGTTCTTACTCTTTACATTTCATTGTTAGCCTTATGACCTGTTCATATGGTCAAAGACGTAATAGGTGGGGTGTATAATTGTCACCGTATCCTAGATGTAAAACGTTGGAAATTAGCTCTGTACGTCTTGTTCCTCTTTGCATCCGCGTGCTAGTTGCGCTACACAGAACACTTTCGTGGAGAGTTACTGCATCTGTCATTGGATAGTCAGCAACCTTAGTTCCAAAGAAAATTTATAATAAACACACAAGTGCATACAGAAGATGATCTCGCCTTGACAGATATTCGGAGTTGTAGCAGCTGACATGCGGTATTAAATAAAAAGAAAGCTATCCATCGGAGCCTTGCGCCACTTATTTTGCATTCACAGAAAAGAGTTCCAAACCACTGTAGCTGCGCTCCAATAAAAAAAAATAGACAAGGCGCTTTTTATACGAAAATTTCGTGGTTACTTAAAGAATCCCAAACCACCGTAATTCATTTGGAACTCCTGTGAAGCCCCTTTTATATTTGTGAGACAATCCTAATTTTTTAGTGCCACTGTCATTGAGTTTGCCTGATATGGATGTAAAACCTTTGTCTTGTGGGGAATAAACCACAACCCTTCAATTAATCCAATTGTAGCTCGCCTATTTCCTAGGCAATACACCGTAATAGCGAACCAGCTTTTGAAATGTTAGCGAGCTACTCAGATGCCTTACGAATCTCACGCTCTAAAATCTCTGACAATTAAGTCGAGAAACAAGCAGAAGGAGTAGGTACGCGCAAAGGTTTATTACTTTTTTGCAAAGTCATAATCATTATTAAACGACGTTATTAAATTATACAATTGAGTAATACAATATGCTGAATATTCTCCTACATTTTCTCTAAACGATGATTTCTTACATATATCAGTCAGCTTGTTGCTAGCGCCAAGATGTTGAATGAAACGACTATAAAGTGGACAATACGTGTCCTCTTCTGAAAATAATTGTTCTCGAGGACTGACCATAGCTTGATCAGCTACGGTGGAACGTTCCTAACCTAATGTTTTGTCTACACAGAGTTTATATGTATAGGGTTAGCCGCGGGCGGTGAAACATGCGCTGCAAGAACAGCTATTTTGATGGACTCAAAACAAGACTGCTTTTCTATTGCATCGGCTTATGCAAGCATGAAAGCCAACGAAAAAAAAAGAACCTATTCGTAATTAACTGAAGTTTCTTGTCGATGAGCAAAACGAGAACAAGGTGAAAGCGGGAGGCAACGTTTCGACAAGTGGACTTGTCTTTTTCAAGGCGCCTTGAAAAAGACAAGCCCACTTGTCGATACGGTGGCTCCCGCTTTCACCTTGTTATCGTTTTGCTCATCGTCTTGAATTTCCATCTCCCGCCTTCCCCCTGTTTTCCCTGAAGTTTCTTGTGTTACCTGTGTGCATACACTGTTAAAAATAATTTGTGGAAAAGAAAACAAACAGACAAGGTATGGTAATTTTCGTAACATTTCTTCGCTGCTCTCTTCAGTTTCCTGCTAGCTTTTTATCCTGTGAGTACATCCAAATAATTTGTTTCTTTCCTTTCCGTTATTCTACAGAAAACGAAATTGTTAAATAGCTTATTCCATTAAGGGAGTAACTTCTACTCCGCTCATGGTTGTAGCTTTCATGTATCGCAAATGAGTCAGATGCTGGGATGCAGTTGTAACAGATCATAGATGTACAGATAAGCGCGCTGCGAAGAACATAACAGATCCCGATACGTAAACATTTGACCTTGTTCGCTCAATGATACGTGGGTCAAAAAGTGCACCAAGATGAGCACGAAAGTTCAGAAAACGTACCAGCCTGTAGTTCAGATTGACGAATGAAGAGAGAGCTCAAAGGAACAAATATATATATATATATATATATATATATATATATATATATATATATATAAAAAGATAAACGCGAACAAAAGTGGGTAGACTGTGCGTGTCCCTTGAAATGCGATGCTCGCATCAATTAGGAAGAGACTGGCATTGAACTTGTGTGCGTGGGAAAGCGTGATTACCAAGTTACGCACACGCAGTGCGATAGCATAGGGGCTATGACGTTGAACTTCTGAGCTTGAGATAGCAGGTTCGACTCCGGCTGCGACGGCCGCATTTCGATGGAGGCGAAATGCAAAAAAAAAAAAAAAACGCCCGTGTGCATAGATTTAGGTGCACGTTAAAGAGCCCCAGATTGTCAAAATTAATCTACAGTCCCCCCACTACGGCGTGAAACATAATCAGGTCGGGGTCATGGTTAGTAAAACTCCAGAATTAAGGGATACACAGCGAAGTCATGTAATTTGCGATGGCGCCTCACAAGAAGTTTGATAATAATATTCTCAGTTCTCCTACTCAAAGTAACAAACGAAAAGCTTGGCACCAGTTTCAGCACTCCGTTTCGCCCAATAAAGAAAAGGAAGAGAAAGCTTGCTTTCGGAGCAGTGCGCAGTTAGAGTGCATATATTTCCGCGTTCTTACAAAATCTTTATGCTGGTGTAGCTTCTGTCGCCAATCTACAACGTGGAGTTGGCAACTTCGTAAGGAGCGTCCGACCTCGGACGACCGACCTCGGCTTACAAGCCATTTATCGACGTTGCCAGGGTGCTAACATTCTGCAAGCAAACTGTCGCACCCCTTGGAGTGCTCACACCGTAGCGCTGGGGAGTCCGAAGGTGTGTTTTACAGTGACGTCCAGTGTAAACGATGCCCACGGTTGGGAGAGCTCCGCTACGGCACACGTATTTCCTGGGCATCTCCACGATGCCGTGATATTTTGCAAGTTATTCCTGGAATCTCCTATAATTACAACATTAGTACGTAAAGCTTTGATGCACTCAACTATTTTTTCATCACTTCGATAAGCGCCGTCCAAATATTTCTGACAAACACTAAAATGTCACCAATCAAGGAAGCTGGAACTGCCTGCCACATTGTCAGCACACCCCAGCAACCGACCAACCAATCAGAAAGAGTAGGCGAACAAAGAGCTCCCGCCCCACTTCAAGATTTATGCCTGCTTCAACCGTGACTTTTTCTTATTGTTTTGTGCACACTCAGTGCAAAATCCAGAATTCTGCGCACGAAATTTCTGAGAGAGCAATGACTGAGGGAACGAATAAGCCAGATGCCATAATCCTTTACGACGACGTCAATGCAGACCTTAACAAAACGTCGGCACCTGCTAGAAGAATCTCAAATGCCAGAAACAAAAGGGTAAATTCATGCTTATATGAATTATCAAAGCACATGAGATTACGTTGGCCCAAATCATGTTAGTTAGCCGAAAACTATAGTTATCATGGTCCGACATCTCCAAAACTGCGCCATGGAGCCCAAAGACCCGTTCCCGTCTTCAATTGCCTCCCAGCAAATTATGATGAAACTTGGTGCAAATCAGTACATTTAATAACGTCCATGAAGTTCTTAATCTCTCCCCGAAACCTTCATGCACTGGTTACTACTGTACTCAGATAAAAAATGCTGCAGGTCCTGGAATAAATATAAGGGAACAAATAAGAGGACGGCCGCCGAAACCACGGAACGTATCCTGCACACAACCGCACACACAAATATATTGTCAGATAACGCGAACATGCACCGCACGCCTGTACAAATAAACGCTTACCGTGGTCATACTCAAATGGACTCTCGAAATGCAATAGCCGTGTATACGCGTTGCCACGCAAAACTCTACAGAGCAATTCACTGTCCTCTGATAGGTTGTACACAGGGAGGCACCTGCGCTGATAGTGAAATTTACGCGAGTGCACGTACTATATAACTCTGCATTCTAGTTAATTGACATGCAACACGATTAGTATAACAATGCTGCATTAGTTACATGCAGCATTCCTCGCCTCTCGTTTAAGAGACCTTCGAAGACATAAGGGTGTGTAAGACGTTTCTTTTAACTGCGCGAAAAAAAAAAAAACGAGGACACACGAAAGAAACACACACCACACCACGAGCGCAGACTGCCAATTGTTTGTTTTTGGTAAGCAAGCAACATACATATATTTCATTCAGGAACCTGTACACGTGTCCGCATTGTCACTCTCACATGCGCCGATAAACATAAAAACATAAACATTATCTGCTGGGTAACCGTGTAGACCAAGATTGCGACAAGCGACCACCAAAATAACCATCAGCCATTCTTACAGTATCATCAAAAGAGGGAGACATAACATGAGAAGCAAGCACAAGAAGGAAAAAAAAAAAAAACAGGGAGATACCGCGAGAATGTGAAGGAAACAGATATAGCAATTAACAAAAAACCAGTGTAAAGGCTGAGGATGAGGACATAAAATCGTTTGAAGAAAGCGAAAAGGCATAAAAACCAACAACAAACAACATAACAAGCGGGGAATATCACACCACTCAACAAATGTGGCAATGACGTCACGAAAGCATAAAGGCTAAAAATATGGCTTACTGAGAACAACCATAGAAGGGGTGTGACGGCGATGGAATTTACAAACGTGGCTATAGAAAGAGTGAAACCTGGTGAGAAACTAACGCTCGGCCGCAGTCACAGCACAAGCCCCTACAACAAACAAACCAAAAGACAAAAAAAAAGAAGCCTTAGACCGCAAAACGAATTTTTTACAAGGCATATTCCAGAAAATTGACTTCTGGTAACAACGAGACAGATGGCGTGCTGATACATTTGTCGCCAATTTTTAATATGTAGAAGGCTTCAACAGTCTCCCTTTCAGTCGGATCCCTCGAATGGAACAGGAATGTTGTGTTATTAAAAATTGGTTTTACAGGGGTTGTTTCTTCTTTCTTATGTTATCTCGCCCTCTTTTGATGATACTGTAAGAATGGCTGATGGTTATTTTAGAGATCACTTGTCGCAATCTTGGTCTACACAGTTACCCAGCAGATAATTTTTATGTTCTTATGTTTATCGGCACATGTGAGAGTGACAATGCGGACACGTGTACAGGTTCCTGAATGAAATATATGTATGTTGCTTGCTTACCAAAAATAAACAATTGGCAATCTGCGCTCGTGGTGTGGTGTGTGTTTCTCTCGTGTGTCCTCGTTTTTTCGCACTGTTAAAAGAAACCTCTAACGATATGAACCAACTAGCCCGCCAAAACGTCCTATTACAATTAGTGTCTGCTACTGCACATTTATATACTACCATTGTGATCCTCTTTCTTTCTTTTTTTGCAATTACAGCGGGTGCGGGACAGGTTCCTAGGACAATTGTGAAGAAAGTGGCGTCGGGCGCATCGCGAGAACATTGCAGAATAATGAGCACTGCGTCCTGGTCTTTAGAATGTCCACAAATGCAAATCCAGTTGGTCTATGAAAATAAATTTTCAGTGAGAAAGTGCGAGCGTTTTCCGCCTCCGCCTGCCACCAATGAAGTAATGCGTGTAGTTTGCGACCAACATGTGACGTGCAGTAAGAATGCCCTGAAGAATCCCTGATGCATACGAATGATTTTCGAAAGTGGCCGCCGAAATGTGACCGCGATAATAATAATAATAATAATAATAATAATAATAAGAAGAAGAAGAAGAAGAAGAAGAAGAAGAAGAAGAAGAAGAAGAAGAAACTAATTGATAATGTCTCGCTTCAAAAAGATACACCTTCGCTATAAAGTGGCATTGTAACATAAGACTTCGGATCATTTCCGACCACATTGGGTTTCTGAAGGTGTGCGAAAATATGGTATAGTCGTGCATTGTAGATGCAACGTTACGTAGGAAGCTTCTTGCAGTACTTCATATAGTCGCCTTGATTTGCACTAATGCAGATGGAATTACCTCTAACGCCAGGCCGAATCCACAAAGCTTCGTAAGTGCTTTGTTTCATTGGCTGGCCGCTTTTGCTATTTATACGTCTAGCATCAGGATTGACTGAGATTTGCACCTAGGAACAATTTTAGCTTAACAGCGTTTTAGTGAATACGGGCCCTGGAGGCCCTAATTGCGCTACAGCCTCTGTGCGGACATCTCTTGTGTTTTCGGGGACTCTGCACTGCCCGGGCACCAATTTAACATATATAATCGGCATGGAACGCTTCTACGCTATACCAGCATCCTCATCACCCTTATTTAGAAACAAATTTGTACACTAGAACGATTCGCAATACGGGATGCCAGGCGATGGTTAAGTTGAACATGTTGTTGCGGTGAAGAGAGCGATAAAGGCGTCTCGAGGAAAGGAGGACGTAGACTGTGGTTGCTGCTTGAGCGCCATTTCTATCTCCTGAAATACACACCCGTTTGCATCTGGGCGCCTGCCTCTTTCCTGTATCAATAATATTAGCGAAAGCAGCAAGTCGATGCTAATGAGCGCATACGAACCGAAAGCTTTGTGACTGCGGTCCCACTTCTCCACTGTCTTTAATGATCAAATTGAAGTTAACAAAGGTTCACAGTGGTAAATAGACAATTGTTAGACAGCCATTGTACCGACAGTAGGCTAGGAAATCACACAATATTCCAGACACTAAATTCGCACACCGCGTAACTAATAAAAACCGGCCGTCTATGCCACATCAAGAAAGCAGGAACAACAGCGAAATGCTGCTAATTACGTCAGCAACGTCAGGAATTCTCAGTTTATGATTCAGTCGGCAGAGCCCACAGCCCAGTATCGAGGAATCTATAGGGTCCGATTGATTCCTCTCTCTACCAGTATAGTGCAAGTTCCTCTGCTTTAACTTGTCACCTGATCATAGGTGGTGAACGCTGCCCGGCGGCACATTACGGGAACTGCGACTTTGTGTGAAAGCGCGACGCCGTGTTTGACCATTTCCCCGTTTTAAGACGCAAAAAAGAAAAACCCAACTTATCATATGGCGTTCGCTCTGACGCCAATGTTCAGCTCATTTCTTAGTGGCAGCTCAAGCTGTACACAGCGCATCGGCGATACCGAGTGAAATCCCTCATTCACCGAGCAGCAGTTGATGGGCATGATCTGGGACTGCATTTACTATGGACCACTTTAAGCTAAACGAGCGGAAGCGGATGTGGCGAAAGAAACGGCACACCTATTGTCGGCCTTATTTTCACGCGCCATAGATCCCGACTGCATCGATAGGATGCCAGTCACTGCATTGAGGCGCCGAGATGAACATGACGTTGAGCAAAAAAAAAAAAAAAAAAGCGTCTCCGCAAGTGGGCAACCAAATGCGGCCCCTGGTCACGAATCCTCGAGCTTCAGTGCAGCTAGAAATCTTGGCGCTCGGTCGTTTGCATCTAGGTATAGAGTGATAATTCAACCATGAAGTGCGCATGAAAATTCTAGACGCTTAGCAGACTTTTTTATACAGGGTGGACCAACTATCGTGAACAAAGATTTAAATATATGCAAATGCCACGTAGCTGGACAGAACCAAGGTAATGTTGTTTGCCGTCGCTTGGAGACACTCAAACATGTGTAAAGCGGTGAACTCTTGCTTGTCTAGCGCATCCAAGCGTATCTTCGTTTTCTCTCGCTCTCTCTCGAAATAAAAGTGAACATAGATAGCTTTGTCACCTTTCGGCGGCGACGGCTACCCTTTTCGTTTAAGCTTGCGGAATTACGACGTAAAAACAAACGCGAACGTCATCAAAAAAACAAAAAAGATCACACTTCAAGCATCCGAAAGTCAACAAGGACGTGTAACGTCCCAATTGGTTTCAAGAACTTGTGTATATCAACAGAAAAAGCAATAATATAAAAAATAAAGCACACGCATGCCCACACGTAAACATAGTACACAGTGAATACGGTGAGTATTACAGAAAAAGAATGTAGAAAAGCGCGAAATGGTCGATTCTTCGATTACGGGCGTTGGCTAGCGGAATGCTAATTAACGATACACCTCGTCCCGTCGTCTTCTTGCTTGAATACGTTGTGTTTTTCGCTGGTTTGTCACCTTCACTCATGTATACCAACTCGCCTAGCTTTCGACCTTGATGACAGTACAACAGCGTGGCCGCATCCTCACGTGCAGTGCAATACACTACAGACAATACGTGCCGTCATGTGGGGCATGGCAATTCCTACGTCCGTTTAATACGTTGCCCCCCCCCCCCCCCCACAAAGGCATTCAAACACTGAACAACGTTATGGCAAACAGTCAAGGAAACACGTATGAAATATGTGAACTTCCAGTCTCCGCTTGCTTTTCTGCCGCATTAGCCACTGTGTCGAAATGTGTCTATTTTACCACCCATGGTGCAGCCAGGTGCAAGGCACTTTCCATTTCTCACACTTGTGGATGTTAGATCTATCAGTGTCACATGTTCCAGTGCGACACGTATGTCGAAGCTAGCAAAATAATGATACCTGTGACGAAATTTTGCTTTAATTAGCTAAATAATGGATGATTTTTACCTTACAGATGGCATACTATATTGGGCGACCACGTTTAAGAGCGCGGCAAATTATGGCTGCTCAGTGAAACACCAACAGCCCCGCGTTAGGCTTCAAAAACACTCCGTTCTTGTCAGCGTGACTTGTTTGGACAATACCAAACTCAATGGTCTGCACCATTATGATTACTCAGCGCGCAAAAAAAAAAAAATATGGTGAGGAACGAAGTGACGTCAAGAGCTGCCTTTTTAAAGGGACACCACGCCTCCCGAAGAAACTCTGTATGAGTAAACCCAAGGTCACGCATCGAAAATATCCATTTACAGGTTCTGACAGTATCGATAACCAATCGCCACGTTGCTTAAGCTACACGCACCCAAAAGATTATATCGTAATTTTGATCCGCTAACTCGGCATCAACGGCAAGCCAATATGGACTGCGTCAATTTTACCGCCAAGCCCTGAGGAGCTACAGTTGGGAGCGTTTTTTGCAACGCCTCGCAATGCCTTGCAAGATCGTCGCGTCAGCTGCGACGATCTCTGCGCACAATAACCATCACAAGCGGCTCGCTAAGTATTGCCTTTGTTCTGTTTAGCTTTGGTGCAGCACTAAGAAACAACTACAAACACGTGCACTGAGCTGCTCGTGTCGCAGGCTTCATGAGCAAAACGAATTGCTAGACTTCTGTCATAGGTGGCATATGATTGGTAACCTGAACGTCCATCTTGTAGACACAAAGAGAGAGAGAGAGGTAGAGAGGTAAATGAGATGGGAAAGGTTGGGAGGTTATTCAGATTAGAAGCTTCTCGTTTGCTACCCTACAACGGGGGAGAGGTAAGGAGGATCAAGGAAAGAATAGCGGAGAAAGAAAGCAAAGAAAGAAACAAAGATCCTAGGGTGCACAGAGTTACCCTATGTTGTAGGTGGCACCAAGAAACCACGCGGTCTCCATTACCATGCACTACGTGTGATCGCCACCTTCATTCCCGGTATTGTGAAAAATATGAAGTAGGAACCTGAATATTCGCAATATGTGTGCTGAAATGCTGGGGCCGAATTTTGTAGGGATGCTTTCCCTGTGATTCGGTTAAGTATCACCGGTCCCGCCGATAGCGGAAGCCGGCTTCGGGCGAGGCAATCACGAATGGCAAAAAAAAAAGCTAGAAGGTACAGCCCCTGATTTTTTTGTTAACACATGTTGCACATTGCTCCAATAAGCATACGCATGTGAGGAATCATGATGTCTTGCTTCAAAAGAAGCCACTTGTGAGCTTTGCATTTCGTGCCCTGTGGTGTAAACGCACGCCCTCTTTTATAACACAGTAAACTTCGTGAGCATTCACAACACACCGCGCCATATCTTTATAAGCGCTGCGTGAACCGGGAAAGCGATTCTGTTTGTTTAGCTAAAATTATCCAAACGCATGTCGCATCACAACCACTGTCGTACTGCAATCGATGTTAGCTGGACATATGTTGCCTTTATTTTTTCCTTTCTCTCGCTTTTTCTCTCTCTCCCCCCCCCTCCTCACCCGCCTTTCAACCTGAATACGAGATGATGTGGGCTAGTTGGTTCGTCATACTAAGGCAAGAGCGCAGGGTGGACCAAAACACGAGAAACATGAAGCAGACGCCACGAGCGCTGATCTTCAAGCGATATTTTTAAAAATCTGCCTTTCAACTCATTGATTTGTTTAGATATATTAGGCACTCGGTTCTTTGTAACGGTATTCCACCTTGCTGCTACTTGTATATATTTCGAAATGCGCAAAACAGAGGCTCTTTAAAGTCTGTTCCTTGAAACCCACTGTCATCAAAATGTCAGCCACGACCATCATTTTGCTGTCATGTTTACTTAGCATTTAGCTCTGGCTAAAGAATACATTGGTGCCTGCGTACGTACTCGCTTTCGATTCTCTCAACTCACATTCCTCGAAGAGACGTTTTTCTTTTTCGTGATCCAAAGAAACAACTTTGGGCAATGATTCTGAACTCGAGGCGCGATGTTTTGAGGATTCCATCAGCTGTGTGCTTAGACACGTGGTACGTAAACGGCCTTTCAGTAGATTCACTTTTTCGCCGTCAATAAATTGTGTCCTCGTTGAAATTGTTCGTTCGAAGCGACTAATAAAAGACCGGGCCATTTGCTCGCGGTATTTCTTCGCCCTTCTGTTTCTTCGTCTTCCTCACATTACACGGCGCAGTAGATCAGGGTGATACTGTGAACAAAGATGTTGGAAGGCCATATTTACAAAGTTAGGCTCAACGAAGTTCACCAGGAAATTAAACAGTACACAACTTGAACCTGTCCGACTAGGAGATGCTTACGTCTATTAGTCTGGCGTAGCACTTTACATGGGTGTGCCCCTCACCTGTAAATAAATACACACGCATAAGAAAAAAGAAGAGTCAAGGAGTGATCACTACACGGTGCTCTTTAGTACCGGCTCTGGAGATTTGGCTACTCGCTCGTATCCTTGGCACATAAACGTAGTGTTATGGCGGCATAATAAAAATCTGAAGGTGCAAGTGCACTGGTACCATGCTTGAAGTGAAGACATGCTGGCTAAAACAATGAAATTAAATAGATAGATTAATTTATGATTACTTTCAGCTGTGAGACAATGTACAGTGCAAAAATTCGCACCCGTACTCCCGCAACCATCACCGGCGTACTGGTGATTTTTTTCCCATGGCAAACAAAAAAAAGAAGAAGAAAAGAAGAAGGAAGGAAGGGTTTAATTTATACGGGATCGAAATAAATTCGTTGTATTATTGCGGCGTAAAGTTTCGAACGCAAATACTTCAACCCGAGCCTGGACGCGCAAGGAGCCACTCGAGCGTTTGGATCTAGATTTACTTGACCGGACGAAATACAGGCTTGTTCGCGTTCCAAGCCATAACGTGAATGTTTTTTTCTCGTATCCCTTTGGAAGTCTTCTATCGACACAGTGGAAGTGCAAGCACAGATTTTCACTGCGTACTTTCGAAACCAAATTGACGCACAGTGGCGGAAATTCTCGATTCTCGGTGTGGGCAAGGAAGAGGGGCTGTCTGTTGCCAGCCGTGATCTATATATATATATATATGTATATATATATATATATATATATATATATATATATATATATATATATATATATATATGTGTGTGTGTGTGTGTGTGTGTGTGTCTGTACAATCGGAATCAGGGGCCGAATTCACATAGCTTTTCGTTCGTAAGTGCTCTTTTTCATTGGCTGATCGCCTTAGCTAGTAATATGTCCTGCATCATTGTTGGCTGGCACGAACGCTTTCAGCGTAAGTACGTTTAGCTAATTCGGGCCCAGAAAAGTCCCGCTTGCGCTGTCTTAATCATGACGTGCTTGTAGCTCTTATTCTATGCGGTATCATTTACTGGCTCCTGAATGCGCATAAGAATGCATGCTCCACTTTTCAGCCCCTCTGTGTTGGAAGCAAACCTGTAAATTGTCGCGCTGTCCGCTTACGGGTGGAGTGACGTGTACGAAGCGTCGGGCTTTTGTTCGACAAGAAAGGTGCGGCCGAATGTAGTCAACTGGGAGTGCAAAAAAGCTGTAGAAAAAATATATTCATCATATTAGCCAGTTCGTAATATCGGGGTGGAATCAGACCAATATGCCGACCTGCAGTAAGGAAAAATTATCACTGGAGTAAACGAAATGATATGAAGGAAGTTCCCACGTCAACCTAAATCATGCAAGGACGTTCGGCCTAACGAACAGTGTTCCGATTAGGTGGGCGATGAAGTCGTTATCGCACTCACTGGTGTGCAGAGAGGACTCTGGTGGCAATAAACCTGTAAGGAACCAAATAGCCGTCAGCTAAAAAACTGCGCAAGTCGTGTGGTAGACTAAACTGTTTTCCTGTAATAAATAACAAAAGATGAACAAAACTTCACCATAAAAGTATATGTCTCTGTGCGGACTGCCAAGTGCCGTAGCGAGCACCAAAATGTTTTGTGCTTATTCCTAATTTGGCGCTCACGAAAGTCGTATTTAACTTTTGTTTTTCAGAACATAGCACGCCTGGTCGGCAATGAGAAATTACCCCAGGGAATACCTTGCGGGCCGCGATTAAACCAGAACACTTAAAAGCCGTGATGAAGGTCAAGCGGGGACACACTGAATAAACTTTTTTGTGTTGAATTATTAATATATCGGGCGAATTCCCTACAAAAGATTGCATGAGGTACTTTTTATTCTCAACCAAAATATTAGGCATACACCTCGCGACAGTATTTATGGCGCACCCTGTACAAGGCTAGTCCGCTCGGCTATGTTCTTTCTGTGTGGAAGGTGAGGGGATAGCCCATTATTCCTTCCTTGTCGACAATTTTATGCCTTAGGAAAAAGGACCCTCGTAACACCTGCTTCATCGCCTTGGATTTGAGTTAACCGTTCCTTCTCTGCTATCCTTGCGTGTCTGGACTCCTGGGCAGAGTGGCGGGAACATTTGCTGAACCATTCAGAACTTCCTTTTGAGCTACCAAGTGGTTTCCTTGCTTAATTGCTTAACCGCAACGCGAAACTTAAAGAAAAAAATAATTAATGGCGTGTTTTCTTTTGTATACTTGCACTTATTTTGTCATTTCCTTTCTGAAAAGATTTATCATGTATACCTATAGCGCTTTTACTGATCTTATAAAAAAACAACCGCAAAATACATTACGTATAATTTATTTATGTATCAAAGTTACAAGGCAGTGCAACCTTTGTCATGACGCGTTAACTCTTCATCGGCAGTTAAGGAGTTTTTTCACACTGTATTGTCTCTTTTCTTTGATTTCCTAAATTCAGCCTTACTTGCTTTTTGTGTTGTGTGTTTAAATGTGCTCCTTTATTTAATACTAATATATACTCTGCATTTCTCGTTCTTTAATACTAGTCTACATATACTTTTTTTTTCATTTAAATACACGCTCATTTCTCATACCCACGGGGCCGAATACACATAGCGTTTCGTTCACAAGTGGCTGGGATTGGCTGAATTGCTCCCTTACGAACAATCTTAGCGTAAGAGCTTTTTTTGTGTATGTGGGGCCCCGATTGCTGGTTAACTTCCTAGAGTTTTACGGAGACGCAGGTGCGCTAACAGAGACAAAAAGAGAAGGACAGTCGACATCTATCGTTCTATACTTGTGTCCGTCTTTTTGAATGAATGAATGAATTTGTTGTTTTATGGCGCAAGGGCCAATTATGACCAAAGAGCGCCAGGTCAGTGATGATGGGGTTGCGGTGGGTAGATGAATTCCGTAAGTTATTGTGACATAGCTGTAAAGGGGCCTAAAAGCAATCTCTGTAAAGTGCATACAAGCTATATGTAATAAAATTATGGCAGTGACTAATGAGTACTAATAAGAACAAAAAGAGAGACATTGTGATAGAATGATCATATCTTAAAATACTTGAAAGCAAACGTTTGCAAGACGCACGACTGCCTAAGAGAGCCTTTAAAACGGAAGGGCCTGAAGGCACGTGCTGTACAAAAGTATCGCAGCGGCATCCTCTTGAGAAAGGATGTGCTACAAATTCGTAGGGCTAACAACCTGTAAGACAACATCGTTTAAGAAACTTAGGACTGCTCTGGTGTCAAACAACGGTTCCGTACCAAGAAACATTACAGGATGAAGGGGGATGTGCTGCCGGCATGCTAGCGGAAAGTGTTTCTTTCTCTCTGTTACGGCTTGCCGACACTCCAGGAGGGCGTGGAGGACGGTGAGCCTTTCACCGCATCTACCGCAGGATGGTGGTTCATTTCCAGTTAGCAGGAAACTGTGTGTGGCATATGTGTGTCCTATTCTGAGACGACAGAATAGGACATCTGTTCTTCGTGTTTTTGTTGCGGAGGGCCAATTACCCAGTTTTGGTTTAATCAAGTGAAGCCTATTATTTGTTTCAGCATCCCATAAGCGCTGCCAGTGGCTTCTGAGTTTCTTTCGGATGAAAGGCTTTAGGTCTAAGGCAGGTAGTGCAGTGGTAGGATGGATATCTTGTGATGCAATTGATGTGGCTATTTGGTCAGCCAGCATATTACCCTCAATGCCCCTATGTCCAGGTACCCAGCATATTATGACTTGCTGCTGAGGCATGCACGATGTGCAAATAACGGAATAAAGCTCGGTAAGTACAGGGTTTCGATGATTGCGGAGGAACATTAGGGCTTTTACAACGCTTAAAGAGTCGGTGTATATAATGGCTTTGTGCAACATTGCTTTCTTGATTTGTTTAACAGCAGATAGAATTGCATAAGCCTCCGCGTCCGTCTTTTTGCCATCGCCTCTCTTTCAGCGCCACGAATCCCAACCAACTTGCTCAACCTTCCGGCCATTCTAAACCCCCGAATAGGG
This sequence comes from Dermacentor andersoni, assembly GCF_023375885.2. NCBI lineage: Eukaryota > Metazoa > Arthropoda > Arachnida > Ixodida > Ixodidae > Dermacentor > Dermacentor andersoni. The sequence goes on from NC_092814.1 coordinate 66,253,121, forward strand.
TACGTGCCGCCTAAGGGTCTGCTCAGCTATTCTCCTCTCGCGGTCAAGTGCCTGTTGAACGAGCAACAAGAATAACAGCGACGGCGCTCGCTAGCGCGTTCACGCCATTGTCAAGTGGCACGGGTTTGTGCTTCGTGGGCATCACAGTAACGTGCCGCATGCTGAGGCCATTGTGCGGAAGGCAACTCGGCTCGGCCCGCACGAACAAACGTCGATCCCCAGTCGGCGGAGGCCTCGTGGCAGCCGTGAGAGGATAGACAGGGCCTGGCGTGCGTACTACCGCGCTAACTCAATGCTAACCGACCACGAACTTCTTTTTGGCGGACAGGAGTCAGACTGAATACTCGTACTTGCCAGGGTCAACTTGCAGTCACAAGGGCTTCCCCCTCCATTCTGTCTCATTTATTTGAACACGGATGTGAATTAAGGGCCGACTATTATCAAGCCAATACGGTGCCGGGCGTTTTCTTGTTACCGGGTCGTATGAAGTGTTATATAGTGGCGCCAGTGATCGGCAACGCCCTCCTTGTGCGTAGACTTCGGGGATCCTGTGTCTTCCGAAATTCAGCGCGCTTAATTCACTTTTTTTGCTGCAGAACACGGTTATGATAATTTAAAATGGCAGTTCTCCTGTTGTTGTTTTTTTCACATGAAAGCTTAGCGGTGTTTTCCGGCCCTAAGTTATTCTCCATAATATCGCAATACTTCCGGTCAGCAAAATATATTACGATCGCTATTTCTTATTATTATTACCCGGAAATTTCAGTAACAAAGCATTGTACAAACATGAGGACGACAAAGTGCAGGCAATGACGGCATCAGGCGCATATGGTATACTGCCTTACGTGCGAACCATGCATGTACATGTGGCCCTTACTACATGCTCAAGTACTATACGTGTAGAATGGTCAAGTCAATAAAGTTATGACTCTATACGAACAAGTGCATGTTTGTGTTTTGTTATTTTGCGTCTAGGGATACTATGCTTCACTGCTTGCATACTATGAAACTGCATACTTGTATGATCTCGGAGCGTATTTGCCTGAATGCTTTATTCTTTCTATCTGCTGTTCCAACATTATCCTATTATAATAAACTTTTCCGCTCAAGCTCAATTGACACAAATGTATTCGGTGGGCATTGGTGGCACTTTTCTGCGTTAACAGAAAACGCCGGATCCAAAGTGCAGGTTAATTTTCCGTTCACTATGCTTGTTTAAGAGTTCAGGATAGTCCCAATTTCGAAGTTCACCAATGCATATTTTCACTGGTGTAGCTGAACGCGATCCAAAACAAGGCAGACCAATCGAGATATCGGTAAGTTGCTGTGGACTCGAAATAATCAAGAGGCACTGTACCAAGCTTGTAGAGGGGTGACAGCACGACTTCATAGATGTACGCTATCCAAGGAACCAGCCGACGCGACGCATAGTACAGCGGCACCGAGGCTACGCTTTGTGAAACGTTGTCATAGAGCCGAGACTACAATTTACAAACTGTCGCCCAAAGAATAGAGTAGGGCCCTCGACACGATGTTCGTGGGAAGCATTCGTGGGAAGCATTACAGGATTTTCGTGTTCCAGTCACGGAATAGCGGACACGCCTTTTACTAAGTATAGATGACGTTTCTTCTACGCAGGTACTTGTTAGCATTCACGCTAGAGAAACGGCCACGTCCCTGCACTTAACCTGCTGTAAGTTTTGAATACACGCACCGGGAAGATATTAAAAGATTGCAGTTGAGGTTTTTAGTTCTGAAGTTGTTTCCATCGTGGCAACGCGAAGTGCTTGGCAGTAGTGGCGTATAGCCAGGGGAGTGGATATTTGATGTCCGAACACCGTCCGAACCTCTGAGAATTCTTGTGACAAAAGCAAGAAACAAGGGCGGAATTCACAGAACTTTTTGTTTGTGACGACTCCTTGCCTTTACCCTGCCGCCTTCGGTAAAATGTCCCACATCAGGGTTGGTTGGAATTGGCGCTTAAAAACAATTATATTGTGGGAGAAAACTTCAACCAATCCCGAAGCTGGACATATTATTAGCGAAGCTGGCCGTCCAACGAAAAAGAACACTGACGAACGAAAAGCTCTGTGAATTCGGTTCCATGTTACCAGCATGCGAAAAAACACCTCCTCTCCTTCCTTCTTTCAAGTCAAAATTAAGCTGACAACGCCCTCTAACATAACGTTGTGGCTGCGCCGCCAGTTTGCAGAAATCTTCACTGATTTTCGTTTAATGGAGTCGGTTACCGGAACAAGACGATGGCGGAAATGAAATGCCTGAACATGTCTATAAAGTAAAAACACATCACTGCTTAACCTGTGCTACGTAGTGGGTTAGCTCGTAAGCCCGTGCTTCGTGTTGCGTAGGTCTGGTGTCTTGAGTATTGCTGCAGAACTGCAACAAGAGACAGTGCCCATATCCTGTAATGATTATTTTCGTTATATATATATATATATATATATATATATATATATATATATATATATATATATATATATATATATATATATCTGTGTGTGTGTGTGTGTGTGTGTGTGTGTGTGTGTGTGTGTGTGTGTGTGTGCATTTCGTCATTGGCATGCACGGAGCCACATCGCCGCTGCCGAAAGGACAGGCGTGACGCAGGACAAGAATTTGAACATAATCGAAGGAAAAGCTTGCCTACAAAATGCTGCCCCAAGCTAGCTTAACGTGGCACTCGAACTCACTGTTGAGCCCCCATTTTAAGTCATGCACGTCTCTAGCGCAGCGCGCGGTGCACGAATAGCCACACTGCAGACCGAGGTATGGGACCAATAAAAACTGATACCACCGCGCAAGCAGAATGGGGGCAGTTTCTGCAGTAAAACGCGCAAAAATTCTAGAGCTTCATATTAGAACACACGCGTCAAAAACACGCAGCACAAAATCGTCTCTAGCAGCGTTCCTTTATACGGCGTCATTCATAGACCCACCCGCCTCTCTTATCTGGTTGGTTCGCTACGTTAAACACCACATATTATTAAATTTCACTGTCGCATTAGAGGTACGGCGTAGATTCGCCTTGGCTGCGCGCACATCTTATGCTACATCGGCGCTATGAGCATAGTCCTGTCCGCTGAGGGGCCGCCCATGCTGGATGCCCAGTTGGACAATGCTTTTGGGCCGGTCCAGTAATGTGCCGATGATGAAGACAAATTGTCGGGACGGTGTTGCGGAACAGTTGGTCTGCCATCACCTGCTAGGCCTCCTTGAAGCTCCCGATGCGATCGCAGCGCCTTCTGCGCCGAGTCCTCGCACATTATTTTTTTTTTTCTCTTACTTGCGTTGGCTAATTCTTTCGGAAGCTTATATCTTTATTTCTTCTTTCGTGGCGAGGCACAGAGTTGTGAGGAAAGAGAAAAAGGGGGGAGGATCCCGGTGCGCGAAGCCCGTGTGCCGCCGACGCGCCATTGGCGTGCGCCCGACACCGGGCGCGAATCGTGTCTGCGCGATGCGTCAGGGTGGAGCGCGGCGACAAAAAGGGGCGACACCTCGGGTAGGCGGTCTCGAGCCGTCCCCACGGGCAAGGGTACGCGACTGGCGCGTCAGCAGCCGGTCGCGACGCGAGCGCGAAAGCAAAGATCAAGCGAGCTTGCCGTTGTTCAAAAAAACGTCACGCACTTGACAGGCACGAAAACAAGGCCGCTGGCCGGAGGTTTCGCCCGCGCGCAAATGCCAGTGTCTTTCCCGTGGCTGCCCTTTAGCGGCAGTTGCCATGCGGCGGCCCTTCAAGCACTTGCCGACCGCCGCGGAAAAAAAAAAAAAGTGCGGTGCCGCTTGTGTCGAGCAACAGGGGTCAAGCATTGTAAGCTGCCGAAACTCCCCTCTCTCTTTCTCTTTTAAAATATTATTTCGGAGATAGTGGTTCGCGACGAAGGCTCATGTCGCCATCTTGTGGAAAGTGTTTCGTGCCCCAGTGCGAGCGTTGCGAAGGCAAAGCGAGCGAGATATTCAAATTTGGTATTCGCTTTGCGCCCGAAGGCGGGAAAGGATACAGTCCGGTGTAGCGCCCGCGAAAGTGGGCCTTCTATTCTGGATACGCGCGAGACCTACGAGCAGGTCACGGCAAAGACAGCTTTATTGCGCTTACCGATTCTCGCACTGCGTCCTTGCGGTATTTAGCTGCTATTGTGCGTAACGTGAAACATATCCCGAAATTGTTCGAGCCCGCGCCACAGCTGTGGCATAGTGACGCTAGGCGGCTTGTGAAGTGCAAGGCCAAGTACCTACCCGCCGTGGTCAACGTGCGGAGTTGCACAGCTTACTACGCGCTTCCAGAGATATTCGTAGGAAATGGGAAGAATATGGCTACTTCCTAGCTTCGCTCAGTGGAGTGCAGCTTTTAAAAATCACTCAACATTACCTTTAAATTGCTGATAACCATAAAAAATTACGTGCTTTTGTGGAAATCAGAGCCCAAAAACTTCTTACGCTACAACTCTTAGTAACAGAAAATTTAGGCCAATCCTCATGCTGTACATAATATTAGCGAAGGCGGTTGGCCAATAGCATAGAATAGTTACGAAAGAAACGTTTTGTGAGTTCGGCCCCACGATCGTGAAGAAAAATTATGTTGCTTAAGTATTACGAAAGACATTTCGTGTATCGCAAGCTATCAAGGGGATAGCTCATCTTTGTTTTGTTTACACACGAGGCAGGAAGTCTGGTTAAAGGGCAACTCCGGCGATTTTTTTACTATATATCAAGATAATGGAATATCTAGGTCCCCGGGACCCCCATGTCACGCGTCTGATAGTCGAATCGTTCCGCAAATCTGAAAACAACATTAAATAAGCAAAAGAGTGCAAAAATTAAACCGATACCTGGCCAAACAGTCGAGCGAACCTCTTCTTGTGACGTGACGAGTGTCCCCAGCGGGGAAGGCGGGCAAGGCATGGCGGTCTCCTCGCTAAGCGAACGAAACAAGCCAAGAGCAGACGCTCAGCTGATTCGCGACCGCGCCGGACCTTCGGGTGACAATATCAGCAGCACCAGCTAATCATATCTGTCAAATATCGGCAGTCATGATTCTGACGAATTCAATAGCCACGAATCGCCGTTCGCATCCGACCCGCCACCACGAGAGCCCGCGCACATGCGCTACATATCGTGGTGCAACATGAAGAACAGGGGTAGCCCTAGCCACTGATCTTATACGTGCTGCTTGCCATTTTAGATGTTTTACCCCTTCTCAGGAAAGCGCTTCGCATGCTCACTGTAAGATGTGGAGCTCGACTTTCCGCGTTTGTAACCCACAAGACCGCCGCTGACAGTCCAAAGCAACGACCGGTGCATTTGTTTACAATGGCAGGTAGAGCGACCACTCCTCGTTCGCTTGAGATAAAATGCTAGCCGCTCATCGGCGACTTCAATTAATGTCAGAACATATCGACGCAGGCAGATATTGTGCATATATAAGCACCATTGCATCACTCTGAATCGCGCTGATATGGGCGATAACACACCTTAGAAAAGAGCGAGCGGGAGACCGTAGTACGGAAGCGTTGTTATGCTGCCTACTTATCATTCTTCGTATTCTCTTCATGCACATAATATGTTCAGTATAGGAGACGCAGATGAGGACTTTGCGCGTATGATCGTTCATTTAGAGAACGCGTAGTTTCCTCGCGGAAACGCCGATGTCAGTACTGACACCGTTGACAGCTGAACGTGGCGGTTGTTTACGCTGCTGTATCGAAGGGGCCTACGCTCGCTGCCCATTTCGGATACGACGCAAGCAGTGCACCTCGGAAGCTAAATAGTGAGTCTGCATGACAGTATGTAAAAATACATCCATATTCGTAGTTGCATATAATTTAGGGAAGTTCCGGTGAGTGCGGCTGGCAGCTTTCCCTCGAAAACCGCAACGTACCGATGTCGATACTGCTCCGTGTCTTCGCTTCTCGCTTTTTTGTGTGTGCACTGTACGCAAAGAGTTTTGTTCATCTTGATGGCTTAATTAGCTTCAGGCCAGTCGCTCCGGTCCGCCAGGAGTAGACGCATGAAAGAGAGAGACAAAAGGGAAGGAAAGACAAGTAGCTTAGCCAGCGTAAGTATTGGCTGGCTATGCTGTGCTGGGGAAAGGGGTGAAGGGAATAAAAGGTGAAAGAAGAAAAAAAAATGAGGAAAAATTCGGCACTCAAGGCCTTAAGGGCTCTGCTCAAGCTTGTGAACTGTACGACCGTCTTTGAATGTTGTAGCGCAGAGTATTGCGTTATTGTGCAGACGCATGAACTACGCGATCGTGACACATAGGCTTAACCTCGGCTGAACGCGATCGGCATCGGCTCAAACTGTGTGTGCGGATGGCGAGGGCTGATGTCTGTGCAGCCAACAACGCCACACCACTTGCATCCCATCTCTGGCCAGTCTACAGGGAACACAACTTCCCGCGACAGCAACTTCTCACGCCATACACTAGCTTACGATCATCGACTCCTCGACGCTCTCTCGCTGTCGTCTGCATAATCCCGGCATGCTCTGCATGGAACACTCCTGACGTCATACACAATTTGGCCTGTAATTGAGGAGGAGGCAAGGTATAGGTGTTCGAGGCAACTAATTAAATTCATTTGTAAAAAATCTGTGCAACTCTCAAACCTGCTTTTTTGAGGACATTACGGAAGTGTTCAGAGGAACGTACCCAGAAAATGTCATCGACATCCACTGACATCGAAAAACCGCCGGAGTTGCCCTTTAAGGACTGTTTGTGCGCCGCTTTCAAACAAGAGGCGCTGGTTCCCACATTCTCGTCAGCTGCACTCGGCAGAGTTGCTCAGGAGCTGTTCGTAAAACATAAGGTGGTTCAGCAAGAAGTGTACTGCACTGACGGTATTCCAATTTCGCGACTTGCGCTATCTGAAGAATATGCGCTAGCGATGTAAGCGGTGCCCCCACCCCACCCCACCCCACCCCCTCACACACGTCTTACACATATATAGCACTATTTGAAAGCACGCTGAAACGGACTACGATAATGTATTTACGAAACAACAGTTATAAATATAGTAATGCCACGTCAAATTTCACGCCTCAGAGTAAGAAGTAACCTATCCGAGCTCGTAAGGAATATGACAAATAAATATTTATTTCCGGAGTAAAATATCTATTTTAGAAGCTTAATTGCGTGCATCCTTAAGTCATTATAAAGACGCAAGAAGGGAAGCGGTTTCATAAACGAACATTTGAATGCATAAACGACATGGATATAATTTCACCACGCAGCCCAATGGAACTCAACGCCGCTGAGCAAGAGGTACCAGGGGAACCGTGAGGCTAGATTTCTTGTAACAACCATAAGAACCCAACATACTATGAAGGCATGGAAAGCACACGGGACATAAACAATATTTGATCGACTTGTAGAAACAATTATGAATGAGGACTATATCTGCGATGAGCTTCACATTTGGATAAAGAAAAAAAAAATCAAAGTGACTCGGCACCGGTGAGAGCCGAACCCACAACCTCCTCGTGGCGCATGCACTGCCATACCAGTCGAGCCACGCCGCGTTGTTACGAACCCGTACACTTTCTCGGGTGTCTGTGTACGCGTACTAAGCTTTTAGCCCTTGGAGTGCGTTAGCCCGTACAAAAATGACTGTTGATTAACCATTGATATATTGTTGGGGAATTGTTGAAACAACGGACTTGAACAAATTTTCAAAAGCAATTGAGTTCGCTCAACACTTGCACAACAATATTACCGTTGAGTGTTCTCAATAAAGAGTTTATTGGGTAATTTGTGTTGATTTTGTAGTTGTTTTTTTGTTGTGTAGCAGTTGAGTCCAGTATCAATAATTAGGACTCGCATATGAAGACATTCCAAAAATTTAATGCCAAGCGTTCCAACCTCATTGCTGTCGCTTTGCGGCAGGTAGGTTCTTCTTTCGCCTCGTTTTCATGAAAAGAAAATAATGTGTGACCGATGGGGTGACATTGAACGTCGGCCGTCGAGCCCGGTGCTCTAACCATTAGGCCACGAACGCGCGCATGCTCCTCTCGTTCGACAGGCAGTAACTTCTGAAATGCTTGGCGCGTGCGCAGTGTGCCACTTCCTCGTGCTGTCGCTAAAGCTGGCGCTTTCAAGCGCCTATCTCCGGGACCGCCCCACTTTCGTAGCCGTTTTCTCTCTCTAAAAACTGCAGCGTTAGACTAGCTTCATGACCGCCCAAATTCATAACGACTTATTTCTTCACCAGTGTACAAATGCCATCGTAGACTAGATGACATAGCAATTGGTACGATCCAAAATGAGCACGTTTCGGGGAGCAGAAGAATGCGAAGTTCACTCGCAAAGAGGGTGACTACGCGCATGTGGAGTTCCCCAAAAGTAGACACGGCGGCAGGGCGGCCGGCGATAAGACAGGCGCTGACACGCGACGACGCTGCCTTCGAGCATCCGACGCGCTGTGGGAACCGTAGGATGCAAGCGGCGCACACGCTGCAAACATACACGTGAGAGATCTTCGAATTTCCTGCGACGCACCCTCTGTCCGGAAAGTAAATATAGCTATTTTTATCCAACGGCCGTGGTAGAAGAGATAAAACAACGAACACGCTTTGAGATCGCAGCGCGTAGTCGCTGTAACCATTGACTTCAAGGAGCTTCTGATTCAGAAACAGCCGCAACAGTATCACAGCTAATCGCTGCATCTGCGGCTGCTCCCGACTCTCGCCTTGCAAGAAGCATGCGATTTATTTGAGCCTCGCCGAACTGTCGTCCTCTCCCAAGCCTGCAGGACAGGTCCCGTATGTTCAGTGGAATAGAAGAACACCAAAGGGAAATGAAAGAAATACAGGTAACGGACTCTTATCACACCTTACTTGTCACTTCGTCATCTGCAAAGATACTATAAACTATTCTAGTGGCGTTACTTTTGTGAAAATAATAAAATTAGTAGTAATTTTTATTTCTAGGTGGCGTCACCAACGTCAAGGCAGCATTCGGGTGTGTGCGTGTGCGCACGCAGTTGCAACTGTTGTAGCTTCGTTTTGAGCACACTTTTGCAACAGTACACATGGTTACCTCTAGTTTCGTAGCCTCATATTTTGGTCGTAGTATTTGTTGTTTACGCTACAAATTAGGTTGTTCTTGAAACTTTGTGAAGGTTAGTGGATGAAAGATTATTACAAATTAATTAGTTGTTTTTCCGTGCGGTTATTTTGTGTTTGAAATGTTTTTATAACTCCATACGATAGTGAAGCTATGAACGGCTTTCGGACTCAGTTAGTTGGTTGCCTTGTGTGGTGGTTCACGTGTCGTGCTTTTGGATGAAAGTATTTGTTCTTTTCGGACATCATGACGCACATTTTAGTGAAATGCTTTAACGACGATAAGTGGGACGTTTATCCGTTGAAGTCGTTGGCTGACTCAGCTAATAGTCTTCGACTGATGTGCGAGCCTGGCTGTTTTGATGAGTTGCGCGGCAGAGGTCATGATGCCTGTTGGAGAGAAGGCACCCCGAAAGAGTCGCAGCCGAGTTTCTGCAGATAGGTAAGTAATCTCGTTTTCTTGGGCACGTAGCCTTTCTTCTATTTTGACATTGACAAGTGTGAGATGTTAAGCACACCGTTCACTTTCTTCAACCGCACTCGTACCGGAAGGCGATGTTGCACGTCACGCTTACGCATTTCGTAACTATGGCGGCCGCCGTGGCAATTCGGGGCCCGAGGTCGTGGATACGATCCGTGCAGCGGCCGCATTCCAAAGGAGCGGAATGCAGGAACGCTCGTGCATTGTGCATTGTATGCACGTAAAAATTTCCAGAAAGTCAAAATTAATACGGAGTCCCCAACTACGATCTGCCTCATAATCAGAGCCTTGGTTTCGCACGTAAGACATCATAATGATTTTTTTTAATCCGTAGTGGCTCATCGTATACCATACGGTTAGTGTGATCACCTTTTCTGCCGTAGCGGTTAAGCGTGCCTCGATTTAGGCTGCGCCTAACGGTGCGGCGCACCGCAAAATATATTTCGCCTCTTTGGGATTGGCGGAGAACGGCCAACCGATAAGTCGCAGCTTCCGCGCGGTGGCTGTTCACGGATACGCAGCGCAAATGAACAGAGGTGTGGTGACGACGTCGGCAAAGAACACAGCCGCCGACGGGCTCGCCTTATCGCTTATCACTGCCAAAACTACCGCAGTAAGCATCTTTACCTAGCGCGGTGCGTTTCTGTTGAAGGCGTACTGTACAATTTTAATTGGCGATAACCGAAACATGCCACTGTTCTCTGCTGCCTCTTTGAGCTGGGCCGATCCGAATGTGCGTTGCTTGCAGAAGCGAAAGGAGCGTCACTCGGCGCGTTGTCGCCTCGAGCACCGTTTGCGCGGTGAACAATGACGCGTGCATGAAGCTAGCTCACTGCGCAGACGCTACCGCGCAAAACGCGCAAGGGCGTGTACGCGACGTTCTGCACACAAATCGCGTGGGATGATCGGAGAGACGCCGGAGCGGCTAGCTTCAAAGAAGCAGCATAGAGAAAGCAGTGCATGTTCTCACTCGTACAGGCACGCTCACGCTCGCATCGCTCTCGGCGTATCTTTAGGTCATTCCTGCTGCTGGACTTCTACCCAAAGATTCGATATCTGCTTGGTCTTGGCTATGCACTGTCGCGTGGTCTTTGGTTCTGCGAGAGAGCCGGGAATATTTCTCCCCGCTGTGAAACATCGCTGTGCGTGTCTTGGCCAACATTTACCGTAGTGACCCATTTCTTCCTTTCCTAGACAGCACTCGTAAAGAGTCGCAAATTTTTACTTGCCAGTATAGTGTGTACTTTTTTTTTGTGCGTAGTTATGTGCAGTGTGTGGCAGATTCTGAATCCGCGCACTCTCATTTTCTGTCCGCATTCCCTTCTCGCAGGTCACACATGTAGCAAATACCCAGATGCTAAAGTGTTCTACGTCAAGAGCAGCTTGGCGTCGTGCAAGAGACACCCGTTGATATGTGGCTGATTCACTAGCAAACTGGCATCTCTGTTGCCACTCTCCATCAAGTGGGATATTTAGCTATTTTTTGTGCTGCTCTGTGGTGTACTAGCCGCCGCATGGACGCTGTGAAGGCTTACTTTCGATTTGCTCTGGCTTTTAGTAGTGAAGGACGGGCTACCTTTTGAGGGAGGTATTTTCTTTTGCTTGCGAGAATGTTTACCAGCCTAACCAAGTGACACGTGCGTACTCGAAACAGCAACGCAAAGAGAGGCGGACGACGAAATAGGTAGGAGCACACGAGAGCGCAAGTTCAGCTAAGCTTATTTTTGAAGACAGGGGTATTAAAGACGCTGGTCAACTTGACAAAGGTAAAGAGCCGTGCATGCGTGGCAGAAACAGCCACGAGCGACAAGAAAAAATATGAAAAAGCCATGTCATGTAGAATAAACGTGCGTGAAAAACGAGAACTATCAGACAAATCTTTCGAAAAAGCGAAATATTTGTCCGATGAGTGATACTACCCAACGAGAAATACTCTTGAGAACTGCAAGTCTTTCCCACTAAGGGCAACAGATAACTTGGTTATGCATTTGTTTCGTTTGTGATCAATAAATATTGCTTCTGGAACTCCTCTGGTGTTGAGGTATAGAGCAGAAAGAACGGTTGTTTCATCACAAAGACCAGAACACAAGAGGACTTATGGAAGAATTATTTATTGATCACGAAGAAAAATTCATAAGCAAGATTTCTGTGACCCATGGTGGGAAAGAGTTGCTGCAGAATTTATTTCACGTTATTATCGCTTACAGGACAAATCTTTCAGTTTTCATGTTTTTTTTTGTTTGGTTTTTGACGCACATGTTTGTTCTACAGGACATGTCTTTCGGTCCTTCTTTTGTTCTGCCGGGCTGTTTCTGCTGCGCATCCATGGCTTTTTCTTTGTGATACTGGCCAATGTGGTTAAAATCTTTGTCTTCACGAATAAACTTCTAGTTGAGTCAGCGTTCATGTGTGTTCCTACCGTAATTCATCCTTCTCGTCACTGTTTGGGTGGTTGTCAAGATAAATGTACACCGAATTGGCGAAGTGTCCATAGAATTGATACATGAAATATTTGCGCTGTTTATTTCAGGAAGAACGCTATAGCGTCTTATCTTCTCTGTTTTTAACACTGATGTACATTTTTCTAGTTCAACTTGAAGGAGTCCCCTGAGGAAGCCAATAAGAGTGATGGTAACTTCATTTGTGTGAGGTTTATGAATTTCATCCATTCAAGGCATGACATGTCACAAGCCTGTAGGTATGCAAGTATTCGTACGTTTTTAACATACTAAGCTCTAGTTTTCGGTTCTCATGACGCTGCTTTGTACTGTGCTGCATTCTCCAGGCGCAGGAACCTTCTTTTATGCCGTCAGTGCATGGGCTCTTTTCGTAAATATTGGAGGAAAAATTGTCTTGGGCTTAAATATACATGTATATCACTTGAAATTTCTTTTCAACACGGGTGCTGTGTCTCCCTCCGTCTTTGTTACTGCTTTGTCCCAATTTTCTTGCAACTTTTATGTATTTTATGCAGTAAAATTCTGGTAGCATTTTAATAACATTTTACCTGTGCAATTGAAATCATTGGTTTTTCGTATACGCATTTATTTGCGTTTTTGACTGTCTCACCAATCTGGCTGTCCAGTCATTGAAACCTTTTCCCATCCTTTATGACGATTTCTGGGGTACTTGATATTGCAAGTGCAGGTGACCATCTATTTGGCTCTTTGGAATTGTGTTAGCCGTGTGTTACTACCAATTTTCTGTGCTAAATAATTATGTTTTCTGTTATCGTTCAAGGTATTAGCCTTCCCGTATCTCTTTATTGACTGAGGTACCACTTAGTTGCTGGGTATAGTGAAAAAGGACCCAAAAAGTGCTCTAATTAGCTTTGTGCAAGCCCAGAAAAATTTACTGAAATGAGCTCACTAAATTGAGGAAATACCACCAACAAACTCTTCTGTACCTCAATTTAAAATATACAAATGGTGTACTGTTCTTGCAAACCTAGCTCGTCAGAAACATGATTCAGGTGTTCACCATACCAGACAACTTTCTAAATGATGTCTCATCAATTAATAGCTAAGTTGAGTGATGTTATTTTATAAAATCATTGGGCAAACTGAAAATATATACATCTCGAAGACAAAAAGCTCAGACAAGTCTACTTTGGTACTTCATTAAATTTTAATCGCGGTGAAAGACGTGTGCTAAAGCTTGTATATATTTACGTGAAGTCATTTGTTTCAAGTCTGTTTGTCTTCTCACAATCAGCCGTAACTGTTCCTGTGATGGGTTAGTGTGCGAAACATTTTAATGTAACGTATTCAGATGTGTGTGTTCACACGCAAGCAGCTTCAAGTGTTCATGTGTTCAAAGTTGGTTGTTAAAAGGGTTTGCTTAAGCCCTGCCTTATGAGTCGCTTTGCCTTCTAGTCATAAACTGAAGTCGCAAGGGAAGACCACAATGATCGTTTTGATTTAATTGATATGTATAGGTTTTTTCAGATGTATTTACACTGTTAAGAGTGCTGTAGGTACTAGCCTATGTCTCCAGGTTCGATGTATTGGTGCCTTATGTACTGTAATAATGTTTCATGGGCACGCATCTTTAGTGTAAATAAAGGTACTTCAAATTGTTCAGTCTCTCCTTTGTTTTTGTTTGTGAAAGTTATGAGCAGGCACCGGGGCATGCAAGTGTGAATAGCAAAGCAAGTTCAATATATGAATAAAAATCCACTAGCCCAACGAAATGTCAATCATATTTCAATGGCCACTTCTGAAATCTCAATGCCATCTCAACCGGGCCACAACGTACTTTTCAGTGCTGTGACAACAATAACTCAACAACAGGTCAACAGAACTACTACATCGTCAGTTCAATGCATCATCAATGGTAACCCAACAACCATTCAACAAAATGAACACAAGCCCTCTAAGCGCAATGGAATTTCAATGGTAACTTAACAATTATTCAACATTGAGGCACCCAATGGTGTTCCAATTAAATTTCAGTGGCCAATATTCAAGACCACTCAACAATCCGCCCAACAATTCTCCAACAAAATTTCCACAATTCCTCAATGAAAAACTCAACATTGACCAATAATAATTCAATGCCTTCTCAATAATATTTTTTGTACGGGAGCTGTGGGTGTGTTCGGCCTCCACCGGCGGCAAGTTGTCTTCCGCTTACAGTTCCATTTTCCTTCATTGATGATATGAAGCTTATCGCACATTTCACCTTCATTCGCAATTATTTTTGCAACTCAAATTAAAAAGAAACAGCTCATTACCTTTCCTTTCCTTCACACTTTCCTTGGCTTCGTTTCTCATGATTGTCACGAAAAAAAAAATTGAGCCCCATCGGTTTCCCCCGATTCTTCTCGTTCATCGCATGAGGGGTCCCCACTCTGACAACCATCTCTGATGCAATGAGGTAGCATACGAGAGTTTATTGTCGTTATTGGCATGAAGGTATCACGTCACGCCTGTGGTTGAAAAGGTGTTCCACACCCGCCGCCATGGTCGTGAGTGGCGCTGACTAGGACTCCCAAGGCACAAACCGCAATAAGGGATGAAGATGGTAACGTCTTCGAAGGAGACGATGCGCTGTGGTACATCAGATACGTTATTAAGGATAACTTAGGCACGAAATAAAGCGTAGTTCAGACTCAAACAGATCCAGCAACAACAGTTACCTACACAGTACAGTTACCTACAATAGTACCTACACCAGGCATAACGCCTGGTGTAGGTATCTGGGCACGCGGCTCTTATCACATGACAGTGAAAATGCCCTGCCGCGGGCCAGCCTCGCTGCAGCCGGCCTTTTTCATCCATCGCACGCTTGAGAGCAGCACAATAAGAGTGCGCAAGCGCTCCGTCACGTGGTACTTTTTCATATTTCGCGGGCTTTGGAACGCGGAAACAAGGACCACGTGATATATCGTGTTGGAAACAATTTATTCAGAGGTTTCTCAAGGTGCTCTACAACTTTGCGTATCACACTTGGGGTCTGCAGCCAATACTTAAAAAGTTGGTTAATTAAAGATAATTAATCCGTTAGTTAAGGGGAAAAATAAAAAAAAATTGCCTGAGTAACTCAGTGCCAACATTAGGCATTTGGTTCAACTCGCGTCCAGAGTGCCTTTCATATTTAAAACTTTGGCTCAAGTTATGTGGGACAACCTGTATATGTAGAATGACAGTACAAGCCCTAAATTAGAACTGTCTAAATGGGTTGAGAAAAATGCTATACTGGTGAACTACAGAATGGTTTCATGCAGAGCAGACGATTAGAGGATAACATTTTTGTACTAACTCAGTGCCCAGAGATTTCAGTAGCTCAGAATATACCTTTATGGATAGCATTTTTAGATATTAAAGGAACCTATGACAACGTACACAGGGAATTGTTATGGGAGATTCTCAAGCACGAAGGCACAGAGGACGATTTCGTGGAGCTGCTCAGGGATATACATAGACCTAACCAAGCACAAATTGTATGGGAAGGCCGACAATGTGATGACGTGGTGGAATTTCACCTAGGTCCGAAGCAAGGATGTCCTTTGTCTCCATTGTTTTTCACGCTTTATATTAAGGGCATAGAAAGACGACTGAAAAACAATGAATTAGGGTTTAATTTATTCTACATGCTTAATGGGCAAACGGTGCAACAGAAGGTCCCCGGACTAATATATGCGAACGACATAGTGCTACAAGAGGACAATGCAAGAGGTTTACAGAGACTTGTGAATATGTGTGGTAACCAGTGACAAATCTAAGCATTAAGTTTAGCATAGAGAAATTGAGAACTTCGATCTTTAATAAAGAGATGAGCAATTACGTGTGTGAATTCAACAGCAAGTCATACTCATAGTCACGCAATATAAATATATATCGGGGTATGCATAAACGAAGGAATGACTTGCTCAAGCACCCAACAAGATAATCTGAAAATAAAGGGTAAGCGGAATGCAGCATTAACGAAGCACAAAGCACTTTTGGGCCACAATGAATATGAGCTGATGCGTAGAATCTGGAAAAGAACTATGGTGCCAGCGCTAACATTCGCAAATGACACTATGTGCTTACCAAAGATCGGTAAGCCAGTTGGCTTTGGGAGCCCACGGTGAAAGAACAAATGAGGCAGTGCAGAGTGACATGGGTTGCGCTTCTTTTGAAGTCAGAGAAACGCAGAGCAAAATTAGTGTTAAACAATGACTCAGGAACGTGGATGAAAATAAATGGGTGGCAAACGTGCACAAGCATTTGTATTTGAAAAGCGTGGATACAGACGGGAGAAAGAGGTCAAGAGAGTCGGCAACAAAATACAGGGTAATTGAAAGCCGCAACAAGACAACTAGGAATAATCAAATATGAAGTGAGAGCAACAGACACAGTGAATTGGATGCAAAGAACGGAAACAAGAAAGACCACGAAGATTTACAAGAATGAGAAGAAAGAAATTAGAAGGGTAAATCTGTACGATAACACAAAGGGCAGTGTCTTGCTATTTGAGCCTCAAGCTGTGCCTAAGGGTAAAAACATACTGGAGCAAAGCTTCGCAACAAGATGAGGCATGTGTCTGCTGCAGCAAAGTTCCGAAGACCACTCAGCGCATCCTAATGGAAGGTGAAGGTATTCACCCAGCAAGACCCGTAGACGCTCTTGGGTTTAAAGTGGACTGAAACATCAGCCGGTCAGCAGCCGAGATAAGCAAGATACGTTTAGAGTATTGGTGGAAAAAAAGCAGGGAAGAAACTGATACGGCCGGAGCCCTTACGTGCATGAGCAGTGGTAGAAGGCAGAGAAGTGTTGAGGAAGAGAAAAAAAAAAGATAAAGGAGACGTATACAAAAATCCTAGAATGAAAAACATGCAAAACATATTTGATTAACTCAAGCCGGCTCGCTGACTATTTGTTACCACCCCGTTTCAAAGGGTATGCCAATAAATCATCATCATTGAAAGTGGATGGAGGAACAGCTGCTCCTGTAGCTCAATTGATAGAACATTACACGCGTCAAGTAGAGGTTCGTTCACCTCCCACCGGTGGCAAGCCCTTTTTACAATGCAGCTGTTCAGGGGAGTTTCGCGGCCGTTTTCGTGAGGCGGCGTGCTCGGTATCAATCAGCAACACAACCTCCGCCGGAGTCCCAAATTTTTGCTTGGAAGCGTAATTATCAACGGCTACAAAACAATATTACCTCGCGTGCACATTACACGAATACAAAACACCTTCACTGCGCAGTTTTTTATATTGCCAGTGACCAGTCCTTTTTGTTTCTCCCGTCGTGTTTTACCGGCTTCACGTAAGAGGTTAGGTATGTTGTACGGCTGCAGTGGTAAACAGCAGCCAGCAACGAAGTCTTCGTGGGAGCCCAGAGTCGGTGGTGAATCATCACGAAGAACAACCGCCAAATAGACACCTAGTACTTCCGACGGGTGTGAGAACGCGCTTATCAGATTGGCTATTTTTGATGTAGCAGTCGCTCAGATTGGCATACATCTGCGAATGATATTTCTTTCCCATTTATTTGCTTTGTCTTCATTAAGAATATGCAGCTGATCGCAAATTTAATCCTCTTTCATAAATATTTCTACAGTTCCTTTTTTTTTTTAAAGAACAATTCGTTTCCCCTATGCTTTCCTGGTCTTCAGTGTCTGTTACATGCTCGTGTCAAAGCCGCTAATTCATTTGACGAGATTTAAGAGTACCTTAAGCATAGCGATAGCCAGAACGATCAAGGAAAAAATGCAGCAGCACTGCTGCTTGCGAATGACGTATATATTTGTGCTGGGTGATACTTAAGTGTGCGTATGACTCAGGACGTTAAGGAATTTAGCGGCAGCGAAATAGCGTCATGAATAGATTAAGAAAGTGTTCAAACGCAGCTGGTACCTCGTGCTATAAAAAAAAAAGACAGACAACGTCGACGATGATCGTCAACGTATAAGCGAATAGCGAATAGCTTGCAGAAATATATTCGTTTTGTTTAAGAAAAAACATGATGCGCTTGACGGCACATATTTGCTGTGGTGAGGATATCTGGGTAGATTATGTTGTTTCGTCGCGTAATTCCATAGAGAACAGAGCCATTCACCAGCACATCCGTAGCGGTATATAGCAAAGGTGGCTATAACACGTGCTAGCCGATTCGTCGTGCATGTGTGTTGATTCCAATGGTGCTAGCGCCGGCGTAGAAGGGTACTGCCGTCCTCCTCTCCAGCCACCTTCAACTGCACGGCGAGGAGGGCTGTCACTCTCGAGCGCCCCACCACGGCATCGCGCTACCGCACGTGCGTGTAGCTGGCGTTCGCCGACAATCGCGCGCCACGCATCTCGCTTGCGCAAGAGCCCGCGACCTTTCCATTGGCGGGGGTGCAAGTCTAACCACCCCGAAAACGGGCGAAAGAGCCAAATAAAAGCTGAATTCCCTTGGGAAAAGTTGCTCGCGATCGGTGCATAGTTTTGAGGCAACGCGACGGTTCTGCAGCAACCCATGATCCGACAATGTCGAAACTACAGACGTTTCAGAGGGCCTCCGCGCATTTACGCAGGCTAACGGCAGCAAATAATGCACTCCCGCAAGGTCTCTGCAACTGACCATTCTTGGAACACCTTCTTGGAACAAACTGTACCTAGCCATTACCCTACCGTGGAGCGAAGAGTCTCAGTGCTTCTGCCGTCATCACTTGTCCTCTTCACATTTAAAAAGGGGAAAATCGAAAGCTAAAAAAAAAAGCAGCATAATGTCGGAGCAGTGGCTAGTGCGAACTACGCGCTAACATCAAATCTATAATGAATTATAACGACGTTGATCTTTAGTTTTCTTAACTGGTGACGTACGTGAGGTACATGACGCAGATGAATGTCTTCAGGAACTAAAACACAGCATAGCTACGCTGGACAGTTATTATCAAAGCAGTACATCGCCCAGGCGTAGATATTTTCCCTGAGCGTGAGACGGGGGCGAGCTGCCACGTCTATAGACGGCTGATCGCAGGCAGAGCATTTAGCTCACAAAATCGTGGAATTCGTCAATAATGTTCGATGAATGTCACATAATGCGAATAGTGCATAGCTGTGTCGTGGAGCCCTGTATATCAATGGGGGAAATGTGTTGAAGTATTAGCTGTAAATCACTGCAAAAGTTAAGTCGAACCTCATAGGGCGTTGCGTAAGCAAATTATGTAATATATTATGCAAAATTTCAGCCATAAACAATTACAAAAATTTGCTATTCGAATAATAAACTGACCGCGTCATGCTTTAAAGAAGCACTGATATGACATTTCCGACTTACCATATTGGGTAAAACGAAGGTCCAGGAAAAGCACGGGAAACCTGAAAGCGCCCTAAATAATTTTTTGTAATCAGCATTCAGCGTTTTCAGTTCAAATCGAGAAAAACTGACAAAACGTTCAACGATTTTTTTCCCTGCCATTCGGTTTCAACCACAAATGGTCAATGAAAGCAAATTGGTGCTAGGGTGCTCAGAGGGGGTGGGGAACCCTGGCCCGGGTTCTCTCACAATTCGCGTTGTGACCACTCCGGTAGATGAAATGGACAAGTTGACAAACGCAACGCGGGATCGCACCTATTTCTTTTTCTATATTACTAATCATTGGGGCTCGGCAGCCTCGTAATGTTATAAATAAAGGCTCTTTCTCTTTCTGTTGTTCGAATACCAAATACCTTCACAGCTAACTGCTGCATAAGCACATCGCTGTATGATGTTTTAGTCTTGTTACACTGCTTCTTAAAAACATTGTTATTCTGTGTATTGTATACAACAGCGGTGTTAATGAGCATATACACACACACAAAAAAAATGGTAAGCTGTATGAAAAAGAAAAAAGAAGCCCTCGAGTAGAGCTGGTCAAAGTTCATGCGGGAAGAAATATATTCCCCGAAAAAATTTTCCGGGGGAAATGAAGACCGACAACGCTGAACCCTAACTGTTGTGCCTGTTTTTACGAGTCAGATTTGGTTCCGATACCCAGAAGGAAGATGCGTCATTGCGTGATGATAGATTGACTCCCTCCGCTCCTGCGATCACAGCGTCTGCCACACGCGAGCTCAGGAAGAAGAAAGGCGTGCAGCCATGGAGGAAGGAAAAAAAAAAACGAGGAGAGGCCCTACCCCCTCCACGCGCTAGCAGAAAATTGCAGAGGAAGTCACGTAGTATTTTTCCGCTGTAGCGGCATGTTGCCGGGGCCCAATGGTGGTTTAGCTGCGGTGACGTGTGCTCATGGGTGTGCTGCCCCGTAGGTCTCGTAGGCGTCAAGTGGGCAGGATTGCGTTAGTCTCCGTGTTTTGTTCCGCTGTTTTATCTAGACAGTGACCTGGCTGTTGTGGCCTGGAGGAAGTAAGAAGCCTTCGCTTAGTTTCTCCTTCCTCCATGCGAACATTACTCTTTCTAATTCTTTTTTTTTATCAGCAACGTCATCGTACCTAGCCTCCCTGCTGCACGACGAAACCAAGTATTGCACAGTGTCATGACGTAAGGATAACGTCGATGGCACCAGGTTCGACGTTTCGAGACAAACTTTTGTATCAAATTAGCACATCTGACAAGTGTTTTCTATCGTTCGTACTTGCTGGGAGTCATCCGTTCACGTGCAACAAGTGTGTGGTAGAGGTTTTACGACTTCGAAAATATGCGTCAGCATTCTATGAGTCATCCGTTTATGTGCGAGATGTGTACGGTAGAGTCTTCACGACTTCGAAAATATGCGTCAGCATTCTATGAGTCATCCGTTTATGTGCGAGATGTGTACGGTAGAGGCTTCACGACTTCGAAAATATGCGTCGGTATTCGAAGTCCCGTGCACTAAGCATAAACGTCATTAGAGCGGTTGCGCTGGTAGAAAATGCCCCCCTCCCCCACCACGCAAAAACAACTCAAACAGTAACTTCTCATTTTCTCACTCTTCACATGGAACGCATGTGCGAGCGAGTTTTAAGATAACAAGAAAGGTGGTTACCGTTAAGCTTTTGTACGATTTGGAATCTGGGTATGTTCAGATAAGGAGAGACTGAGGGGTCCCCGACTATATTTAGTTTTCAGCGAAATTTTTTTATGAGGTGGGAAAATGTCTCTGTAGAAATGTATCAATCCTCGTTTTGCAAAACTTAACATGGAGTTCATTTTTTTAAGAATCGTATTTAACTAAAGGTGGAAAAGAGCGTTTTAATGACTTGCAGATTTTACAAGTACAAAAGCCTGTCAGTCTAAAATTAACGCATTGTATCCCCCCAAATTGCTTTTTCGGTAAATCTGAGCCATTAGTACTATTGGCCCCTGATAAGCTGAATTTATGTCACCCACAGACATTGGTTTTTGAGCAACTGCCTCTGACTGACTCCGAAATTAGGGTTATTTTTGGGTCACTTTAGCAAGGCAATGAAGCTGAAAATTATTCCTCGCACCCCCCCCCCCCCCAGAAAAAAATAAAAAAATAAAAAAAGTATGTGCAGCTACACCGCTCATTTATTTCCTTATAAAATCCTAAAATTGCAGAAATTGCAGAACTAGCGAAAATTGCTACATTTAGACACATTTTTTTTAATAATCATCGCCGACTTTTATAAAAAGTTTATAAATACCCATCCAGGACAGGCAAATATATTTCGGCAGAAACGTGTTGCATTATTTTATTCTAAGGGAGAAATTTTGAGCCTATCTTAAGACCACTGTATGGTCATCCCAACGACGTGTCTCGTTCTAATAATAAAATAAGAATCACACTGATCTTGAATTTTGGACTAATTATTTGTGTTGCAGTAAAGAAGGGTGACTCAGATTGTCTCTTTCTTTGCCCCTTTTCAGCAATTAAATGCGTTGAGCTTGACTTTTCAAGGCTCCTGCATCCGTATTCCTACCACGGTACACGTTGAGGTAGCAAGCACGCGAGAGCGCGTACAGCAAGTGTTTTACGACTAGTCGGGGGAACCTATTTCCGGCATTGATCTCGAACTACATCTGCTATCTGAAATGCTCCCCGTGTACATGAAAGTTGCACAAGCCTAGCGGGAAAGCGCGATGATGCCAGTGCAGCAGATGAGCCAGCTGAGTATGTTCAGATAAGGACCGTCGCAAAACAGGTCCAGAATATTTTTTTTCACCTAACTTTTCTTTTTAGATTAGGTATAAAAACCCTTAAACACCGCGGAACTCGCCAACGTAATTTTTTTCTCACGCACAAGACATCTAACCGAGACAAGGTGCAAAAAATCCCGTTATGGAGTCGCAAAGCATTGCAAACTTTAAAAGCACATGGTATAAAGAACGCAGTTTTCTACACGTTAGCCCTATTACTCCACATCTATACCACCGTTCGCACGGAATTAAGGCAAACTGAATTTAATATCATATTAACAAGCTGCGGAAAAAAAAACCACAGCGAACTTTCTTTATTTGAAAGACAAGACGGAAATTGGGGGTTTTAAAACCAATTTTAATGGTAGTTTACTAACTCTAAGTATTTTACGTGCTTGTATGGAACGCATCTCACAATACGATTTCTTCGGACAGGACTGCAATATTCAGGAGAACAGCCCTCGGTGACCCCAGCAACATAAATAAAACCTGCGCCGCTAAGCTTAAGACCAACAAGGAAACAATTATGCTTCTCATTCGAGCGTTCTTGAGAGAATTATTCAGTGCATAAAATGAGACACAAACTTGTTGCATTATGATGGGAGAAAAGAACAAAAAAATTGCGCCGTCAGCTACCGCAGCTGTTTGTGCAGACCTCACTGTCTCACACTGCCCTTGCCCACGACCTGGCGGAATGTGACGTGGGAGGGCTAGTAATCAATCGGGCAAAACTTGCTTGCCCAACTGATTATTATCCGTTGTGGATAACGCAGATAAACTCTTTCATAAATCCTAAACCTGAAGCTGTGATTATTGCGCTTTCATATTACTCCCCACAAACTCCCTTTCAACCCAGGTAGCGAATGATAAATTAGTCAACCTCCATTAGCCTCGTGATATCTTATAGATAACCCCATATTACGATAATGCTCGGGTTGCCTGCTCATTATTGTAACCAAGTCCAGCCACCATAAAGTTCGTTGCTTTATAAACAAAACCAGCATAGGTACGCCGTTGACCATGGTAATTAGTTATACCATTGAACAGTGAAGCGGATCAAAATTCCTAGTCTACATCAAATACTTTTATTATTAATTGAGTATAGCAACACATTTCTGAAAGAAGTTCATCAAGAGAAGGTCCTCAAGTAATTTTGCAGAAGTTGGAAATTTTTTATATGGCCCCTCACCAGGTCTGGCCATTTTGAGCTGACATGCGCAGAGCATACATTGCGCGATAACAATCCAGTCTGCAAAGTATCACATGACTAGGCGCCGCGTAAAGGCCTGAAATTTCAATCCGAACGCCGTTTCCCAGTAAACTCGCGGCGAATCCGCCCGGAGAGGAACGGCTACGTAGTCGAGCTCCTGTGCCTACGTAATCGTGTCGGCACTGTGACGTCGTTCGTGGTTACACGTGACTTCGATAATTATTCAAGATAACATCTGTTATCTGTGTGATATGTTGCTTGAGTTGACGAATTGAAGTTTAGAGAAATGATAAAACACACTAACGGAATGTCTGCGTGTTTTTTGTTTTACTTCGCACCGAAGCAAGAGATATGTACTTCCGCTTCGTCTCCTTGCTCCCACGGTCGTGCGGTCACGTGCGCAGCAGTGGCGTCGCCAGAAATGTCGTTCGAGGGGGGGGGGGGGGGGGGGGCTCACTTTGCAGCTCGGCCTCCTCCTTATAGAAACTGCCGAGGGATCAAATAAATTAAACATTATTGATGACTGGGTTCGCGGAACAGCAATATTTCTATCTCGGCTATCAATGAGCTGATTCAAAATTTTCTTCCGGCACAACGCTCCCTAGAGGACACGTAACAACTTCCAGCCTATAACGAAAATGTGCTACGGGGCCTGGTGAGGGGCCCTCTAAAAGAAAAAACAAGGCACAAACCTTACTTTTCACGCATTTTTGTCTAATTTATAATCCACTTTCTAGCAGAAGCAAGAAATTGGTGAGCACATTCTACTACGATTTGATTGCATTTATGAATGCGCACAAACGTTTTTGCGATCGCCAAAATAGAAAGCAAAAATGGCCGCCCGCTCCCGATGGTTTGAAGATAGATAGATAAATTTTATTAAAAGAATAATCGGAAAAACCGCTAATGGTCGGGGCCCTTAGTCCAGGGCTCCGCTGGCTCTTGCCATCTTCTCAGCTCTCTTTATCAGCTTCAGCTGGTCGTCGAGGGCCGTGCTGGACAGCAGTGCCTCCCATTGCTCCCTCGTTGTGTTCGTGTCTGGGTGTTCTATGTTGCCACTTTCGAGACGTTCCCCGCCGCTCACGAACACACTGCGCCACAGGACGGGAAGGATGGCAACTATATTTTTGTTTTCGAAGCAGTTCGCTTTTTCTCCCAGCAGGTGATTTTTGAATACGCTCCAAAATTTTTGCGGTCGTCAACGTAGAAAGCCAAACGGTCGCTAGCTATTGATCGTTTAAAAAGCCACTTTTCAGACCTTTCCCGCCGCTCACGAACACACTGCGCCAATGGACGGGAACGAGGGCAACTATATTTTTGTTTTCTAAGCAGTTCGCTTTTTCCCCCAGGAGGTGATTTTTAATACGCTCCACAAATTTTGTCAAGGTCAACGCAGAAAGCAAAAATGGCCGCCCGCTATCGATGGTTTGAAAAGCCACTTTCGATACCTTCCTCTCCGCTCACGAACACACTGCGCCACAGGACGGGAAGGAGCGCAAAGACATTTTTGTTTCCTAAGCAGTTCGCTTTTTCCCCCAGGAGGTGATTTTTGAATGCGCTCAAAAAATTTTGCCATCGTCAACGTAGAAAGCCAAAATGGTAGCCCGCTATCGATGGTTGAAAAAGCCACTTTCAACACCTTTCCCGCCGCAAACGAACACACTGCACCAATGGACGGGAAGGAGGGCAACTATATTTTTGTTTTCTAAACAGTTCGCTTTTCCCACCAGGCGGTGATTTTTGAATGTGCTCAAAACATTTTGCGATCGTCAACGTATAGAAAGCCAAAATGGTCGCCCGCTATCGAAGGTTTGAAAAGCAACTTTCGAGAGCTTCCCTGCCGCTCACGAACACTGCGCCACAGGACAAGAAAGAGGGCAACTATATTTTTGTGTCCTAAGAAGTTCGCTTTTTCTCCCAGGAAGAGATTTTTGAATGCGCTCCAAAATTTTTGCGATCGTGAAGGTAGAAAGCCAAAATGATCACCCGCTATCGATGGTTTGAAAAGCCACATTCCATACCTTCCCCGCCGCTCACGAACACACTGCGCCACAGGACGGGAACGAGGCCAACTATATCTCTCGTTTCTAAGCTGTTTTTTTTTTCCGGCGGTGATTTTTGAATGCCCTCCAAAATTTTTGCGATCGTCAACGTAGAAAGCAAAAATGGCTGCCCGCTATCCATGTTTGAAAAGCCACTTTCGAGACCTTCGCCGCCGCTCACGAACACACTGCGCCAATGGACGGGAAGGACGGCAACTATAGTTCTGTTTTCTAAGCAGTTCGCTTTTCCCACCAGGCGGTGATTTTTGAATGCGCTGAAAACATTTTGCGATCGTCAACACAGAAAGCCAAAATGGTCGCCCGCTATCGATGGTTTGAAAAGCCACTTTCGAGAGCTTCCCTGCCGCTAACGAACACACTGCGCCACAGGACGGGAAAGAGGGCAACTATATTTTTGTTTTCTAAGCAGTTCGCTTTTCCCACCAGGCGGTCATTTTTGAATGCGCTCCAAAATTTTTGCGATCGTCAACGTAGAAAGCCAAAATGGTCGCCCACTATCAATGGTTTGAAAAGCCACTTTCGAGAGTTTCCCCGCCGCTCACCAACACACTGCGCCACCGGACGGGAACGAGGGCAACTATATTTTTATTTTATAAGCAGTTCACTTTTCCCACCACGCGGAGATTTTTAAATGCGCTCAAAACATTTTCGATCGTCAACGTAGAAAGCAAAAATGGCCGCCCGCTATCGATCGCTTGAAAGGCCACTTTCTTGAGCTTCCCTGCTGCTCAAGAACAGACTGCGCCACAGGACGGGAAAGAAGGCAACTAAATTTTTGTTTTCTAAGCAGTTTACTTTTCCCACCAGGCGCTGATTTTTTAATGCGCTCAAAAAATTTTTCGATCGTCAACGTAGAAAGCCAAAATGGTCGCCCGCTATCGATGGTTAAAAAAGTCACTTTCCTAACCTCCCCCGCCGCTCACGAACACACTGCGGCAATGGACGGGAAGGAGGGCAACTATATTTTTGTTTTCTAAGCAGTTCGCTTTTTCCCCCAGGAGATGATTTTTTATTGCGCTCCAAAATTTTTGCGATCGTCAACGTAGAAAGCCAGAATGGTCGGCCGCTATCGATGCTTTGAATAGCCACTTTCGAGAGCTTCCCCGCCGCTCACGAACTCACTGCGCCACAGGACAAGAAAGAGGGCAATATATTGTTACGGTGAAGGGAACGAAGAAGTTGAATTGGACTAGACGAAGACGAAGTCTGGCAGTTGCCTGAACGCCATATACGCCAGTTGTAAGTATACGTTATTTGACACTCGTGGGCCTGCTTTCTTCCTGCAACATTTTGGTGGAGGTGCGGGGTACAATCACGGAACTTCGCAGCGGGCGTCATCTACCTGCCGCCACAATGGCAAATCAACTGACACAAGCGACAACGCCTCAGCAGCCCGTGCCAACGGTCATCCTCACTCATCCGCGGACCCAGGGACATTTTGTGGCACGGACAACGCCGACGTCGAGGACTGGCTTACGATGTACGAACGAGTGTGCGACAACAGGTGGGATCCAACAATGATGCTAGCAAACGTGATATTTTACCTAAGAGGAACTGCGAGGCAATGGTACGACACACACGAAGCTGACCTAACGAGCTGGGATTTCTGCAAAGACAAAATGCGAGACCTGTTTGGCAGACCTGTCGGTCGTCAGCTGGCGGCAGAAAAAGAACTTGCGTGTCGCGCTCAAACGTCCACGGAGTCCTATGTCGTCTACATACAGGATGTGCTGGCCCTCTGTCGCAAGGCTGATAACAACATGACCGAGGCAGACAAGATTGGTCACATATAGAAAGGTATTGCAGACGATGCCTTCAATCTCCTGATGTGCAAGGATTCTGCCACTGTGGATGCAATTATAAAGGAGTGCCGGCGCTTCGAACAAGAGAAGGGCCGCCGCGTCGCTCAAACTTTCGACCGATTGCCCAATATCGCCGCGACATCTTCTTGCGAAGACCCGCCGCGCTTCGTTCAGCCCACAGGACCGGAAGAAATCACGCGCATCGTTCGCCTTGAGCTTGAGGCCATGGCTCCGGCTCCAGTTCGTTCTGACTGTCGGGAAAGCGTGCCCGCTATCTCCCTTATACAAGCGGTCGTTCGGGAGGAAATAGCAAGTTTGGGCATTCCATCTCTCTGCTAGGTCCGCCATACAAACACCTACCAGATTTCTCCGGCCGCTCGCTCCCAGACGCAAAGCTTTCCGCCCCCTCGTCGCAACCCAGCTGACTGGCGCACAGTGGATGATAAACCTATCTGTTTTAATTGTTCCGGTATTGGACACATCGCCCGTCATTGCCGCAACCACTGGTCGTCGCCTCCTCGGTGGTCGTCTCCGAGTCACTACCGCAAGTACCAGACAATCGTACTTTCTCGCCCTATACGCCGACTAGGAATATCAACGCCGACAGTGCTCCACCAAGATCCAGCCGCTCCCCGTCTCCGCAAGGTCGTAGGTCCCATTCGTCTCTCGTTCACCGCTCTTCGTCCCCTTCTGCAACCGGTCGCTTCGCTTCGGGAAACTAGGCGGTGCAGCTCCCGGAGGTGAAGCTGCAACTCCGACCCGGCCCACAAATCCTCTGTTGACCCTGCCTACATGTGGAAACCTACTGGACATTGAAGTTGATGGCGTTCCTGTTAGATCTTTCGTTGACACAGGAGCGCAGCTTTCAGTTATGAGCGCTGCTCTCCGCCGAAGGCTCAAAAAGGTTCTGACACCCGCCGTACCGTGCACTGTGCGAGTCGCCGATGGGAGTACTTCACCTGTCCTTGGAATGTGCACTGCACGTGTGACCATTGGGGGCCATTATGCCATTGTTCTATTTATCGTCCTTGAACACTGTCCACACGGCCTAATTCTCGGCCTCGACTTCCTTTCGAAACACTCTACCCAAATTGAGTGCTCCGCAGGTGTTGTACAGTTGGATCTGCCGCTTCCTGCCGACGCAACAACTTGTGTTTCACACCGCTTATGTTCTGCTGAGTTTGCAAGGCTGTCTCCACAGGCGGCTACAAATGTCCTCCTGACGCCCTGTCCTCCCGTACCTGATGGCGAGTACGTCGTGTCGCTGCTTACTGACGTGGTTTTGTCGCGCAATATTGCCCTACCGAGCACCTTAATCCGGATCCGCGAAAACTGCGCCCGCGTGCCCATCCTCAATTTTGGATTTTCGTCGCATGTGCTGCCACACGGTATCGCCATAGCGCATATCACTCCTTTGGAAGAATTTGAGATTTCTTCTTTGACCTCTGAATCCTTCGTCAGTACCAACGGACCTTTGTCACCCACTCCTCCGTACTCGACGCCTGCGGACGATGTTTCTAAGATGATCACCCCTGACCTTCCTTCCGAGCAAGCAACAGCTCTTCATCACCTCCTGTCATCTTTTCGGGACATCTTTGATTTGGACGACCGTCCACTTGGCCAGACATCTGTTGTCACGCATCGCATCAAGACCGGTGACGCCAGCCCCATTCATAGGCGGCCATATCGTGCCTCCGCAACAGAAAGGGCCATCATACAGAAAGAAGTAGACAGGATGATGGACAAGGACATCATCGAACCTTCCAGTAGCCCGCGGGCATCACCGGTTGTCTTAGTAAAGAAAAAACACAACTCGTGGCGCTTCTGCGTTGACTACCGTCACCTCAACAGGATAACAAAGAAGGATGTTTATCTCCTGCCTCGCATTGATGACGCTCTTGACTGCCTTCACGGATCCCAATACTTTTCATCAATTGACCTCCGCTCCGGCTATTGGCAGATTAGCGTCGATGAGATGGACCGCGAGAAAACCGCCTTCGTCACACCGGACGGTCTGTACCAATTTAAAGTCATGCCGTTTGGATTATGCAATGCGCCAGCTACATTCGAGCGCATGATGGACTCTCTCTTGCGCGGCTTGAAGTGGTCTACATGCCTCTGTTACCTCGACGATGTGATTGTGTTTTCGCCGAACTTTGAGAGCCACCTGCGGCGCCTCACAACCATACTCTCCGTGTTTCGCAGGGCTGGCCTTCAGCTAAACTCCTCCAAGTGCCATTTCGGTCGCCGTGAAATTAACATGCTCGGCCATCTCGTAAACGCCGCCGGAATCCAACCTGATCCACAGAAAGTTCGCGCCGTGCGAAATTTTCCTGTACCTTGTTCAACAAACGATGTTCGTAGTTTTCTGGGCTTATGCTCTTATTTCCGGCGATTTGTGAAAAATTTTGCCAACATCGCTCACCCTCTCACTGACCTTCTTAAGAAAGATGTCTCTTTATCTTGGGGACCCCTGCAGGAGAAAGCGTTCTTTACCTTGATTGAGCGGCTTACAACTTCCCCAATTCTGTCGCACTTTGACCCTTCTGCGCCCGCTGAAGTACGAACTGACGCGAGTGGTCATGGCATCGGCGCTGTTCTCGCTCAGCGTCAACAGGGCCAAGACCGTGTCATCGCTTACGCTAGCCGCCTTCTTTCCACGCCCGAGCGAAATTACTCCATTACTGAGAGAGAATGTCTCGCGCTCGTATGTGCGGTCGCGAAATTTCGGCCGTACCTTTTCGGTCGGAGCTTCTGCGTCGTAAACGATCATCACGCCCTCTGCTGGCTCTTCTCTTTGAAGGACCCAACTGGACGACTTGCACGTTGGGCATTGCGTCTACAGGAATATACATCTTCTATTATGTATAAGTCAGGGCGCCTGCATAAAGACGCTGACTGCCTGTCCCGCAATCCCATGGATCAACCGGACGATACCGATGCAGACTCGGACATCAGTGTTCTATCCATCTACGGCTTCCTCCATATTGGCGACGAGCAGCGCAAAGATCCTGTTATTCGAACACTTATGGAACGCCTAAGCTCCTCGCCCAATGACCGTCCCTCCGCATGTTCACCTTGCGCGATGGAACTTTATACCGTCGTAGCGTTCGTCCTGACGGCCCGGTGCTCCTCCTAGTCGTTCTCAAGCACCTTCGACTAGCCGTGCTCCAGGAACTTCACGACGCTCCTACTGCTGGACATCTGGGCATCACTCGTACATACGACCGCCTGCGGCGCCACTTCTTCTGGCCCGGCATTTATCGCTCTGTGCGCCGTTATGTCTCTTCTTGCGACCTGTGTCAGCGCCGGAAGACTCCTGCTACGCCTCCCGCTGGTTTACTTCAACCAATTGATATCCCCACAGAGCCTTTCCTTCGTGTGGGCCTAGACCTCCTTGGCCCCTTTCCAATTTCTATCAAAGGCAACAAATGGATTGCTGTAGCAACCGATTCTGCCACGAGATATGCCATCGCACGAGCGCTACCAACCAGCTGCGCTACAGATGTCGCAGACTTCTTACTATACTACTTCATCCTGCACCACGGCGCCCCTCGCCAGTTGCTGACGGATCGCGGCCGCTACTTTTTATCGAAGGTCGTCGATGACCTGCTCCGCTCCTGCACTACAGAACACCAGATTGCTACCGCGTACCACCCTCAAACGAACGGCCTCACCGAGCGACTATACCGCACGTTAACTGAAATGCTGGCAATGTACGTTTCCGACGATCACCGTGACTGAGACGTCGCTTTACCATACATCACTTTCGCATACAACTCGTCCCGTCACTACACTGCCGGATTTTCACCATTTTACCTTTTGTATGGCCGCGACCCCACCTTGCCCTTTGACACGTTGCTACCTTCCGCAGTACAATCACCCAGCACTGGTTACGCTCGCGATGCTATTGACTTAGCCGCCCAGGCCCGAGATGTCGTCCGTCCTCGCCTCACAGTCTCGCAAGCTTCTCAAAAGCGACGCTACGACCTTCGGCACCGAGACTACCATCTTTCACCTGGTTCCCTTGTCCATCTCTGGACGCCTTCACGTCGCGTCGGCTTGTCGGAAAAACTACTTTCCCGGTATTCTGGTCCGTACCAGATCTTACGCCAACTGTCCGACGTGACATACGAGATCGCCCCAGTCGGTCAGCCTTCAGTGCATCGCAACGTCACCAGCGATGTTGTTCACGTCGCCAGGCTTACGCCTTATGTCCCCCCATTAACTGAGGCTCTATAACATGCACCGGGACGGAGCTACTCCACCGGGAGTGTGATGTTACGGTGAAGGGAACGAAGAAGTTGGATTGGACAAGACGAAGACGAAGCCTGGCAGTTGCCTGAACACCATATACGCCAGTTGTAAATATACGTTATTTGATACTCGTGGGCCTGCTTCTTCCTGCAACAATATTTTTGTTTCCTAAGCAGTTCGCTTTTTCCCCCAGGAGGAGATTTTAGAATGCGCTCCAAAATTTTTGCGATGGTCAACGTAGAAAGCGAAAGTGAACGCCCGCTATCGATGGTTTGAAAAGCGACTTTCGAGAGCTTCCCCGCCGCTCACGAACACACTGTGCGCCACAGGACAAGAAAGAGGTCAACTATATTTTTGTTTTCTAAGCAGTTCGCTTTTAACCCAAGGAGGTGATTTTTAATGCGCTCCAAAATTTTTGCGATCGTCAACGTAGAAAGGCAAAATGGGTCGCCCGCTATCGATGGTTTGAAAAGCCACTTTCCATACCTTCCCCGCCGCTCACGAACACACTGCACCGCAGGATGGGAAGGAGGGCAAAAATATTTTTGTTTTCTAAGCAGTTCGCTTCCCCCCCCCCCGGCGGTGATTTTTGAATGCCCTAAAAATTTTTGCGATTGTCAACGTATAAAGCAAAAATAGCCGCCCGCTATCGATGGTTTGAAAGGCAATTTTCGAGGCCTTCCTCGCCGCTCACGAACCCACCGCGTCACAGGACGGGAAGGAGGTCAACTATATTTTTGTTTTCTAAGCTGTTTTTTTTTTAGGCGGTGATTTTTGAATGCCCTCCAAAAATTTTTGTGATCGTCAACGTAGAAAGCAAAAATGGCCGCCCGCTATCGATGTTTCAAAAGCCACTTTCGAGACCTTCCTCCCCGCTCACGAACACACTGCGCCCCAGGATGGGAAGGAGGGCAATGATATTTTGTTTTCTAAACAGTTCGCTTTTCCCACCAGGCGGTGACTTTTTGAATGCGCTCAAAACTTTTTGAGATCGTCAACGCAGAAAGCAAAAATTGTCGCCCGCTATCCATGGTTTGCAGAGCCACTTTCGAGAGCTTCCCCGCCGCTCACGAACACACTGGGCCAATGGATGGGAAGGAGGGCAACTATATTTTTCTTTCTAAGCTGTTCACATTTTACCCAGGAGGTGATTTTTGAATGCGCTCCAAAATTTTTGCGATCGTCAACGTAGAAAGCCAAAATGGTCGCCCGTATCGATGGTTTGAAAAGCCACTTTCGAGAGCTTCCCCGCCGCTCACGAACACACTGCGCCACAGGACAAAAAAGAGGGGAACCATATTTTTGTTTTCTAAGCAGTTCGCTTTTAACCCCAGGAGGTGATTTTTAATGCGCTCCAAATTTTTGCGATCGTCAACGTAGAAAGGCAAAATGCGTCGCCCACTATCAATGGTTTGAAAAGCCACTTTCGAGAGCTTCCCCGCCGCTCATGAATACGATGCGCCACAGGATGGGAAGGAGGGCAACGATATTTTTGTTTTCTAAGCAGTTCGCTTTTTCCGCCAGGAGGAGATTTTTCAATGCCCTCCAAAA
Organism: Dermacentor andersoni; assembly: GCF_023375885.2. Classification (NCBI taxonomy): domain Eukaryota; kingdom Metazoa; phylum Arthropoda; class Arachnida; order Ixodida; family Ixodidae; genus Dermacentor; species Dermacentor andersoni. The sequence continues at coordinate 66,286,112 of NC_092814.1, forward strand.
TTTTTGAGATCGCCAACGTAGAAAGTAAAAATGGCAGCCCGCTATCATTTGTTTCAAAGGCACTTTCGAGACCTTCTCCGCCGCTCATGAACCCACCACGTCACAGGACGGGAAGGAGGTCAACTATATTTTTGTTTTCTAAGCTGTTTTTTTTTTCAGGCGGTGATTTTTGAATGCCCTCCAAAATTTTTGCGATCGTCAACGTAGAAAGCAAAAATCGCCGCCCGCTATCGATGCTTTGAAAAGCCACTTTCGAGATCTTCACCGCCGCTCATGAACACACTGCGCCACAGGACGGGAAGAAGGGCAAATAAATTTTTCTTTTCTAAGCATGTCAATTTTTCCCCAGGCGGTGATTTTTAATGCGCTCCAAAATTTCTGCGATCGTCAATGTAGAAAGCAAAAGTGCCCGCCTGTTATCGATGTTTTAAAAAGCCACTTTCGAGACCTTCCCTGCCACTCACGAACACACTGCACCACAGGACGGCAAGCAGGGTAACTATATTTTTGTTTTCTAAGCAGTTCTCTTTATTTCCCCAGGCCTTGATTTTTTAGTGCACTCCAAATTTTGCGTTCCTTAACGTAGAAAGCAGAAATGGCTGCCCTCTATCGATGGTTATAAAGGGCACTTTCGAAACCTTCCCCGCCGCTCACGAACACACTGCGCTACGGGACAGGAAGGAGGGCTACTATATTTTTTTTTTCTAAGCAGTTCGGTTTTTCTCCCCAGGCTGTGATTTTTTAATTGCCTCTAAAATTTTTGCGATCGTCAACGTTGAAAGCAAAAATGGCCGCCCGCTATCGATCGCTGGAAAGGCCACTTTCGAGAGCTTCCCCGCCGCTCACGAACACACTGCGCCACAGGACGGAAAGGAGGGTAACTTTATTTTAGTTTTCTAAGAAGTTTGCTTTTTTGCCCCAGGCGGTGATTTTTGAATGCCCTTCAAAATTTGGCGATCGTCAGCGTAGAAAGCAAAAATGGCCGCCCGCTATCGATGCTTTGAAAAGCCACTATCGAGAACTTTCCCGGCGGTCACGAACACATTGCGCCACAGGACGGGTAAAAGGACAACTATATTTTTTTAAGCAGTTGGCTCCCCCAGGCGAGGATTTTTGAATGGATTCCAAATTTTTTACGATCGTCAACATAGAAAGCCGGAATGGTCGCCCACTATCGATGGTTTAAATAGCCACTTGCGAGAGCTTCCTCGCCGCTAACGAACACACTGCGCCACATGACGGCAAGGAGGGTAACGTTATTTTTCTGTTCTAAGCAGTTCCTTTTCCCCCTCAGGCGGCGATTTTTGAATGCACTCCAAAATTTTTGCGATCGTCAACGTAGAAAGCAAAAAAGGGCGCCCGCTATCGATGGTTCAAAGGCCACTTTCGAAAGCTTCCACGCCGCTCACGAACACATTGCGCCACAGTGCGGGAAAGAATGTAACTATATTTTTGTTTTCCAGGCAGTTAGTTTTTTCCCGAGGCGGTGATTTTTGAATGCACTCCAAAGTTTTTGCGATCGTCAACGTAGAAAGCAAAAAATGGGCGCCCGCTATCGATGGTTCAAAGGCCACTTTCGAAAGCTTCCACGCCGCTCACGAACACATTGCGCCACAGTGCGGGAAAGAAGGTAACTATATTTTTGTTTTCCAGGCAGTTAGTTTTTTCCCGAGGCGGTGATTTTTGAAAGCCGTCCAAAATTTTTGCGATCGTCAACGCAGAAAGCAAAAATGGCCGCCCGCTATCGATGCTTTGAAAAGCCACTTTCGAGACCATCCCTGCCGCTCACGAACACACTGAGCCACAGAAGGGGAAGGAGGGCAACTGTATGTTTGTTTTCAAAGCAGTTCAATTTTTCCCCAGGCGGTGATTTTTGAATGCCCTCCAAATATTGGCGATCGTCAACGTAGAAAGCAAAAATGGCCGCCCGCTATCGATGGTTTAATATGCCACTTGCGAGAGCTTCCTCGTCGCTCACGAACACACTGCGCCACAGGAAGGGAAGGAGGGCACTATATTTTTGTTTTCTAAGCAGTTCGCTTTTTCCAAAGGCACTGATTTTTGAATGCCCTCCAATATTTTTGTGATCGTCAGCGCAGAAAGCAAAAATGGCCGCCCGCTATCGATGGCATGAAAAACCACTTTCGAGACCTTCTACGGCGCTCACGAACACACTGCGCCAAAGGACCGGAAGGAGGGTAACTATACTTTTATTTCTAAGCAGTTCCCTTTTTCCCCCCAGGCGGTGATTTTTGAATGCACTCCAAAATTTTTGGGATCGTCAACGCAGAAAGCAAAAAGGCCGCCCGCTATTGGTGGTTTGAAACGCCACTTTCCAGACCTTCCCCGCCGCTCACGAACATAATGTACCACAGAAGGGGAAGGAGGGCAACTATATTTTTGTTTTCTACGCAGTTCGCTTTTCCCAAAGGCAGTGATTTTTGAATGCCCTCCAAAATTTTTGCGACCGTCAACGTAGAAAGCAAAAATGGCCGCCCGCTATCGATGCTTTGAAAAGCCACTTTCGAGAATTTCCCCGGCGTTCACTAACACACTGCGGCAAATAAAAAAATTAAATTATGGGTTTTACGTGCAAAAACCACGTTCTGATTATGAGGCACGCCGTAGTGGAGGACTCGGGAAATTTAGACCACCTGGGGTTCTTTTAACGTCCGCCTAAATCTAAGAACACTGGTGTTTTTTGCATTTCGTCCCCATCGAAATGCGGCCGCCGTGGCCGGGATTCGATCCCGCGACCTCGTGCTCAGCAGCCCAACACCATACCCACTGAGCAACCACGGCGGGTACTGCGCCATTGGACGGGTAAGAGGGCAACTATATTTTTGTTTTCTAAGCATTTCGATTATCCCTCAAGCAGTGATTTTTGAATGCGCTCCAAAATTTTTGCGATCGTCAACGTAGAAAGCAAAAATGGCCGCCTGCTGTCGATGGTTTGAAAAGCCACTTTCGAGACCTTTCCCGCCGCTCACGAACACACTGCGCCACAGGACGGGAAGGAGGGCAACTATATTTTTGTTTTCTAAGCAGTTCGCTTTTTCTCCGCAGGCTGTGATTTTTGAATTCCCTCTGAAATTTTTGCGATCGTCAAGGTAGAAAGCGAAAATGGCCGCCCGCTATCGATGGTTTGAAAGGCCACTTTCAAGACCTTCCCCGGCGCTCACTAAAGTCCCTTGATGATTTGAAAGTAGCGACACTCTTTGAACTCTGCCGCCGCCGCGCGACCTCCTCGCCTCCTCCTCGCCCCTTGCGCGTTCCCCCGTTTTGCCCCCGTTTTTGTGCACGACGATTGGTCTCCCTGCCGTTGCCCTTGGAAACGCGCGGATCTTGAGTTTTGCTTGTGTTTTTCTTTTTCGTTCGCGCCATTTTCCTCCTCAGCACGGCTGGCTCGGCCCTTTAGCTCGGCGCAGCGAACGTTGTACGCTGTGTTTCCTGCTCTATGTGCTAGCGCTATGCCGGCCTGTTGCGCATATAACAGCAGCAAGAAGCCTGAACATGGTTGTGCCGTTTTTGTGATACCACAAGGAAAGCGTGACGGCTTGCGCAGGAAGCAGTGGCTGCATGACATTGGCCGAGAGAACTTTGTTCCGACAAAGAACAGCGTTGTTTGCGAGCTGAGGCATCTTTCTTATAGCTCGTAGCAAAGCATCCCGTAATGCTGCATTTTTTTTCATTCTTCCGGCCTGCTAACCAGCGTTTTTGTTGCGGTTGTCCTCAGTATGCTTAATATTCTGGGGCGGCTCCATCACCTCGCACGTCGCTAACTGTTGTTATTCAATCGGAAGTGCAGCATTATAGATTCTGCTTTGCGCCCTGAAAAAATCAGTGGCAAGTATACCCGTGGTATTGCGGGTGATAAGCGTAAGCCAGTCAACATTGAGTTTTTTTTTTCAAGTTTCAAGGCAAAAGCCTTTAGATCTCTGTTTCAAGGTCGCGTTGTAAACTGGAAGTATCACGTGACCCAAGGAGGCCAGAGGTGACCCAAAGCATGTCCACCCCTGTATAAGAGAATGATTACCCAAGTTAATTAATGAATCATTGGTGATTGACCTAAGGTGGATTAGGGATGATTAAGGTTGATTAGAGTGTATTAAGGAAGATTAAGGTGGATTATAGTGCATTAAGGAGGATAATATGCATGAATAAAGATTAAGGTGGGTGGAGGGAAATTAAGGCGGATTATGGTGGATTAAGGTGAAGGGTTGATGAAAGGGTATTAAGACCGATTAGGGTGCATGAACAAGGATTAGGGGGGATTAAGGTGGACAAAGTATTAAGACCGATTAGGGTGCATGAACAAGGATTAGGCGGGACTAAGGTGGATAAAGAGAGATTAAGGTCGATTAATGTGGATTAGGGTGAATTAGGGATGGTAAAGGAGAATTAAGGCCGATTAGGTTGGATTAAGGTGGATTAGGGTGTATTAAGGTAGATTGGGACTATTAGGCAGGATTAAGTTGGATTAAGGTGCATGAATAAGGACTAAGATGGGGAAAGGTGGATTAAGGCGGATTATTATAGATTCGGGTTGATAAAGGAGGATTAAGACCGTATAGGGTAGGATAAGGTGCATTGGGGGCGATGTGGGTTGATTAGATTGTATTAAGGTGGAGTGGGAGAATTAAGCTGGATTAAGGTGGATGAATGAGCATTAAGGTGGATTAGGGGAGACTAAGGGGAATTAGGGTTCATTAAGTATTAAGACCGATTAGTCTACCATAATCCTCCTAATGAACATTAATCCACATTCATCGACCTTAATCCTCCTTCATTCAGTTTAATCCACCATAATCCACAAAAGCCCTCCTTAATGCACCCTAATCCACCTTCATCGACCTTAATCTACTCTAACCCTCCTTAAGGCACTTTAATCCTCCTTAATCAACCGTAATGCTTCCTCATTCACTTTAATCCACCCTAATCCACTATAATCGTTCTTAATTCACCTTAATCCACCCGAATCCACATTCATCTACCTTAGTCCACCCTAATCCTTATTAATCCCCCTAATCCTCCTTCATTCACTTTATTTCACCATAGCCCACGATAATCCTCTTTAATGCACCTTAATCCACCCTTATCCTTCTTCGTGCACTTTAATCCACCCTAATCCACTATAATCGTCCTTAATGCACCTCAACGCACCTTCATCCACCTTTATCCAACCTCCCTTATGACCTTAATCCACCTTCATCACCCTAATGCACCTTTATCGACTTTAATCCACCTTAATCCTCCTTAATACACCCGAATTCATCTTAATCCAATCACTAATCAATCATTACTCATCTCTTATACGCGGCTGCATATGCTTTGGTTCGCTTCCAGCCTTCCTTCGGTCACGCGATATTTTATGTAGCTCACAACGGGACCTTGAAACAGAGGTCTAAGGCTTTCGTTTAATAAGCCACACACAAAGGGATGTGTCACAATGAATACTAGATCAGACGCACGAAGTAAAGCGTCTGATCGTGTGGCAGAAAAATTGTCTGGAGTATAGAACTCGCCTCAAAACTCCCTTTAAACCAGTATACCCAGCTCATACGGCTTTAAGAAAGAACCAACCTCCTCATAAACGTTGCCTCCAGCATTATCGATGCTGTTATTAGCATTTCTCAAAATTTTCAACCCCACTGGGGCGCGCAACTGGCCCAAAATAACAGACCTCCATAGAATCCTGCGGTCCGTCCGCGGGAGCCCAGGAGGAATAGCGTGCCGTGCGCAGCCAGCGGGCGAGGAGAATCGAGGAGGAAAGCGCCGTGAGGAGGAGAGTGTCGCTACTTTCAAATTATCAAGGGGCTTTAGCGCTCACGATCACACTGCGCCACAGGACGGGAAAAAGGACAACTATATTTTTGTTTTCTAAGCAGTTCGCTTTTTTCCATCAGGCGGTGATTTTTGAATGCCCTCCAAAATTTTTGCGACCGTCAACGTAGAAAGCAAAAATAGCCGCCCCCTATCGATGGTTTTAAAGGCAATTTGCGAGGCCTTCCTCGCCGCTCACGAACCCACCGCGTCACAGAACGGGAAGGAGGTCCACTATATTTTTGTTTTCTAAGCTGTTTTTTTTTTTGAGGCGGTTATTTTTGAATGCCCTCCAAAAATTTTTGTGATCGTCAACGTAGAAAGCAAAAATGGCCGCCCGCTATCGATGTTTGAAAAGCCACTTTCGAGACCTTCCTCCCCGCTCACGAACACACTGCGCCCCAGGATGGTAAGGATCGCAATGATATTTTGTTTTCTAAACAGTTCGCTTTTCCCACCAGGCGGTGATTTTTGAATGCGCTCAAAACATTTTGCGATCGTCAACGTTCAAAGCCAGAATGGTCGCCCGCTATCGATGGTTTGAAAAGCCACTTACCATACCTACCCCGCCGCTCACGAACACACTGCGCCACAGGATAAGGAGGAGGGCAACGATATTTTTGTTTTCTAAGCAGTTCGCTTTTTTGCCCAGGCGGTGATTTTTGAATGCCTCCAAAGTTCTTTAGATCGTCAACGCAGAAAGGAAAAATGGCAGCCCGCTATCATTTGTTTGAAAGGCCACTTTCGAGACCTTCCCCGGCGCTCATGAACCCACCACGTCACAGGATGGGAAGGAGGTCAACTATATTTTGTTTTCTAAGCTGTTTTTTTTTCAGGCAGGATTTTTGAATGCCCTCCAAAATTTTTGCTATCGTCAACGTAGAAAGCAAAAATCGCGACCGCTATTGACGCTTTCAAAAGCAACTTTCGAGACCTTCACCGCCGCTCATGAACACAATGCGCCACAGGGCGGGAAGAAGGGCAAATAAATTTTTGTTTCCCTAAGCAGTTCGCTTTTTCGCCCAGGTGGAGATTTTTGAATACGCTCCAAAATTTTTGCGATCGTCAATGTAGAAAGCAAAAGTGCCCGCCTGTTATCGATGTTTTAAAAAGCCACTTTCGAGACCTTCCCTGCCACTCACGAACACACTGCACCACAGGACGGCAAGGAGGGTAACTATATTTTTGTTTTCTAAGCAGTTCTCTTTATTTCCCCAGGCCTTGGTTTTTTAGTGCACTCCAAATTTTTGCGTTCCTTAACGTAGAAAGCAAAAATGGCCGCCCTCTATCGATGGTTATAAAGGCCACTTTCGAAACCTTCCCCGCCGCTCACGAACACACTGCGCTACGGGACAGGAAGGAGGGCTACTATATTTTTTTTCTAAGCAGTTCGGTTTTTCTCCCCAGGCTGTGATTTTTGAATTGCCTCTAAAATTTTTGCGATCGTCAACGTTGAAAGCAAAAATGGCCGCCCGCTATCGATCGCTGGAAAGGCCGCTTTCGATAGCTTCCCCGTCGCTCACGAACACACTGCGCCACAGGACGGAAAGGAGGGTAACCTTATTTTAGTTTTCTAAGAAGTTTGCTTTTTTGCCCCAGGCGATAATTTTTGAATGCCCTCCAAAATTTGGCGATCGTCAGCGTAGAAAGCAAAAATGGCCGCCCGCTATCGATGGTTTGAAACGCCACTTTCCAGACCTTCCCCGCCGCTCACGAACACCGTGGGCCACAGAAGGGGAAGGAGGGCAACTATATTTTTGTTTTCTACGCAGTTCGCTTTTTTCCCAAGGCAGTAATTTTTGAATGCCCTCCAAAATTTTTCCGACCGTCAACGTAGAAAGCAAAAATGGCCACCCGCTATCGATGCTTTGAAAAGCCACTTTCGAGAACTCTCCCGGCGGTCACGAACACATTGCGCCACAGGACGGGTAAAAGGACAACTATATTTTTTTAAGCAGTTGGCTCCCCCAGGCGAGGATTTTTGAATGGATTCCAAATTTTTTACGATCGTCAACATAGAAAGCCGGAATGGTCGCCCGCTATCGATGGTTTAAATAGCCACTTGCGAGAGCTTCCTCGCCGCTAACGAACACAGTGCGCCACATGACGGCAAGGAGGGTAACTTTATTTTTCTGTTCTAAGCAGTTTCCTTTTCCCCCTCAGGCGGTGATTTTTGAATGCACTCCAAAATTTTTGCGATCGTCAACGTAGAAAGCAAAAAAGGGCGCCCGCTATCGATGGTTCAATGGCCACTTTCGAAAGCTTCCACGCCGCTCACGAACACACTGCGCCACAGTGCGGGAAAGAAGGTAACTATATTTTGTTTGCCAAGCAGTTCGTTTTTTCCCGAGGCGGTGAATTTTGAATGCACTCCAAAATTTCGAGAGCGTCAGCGTAGAAAGCAAAAATGGCCGCCCGCTATCGATGTTTGAAAAGCCACTTTCGAGACCTTCCTCCCCGCTCACGAACACACTGCGCCCCAGGATGGGAAGGAGCGCAATGATATTTTGTTTTCTAAACAGTTCGCTTTTCCCACCAGGCGGTGATTTTTGAATGCGCTCAAAACATTTTGCGATCGTCAACGTTCAAAGCAATAATGACCGCCCGCTATCGATCGCATGAATGGCCACTTTCGTGAGCTTCCCCGCCGCTCACGAACACACTGCGCCACAGGAGAAGAAAAAGGGCAACTATAGTTTTGTTTTCTAAGCAGTTCGCTTTTTCCCCCAGGAGGTGATTTTTAATGCGCTCCAAAATTTTTGCTATCGTCAACGTACAAAGCCAGAATGGTCGCCCGCTATCGATGGTTTGAAAAGCCACTTACCATACCTACCCCGCCGCTCACGAACACACTGCGCCACAGGATAAGGAGGAGGGCAACGATATTTTTGTTTTCTAAGCAGTTCGCTTTTTTGCCCAGGCGGTGATTTTTGAATGCCTCCAAAGTTCTTTAGATCGTCAACGCAGAAAGGAAAAATGGCAGCCCGCTATCATTTGTTTGAAAGGCCACTTTCGAGACCTTCCCCGGCGCTCATGAACCCACCACGTCACAGGATGGGAAGGAGGTCAACTATATTTTGTTTTCTAAGCTGTTTTTTTTTCAGGCAGGATTTTTGAATGCCCTCCAAAATTTTTGCTATCGTCAACGTAGAAAGCAAAAATCGCGACCGCTATTGATGCTTTCAAAAGCAACTTTCGAGACCTTCACCGCCGCTCATGAACACAATGCGCCACAGGGCGGGAAGAAGGGCAAATAAATTTTTGTTTCCCTAAGCAGTTCGCTTTTTCGCCCAGGTGGAGATTTTTGAATACGCTCCAAAATTTTTGCGATCGTCAATGTAGAAAGCAAAAGTGCCCGCCTGTTATCGATGTTTTAAAAAGCCACTTTCGAGACCTTCCCTGCCACTCACGAACACACTGCACCACAGGACGGCAAGGAGGGTAACTATATTTTTGTTTTCTAAGCAGTTCTCTTTATTTCCCCAGGCCTTGATTTTTTAGTGCACTCCAAATTTTTGCGTTCCTTAACGTAGAAAGCAAAAATGGCCGCCCTCTATCGATGGTTATAAAGGCCACTTTCGAAACCTTCCCCGCCGCTCACGAACACACTGCGCTACAGGACAGGAAGGAGGGCTACTATATTTTTTTTCTAAGCAGTTCGGTTTTTCTCCCCAGGCTGTGATTTTTGAATTGCCTCTAAAATTTTTGCGATCGTCAACGTTGAAAGCAAAAATGGCCGCCCGCTATCGATCGCTGGAAAGGCCGCTTTCGATAGCTTCCCCGTCGCTCACGAACACACTGCGCCACAGGACGGAAAGGAGGGTAACCTTATTTTAGTTTTCTAAGAAGTTTGCTTTTTTGCCCCAGGCGATAATTTTTGAATGCCCTCCAAAATTTGGCGATCGTCAGCGTAGAAAGCAAAAATGGCCGCCCGCTATCGATGGTTTGAAACGCCACTTTCCAGACCTTCCCCGCCGCTCACGAACACCGTGGGCCACAGAAGGGGAAGGAGGGCAACTATATTTTTGTTTTCTACGCAGTTCGCTTTTTTCCCAAGGCAGTAATTTTTGAATGCCCTCCAAAATTTTTCCGACCGTCAACGTAGAAAGCAAAAATGGCCACCCGCTATCGATGCTTTGAAAAGCCACTTTCGAGAACTCTCCCGGCGGTCATGAACACATTGCGCCACAGGACGGGTAAAGGGACAAATATATTTTTGTTTTCTAAGCAGTTGGCTCCCCCAGGCGAGGATTTTTGAATGGACTCCAAATTTTTTACGATCGTCAACATAGAAAGCCAGAATGGTCGCCCGCTATCGATGGTTTAAATAGCCACTTGCGAGAGCTTCCTCGCCGCTAACGAACACACTGCGCCACATGACGGCAAGGAGGGTAACGTTATTTTTCTGTTCTAAGCAGTTCCTTTTCCCCCTCAGGCGGTGATTTTTGAATGCACTCCAAAATTTTTGCGATCGTCAACGTAGAAAGCGAAAAAGGGCGCCCGCTATCGATGGTTCAAAGGCCACTTTCGAAAGCTTCCACGCCGCTCACGAACACACTGCGCCACAGTGCGGGAAAGAAGGTAAATATATTTTTGTTTTCCAAGCAGTTAGTTTTTTCCCGAGGCGGTGATTTTTGAATGCACTCCAAAATTTTTGCGATCGTCAACGTAGAAAGCGAAAAAGGGCGCCCGCTATCGATGGTTCAAAGGCCACTTTCGAAAGCTTCCACGCCGCTCACGAACACATTGCGCCACAGTGCGGGAAAGAAGGTAACTATATTTTTGTTTTCCAAGCAGTTAGTTTTTTCCCGAGGCGGTGATTTTTGAAAGCCGTCCAAAATTTTTGCGATCGCCAACGCAGAAAGCAAAAATGGCCGCCCGCTATCGATGTTTGAAAAGCCACTTTCGAGACCATCCCTGCCGCTCACGAACACACTGAGCCACAGAAGGGGAAGGAGGGCAACTGTATGTTTGTTTTCTAAGCAGTTCGCTTTTCCCAAAGGCAGTGATTTTTGAATGCCCTCCAAAATTTTTGCGACCGTCAACGTAGAAAGCAAAAATGGCCGCCCGCTATCGATGCTTTGAAAAGCCACTTTCGAGAATTTCCCCGGCGTTCACTAACACACTGCGGCAAATAAAAAAATTAAATTATGGGTTTTACGTGCAAAAACCACGTTCTGATTATGAGGCACGCCGTAGTGGAGGACTCGGGAAATTTAGACCACCTGGGGTTCTTTAACGTCCGCCTAAATCTAAGAACACTGGTGTTTTTTGCATTTCGTCCCCATCGAAATGCGGCCGCCGTGGCCGGGATTCGATCCCGCGACCTCGTGCTCAGCAGCCCAACACCATACCCACTGAGCAACCACGGCGGGTACTGCGCCATTGGACGGGTAAGAGGGCAACTATATTTTTGTTTTCTAAGCATTTCGATTATCCCTCAAGCAGTGATTTTTGAATGCGCTCCAAAATTTTTGCGATCGTCAACGTAGAAAGCAAAAATTGCCGCCTGCTGTCGATGGTTTGAAAAGCCACTTTCGAGACCTTTCCCGCCGCTCACGAACACACTGCGCCACAGGACGGGAAGGAGGGCAACTATATTTTTGTTTTCTAAGCAGTTCGCTTTTTCTCCGCAGGCTGTGATTTTTGAATTCCCTCTGAAATTTTTGCGATCGTCAAGGTAGAAAGCGAAAATGGCCGCCCGCTATCGATGGTTTGAAAGGCCACTTTCAAGACCTTCCCCGGCGCTCACTAAAGTCCCTTGATGATTTGAAAGTAGCGACACTCTTTGAACTCTGCCGCCGCCGCGCGACCTCCTCGCCTCCTCCTCGCCCCTTGCGCGTTCCCCCGTTTTGCCCCCGTTTTTGTGCACGACGATTGGTCTCCCTGCCGTTGCCCTTGGAAACGCGCGGATCTTGAGTTTTGCTTGTGTTTTTCTTTTTCGTTCGCGCCATTTTCCTCCTCAGCACGGCTGGCTCGGCCCTTTAGCTCGGCGCAGCGAACGTTGTACGCTGTGTTTCCTGCTCTATGTGCTAGCGCTATGCCGGCCTGTTGCGCATATAACAGCAGCAAGAAGCCTGAACATGGTTGTGCCGTTTTTGTGATACCACAAGGAAAGCGTGACGGCTTGCGCAGGAAGCAGTGGCTGCATGACATTGGCCGAGAGAACTTTGTTCCGACAAAGAACAGCGTTGTTTGCGAGCTGAGGCATCTTTCTTATAGCTCGTAGCAAAGCATCCCGTAATGCTGCATTTTTTTTCATTCTTCCGGCCTGCTAACCAGCGTTTTTGTTGCGGTTGTCCTCAGTATGCTTAATATTCTGGGGCGGCTCCATCACCTCGCACGTCGCTAACTGTTGTTATTCAATCGGAAGTGCAGCATTATAGATTCTGCTTTGCGCCCTGAAAAAATCAGTGGCAAGTATACCCGTGGTATTGCGGGTGATAAGCGTAAGCCAGTCAACATTGAGTTTTTTTTTTCAAGTTTTAAGGCAAAAGCCTTTAGATCTCTGTTTCAAGGTCGCGTTGTAAACTGGAAGTATCACGTGACCCAAGGAGGCCAGAGGTGACCCAAAGCATGTCCACCCCTGTATAAGAGAATGATTACCCAAGTTAATTAATGAATCATTAGTGATTAGGTGGATTAGGTGGATTAGGGATGATTAGGTGGATTAGGGATGATTAAGGTTGATTAGAGTGTATTAAGGAAGATTAAGGTGGATTATAGTGCATTAAGGAGGATAATATGCATGAATAAAGATTAAGGTGGGTGGAGGGAAATTAAGGCGGATTATGGTGGATTAAGGTGAAGGGTTGATGAAAGGGTATTAAGACCGATTAGGGTGCATGAACGAGGATTAGGGGGGATTAAGGTGGACAAAGTATTAAGACCGATTAGGGTGCATGAACAAGGATTAGGCGGGACTAAGGTGGATAAAGAGAGATTAAGGTCGATTAATGTGGATTAGGGTGAATTAGGGATGGTAAAGGAGAATTAAGGCCGATTAGGTTGGATTAAGGTGGATTAGGGTGTATTAAGGTAGATTGGGACTATTAGGCAGGATTAAGTTGGATTAAGGTGCATGAATAAGGACTAAGGTGGGGAAAGGTGGATTAAGGCGGATTATTATAGATTCGGGTTGATAAAGGAGGATTAAGACCGTATTGGGTAGGATAAGGTGCATTGGGGGCGATGTGGGTTGATTAGATTGTATTAAGGTGGAGTGGGAGAATTAAGCTGGATTAAGGTGGATGAATGAGCATTAAGGTGGATTAGGGGAGACTAAGGGGAATTAGGGTTCATTAAGTATTAAGACCGATTAGTCTACCATAATCCTCCTAATGAACATTAATCCACATTCATCGACCTTAATCCTCCTTCATTCAGTTTAATCCACCATAATCCACAAAAGCCCTCCTTAATGCACCCTAATCCACCTTCATCGACCTTAATCTACTCTAACCCTCCTTAAGGCACTTTAATCCTCCTTAATCAACCGTAATGCTTCCTCATTCACTTTAATCCACCCTAATCCACTATAATCGTTCTTAATTCACCTTAATCCACCCGAATCCACATTCATCTACCTTAGTCCACCCTAATCCTTATTAATCCCCCCTAATCCTCCTTCATTCACTTTATTTCACCCTAGTCCACGATAATCCTCTTTAATGCACCTTAATCCACCCTTATCGTTCTTCGTGCACTTTAATCCACCCTAATCCACTATAATCGTCCTTAATGCACCTCAACGCACCTTCATCCACCTTTATCCAACCTCCCTTATGACCTTAATCCACCTTCATCACCCTAATGCACCTTTATCGACTTTAATCCACCTTAATCCTCCTTAATACACCCGAATTCATCTTAATCCAATCACTAATCAATCATTACTTTGCTAATCATTAATCATCTCTTATACGCGGCTGCATATGCTTTGGTTCGCTTCCAGCCTTCCTTCGGTCACGCGATATTTTATGTAGCTCACAACGGGACCTTGAAACAGAGGTCTAAGGCTTTCGTTTAATAAGCCACACACAAAGGGATGTGTCACAATGAATACTAGATCAGACGCACGAAGTAAAGCGTCTGATCGTGTGGCAGAAAAATTGTCTGGAGTATAGAACTCGCCTCAAAACTCCCTTTAAACCAGTATACCCAGCTCATACGGCTTTAAGAAAAAACCAACCTCCTCATAAACGTTGCCTCCAGCATTATCGATGCTGTTATTAGCATTTCTCAAAATTTTCAACCCCACTGGGGCGCGCAACTGGCCCAAAATAACAGACCTCCATAGAATCCTGCGGTCCGTCCGCGGGAGCTCAGGAGGAATAGCGTGCCGTGCGCAGCCAGCGGGCGAGGAGAATCGAGGAGGAAAGCGCCGTGAGGAGGAGAGTGTCGCTACTTTCAAATTATCAAGGGGCTTTAGCGCTCACGATCACACTGCGCCACAGGACGGGAAAAAGGACAACTATATTTTTGTTTTCTAAGCAGTTCGCTTTTTTCCATCAGGCGGTGATTTTTGAATGCCCTCCAAAATTTTTGCGACCGTCAACGTAGAAAGCAAAAATGGCCGCCTCTGTGATGGGCGCGCTTTTCGGAAGACCGCAGATCTAGCGATTCCGCTGCGTTCGCAGCTGGTCTTATAGATGGATCGAGGAGCAGGGAGTCTCAGGATGCGGTCTTTTTTGCGGACATAGACTCTGAGAGCGACTACGACACAAGCCAGCCCGGAACATCGGCGGTCGCAGCCCGGCAAGGCAAACTGTAGTGCTTGCACTTAAATTTTAGTAGTGGAATACATGTTCAATGAAAAATTTAGATTTCTTTGGATATAGTGCCTATCAGACGGCAACAGATTATGTATATCTCATATCTTTTTTAACATTTTTTCATAGTAGATACATGCTTGTCTTTAAATGTTTGTTAAATTTTATCCAATGCTGGGAATATTTATCTTTTGATGACATTCCTCTTGTTAATAAAACTTATATGGGTGAAAAGTGTGTTCGTTCTGCTTTTTTATTTATTACTTGAAATACTGAGTGCAGTAGTTCCTTCAGAAAAAATATGTGTCGTACCCTAGAAAAATCAGCTATTAACGCGACAGCGTTAAGGAGCTCGTGTCGCATACAAACCAGTGTCGTCGGCGGCGTTGGCCGTGAGCAATAAATCCCGGGAGGCACTTCATGAAAAAAACAACTTTGCAAGATGGGCTGGGTGGGAACCGAACCAGGGTCTCCGGACTGTGAGACGGAGACGCTACCACTCAGCCACGAGTTCGATGCTTCAAAGCGGTACAAAAGCGCCTCTAGTGAATGCGTTGTTGCCTTAGAAACGAGCCGTAGAAAGTTATACTGCGGTGTATATCGGTAATTATGACCATGTAACTTACAGAAGTCGCAGTTACACGAGTAGCGAAGTGCGTTTCCGCTACATTTCTTCTGCGCTTTCCGCACACGCAGAGCCATCTTGCGGCAAACACAGACGACCCCCTCCTCTCAATGTACGGCGCTGCCCCGACAGATGGCGCCCCACGCGCGCATTGGGGCTATGCTGGGACCGGTGAGAGGCGCGTCGCGGCCCGGACTCCCTCTCCCCTGACGACGCTTCGCCGTGCTCCCTCACGGGTTGCAGAATCAAGCGTCCTTCCTCACTTTAGATGACTATCTGTCGATCTCTCTGCCCGTGCCAATCACGACGTTTGGCTGGCGTACATCGTTTCCCCCTCAGAGACGCCGAGTTCTTTGGTTCGTTCCGCTTGCTCAGGCGCACGTTTCGTTGCCGCGCCGAACGCTGCGTTGCTCGACGCTCACCGCGTGATTGGTGGGTGCAAAGTCCGATGCGGGGCGCCTCGTAAGTGATCGCTGCGCCGTAGCGCATTGTCTTACACCCCTTGGCGGGTCGACGAGAACGCTGTTGCGTTCCACTTTTGAAGGCGAAGCTTAAGCGTCCTCCAATTTTTTTCCCCATGGTACGGAAAGAGTTAATAACATTTGAACGGTGCAGAGCAGAAAGGGGGTTAACCGAGGGGCTCCATTTTTTAATAATCATATTACAAGACGCCAACAAACAATACTACCAAGGAAACCTAAGGTAAATCACTTGTGCTTACTAATTGAATTAAAGAAATGACAGATTAATGGAAATTAAAGTCGATGAAAAGACAACTTGCCGCCATTGGGAAACGATCCCTCGTCTTCGCATTACGCGTGCGATGCTCTACGAATTGAGCTACCGCGGCGTCGTTTTCCCATATACATTCTTGGGTATTTGTTTTTACTGCTAGAACTAACACTGGGATGAGTGTTAGCCAGCGCCACCACTCGCAAACCTTGGCGGCGGATTTGGAATATCCTTTCTGCCGCAGGCGTCACGATCGAGTCCGTGTTTTTTGGGGGGCGAAGGCAACTGGTCAATAAACCCATATACGCTACCTGAAGGCATTAATGGTGCCGGATTTGAGACCCTCGTTATGTAATAAACGAGAAGAAAGGTGGTTGACTGACGGGCTCGATTTCTTAATAATCATATCATAAGAAGCCTACAAACAATGACACCAGGAAAACATAGGGAAAACGGCCCCGCGGTAGCTCAATCCACCTTTTTTATGGCGCCGCGGCACATGCGACCTGCCCTAGCGGATTAGTCGCGAAACGGTTTGGAAGGGACGCGCGCGCAGCAGCGCGGCACGATATCGGGGGAAGGAAGGAAGGAAGGAAAACTTTATGTGGTCCTGCAAGTAGTGATAATTAATCACTAAGCGGGCCGCTCCCAGGTTGGGACCGGAAGGCCAAGCCTCACGGCCACATCGTACCTCGAAAGTACCTCGAAAAAGTACCTCGAAAGTACCTCGAAAAAAAGAAAAAACATACGGACGCGCACTGCAGCGAACACTTGTTCCGTGTACCATGTGTGAACTCCACTGGTCCATAGCTCTACGTCGGTGCGGTGCCGTAAACGTGCGTAGCGAGGCTGCAACTCCACTTTATAACAGAAAGCGGACAGGGCTTCGTCCGGACTGCAGTGTGAACCTCGTAGTTCCCGCCTTCCATTGACGGCTATCAAATTTATCGATAAACCCCTGCGTTAGACTTGGGCGACACTTCAAACATCCCGTTAGTGACGCAGTCTATAGCAGCGTCGGCCCTCTCTCACTGGTGTGTGCCTGACTTCACGTACTCGTTTAAGGCGTGGGAACACTGGGTCGATACAAAACCGACAAGACGCTGACGCCAACGATTTCCCGACTATTGACCACTGTCACTGAGACCATTTGATCATAACAGGCTGACAATGACGCAACCGACGGGTGCGAGTTGTCATATAGTGCGACGGGCTTTCTTGTCGACTCCAACGACAAGATCAGCGTGCCGACCATGATCGCTCGACCGAATCCCACGCGATCGGCTGTCGAACCGACAACGCGATAGCCGCAACGCATTCGCTTGTATATACAATTCGCGCTCAGAATGCGTCGACTTGCCTTCGAAGCTGAAATGCACAAGCTTCAGTCCTCTCAAGCCGTGCACAGAGCCATTGTTGATGCTGTTTAGTGAAGCTTGGTTTTGTCCTGCACTCCCCGTCGAGTTCGGGCACCCGCTACCGAGTGACATGAACTTAAAGAATAAGCAGTAAGGACTAACGAAGCCGCTCTTATAGTTAAGTTGTGACCTTATAGCGATTTGATATCAACTACTCTTCGCCCGGCACGCACACAATAAGCGGCAAGCGGCGACACAGCGCTGTGCCAACATCCTGTACTTACGTCACCGTTCCCGAAGGCTGCCCGTCGCATTCGCTACGTAGATGGTGGGTAGGGTCTGCACGTGTTGTCATGCTTACACATTTCTTAATTCCAGAGCAGCACTGTTTACCTCTGCGTCAAACTGGAAACAATACACAAAACATTCGGCACAGCAGCATAAATTCGCTCAATTGCCAACGGTGTCAGCGATGACATCTGCGATTTCGCGAGAGAACTACACGGCCTATAAGCGAGTCCTTATGGCGAGCACAGTTTTATCTAATAATGCTTTATGGCGCGCTCAAACTGTAAGTATGATGAAGTTAAACAAAACGAGAATCACTAATAACAGCCCATAATATGTGTGTCTGGATCCCAATTGCCGTTGTCTAAGTAGCTCGGCCGCTCATATGGACTCGTCTCAGGGTGGAACAATGCGGCTTATATACGCAGATATGTTTGTTTTGTGACAGTTTGACATTGTTTCATATCAGCGATGCGCCCTTTCTGGAATATCCGAAGCTAACAGCGACCTGTGGCTGCAGATGTCAATGATATAAACGAATACACCGCTTTGGCAAATCCGACGTGGAAGGCTTCGCTCGAAGGCTGCTTGAATATGCGAAACGTTTAATGAATCTGCAAAAGGAATACAAGAAGCGAGGTGCAAGTGCCGACATCAGGGACAACAAACCAAGGTAGCCGCGTCGGCAGGCGGGGCTCAGCGTGCCTTTATCGGCCGCACTGTTAGCACAACAACGTACTCAGGTCTGTTCACCCACTAGTCGATGGGTGAACGACATGCTGCCCAGGAGAAGCCATTAATAAATAATCGCAATCCACGAAACGCACAACCAACGCAAACTCAACATGGGCGCAGGTATACAAATCAACCGGTGAAAGCCCCGGCACCCTTCCAAAACGTTTCCAGCGGCGTGCGTCAGAGGGCAGCACAGAAACATGAAAAAGGCGGATTGGCAGAACATCGCACGCGTAATGCGACGACGTGGGATCGATCCCCACCTGCATCAAGTTGTAAAGTTGTACCCATAAAGATCACGTACTCGTGGCGCTTGAAGCAGAAAGGAGTTGGAGTTAGAGTGGTGAGTTTATTTCACCACAGTGTTTCAATGTTTACATATTCATACATGAGGCAAAGATACAATGTGTGGTGTGGAATTCGGGAAAAAAGCTGCGATATAAACGCAGCTTGACTGGCCCCACATCCCAGAAATATAAGGCAGAAAAGTGACAGCATTCGTAGTCATGAAAACAAATAAATAGGCAGATAAATACATAGTGAAATTGGTACAATAGGGAATATAATTATACTAAAACGAAAATGCTGAAAGATTTGCACTCTTCGAGAAGAAAAAAAATTTAAGATCGTTAAAAGAATGCAGCATTTTATGCCGCATTTCTTGCACCAAGAAAACACAACAAGAAATACATCGTCTCAGTAAACAGAGATTGGACATATCCTGTCGCGAAAGAAAGCGCAATCGCTCTAATGAAAAACTGAATTTGTTTAGTAAGTGGGGGAGTGAATGTTTCAGCCTTTAGAGACCATAATTTGTTCAGCATCGAGGAACCTTCCAATAATCGCTATGTCTAGTAGGTCGAGACGAGGTGCTGCGCTCTAACCATGCTATGGAGGTAAGATTATTATTTCCTTTGTGAAATTCAGTTTTCAAAGGCACTAATAAACAATATTCATACATGTTATCAAATCTGAACCCTTTGAATTTATTGAATAAAGACGACGTATGTGCATTATATTCGGCATTTGCTATGCAACGTAATGCATTTTTTTTTTTTTTTTTTTGAAGCGCGAGTAATTTTCGCTTAGATTGCACGGTGCCAGTGCCCCACAACAAAAGACCATAGCGTAGCTGTGAGCAAAAAAGCGTGTTATAAATAATTAACATCTGAGTAGTCGGTAGAAATGATTGACATCTCCTAAGCATGCCTAGTGCCTTACTTAGTTTTTTTCTTACTATTTAACTATGGGAATCCCATAACATATGCTCGTGAAAAACTATTCCCAATGCTTTAGCTGTCGAAGAAGAATCAATCGCGGAATCCTTCAGGTATAGCTTTGAAGTAGCTGTGTACGTTGTTCCCTTCGATCGAAACAAAACAGCTTTGGCTTTTAAGCAGTTGATTTGTATGGAGTTTACGGTAGACCACGCATACAAGTCACCTAGTGTCGCGTTTGCTGCTGAAATAAGGTCATTTACGTCCACACCTGTGAAAAACAAGGAAGTGTCATCCGCATATATGACATATTGGATTGTCTGGTTTATGTTAATAATGTCGTTGACATAAGTATAAAAGGTAGTGGCCCCAATATACTACCTTGAGGTACACCTTGAGTAACTTTTTGCAAAGATGATTGTTCTGTGTTAATGCTTACACACTGTAGCCTATTGCTCAAATAACTGGTAATTAAATTCAGTGCAGTGCCTCGAATGCCGTAATAGGGTAAATTTTTTAGCAGGGTATTGGGATTTATCCGGTCAAAGGCTTTAGAGAAATCAACAAATATACCTAGTGTAAGTTAACTTACTATAGAGGACAGGAAATTTCCTGTCCTCTATAGTGCCTAATATAATTTCCTTTTGTCGTAACAATGCTACCTCTGTCGAACGCCCTGACCTAAAACCGTACTGAGCCGGCGTAATTACCGAGTGTTTTGTAAAGAAATTCGATAATCTTATAAATATTAGTTTTTCTATAGGCTTTGAAAACAATGGTAGAACGGATATGGGCCTATAGCTTTTCAAATCATTTTTGTCTCCTCCCTTAAACAGTACTGTAACTTTTGCATGCTTCATACATTCTGGGAAAATACCTGTGCCTAAAATTAGGTTATAAATGAATGTTAAAGGGGTGACTAATATATCCATAACAAAACAGATTGGAGCGTTCTTTAAACCGTCAATATCTTCCGACTTACTTTTCTTTAGTTTTTTTTAAAACACACATAACCTCATATTCATCTGTTGGGGAAAGATAAACCGACGAAGCTACTTGTGCGGACATGTAATGTAGTGCAGTGGTGTCACTGATGCTGTCTACCAATGAAGTAAGGTGATTATTAAATTTTTCAGCCAATGCTTTGCCCCTGTATCTTCGATCCCCTTCAGTTATCTCTTCTACACTAAAATTAGCTTTATGTAATGTGGCAGTTGAATTTAATTTGCTCCACATCTCCTTAACCCCTGCAACACACTCGAACATACAGGAATAATAGTTGCGCTTCGCCGTTTTCATAAGTTTAGTTAAATTATTTCTATACCTCCTAAACGAATCCAATGTGTCTGGATCGCGATTCTTCAAGAATAGTTGATACATGCTATTTTTGTATTTATCATTTTTAACAGCTTCCTGGTGACCCATGGTTTCCGTGAATGTTTCGACTTCTTTATTTCATTGTAGGGAAAATATCGCTTGTAGATACGGAAAATTATCTCCATAAAATTGTCATATGCTGCGTTTGCTGATGAGCACGATAGCACTTTTTCCCAACTAGTTCTGAAGATTTCGTCTCGAAACTGCGAAAGAGAGTTTTCATTTATGTTCTGGCACCGAAATTTAAAGGTTGGCTTTGACCCAATATGGCACTTATACCCGCCGTGGATGCTTAGTGGCTATGGTGTTGGGCTGCTAAGCACGAGGTCGCGGGATCGAATCCCGGCCACGGCGGCCGCATTTCGATGGGGGCGAAATGCGAGAACACCCGTGTATTTAGCTGCACGTTAAAGAACCCCAGGTGGTCTAAATTTCCGGAGTCCCCCACTACGGCGTGCCTCATAATCAGAAAGTGGTTTTGGCACGCAAAACCACATAATGTAATATGACACTTATCAATGACTAGATATATCGGCAAATGATCACAAAGTGTAATGTTGATTGTCCCAGAAAAGAGGCTCTCACATGGTAAATTTGCAATAAAAAGGTTCAATAAGGCGACGCTAGTTGCTGAAATGCGAGTTGGTTCCAGTACCACATTTGACAACAAATACGAATCAAGAAGCATGGAAAATTCCGCCTGTTTTGATGTATTAGAAAGCATGTCAATGTTTAGGTCACCACCTAGAACTAAATTGTACTGATGTATATTAACATAAGAGAATATCGCGTCTAGCTGCTGTAAAAAACCATTTAAGTTACCGTCAGGTGGACGGTACACCACAGCGACAAGAAACTTTCCGCATTTCAAACATATTACCTCAATATCTGACGTACATGAAGATAGGTCATCAAGCAGTACATAATTTATGCCTTGTTTAATAAGCATACATACGCCTCTACCTCTTCTAAACGATCTGTTCAAGAAAACTCCGTTATAACCTTCTAGATGCATGTCATCATTTGCCGAAAACCATGTTTCTGCCAACATATTTACAGAAAAAGAAAAGCCGAAATCACTAAGAAACATACAGAATTCATCAAGATCGCTGAAATTACACGACAAGCGGAGGAATACGCGTGGACCTTAGCCAAAAACAACTGGCTAATCAAGTGCGACTCATTGAGAGGCGGGCTTGGCGTCAAGTCGACGTGGAGCCTCCTCCGATGCCTCATCGAACCCAGCAAGACGAGCGGAGAGCAGCAGCGGAACCTCAAGAGAGCCCTCCACGGCTATGAGGGTACGGATGAGCAGCTGGTGGCAGCCCTGACGAGCAAATACCTCTGTACGACCAAAGATGACGAGCCTGTGTTGCAGTATCAAGGCAAAGATAATCCAGAACTCGACAAAGACTTCGAAGTAGAAGAAATACAGGCGGCGCTACTAACCATGAGAAGAGGTACGACGCCAGGACATGACAAAGTTACAGTCGGCTTGCTCGCCAACATGAACAAGAAGATGCTAGGCCAGCTGACGGATTATATCAATGAGTGCTGGAGAGGTGGCAAGCTGCCCCTGGCGTGGAAATCGGCAGACGTCAGCTTTATCCCTAAGCCGGGCAAAGAGGTAAATATTAACAACCTGCGTCCGATTTCGCTCACTTCATGCGCCGGCAAGCTGATGGAGAAAGCAGTGCACGCCAGATTTTCAGCTTATTTGGAGGAAAACGATTACATGCCGCACACCATGTTTGGCTTCAGGGAGCGCCTATCCACGCAAGACGTACTGCTGCAGCTCAAGATGGAAGTTATTGACCCACCCAACAAACGCAGTAGCAGAGCCATCTTAGCCCTAGATCTCAAGGGCGCTTTCGATAATGTGAAGCACTCAAAGATCCTGGAGAACCTGGGGAAGACACAGTGTGGAAGAAGGACTTTTGAATACATCAGAGACTTCCTACTAGACAGACAGGCTCATGTAAAAATTGGAGATTTTAGGTCCCAGCCAATCCCTATTGGCACCAGGGGTACTCCACAAGGAGCCGTCCTCTCCCCTCTGCTCTTCAATATTGCTCTTATAAATTTGCCTGAGCAACTCGATCGCATAGAAGGAATTCGGCACGCCCTCAATGCAGATGACATCACGGTCTGGGTGACGAAGGGCAGTCTGGGGCAGATGGAAGAGGCGCTCCAAGAGGCTGCTTCGACAGTTCAAAAGTATGCCGAGGAGTGCGGACTGCGCTGCTCTCCGGAAAAATCGGCACTTCTAATCATGCGCAGACGAGAAGATGAAGCCCCGGTCAAAATTAGGGTGCACGACGCTGCGATCCCTGAAGTGGAGACAGTGCGTATCCTGGGATTACTGGTTAACAACAAGGGTGTCAACGCAGCAATGATTACTCAACTCCGTACATCCTGCGAACAAGTAATGCGAATGATCACACGTATCACCAATAAAACGAGAGGGATGATGGAGAACGACACTCTTCGGTTGGTCAAGGCCTTTATACTCAGCAGAATTGTGTACGTAGCTCCGTACCTTCGGATGAGGAGGTGCGATTTAAAACATTTCGATGTCATGATGAGAACAACATATAAGAAGGCACTAGGACTGTCGGTCAAAACATCTACAGAACGCTTATTGCAGTTGGGGGTGTACAATACAACAGATGAGATGATTGAGGCCCACCTATTAAGTCAATATGCCAGATTAGCAGGAACGAAAACGGGACGCAAGGTACTAGAGGACCTAAATATCAGCTGTCCTTACTACACGGCAACAAGACAAGACATTCCGAAAGAGTGGAGGGGCAGATTCGCGACACTGCCTCTTCCTAAAAACATGCACCCAGAATATCATCAAGCAAGGAGGAGAGCAAGAGCCAAGAAGATGGACCAGATCTATTCTAAATTAGAGGGAGCCTTCTTTGTGGATGCTGCAGGTCCGGTGGGAGGAGTCTCCACAATATCGGTGGTGCATCAAGGGCAGACGGTCAATGGACTTTCTGTTCGGCACGGGGAAATTGCAGAATTGGAAGAGGCGGCGATCGCCATGGCGGCTTCGCATCCTAGTTCAGAATACATCATTACAGACTCGCAAACTGCATATAGAAATTACACGCGGGGCCGAATTGCACCGCTAGCTTGCAGGATCCTCAAACAATCTGGGGTCTTCGCTTCGCGCAAAGAGCTGATTTGGGTGCCAGGTCACGAGGGTATAGAGGGAAATGAGCGTGCACACGCTGCCGCCCGAGCTTTTCTCCCCCGGGGTCCCTCCTCCTCCCTCCCCGAAGACTCGGACTTCCCAGTACCATTGATAACTTATGCAGACGTATTACAACACTTGCGCTTATCGCGACGAAAATACCCGGGCCCAACTAAGGGATTAAACAAATCAGAAGAATGTCATTTACGAAGGTTACAAACCCTATCATTTAATAACCCAGTCAAGCTACATGCTATTGAGCCACAATCTTTTTCTGCCGAGTGTAAATTCTGCGGGCAGAAAGCAGATTTGTACCACATTGTATGGGCCTGCCAGGCTAATAGTGCCTTAGAAGCTATAAAACAGCCAACGTGGGAAGGATGGGAGGCAGCCCTGTCCAGCTCAACCCTCAAGGACCAGCGAGCCCTCGTGGAAAGAGCTAGGGCGGCGGCCTTAGCCAACGGAATTCCGGAATAAGAATCCGAGCACCCTTCTCCTAACTCCCCTCTCCTTTTTTTTTCTTTAAATAAAACGTTTTCATCATCATCATCATCGTGTTTGCCACGCGGTGACTGCGTATTAAGATCTATAAAAGTTAGAGGTGCTTGCTGCCAAGTGAAAGAGCAGACGGTGCGCTCGATGCTTTTGTAGGGTCCGCACAGATGACGAGCCAGTGGGGTAGAAGGGGAAGTGTCGCAGTCAAATTGCTGTAGCTTGAAAGGTGATGCTAACGTAGGAAACGCAGCTTTCCCACCCACAGCGATGAAGTCCGAAACGGTAGCGAAGCCACCAGAGCCGGATTGCAGGATAAGGTATCAGCAAACGCCTGCGTAAAAGATGCGCAGAGTCCGTGGCCACACGTGAAGCCTGCTGCTGCCCTTGCTGCCAAGGATGTTCCACATCCGCCGCCAAGGATTGTGAGTGGTGGCGCTGGCTAACGCTCCCAGGGTTAGCTCTAGCAGTAAAAACAAATACTCAAGAAAATAGATAAAACTGCGCCGCGATAGCTCGATTGGTACAGCATCGCACGCTTAATGCGAAGACGTGGGATTGTTCCCCACCTGCGGCAATTTGTTTTTTTCATCCACTTTCATTTACATTAATTTATCATTTCTTTAATTTAATTAGTAAGCACAAGTAATTTCCCCTATGTTTTCCTTGGTGTCCTTGTGTGATGGCTTCTTATGATATAAATGACCAACGCATGCCTCACCCTTACAAGCTTTTCATTTAGGCCTATACGAGTGACACACCGTAATATTCCCGGCAAGCGCATCGTCCAGGCTTGCCCTTAAAATTGACTTTGAGACTCTGTACAAAGCCTGAAAACTTTTCATAGACTGATTTATCTTATTGTGGATTTGTCCTTTTGTATGCATAATTTCGGTACTCTGTATGTGCACAACAGTCGTTAGCAAGTAGGTTTCCTTTCATCTATTTATGGTCGAATTGATTATTTATTTATTTATTTATTTATTTATTTATTTATTTATTTATTTATTTGTTTATTTAGATACCCCTCAGGAAATACACACACATACACACATTTAAGAGGACAGGGGCAATGTAATAAATACATTCATCAGCAATAAAAACATTACAAACAAAAAAAATATTCCAGTTAGAAAGCACTTCAGAGACAAAGGAGAAAAGCACACTGTAAACAAAAAAAAACATTAAAATAGTTACCTAGTATTATACAAGAACTAAAACACTAATCAGTTAGTTGGTACGCTTTTAAATAGGCCAGGGTCTGATATACTTGTACACGAGACGGGCAGGCTGTTCCAATCATTGCTCGTTCTTATGAAAAAATAAATTTCCATAAGTCTGTTTTCTTTTTAGTTACTACAACGTAACATTCCTTTACAACGTAACATTCCTTTCTTACTGCACGAAACAGCTCACAAAAAAAAGGTACTGCTTCGGTATTTTGTAAACTTGAGACCTTGAACTTTATTACAGGATCAAATAATGAACGCTTGTGCTGACACCCCAGAAAAAGAGATGTTGATGGGCTTAACAAGGTCTGCGACCTTACAAGTCAGCAGGCAACAACAGAGAGTGAAATACATTGTGTTACGAGACAACAAAGACTGAAATGCAAGAATCATAGTTTGGCAACACCAAAGCAATAACACCAAAATGCAGCATATCGTTCGGCATGGTCACAAACGTTGAGGTCGAACTCAAGCTAACACTAAGAAATAGCACCTATGTGCACCAAAGCAAGAAAAAATTTACAGCTGTGTAACATTGTTTAGATTTTGAGGTAGAAGGTAACGCACCATTTGACCACCGTAGCATTTGGTCCCCAGAAGCATACCACAGGTACTGTGTGGTATGCTCACTTTGAAGGGATAATCGCGAGGTGAAGATATAAAAGCTGCTGGGTGTATATATAGAAAAAATAGGGTAGGATGGTAAAATATTTTCTGATGCAAGCATATACGAGGGATCTCCGTACGCGTTATTAGCAAATCCATCTTTGAGCTTCTTTTATTTGCGTAACGCTGGCTGTTGTATTGTTATTTTGATGAAACGGGCACAACGGTGCTGCACAGCCTCAAATTTATCTATTAAAGTAGCTGGTAAGGCACCCACACCGATGATGCGTATTCCATTCGCGAGAGTAGGTCATTAGTACAAAGCGGTAGTTTTAGTTGAAATGGTGCACTGGCAAGGTTTCGCCGAAGGTATGCTTGCTTTGGATGCTATCTTTGCAACGTTTTCTTTCGAAGAAAGCATATGTGATAATAAAGACCAAGGTAGCGGTATGATGTGACAGCCTGTAGGGGATACTTGTTAATAATGTAAGGCGCACCAGTGGTGTTTGCTCGAGAAATTTGATTGCAAACGTATATGGACATTAGTAGACAAATATTAAAAATCATAAGGCCGCTGGTTTTCTAGCGACAGTCTACAGACTTCGTACAGAGTGTCTGAATAGAAGTTTGAAAGGATGAAAATAGTGATGGGACGTTGAGGCACATGCTTGGGTCCTTGCCAAAATTTAAGGTGGCTCGAAATTTCGCCGCAAGTCTAAACATACAATCCTATGTTATAGGTCTATATATATAAATATAGCGCGGGAAAGCAAATATCAGTATTAAGCGGGGAAAGGCATAGGTCGGCTTATATAATAAGCGCATGCTGGCTCATACTCACTCACAAATAATTTATTACACGACATGTACTCACTCACACTCACGTGCACTCACAGCTGGTCGGCACTCCCGTTCCCACACTCATGCTCCCTGACACTCGCGTACACACAGTCGTTCCCCATTCACACTTATCGGCGCCCACTCACCCTCATGCTCGCGTCCACGCCCATTCGCCGGCACTCACTCGCATACATACTGACGTCCAGTCACATTCGCGGACAGTCGCTCGCGTTGATACTCACGTCCATCCGAACTGAGCGTCAACGACTTTTGTTTGCGCTCGCGTTAACCGGAACCCGCTCCTGTTCATGCTCACGTCCACTCAGACACCGGCACTCACACCCGTTCCATAACCTAGTCCCCTCACACCCACTCACTTACGCTCTATCTCACGCCTCTTAAAAGAGTATGGGAGCGACCGTAGTCTACTCTTGGGCGAGTATGCCGACCTATGGGAAACGGTAACTAAGGGACGAATCTTGATTGGCGCGTACGTGGCGCGCTTGCTTTTGTTCGCGCCACGCCGCAAATAATTTTTTTTTGTGTGTGTGGCCATGATTTTCACGCCGCCGCTCTCAGAACTAGCACGCTTGATGCACTATTAGATGGCGCGACTCTAACGCAAAGAACACAGCGCGATAAATATTTGCTGCAGAGAACCACCTGCCGTATTTCAGGCCGATTTGTTTGGCATTATCTAGTTCTAATGAGCTTCCTCATTTCCTCTTGGGTGAAAGGGGGACCGGCAGAGGTGCAGCCCCACAGGATATGCTCGAAGTCCGCATAATCACCACACAGAGGGCAGTCCGGGCTTGCGAACCGTTCGGGGTATTGTGAGCAGGGCCGCGGGGCTCGGGTAAGTGCTTGTTTGAAGAAGTCTGAGAGTGACTGCCTGGGCCCTGCACAGCGAGGAGTGCGGCAAAGGCAGGAGTCTTCTTGACATATAATTATGTTTGCGAATTTCGTTGTACGAGCAGAGAGGCTCGGGTCGCCCTGGAGAGGACGCGTTACCCAGCGCATGGTCAGTCAAACCTCGTGCAGCCGAGTGCGCCTCCTCGTTGGAGTTGATCGAGGCACCCTCAATGGTTCCAAGGTGCGCAGGGAACCAGGCCAAAAAGTGATGTTTCATGTCTTTAGCACTTTGGATGATACGTAGTGCCTGGGGAGCCACCATTTCCATCTGAAAGGCCCTGACAGCGGCCTTGGAATCTGAATAAATCGTGTCATGTACACTGTCCGTCAATGCAAGAGCAATAGCAACCTGCTCTGCAACGCTGGAATTAGAAGTGCGGATGGTGACGCAGCTAAGGATTTTAGAATCACAGTCGATGACCACTGAGGAGAAGGCCTCTTCTTGAACGTACGAAGCAGCGTCTACGAAGCATGTTCGGTCCTTGTTCAAGCGGGCACTGGCGAGCAGAGCTTTACCGCTGGCTCGTCTTCGTCCTTCGTTGTAGGTGGGATGCATATTGCGTGGCATCCGGTGTAAGTTCTAACAAATAAACTCAGTGCCCTTCCACTCTGTGAATGTGAAGAAGGATGACCAGCGAAGCTGTGTATGCGGGCCCCTTAATGGCGAACTGCACATACCGCCGCGGGTAGGCCCGGCATTGCACTATCTTCAGGATTTTTTTTTCTACACGCGGACACGATAGTGGGGAAAGTAGCCCTTAACAGCTTCGCTGTAAAAGTTTAAGAGGAAGCTATAGCTCGGGGCCAACTCCGATTTCCTTATTCAAACACATGCGAAAGGCAGAAATGCTTTTACGAGACGACTGATGGAGCGACTTAAATAAAATTCGAATTTCAAATAAATTGAAAGGTGAAACTTACAAATCAGTACCTCTAAGCCAAAAACAGATATCGCAATGCTGTAAACTGCATCTGTTAAAACATCTAAAACAGACAAATTTGATATGTGAATTTGCAGCATACGCGAAACTGTCACAATGCTTGCGAGGGTTTTGCAAAAGTCCTACTTAGAAATTAGTGGTATGCTTGAAAGCTGATATATATATTTTGTTTGCTTTAAGCGTATTATTAGGTGCCGTTTACAGAATTGTGATATCGTTTCCTATTGCTGAGATACAGAGTTGTAAACTTGATACTTGAGTTTATCTCTTTCTATATATTTTTCAGTTCTCAACAATTTTTGTAAAAGAAAAATTTAAGGCCCAAATAAGAAAGAAGCTTTCTACAGACACTGCATTTTGACTTTTTCTTTTAAATGCAACAAACCTAATCAAATTCAGTGCAGTGGCTGATTAGAAAAACAAACAATCCGTGCTTCTGCATTTCAATAGGAGCACAATAGCTAAAGCTTTCTTTTAAACGCTACATTTTAGTACTAAAGGTTACAGCTGGAAGCTTGTACAAAGCAATTACGCTCTCCTAAGTGCATCAAACGTCAATGCGACCCCCACAACAGAGAACCTAGCAAGCACGAGGCACGACTCTTGCATTAGTTTTCGTCAAAGCGCATGTTTTTTTTCCTCTTCGTAGCTCTGACCGAACGTTTTTTCATCCTCTTACTCGAAACCGAAACTATAGCTGCTGTGTGAGAGTTGTGAAAATGCCGCCGCTTATCTCAATAGCCATCAATTTTGTTCCCAAACTTTGAACAAATTCCTTTACTTAGACAGCGAGGGAAATTAACTCAGAAATACGCCATTTTTTTAGTGGCACTCTTCTGCACTGCATCAGTGTGGGAACTTAGAGAGCTATAAACACATAGGACGTCGAAAAAGAAAGACACACCACACGCGCTGTGCTGTGTGTTTCTTTTTCTACGTCCTTTGTGTTTATAGCGCTCTAAGTTTTTATAACAATGCATTACCAACTAGCCCACCTATCCAACCATTTATCAGTGTGGGCCTATGTATTAGGCAAAACAAGCTATGTCACTCTTTTCACCTGCGGGTGGACTTCCGTGTGCATACGCGTGCTTGCGTACCAAGGGTCCCCGCGGTGAGGCCTCGTCCTTCGGTGATGTTCCTCTTCAAGTTTGTTCACAGTGTCGTAGATTCCCCAAAACTAATCTATGGCATTACATAGAGAGTTCCGCAAAAGAGAGAGAGAGAGAAATGAGATAGGAAAGGCAGGGTTAAGGGAAGAGAAACTTCTGGTCCGCTGCACCACACTGGGGGAAGGGGAAGGGGGAAATAGAGACGAAATAAATAGCGGAGAAAAAATTTTAATAGAAGAGTGGGAAACGCCTGGGAGAATTATTTTCTCTATTAGGGCACTTGAACGTAAAACTTTCAATACATTGACCGACTTCTGACGTGACAACCATAGAGGCCGGTCATCGAGACGAGTCAACGCGGTCTCGAGCGACTTCCTTTGCATTTTGTAGCAAGTACAGCAGCAAAGAACATGTTCTATTATTTCCACGCCGCCAAAGTCGTCATAAGCTGCATTGTCGTCCATGCCGATGCGGAAATCGGATAATTTTGTGACAGCGACGCCAAGCCACAGTGGGCAAAGAACTGTTATCTCGGGTCAGGATAGTTCAGATGGAGCACGAAGCCGAAGAGGGGCGTTAAGTAGATGCAGATGTGTGTGCTGGAAGCTTGCGTGTTCCACAAGGATTGTGCGGGATCATTAAAAACCACCCGAAGTTTCGGTGCTCTTGACAGCGGTGTGCTCTTGACAGCGGTGTGCATTCCTGCACATACTCTTCAACGCCATGTTCGTTGCCTACTATGCCACAGTGGCTTGGGAGCCACTGAAACATAACGTCGTGTCGTTGCTCGATGAGGTGATGAGGGAGATATTGAGTTTCTGGAACTGGTCCTTCGCAGGTCCACAATGTAAGGCGGAAAGCAAGCAATGTAGATCTGAGTCAGTGAAAATACTCCTTTCTTGGGTGGCTTCTCACGAATCACAGGAAGTGCGCTACGAAAAGCAGCAAACTCAGTGGCTGCGTACAAGGCTACATAGGCCATTTTACACGCTGAAGATATTCTTGTGAAAGCTCAGCCTCGTGTAAACAGCACCAGACTGGATTAGAACTCTGGCAAACGTGGCCTTCCTTATTTTCGAGGAACTTAAGCTTCGAACCTTATGCATTCCACACGACAACAGCACGGCGAAAGCTGAGCGTCGAACTGCCACATAAAGAATCTACTAAAGATGCTAAGCAAACAATTAGCGCTTCCCAGCAGTTGCTTGGTGATTTGAAGAGGCTTGTGGCTACAAAAACAGTGCAAGTAAAGTGGGCTGTGGCGACCATGTTGGCTGCTCTCCATTAGTCCAAAGCATCGTTACCGCAGCTGTGTCACATTGTTCAAAAGAGCGATGAATTGGGCTAGTTGGTGGCTGTTCATAGTTTCTTCTTGCGCTGTGTACTTCATGGCGAGGGCGGGAACAAAGACGACGACAACGGATAGTGCGCTACCTCGGCTGTTGCGCACTATCCGTTGTCGTCGTCCTCGTTCCCATCGTCGTCATTAAGTACGCAGCACAAGAAGAAACCATGTCACATTGTGCATTTGTTTCAACGTCTTCACCCGTTACCATCATCTGCTTTTTCTGTCCCAAGTTCTTCATCGCTACGCGCAGAGTAGCACGTCAGAGGCATGTGCTTCAGACTCACCTCTCTATCTTTCCAGTATTAAAAGTATATACATCTCTCTCTACAAAGCTCCAATAAAAATGCAATAAAACGCGTTCGTAAAACATACAATTACTCTTTCAGCATATTGATATATTTGACGGTTCACTTCAATCCTTATGTAACACGCTTCGATTCATGCTGTTAACTGCGACGTTGTCTTCGAAAGAAGTCAGAAATTAAATTGCCTGCCTGTCCTTGATGGCAGTGTCCAGGAGTTTTACAGAATGACTGCTACATTAACTGTATATCTGCGCCTGCTATTTTCTTTCTTATTCTTTAGGTTTTAGAGTATATTATATTTCGTAGCGCACATTTATCGCCTTCGAGCCCGGTGTTTTTGTTCTCAACAATACGACCTTTCAGTTTTCGTATTGCACGATGTGCTTTTGACATAATTTACACTTTTCGAAACTTGTCTTTTCTATACATCTCGTACAAAGCTACACCTGCTTTAATATGAAGAAACCACATCATCTTCGATTTATTTTTCCATAAGCTGTATGTGGTTTCATTAAGAGCTAGTTGTTTTTCAATATATTGTTTTTTTCTTCATTTGTACGTACAGCAAGCCTTCTTCGGACCCATGCAGAATTCGATAGAAACAAAAACGAGAAGAGGGAAACGATATCACGCACTAAACAATTGGTTATTAACAAATGAGATCAACTGAGATATGATAGAAAATGTAGTCATAATATTTTACTAAATACAAAACAACATCTTGAAGTAGAAAATACAGCTCATGTACAGCCTGCATGCAAAATCAATGCTCTCGACACAGTTCTGCAGTTATTAATTTTTGCAACACACACACACGTACAGAGGTCATATTTATTTATTTATTTATTTATTTATTTATTTATTAAAGATTTCCTTATAGGCCTAGTATGAGGCATTAGGTAAGGGGGGCGTCACAGGTCTAAGATAGTATATATAAGGGGTATATAACGAACATAACAAACGTAATGAATAATTGACTGTATAAAAATGCATACACAACATTTTATGCAAACATTAGAGCATTGCACAAAAATAATAGGAGACGCTAATGTGCATATTAGAGAAAAGACAAAAGATACACTTCTTTCAGAAACAATGTACAAAAGTAGCTACTCCAATGTTATAGGATAAAAACATAAGAATAATAAGCAAAATAATGAACTCATAAACAAGAGAGCACACATAACGCATATAACTGGAAAACCAAAGAAAAGACAACATCCATTTTGTTGGAGTTAGGAAGTGGAATGTGAGCTTATGAGCTGGCAGAATTTATCAAGATTTGTTTCGGAGACGATGAAATCAGGAAGAGCGTTCCATAACCGAATGGCACGAGGAAGCGCCGACCAACTGAATGTGTAAGTATTCCCGTAGACGCGCTTGAAGCTGAGGTGACTATGTAATCTGCGTGATGTGCAAGGTTCGACTTCAAGCCGTAAAGAAGGTTTTCTAGCCGCATGAACGTACTTGTGAAGTAATGACAAGAGTGCAAAATCAAGTGGAGTACTTAAGGGCGGTAGTGAAATATTAAATTTTATTTGGTAGGTGCTTGAATTGTAGGTATAGTTACGTGAGATAAACCTAACGGCCCTATTTAGAACTGATTCTAATACGCTGATTAGGTTGTTGTGATAGGGTGACCAGACTGGAGCAACAAATTCGAGCTGAGGGCGGGCAAACAACTGATAAGCTAGCTTGCGGATGTTGGAGGGCGAATTACGTAGGTTTCGGCGTAAGTACCCCAGTGATTTCGAAGCATTAGCACATATACTAGTAACGTGATGCGTCCAGGAAAG
Organism: Dermacentor andersoni; assembly: GCF_023375885.2. NCBI lineage: Eukaryota > Metazoa > Arthropoda > Arachnida > Ixodida > Ixodidae > Dermacentor > Dermacentor andersoni. The sequence continues at coordinate 66,319,824 of NC_092814.1, forward strand.
GCTTAATGCGAGATTAATGCCTAAGTACTTGTATGAAGTAGCTGGAAAAATCGGGTTATTATTTATGTGATATGGAAAATTAGAGATTGAGTGTTTACGAGTGAAAGACATTACTTTGCATTCGGATCAATTTAGAGTCATTAAACAAGTGTTACACCAATCCAAAATAAGCTGAAGATCGTTTTTGATTATGAGCATTGCCTGTTTTAATATATCAGATAATGTTAAATTCATATTTTATTCAATATTGAGGTATTGTGTCAATTGCATACTTAGCCGACATGTGAACTTCGAAATTCGTAAAATCCCTCCGAGACAGCTCGGCGGGAAAGAACAGGGGGCTATGCGGATTTTCTTTTTTTAGTTTGCCGTGGGCGCGCACCTTTTGTGGGATACATATGCATTCTAATACAGTTATATATATTTATATGCAGCACACAACGCGCAGCAAACTTTGAACAGCATTAAACTGACAAGTAGCACTTTTTTTTTTAGCTAACAATGGACTTTTGCAGAGACTTTGCTGTTGCTGAATTTACCTAGAAACTTAATTTACTAAACCTGCACGAAGCACGTATCCCTCTGTTGGCCTTTGACCGGTTGAAGATTCCGGATAATATTGATCTTCGGCGACGGAAGAGCGAAAATTGTCATGAACCGAATTTTTCGTAAAATTTCACGGAACTTTCGTAAAATCGTAAAACAAGCCCAAATTCGTAAACTTTGCGAAACATTCCGGATGGTTGGCAGGTATGCAATTGAACCTGTACCAATGTCGAAAGTTCGTTCCTGGGCGCTTCACTAAACATTAATTATCATTGCTAGTATAAGTAGCCGCGCTAGTAATAGCAGTAGAAAAATATAATTATCCTTATGAATCATCCTCATCTAGGGTTGCCAACTCTCGAGTGGACGACGTCGGGACGGGTCGAGGAGGGGAGGGGGGCGGCTGGCGATGACCGACCCTGTCAGCGTCAGGAGACGCCAGATTTTGTTACCCACTGCGCGTACATGGCATCAGAGTGTAGGGAGGGGGAGGGGCGATATAGAAAAGATGAAAACATAGCCGCCGATTGTAGACATAGTGTAGCGCGAAGGCACAATTACAACACCAACTAGCCCAACAGCAAGTCCTTCTACAGTAGCAGATGTAACACAAGCAATATAAAATGCCCCACACATAAATATAGAATGGAATAAATAAATAAGGAGAAAGAAAAGTATAAAATTTTTTATGTCGTACCAATGTAGCAATTTACAACAAGAAAGGTACAGTATAGTTGCCTGTCTAACAAGCCTACCAATACGGATAGAGGTACTGTGAACAGTTAGGGCCTACAACAGAACTAGAACCACTACAAAAACGAAACCGCCTTTGCGTTTACGGCAATCTATTTCATTTTTATTCATTTATTTAGTACATACTGCAGACCTTTCGTTCCAAGCATAGGGGCAATAGAATGCATACAAACAAAATAGAACAAATTAGAAACAAGCAAATACAAATTTATACAATTTTTAGTCACACGGTGTCTGTAAACTGTAGTTCCAGTCTGATATTGTTCTGGGAAAAAAAGAAAATTTAAACGTGTCAGTTCGAGCATAATAGGGTGTTAGTGAGTCCGGATGATGCTGTCTTGTGTGCCGTGTTATTACAGGCGTTATGTAAGTCGATGGTTTAATTTAAAGCCTGTTGTTGAGAAGAAGGGAAAGAAATTCGAGCCTTAGCAGCTTTCGGCGTGATTCAAGAGTGGGTATGGAATTTTATGTCATAACTTTAGAGGGAGAGTCCAGTCTTGCGAATTTATGAAATATAAACCTAACTGCCTTTGTATGTTTTTCAAGACGCGCGATATTTGACTTAGTGTAAGGATCCCATGATATAGATGCGTACTTTAACTTTGGTCTAATAAATGTAAAATAAAACAGTAATTTCACATTAGGAGGGGCATTTTTAGTTTGTGCCTTAGGAAACAGAGACAACGCCAGACAACACAAGAAAGAGTGTGCAATTAAACGAGCTCTCGGGCATTATAAAAATGAAATCTTCTTGATGTAATGTTAGCCAGTAGAAAAAAAATATCACCAGCGATTACGATACTTCCTAATGCGAAATTTGAGCGCGGCTCTACACGTGAAAGGAGTAAGCGTGTCAACATTTTGTATTATGATTATACAGGTGCACGGTTAATACTAGGAAAAGAACGCTATGAGTAACATGGCTGGCGCGTACAATCTGTCTCGTGTGGCACATTGCAAACGGAGCGAAGTATGGCGCCACTGCTTCGCTAATCGGGAGATCGCGAGAGGCAGCGCGTAGGTGATGCGCAGGCGCGCGCGATTCACAACAGCCGCCGCAGACAGACCTCCGCTCATGCAGCGCTTTGTTTCCATATAGGTATCGGTGGACGCGCTCGTCGCCGCAAAGCCCGTCTTGCACAGCACAACGCTTTTCTTCTCACGCTTTCGCTGCACCCTCCTCCTCCGCTTTCCTCCTCGCGTGCTCTTCGCTGTCGCCGTATTTCATCCCCCGCTGCGCTCCGCGTTCGCTCTTTCATCCTTCGCTGTGCTCGTTCGCTCCGTTACGCCGACGCCGACGCTCAATGCAGGAACGGGAGCCTAAGTGCTGCGCGCGCTATAAAAAAAGCAAAAGTCCGGACTGGGTGCAGTCGGCATACGGGACATTGACTCGAAAATTGGGACTGTGCCACTAAATTAGGGACGGTTGGCAACCCTATCCTCATCATCATCATCACGATCCACCCCTGATTATTTGCGTTTGAAAGTTTCTTGCGAGCTCAAGTTCCGCTTGCTTGTGCGCGTGGAATGAAGCGCTACTTGAAGAACGTGAGCTATTCTGGGGTATAACTAGCCCGCATTTAAAAACACTAGGTGACCTCTAGGCTTAGGACATGCATAATGAGTCATTATAAGCTGAATTATAAGAGACGTAATCTGCGTTTCTCAATCGCCGCAGCAGCTGGCGGGTATGGCATTCTACTACCGAGCACAAGGTGTCGGATCGAAGCCGTGCCGCTGCGGCTGCATTACCGTAGGCGCCGAATGCAAAAACATTCTTGTACGACTCTTTAAAGGCACTTTACAGAATCTCAGGCGCTCAAAATTTTTCCGGAAGCCTCCGCTGCGGCAACCCTCACAGCTCCTGTGTTGCTTCGGGACGTTAAAGGGGCACTCATGGAACATATTAAGTCGAGCTAGATCATTAGATTATTCATCTAGAAGTCTATCACAGTTTTCTGTGTACCAATAGCCAACTTTGTTTCGTAGAAAAAGTGCCGCCGAAGGTCCCACTGGTACTCCCCTATTTGAACCACCCGCGCCAAAACGGACGAGTTGATATAATATCCACGTGACCTTGCTCTAAAGCACTCTTTGCGAATTAGCTATTGCTGACGTCACACGATAGCTTTTATAGTCCACAAGTGGCGGCGCGGCTCTATTTTCCCATTTTCTTCATTTTCTCGCTTGCAACAGCTTTGTTTACGCCAAGAACGGCGAGTTCGTTATTACAGAAGCCTAATATTTCAATCTAGGGCAGCTTATTTTTGAGTGTCCCTTAAGACCCCAATTAATCAAAACAACGCAGGTACATATATAGGGCAACATCGGCAGGTCATGTCCTTTTACTGGCTTCCTTACTGCTTGCTTTACTCAACTGGCGACGTTCCTTCCTATCTTAAGTCACTATCCTTTAACCTCATTGCTTCGCGAAAATCAATAGGCGTCATCCGCCTAAGGTGACTAAACCTTCATTAACAGCCGTTTCAATAATAAAAGCAAAAAAAAAAAAAGATACATCATACGAGTACCACAACGTAACGCCCAAAACACTTAGTTCTGCTCTGATAAGTTAAAAGAAACAATACAAGACGGAAAGCTCGCGAACATATATATCAGCATTAAAGTATAAGAACGCTCTTTAAAGAGCATTGAACTTCCAGCTTCTCTCAACCAGAGTTCTCGAAACCTGAGACTCAGTTGCAAGCTGCAACAAAGGTAATTACTTCTGAGTGGCTAAATGCCATACCTACATACATCTTACAAATATTTACAGCAAGCGGTCGGTACTCACGAGAAAAATGAGATGGAACAGACACAGAGAAGGAGGAGAGCTCCATAACTGTGCTAAGCCGTCAAAGATATGAGTCAGGTGAAGAGGCCAATATAATTAATTAAAACATAAAGTTTGAGTAGTTAAAAACGTTTGTTAATACGACAGATACCAGAACCAGATGCGGCAGGCCAAAAACAAACTAAGGGTCGTAGTAGGGAGATAAGAAAATGGAGTAATTTTGTGATTGATATTGTAAATTAATAGATAATTAATAATGTGTCAAGTTTAATTAGAAAACAGATTACGTGTCCGGACGTGCATCGTGCTCTATTAATTGCTGAAAAAAATTAAAGAAAAGCGCGTTGTTTAGCAGAGAAAATATTGATGAAAGAAATGAGTTGGCGGAGGCAGATCCCTCATGGGATCAGGAGTAGAAGTTTGGGAGGGGAGTTCTAACTCCTGCTTTGCATTAATTTTATGCCTGCTATGTTCCGCCTTCGGTATGTAAGGATAATGTCAACCCTCAGACCAAAATACCTTGTTTGCCATGAATGACAAACACTTTTATGGCAGTTTTCAGACTTTCTAGTCAAGCTGATTCACGCCAGCTTGACAAGAGAGTTAATACTTTATTCGATCTCGTCGTTATAAATACTTCTGTCTGCGTACTGAGCTACTTCGTAAAAGGCTAGTTACAGTACAGCGGATGATAGCCACAGTAAACTCGGAAATAAGAGCGCGTTCGTTTTGAACTGGACAGCATGAACGAACAACGCTAAATATATATGCTCTCTAGGACTGGCAATGCCCGACTTTAAGTAACCGGAAATTCTCCTATGAATTTCGTGTTGCGCCCTTGTGCCCGTGTGTCATCTGAGTCAAAAGTTCAAATGCCGCTCCGCAAATTACTGCTACTGTTCGCGGCTCGCGTAGCGCGTCCTCTATAGAAGAGTACCGACTTTACAAAGACATGGGGCGCTATAACGTAAAACCATTCCAAACTTTGCTATTCCAATTCTGCAATCAGCCCAACACATTTGGTCAAAAACTTTTTTGGACCACCCCTACTTCACCTGTCTGTCACGTGACGTCACGAAAACCGCGATAGCTCCCCATCTGATATGACGTGTACACACTGATTATAATTTGAGCGAACAAACCAAAGATAGTTATTTCTGATTCGACGCCTTTTTGCCATTAGCCCTCGGCTATTGGTCAAAAGTTTTCGGGCCGCACCCACTTCACCTGCCTCTCATGCGACGTCACAAAACCGCAAAAACTTACCGCGTCAAAGTGACACGCACGCGTTAAAGATCCATTAATATGCCGAACAAAACTGAATTTTCTTCTGAATAGCCGCAGGCTGCCTCGTTCCGAAAGGAATAAAAGATGGCTGCCGCCGTTCGCTCTGGCACTGGCTACTCGCCCCAGCCGGAGAGTATGGGTTTATTTGCGTGTAATAAATCTTTTTGCGTGGCCGTGTAACCTTTTCGAGAACTTTCGGCACGTTTACGACCTCGTTCTGCCAACTCTTCTTTGCTGAGGATCCGTTTTAGCGTCATTCTTAAGCTTCCGTTGCATGCCGCCGCGATTGTCGACAAGCCACCGCAAGCTAAGTAAGAGAAAGCGGACCAATCGCAGACGCCAGCACCGCCCTCTTCGTCCAGTTATCGATATTCAGTGCAGTGACTCGGCCCCATCGAATCCCTCTCCACTTGAGCATGCTCCTCGCCTCTTGTGAGCCAATTAGATAAGACAAGCCGCTCAGTCAGGCAATTCGTTTTTCAAGCAAAAAAAGTGACCTCCTATGAACGAGGGGAGCATTTGATTGGTTTTTTCAGACAACCCTGTGGGTGACCGCCCGATGCTTGCGTCAGCGGTTACGCAAATTTGACGCCAGTAGATTGGAATAAAAACATATTGGAATAGTTTTACGTTATACGGCCCATGGAAAGCGAGAGCAACACTTATCCAATAGCACTGTGAGCGTGTTGGTTGTGGCCTACAGAACCGGTCACTATAGAACTGAATAAACACCGCTAACGCGTAGAATAGCCTCCGAGCTTTCTGTGCTCGGGTTACGTGATCGATAAAGAAAGGAGTTCAGAAATTTTCACGCAGATCTCAAATCCCGAAAGAACCGCAAGCAAGGACCAGGAGTCTTAGCAACTTTATAAGAGGACCAGTCCTTCAAATGATTTCAACAAAAAGTTTTGAAAACAGGGAGGTGTGATGTGTACACAGTGAAACCGTTGAACTAACGGGATTTTATCATCTTCCTCTACCTAGCTAGTTTTCAGCAACCTCAGCAACAAAATTTCATTAGGCATGTTCGCTCTTCATACCTAGAAAAAGAAATGTAGAACTGAATCGTAAACGCTGCTGAAGCAGTGCAAGATGCAGGAACCTGAACTCCAGCAATCGGGCAAGATCACCATGTTCGCTATGTTGCGCGCCCAGTGCAGTTGAAAAAAACGCAGTTCGAACGAAAAAGCCAAAATTAGCCTTTAGAAGGCGCAATAACGTGTTGAGCCATAGGCGCGACATCAAACACCTAGAATGAGAAGTTTGCGTGCACAACTGGGATTTGATGGGCACACGCCTATGGCGTTTTCACATCACGCTTGTAGCGCGACCGTGAAGTTATCATGCGCAGCAAGCTCAGCTGTCACGCGCAAAGGAACGAACGCGTGGGCTTCGCACATCAGCCCGGACTGTTGACACGAAACTCTGTTCTGGCTTAACTTGCTGACCTTTAATAGCAACAATTTAGTCTGTCTGCTTGAGACACGGAAGCGTGCAGGCCTCATGCCAGTGCAACCACGCTATGCATTGTTTAAGATAAGCACTTTCAGCACAATACAGTTTCGAAAGGTTACCGTTTGTGTAGTATGCGGCCTGCTCGCTAACCCTTGCTATTGGAATCCTATGAATAATCAAAGGCTACAGATTTTCGAGAGACCCAATGCCAAGATTTATCGGAACAAGTTATAAGTATGTAGCTGTTCAGCAGGGCAAGCTATAGTTCCTAAATGGACCTTTGTACCAATGGGGCGTCACGAATAATCTCCATCTGACGTTCATAGCAAGGTCATTTCTAGGAAAGTCAGCAGGAAAGTCATACACATGACTTTCCTGCTTTTCTTGTTTGTCTTCCCTGCGCAACGGTGGACAATCTACTGCACCCCTTGGGCTGCATCTCGAACCAAAAGCGCCTCTTCCGCGCGATTCTGGTGTTCGCCGAGGACATCGCCCTAGCTGATCGCCTCTGAGCCCCCCTCCTCACGCCTACGGCGGGTCGACCGCTGCTGCTCCTTCCCTTTTTCTTCCACCACTCTTTTCTATCCCTTTCCCCCTGTGCAGTGCGGTTGAGGTGTCCTCTCACGAGAGACAGTTACTGCGCTGCACTTCACCCCAATTTTTCCTCCTTTCAAAACAAGAATCTCTATCTCTCTTGTTTGTCATAGGTTTGTCATGGACGAAACGAGTAACTAATCGACAATTCGGCGTTGTGGCGAAGCCAATAATACAGATTTCTCAATGACGAGGGAGTAGTTCCGGGTATCGCACGTTTTATTCCGTATTTTATGCCCGAATCAACCGAATTCTAAATAAGATTTTTTTGATGCGGTTAATTGTACGGCAAGATTTTTTGTGATGAGTGATTTTTTTCGTTAATAAAAATGCATAGCAGCTCGTGAAAACAATCCTATAAAATTATCATGGTGGCGCTCTTTGTAGGTAGCAGCCATCCGCTTTTCCTTACCTCTAAGTATCCCAGTGCTCTGAAGTCCATTAAAACGTAACGGAGTGGCCAGTGACGCTGGTCACGCAGTGCAAGTATAGCCAATGTCGCCAGCCGGAGGTTGACGCTGATGGATAGGGTTCTCGGTTATATTCCGTACATATTGAGGTCTGCCTTTGATTCCGTGAATATATTCCAGTAACCTGATGGCAACCGAATGATACGCAGGCTTTATTTGAAACCGTAAAATGCGATAAATTTTGATGACGTCTATAACTAAAGGCGAAAACAGAATTGCTCACCTGAAAGTACACAAAACGTCCGCGAGACGAGTTTTATTCACTCGTAGATACGACAGTGAAAATATGGATAATTGCTAAATAACGAGGGCCAACTGCCTGGCGCGTGAATTCACGAACCGCGCCCGAGCTAACGGTCCGGCTCTTCCACAGGATTGCCCCTTCAAAGATCATCTTACCACCTTTCACGAAATTACGTCGCATTACAGACACATCAGGAGGAAATTCCCTCCCCCCAGCCCGAAACTGAACAGGGCTCAGGCCGTTACTTTCAGGCTTTTACAGACCAGGTCCTACCTCACCCCCAGAGCGCTTAGTTGGATGTTGAGTTGAGTGGTTGTAGGCTACTGGTGGGATTAGCCTTGCAGTGGCTGCCGGCAATTGCTCCACCGTAGCGACACTTAAAATACATAAATCATATAAATAAGACACAGACCTCACAACTACACATAGTCACTCCTAAGGTCACCATGTGGAGGCCAAATCCGTGTCCTGCAGGTAATTTAAAAGAAGGCGAGAAACCTCCTTCCTATCTAACTGGTTCCCGCGCGGGAAAACAATGTCCTGAAGAGAACTGTGGGGAATTCCTGTCTTTTTCAGGGACCCGAATAACACGCTCCTTTCCGCGTTATACAGAGTACAGCATATAAGGTAATGTTCTATGTCACCGCACACACCACACGTTGAACATAATGGAGACAACGCCAGGCCAGTCTTACACATCCACGCAGGGGTACGAGCAGAGCCCGTGCGAATGCGGAGCAGTAAAGTGGCTTGGTTTCTTTTGAGACCCTTAGTCACACATGGCTTGTGAGGTGAGCTCCACAAAGAGCTGAAGTGGCACGACACCGCTTCTCTGAAGAGTCTCTTATCCTCTTGAGGCACTATTCTCAAAGGATTACCAGACAGCGCTCTATGGGCGAGGCTGTCCGCCATCTCGTTGCCTATGATACCTATGTGCTAGGGCACCCATTGGAATCGTATGGAGAAGCCTTTGATATGGAGATTGTGCACCGAGCGTAGGGAGCTTAGACATAAAGCATCAGTAGGGAACCCATGCTCTAACCTTTGAAGGGCGGATTTCGAATCTGTAAGAATGACAACGGGTTGAGGCGTACAAAGCCGTAGCTTCTTTAGAGCTGCCTCAATGGCAACGCTTTCGGCCGTTGTGGAGGACACGACTGCAGTGAAGCGAACCGACCAATCATACTTCAAAGAGGAAATGTGAAAAGCAGCTGCACTAGACCCTCTGACCTTGTCCACAGAGCCATCAGTAAAAATTTGAAGATGACGTGCATATTAAGTTTCAAGATGTTCCAGTACGAGCGAACGCGTTGCTGTAATGTTCTATGTCACCGCACACACCACACGTTGAACATAATGGAGACAACGCCAGGCCAGTCTTACACATCCACGCAGGGGTACGAACAGAGCCCGTGCGAAAGCGGAGCAGTAAAGTGGCTGCTCCTAACAACGCGGTACTTTATGAGTCTCTATCGAGACCTCTTAGCCTAGTCGCTTCACAAAGGTTATTGATGCAAATTGGCCGCCTCAAACAGACGATAGCCGGTCGAGCGCTTCTACAGAGCCTTCGAAAGCGATCCGAGTCCCGAGCGTACTTGGCCCTTAATACTCTTAGTTACATGGGTCTTGACGCTAGAGGTCGAACTAAGAGGTTGAAACCACCTTGGTCTTTCGCGAGCCTCGATTGTTCGTTGACGATTCCTCACGTTCGTGCTAAGCGGAGTTCTCCTTTGGCGCTTAGTTGGATAGACCCCAACTTCCCGCAATCGTGCTCCAAATGCGGTCACGCATGCTGCTCCTTCGACCACATGCTCTGGCGGTGCCCGTACAACGCGGACTCCGACCTTCAATACAAGTCCAAGTGGGACGCCTTGATGAAGAGCTCGGATTTCACGAACCAACTACAGGCCGTCCAGAGGGCCCGCGACGTCGCGGAGAGTCACCGCCTCCTTGTGCCGTCGTGGGAGAGAGAGATTCTTGTTTTGAAGGGGAGAGCCACCAACTTGATTGGGGAGCCTTCGGTTCCCCCCAATCAAGTTCCTCAGGACATTCTAAAAAAGTTCTTGTCACTGTCACTGCTAAATACTCTGCGTCTGTATATGTGGTCCAGAGCCATATTATTTCAACTCGGAACTTCCTTTTTGTGCTGATGACGTGGCACAACCCGAAGGGGTGACACTTTCCCTTGAGTAACGTAATTGGATGGCATAAGTCGCGCCCCCTGAGCAGGATCTGAGACGGTGACGCCTCTATCGCCTTTCCCGAAGCTGGATTTGGAACGGGTACTTGTGATGCTGCTCGAAATATGCGTCCTTTAAAATGTATTTAGCATGCAGATGAATGCGTGGTGCCACATTGGGTGGGGCAAAATAGCATATTGGGAGGTGAGAGCTCGCGTTCCACCACGATCCCTAAGCAGGACGACCCATTCGAGAACCCGAAGAGAGAGTCTTGTGAGGCAGCAACAAGTGTGCATATATAGTGCCCGTTTACATACTCAAATTATTCATTGTTCTGAGTGATGTTGCACCTGGGTCGCAAGCCCCAAGGGTAGCGTTGGCCTGGCGGCCTGGGGCACAGCTGGAAGCATCCGAAGGTCCTGGCAAAGGATACGTCGACTGCTAACAGAACAACATGTTTATTATAGCATCGCAAAAGAGCGGCCGGTCAGGTCGACCGAAGTGGAGAGACGGGAGGGCACGTTACTCGACGGAAGAATTTGGAGCCTCTCTCGGCGTCCGGGGGCAGCTGCTTTTATACTCTCGGAGTCGAGGGCAAGAAGGAACGGCTCGCGATGAGGCGCACGTGACGGCGCCGCGCGGGCACGTTGAGACTAGAAGGTGACGCATCCGCCGGGCCGGCGCCGGTCAGACCTCCTCGCTTCACAGTTGGGGAGCTCCTCTCCCCGGCTGCCGCGCTTTGATAAGCGTGGGCACCAACATGCACACACACACACACACACACACACACACACACACACACACACACACACACACACACACACACACACACACACACACACACACACACACACACACACACACACACACACACACACACACACACACACACACACACACACACACACACACACACACACACACACACACACACACACACACACACACACACACACACACACACACACACACACACACACACACACACACACACACACACACACACACACACACACACACACACACACACACACACACACACACACGAAGACACGTGGCATTGAAACATGCCTGGACGCGCATGGCGGGAGGCGTTGCGGCAGCGCTGAACGGGCCAAAATGTCCGCCGCTTTGAACGAAGCCCCGGCGTCCGTTGCATCCGCGCCGGCTATACCGCGCGTCGTAGGCGAAACGTAACAGTGAGCAGAGCATTAATTTCAGAAAACCCGTGCTGAAACATATTTCATCAAGCACCGGTGGCTGGTTTTAGCCGTGATATACAAGGACCTTGGCGCTAACTTCAAAAAAAAAAAAAAAACGTCTTCTTTCGGGACTCGCGCCAATGCCTTTCGTGAATCCTTTTTAGCCAACTGCGATAATACCGTTAAAGTTGGTTGGTAGCTGTAAGCATCATGCGTTGACCAGAAGTTTACGTCGTTTAGACACTTTTCCCCGATTTTGTTTAATTGTGCGCGCCAATTGCAAGCCAATTGTGCATGCTGATTTCTTTCTGTGGTGTTTGGAATGGCTTAAGCTGGTTTTCCTAAAAGCAACCACTGTTTTCATTTCTCTTGATTCCCCCAGGCTGTTTTCTTAGCATGATCGCACATGTGGAATAAGTGTTTTCTTCAAAACATCGCTGTTTATATTTACTAATTTATGTATTTTCCTTCGTGTGTGCGTGAGTGCATGTGCTGTGCGGTATACGTAAAAAAAAACAAGGACATTTGCCGAATTTTGGATTTCACTGGAGTGGCCTTTCTATTTAATGCTGAAAGGAACACTAAAGGCAAATACTAAGGCAAGCTAAAGTGATAGATTAGTGCCCGAGAATCTCTAAGGCTTCAATATTATCGCGAACAGAGCCTTAATAATCGAGGAATTGAGGTAAATGCAGGACATGATTAGAGACTCCCCCGGGACATTCAAGCACTTGCCCAATGACGAAAGCACTCCTCAGTTTAATTCGGTCGCTAGTACTCAACTACTCGCTGCAAAAAAAAAAAGACATCCTTATATTGCAATACAAAATGAAATAAAATGCTACTTGTCCAGTTCTATTTCATTTTACAAAAAGGAACTCACTGAAATTACCCTTGACAATGACGCGGGCGGTCGAAAGATTTCGTTTTCGCTCGACCCTGCGCCGCCCACGCTTTCGCGGTTCAGTACTTTCGTTATCGCGTAGTGCTGCGCTGGTTTTGCTGGCTCGCGAAACTCGCACAAACTGCAAGTACAAGAGAATTCAACTTCCATGTGATGTCGCCCCGAACGGTCCATGCCACTTGTCCAAAAAGCACCTGCAGCGGCGAATACATCGCTCTGAATAGACGGTGTTACGTTTCGCCTACAACGCGCGCTAATGCCGGCGCGGATGCAACGGACGCCGGGGCTTTGTTCAAAACGGCGGACATTTTGGCCTGTTCGACGCCGCCGCAACGCCTACCCGCCAAGCGTGTCCAGGCGTGTTTCAGTGCCACGTGTCTTCGTGTGTGCGTGTGTGTGTGTGTGCCCTCGCTTGTCAAAGCGCGGCAGCCGGGGAGCGGAGTTCCCCGAATGAGGAGCCTGGACGTCTCTCGGCTCAACTGTTCGCGCCGTCGTGTGGGTGAGGGTTGGCGATGCGTCACTACACTCGGTTCAGCAGGTCTCTCGGCCCGACAGTTCGCGCCGTCGTGGGCTCATGCTCCGCCGTCCCGTGACCTTCATCCCGTGACCTTCCCTCCTTCCCTTTTGGACCGCGACGCCGAGAGTATAAGAGCAGCTGCCCCCGGACGCCAGGGAAGAGGCTCCGATTTGTACTGTTGAGTTACGTGCTCTCCCGTCTCTCCACTTCGGTCAACCTGACCGGCCACTCTTTTGCTATGTTAGAATAAACAAGTTGTTCTGTTACCAGTCTTCTCATGCTTTGCCGGGACCTTCGGATGCTTCCAGTGCCCCAGGCCGCCAGGCCAACGCTACCCTTGGGGCTTGCGACCCATTGGCAATAACGGGCGTCAGCACCGAGACCCCAACAACTCGGGCCAGCGGTGCGATTTCAACATCTGGTTGCCAGCGGTGAGATCGCGACAACGGAGGCCAGCAGCGAAGAGATGCGGTTGACTGTATGCTGAGCAGCTCAACGACCATCCGGGAGCAGTGCAACGAGCCCTGTGTGACGACTGGTTGCCTGCAGCGGAACGACTGCGCTGAAGTCTTGGCTGCGAGGTTTGGTGAGTGCGGGACTTTCTTCTTCTGAGTTTTGCCAGGCTTTTGTTAGTGTCAGAAACAGAGCTGGTAATTGTGGTTGTCGTTGCTACCGGGTTAGTTTGCGGCAAGACAATAGTAGGCAGTAGAGAAAGCAGCATTCAGAGCAGCCATGGATTTGAAGTCGTTGCGCAAACCGAAATTGCTGGAGCTTGCGAGAGAGTTGGGTCTGGATGTCTCAGACAAACTCAGAAAACCAGAACTGCTAAGGGCTATTCTTGAGTTAGAAGCTGAGGATGAAGAGCTGTCGGAATGCCTTGAGACCATTGAGGAGAGGGAGACGGCAAAAAGACAGGAGCGTGAACTTAAAGAACAGAAAGAGAAAGATGAGCGTGAACGAAAAGAACAGAAAGAGAAAGATGAGCGTGAACGAATAGAACAGAAAGAAAAAGAAGAGCGTGAACACGCTTTGGAAATGAAGCGTCTCGAGTTAGAGATGGAACGCGCTCGTAATGGAAGTCAGGCACACGGTGCAGGAGAACGAGTATTGTTCAAAATGACTGACCTGATGCGGCCGTTTAAGCTTGGAGAGGACATTGGTTTGTTCCTGGTTAACTTTGAGCGAACGTGCGAGAAGCAGGGGTTCTCTCGGGAAACGTGGCCACAGCGCTTGCTCACTTTGCTACCCGGCGAGGCGGCCGACGTAGTCGCTCGCTTGGAGAGAGAGGAGGCAGAGGATTTCGACAAAGTGAAATCGAGTCTGCTAAAAAAGTACCGGCTGTCAGCGGAGGCGTTCCGTCGGAAGTTTCGGGAAAATGAGAAAGGCAAAAGTGAGTCATATACAGAGTTTGCGTACAGGCTTATGTCAAACATGCAGGAGTGGCTCAAAGAAGAGAAAGCGTTTGGTGACCACGAGAAAGTTCTGCAGTGTTTCGGGCTAGAACAGTTTTATAGTCGGTTACCTGAGAACGTGCGGTACTGGGTCTTGGATAGGCCAGACGTTAGTACGGTGGCTAGAGCCGCTGAGTTAGCCGAGGAGTTTGTGACGCGTCGGGCTCGCGGAGCTAAGGACGGTCAAAAGGGTGAATTTGGCTCCAAGTTTGAGAGGCCGAAGTTCACACCCATGAGAGCAAAGGGGGATACACGTAGTGCGGATGCGAGTGAAAGCAGTCCGACCGAACGTAAGGAGACGGCGGCAACCGAAGCCGAACGCAGAAAGCGGTTCGAGACGAGGCAAGCGCGCGTTTGTTATACGTGCCAGAAGCCGGGTCACTTTTCGGCGCAGTGTCCAGAAACAAAAACACAAGTCGTGTTTTTGTCTATATGCAGCACTGACGAGAACATGAAGCTTCTCGAGCCTTACATGCGAGACCTCCTCGTGAACGGGAAAGAGTGCCGAGTGCTTCGCGATTCCGCAGCTACAATGGATGTAGTTCACCCCTCTTACGTAGAACCCGATATGTTCACGGGCGAGTGCGCATGGATCAAGCAAGCAGTGGAAGCTCATAGCGTGTGTCTGCCGGTAGCAAAGGTGCTTATTGAAGGACCTTTCGGAGCACTTGAGACGGAGGCCGCAGTGTCATCTATGCTGCCCCCCCAGTACCCGTACCTATTTTCGAACAGGTCCGATCACCTCCTGCGCGAGAAGGGGCTTTTGTTTGGTGAGGCTAGCGTTCAGGCCTTAACCAGATCGAAGGTTCGGGAGCTCGCTGCAAAGGCGGTAGTTGCGGGGCCGACGTTGTTGAACGATGAAAAAGGGTCAGAGGCGCAGCAAGCTAGTATTCAGAGCACGCCCGAACGGGATAAAATTGAGCCTGTAGCGTTAAAGGCACCAGATACTGGAGAGGAAATTCCCGATGCGGGAAATTTAGAAGAGCTTCCGGTCGAGCTTCCGGGACTAGGCTCAGTGACGAACAGGAAAGACACCGATCAAGTCATTAGTGACTTAATAAGTAAAGCATCGCTGTCGCCTGAGCAGAAAACCGAACTACACCAGCTCTTACAAGAGTTTCAAGGTCTGTTCTCTGAGAGGCCTGGTAGGACTTCTGTCCTTACTCATGACATAGAACTTACCTCCCCAGAGCCAGTACGATCCAAGGCGTACCGGGTGTCACCCCGCCAGAGCGATATTATGGAGGCTGAGGTAAAGAAAATGCTACAGCTCGGTGTTATTGAAGCGGGTGAGAGTGATTATACCTCCCCTTTGATTTTAGTTGAGGTACCGGGCAAGGAACCTCGTCCTTGCGTCGACTACCGCAGGCTTAATTCCATCACTAAGGATCAAATTTATCCGATCCCTAACATCGAGGAGCGCCTTGAGAGAGTGAGTAGCGCTCAGTTTATTTCCACCCTAGATCTTGTCAGGGGTTATTGGCAGGTTCCACTTACAGAAGAGGCTAGTAGGTATGCGGCGTTCATTTCACCAATGGGGACATTCCGTCCTAAAGTTTTGAGTTTTGGTTTGAAGAACGCGCCATACTGCTTTTCAAGCCTCATGGATAAAGTGTTGCGGGGACAGCAAGAATTCGCTTTACCGTATCTAGACGACGTAGCGATATTCTCCGCATCCTGGCCTGAGCATATGGCGCACTTGCGGGCAGTGCTAACCCGCCTGCGCGATGCGGGCTTGACAGTCAAGGCTCCCAAGTGCCAGTTAGCACAGGCCGAGGTTGTCTACCTCGGACACGTGATTGGTCGGGGTCGACGCCGCCCCTCTGAAATAAAAGTGGCCGCTGTGCGAGACTTCCCGCAACCGCGCACGAAGACCGATATTCGGTCGTTCTTAGGTGTCGCCGGCTACTATCAGAGGTACATCCCCAGGTACTCTGATATCGCGGCTCCCTTGACGGATGCTCTAAGAAAGACAGAGCCGCAAACAGTCGTCTGGGATGAGACGAAGGAAAGAGTTTTTAGCGCCCTAAAGAGCGCCCTAACAAGCCAACCTGTGCTACGATCGCCCGACTACACAAAAGGGTTCGTTGTTCAGTGTGATGCTAGTGAGCGAGGCATGGGCGTTGTACTGTGCCAACGGGAAAATGGAGAAGTAGAACACCCCGTCCTGTATGCTAGTCGTAAGCTGACCAGTCGTGAGCAGGCGTATAGCGCCACCGAGAAAGAGTGTGCGTGTATCGTGTGGGCCGTTCAGAAATTGTCATGTTACCTAGCTGGCTCGAGGTTTATCATTGAAACGGATCACTGCCCTCTCCAATGGCTGCAGACCATCTCTCCCAAAAATGGCCGCCTCCTGCGCTGGAGCCTCGCTTTGCAACAATATTCCTTTGAGGTGCGTTACAAAAAGGGGAGTCTCAACGGTAACGCCGATGGCTTAAGTCGAAGCCCCTAACGTGGGAATCAGCCTCAAAATTGCTTGTTACTGATGTTTTTCTTCCTGAGGCAGGATTTTTAACTTATTGCTTTTGTGTAGTGTTTCAAAGTGATGATGTGCTTTTTAGTGCAATTTTTCCGATTTGTGGACGCGTTCTGAGTGCTGCTAAACTACTGTAAGGAACTAGGCAGCAGTATAAAAGGGGGAAGAGCCTGGCAGGGCTTAGTGAGGGTTGTGCCGTGCTTGCTGACTGAGCGGTTGACTTTTGGCGTGGTTCTAACGCTTGCCGGAAACGAGAACAAAAATGTCAACTCTCCCGAAGTCACTTTGCAGTGTCCTGTGTGCACCTGAACGTGAGAACGAGGCCTTCTCTGTGCGCTGCGCTCAAGAAACGCCCAAGGACGCCCAACTTCGGTTATGAGCATCATCGAGCGACATCCCTCCGGACAGCGGATGCAGTCCCCTGACCATCGGGATCTCCTTCCCCCGGCGGGGCGGTCTGTTACGTTTCGCCTACAACGCGCGGTAATGCCGGCGCGGATGCAACGGACGCCGGGGCTTTGTTCAAAACGGCGGACATTTTGGCCTGTTCGACGCCGCCGCAACGCCTACCCGCCAAGCGTGTCCAGGCGTGTTTCAGTGCCACGTGTCTTCGTGTGTGCGTGTGTGTGTGTGTGCCCTCGCTTGTCAAAGCGCGGCAGCCGGGGAGCGGAGTTCCCCGAATGAGGAGCCTGGACGTCTCTCGGCTCAACTGTTCGCGCCGTCGTGTGGGTGAGGGTTGGCGATGCGTCACTACACTCGGTTCAGCAGGTCTCTCGGCCCGACAGTTCGCGCCGTCGTGGGCTCATGCTCCGCCGTCCCGTGACCTTCATCCCGTGACCTTCCCTCCTTCCCTTTTGGACCGCGACGCCGAGAGTATAAGAGCAGCTGCCCCCGGACGCCAGGGAAGAGGCTCCGATTTGTACTGTTGAGTTACGTGCTCTCCCGTCTCTCCACTTCGGTCAACCTGACCGGCCACTCTTTTGCTATGTTAGAATAAACAAGTTGTTCTGTTACCAGTCTTCTCATGCTTTGCCGGGACCTTCGGATGCTTCCAGTGCCCCAGGCCGCCAGGCCAACGCTACCCTTGGGGCTTGCGACCCATTGGCAATAACGGGCGTCAGCACCGAGACCCCAACAACTCGGGCCAGCGGTGCGATTTCAACAACGGATGGATGGATAGGGCTGAACCCTTTAAATCGGGCGGCGGCACACGCCACCTAGCCGTGACTAATCATATATTTTGTACTTAGTGGAGGGTGAAATTTCAATCTTACCTTGACTTTAGCCACTAATTAGATAACCTCAGTTATCAGCTCTGCCTTGGCACGGTATCGCCGTCTATCCGGCGCCGTTTCACTCATCGAGGGCAGCACAGGGTGGTGATGGCGTATGCAACGTCACCACTCCTCCGGCTCGGTGGCAGGAAATTTGAATTTCGAGAAAGGTATTCGGACCCTTCAGATGTCTTTTCTTGGCAACGAAACAAGCATTTCCAGGTTTCTATATAATGGTATTTAAACATTCCGTGTCGACTTAGCATTTGCCTTTAGTGTCCCCTTAATCATTTACAAAATCCATTCTGCTACGAGTAATGTTACCGAGTTGAAGAGGGAACAAAAGACGTGGCAGTAGCGGAATCAAGCGCTGCGTCCCGACATACTGCCACAGATGCGTTGCTCTCAGCATCTCTGGCGTATACGGCGGAAGGTCACACAAGCTCCTCCAACCAAATTTCCTGCGGTTTTTGCCATGCGGTGGCTGCCGATCGAGCGTTTGAATATTGAGAGAGAAGCCGGTCAACATTGCACAGAAACGGCAAAATACGCTCAGCGCGGGGGAGACGTTGCTCGGCAACGACGCGCATGCGCAGGGCGGGAAAGACAAGGCAAGAAATTAATGTCAACGCAATTCTCGACAACCAAAGTAGCGGATAATATCACCAGGAGAACTGTCTCTTCAAGAGGAGACCAGCGAGCCACCCAATCGGCGATGGGCATGTCGTACAACTGACAATGGTTGATTTCAGGTTCTGCATATACTAAGGCTGCCTTGATTAGCAGTGGTAGTACAAGGAATGTCGCTGAAGCCAACGTTTCGTCTTCACCCCGACGAAGACAAGGGGGTTCCCCTTGTCTCCATCTTCCTGTAAACTTTTGTTTCATATAACGCTACTGTATATTAACATCATGTAATATTTCTAATCATCACAATAAAACCTGGTACCATTTGCAAGAATTTAACATTTTCTTTTTTCGTTTCTGCTGTGCACATTATTTGTGTTCAGTGTGGTTGCTTTCTCGGACACGGCGCAACTCCTGGTGCAGCTTTTTAAATGCGGCAGTCACTCCTTCGTGTCCTTGTTATTTCTTTGCCGGCAGTTTGAATAAGCGAAGCAGGCGCGCCTCATAATTAGATCATGGGGTCGGCACGTGAAAAAGCTAGGATTTAATTCTAATTCTATAGGGGAAGCAGCAGTACGAGCGCTACCCACACTGCACCTTTCATTTAACCTACCTACACACCTATCATTGATCCACGGTCATTAAGCGCTCTATTATACAATCACAGTCAACGTCATTATCGCTTCCAGTTACTGTGCCGCGCTTGACGCTGAGAAAGAAAAATGAGCGGGACGAGGCAGGAGGGATGGCAATAAAACGGACGCGTAAGCAGTACGGAACGCGCTGCGTCATTGATGCTGCAGGCTGTCCGTTGTTTGTTTTTCACCTGGAAATAGCAGGCGCGCCGAGCAATTGCGGGCGCGCCATTTCGATCGTCGAATCCCTCGCGCACAGCCGCGCATTCACGCGCTCGACAAACAGACGCAATACGCGAACGGCGCGCGCGCCCAGCCGCGGTCCCTCTCTCTCTCGGCTCGTTCAAAGTGGGCGTTCGCGAGATGGAAAAAAAGAAAAGGCTCGCACCATAATTTGGGGCGCGTGACGTGCGAGTGACGCGGGCGGCATGCATTAGGCGCGGCGCCACCACAGAGGAAGCGCGCCGTCGCGGAAATGTGCGAGCGTCGGACGCTCGCGCGGTGCTCTTCTTTCGTGCCTATATAGGAGCTTGCGGAATCGGCCGCACTTGCCTGGCGGGCTTCTTACTTTTTCTTTTGTTATCAAGGGCTGTTACTATAACCGGTGAGTTGAGACGGCTCTCTGGCCACGCAGAAAGAGCGGCGCTATATCCATAATCGCATGAAAGAACGGGCAGTCTCGGTGCGTCTTCTCCTTAAAGATATTTCTAGCCTTCTGCTTACTCAGATATATGTAACAGAATATGCAATACATGTGCACTGTCGATTTCAAGGTTCGTTTCTTACAGTAATACAATACAGATATTTCAATAAATTGTTCGCCTAGTTCAGTGTATTCAACTTTGCACAGCTTTATACACTGCTTCACAAGGTAGGAATCCCACGCAGGTTTTCAATGAGGTTCTCAGTGACTAACGCAGCATTAGCAAATATGCGCCATAACCTTGTCTATCTGACGTTGTGGCGCAGAGTTGTACTCCATAGCCTGACAGTAACCAATATTTAAAACCAAGAGGGCTGTAAAAATGCCGCACAAAGCGCAGGTATTAAAATATCCCCCGCCAAAGCAGCCGTCTAAAGGATCTCATTCAGTACACAAGGCTCCGCGCTTTGAGCCACGAAGTTACACGTAGACAGGAATAAATTCGAAGCGGGGATCAGCGGTGCTTGTCGCAAACAATTACCCCCCCCCCCCCCCCAAACCACTTTTTAATTTTCTTCTTTTTTCTGCGAAGCAGTTTTCAATAGGAGCCAGATCCCTCAATAGGGTGTTTACATGGACCCGACAAAAGCGGGTTAGGTTGGCTTCAGCTTTCATGTCGGCATCGCATGAACGCTAGCTTGATCGGGCTGAGCGAGCGTCGGGTAAGGTTGGGTCCATTCCTCTGCACTGAGCTGACTCAGCCCGATGCACTCGGTGATACTAGTACTAATCCTGTTAGATGGGCTACTTGGATGATACTGCGAAATATGTTACCAGCGCTACGGGCTATCCAGCGTTTGTGGTGTATGTGTTTACTTCGTGTATACCTTCCACTTACGTTGGCAACGTGTTCACAGCACTTGGCAAGACACACGAGAGCGCAGTCGCATCGGGCTGGTGGTTTGGAACCAGCAGCGAAGGAACGGAGTCTAGGCACACGCTCTGCTGTTTCGACCCGACGCGGACTGCCCCCCGTATACAGAAGCGGCATCATGCTAAACGCTCTCAAGTTGGATGTCTCATCCCCATTGAGAACTTGACCGTTTAGTCGAAATATAAGTATATGCACCAGTCATTTCGTCAATTTGGCACGACACTTGTATTGCTATGAACGGCTAAATTAATGGCAGAACGGGCCTGGCGTACAGCGCAAGGCCTGGGCGGGGTAAGGTCTGTGGGGTAAGCGATAAACAACCGGAGTGCACACTCCCGATTTGCAGCTCCAGGAGTACCCATACAGAGGCACAAATGCAGTAGCCGCCATTATAAAATGTGATATGTGATATTTCCCGGCCTTACCGGACATTTCACGTGCAAAATTCGTTCATTCGCAGTGTGTTCAAAGGCAACAATTTTAGATCGTAAATTTTCTTATTAAAAATTGGCAACAATCGAAAATTTTCAAAAAACGAAACTCTCAAGTTTACAACTATGTAACTCATCAACCAAAAATGATAATACAATTCTGTGAAATGCATCTAATACTACATACAAAGCGGACAAAATTTATACGTTACACATGAATCTAAAAAAAATTTAATAGCATGGAAATACAGCTTTTGCAGAACCCTTCTAAACAATGTAAAAAATTGACGTAAGATGTAGAATGACATATCGAATTTGTCCGCTTTCAATGATCTAATAGATGCCGCTCACAGAACCGCGATATTTGTTCTTGAGGCCGAACTATGAATTTTTAAACTTCGTGCTTCTATTTCTTTCAAACTTCCAAATTTTTGAAAATTCTTGTAACAAAATGCAAGCCCTAAGTCGAAATTCCACTTCCAACAGTCACTAGAATTTAACTTTCTCTCTCAAATGCAACAAATTTCATTAAAATCGGTTCAGGCGTTATCTCAGAAAAACGTTTTAGCGTTTTACATGTATTTGAATAGGCCGCGTCGGAGTTGGGCCCGAGGTAAAGCTTCCTCTTAAGGGGAGCAACTTTCGCCCCCTTCACGGCGACAGCATTCATTGGAGTATGAAAAAGTCAGCTGCTGGTATGCTGTTGTAACAGATCAAACAAATACTGATAAGCGCGCTACACAGAACATATGATATGTGGCACGACACCCGACGATAACACACCTGGCACTGCGCGACACATCCAAATATCCACTTTACCAGCATATACAGGGTGTCCCAGCTAACTTTAGCCAGAGTTTTAAAATATGCAGATACCACGCAGCTAGACAGAACAAAGATAATGTTGTTTACCGTCGCTTGTAGATACTCAAACCTTCTTCATTCCACTAAATTACATATTTAGTCTTAGCTAATTAATCAACTTCTCAAATATTAAAATTAGATGAAAACTGTCAATGAGCAATTGTAGAGCGACTTGAAAAACTCCCGATACAGCTTTCTGTTGCTCTATACGTGCTACGTGAAAGTGTTTTTACGAGCGTGAAAGAAGCCCGCAAATGCGCGCAAGATTGCCGCGCGACTGGCCACTCGAGGCACTTTGCGTGTACTGCTAAACAAGAAAAAACGCATCTATCCGCAGCTAAAGCATGCACGAAATGCTATGCATACCGTTATCTCACTGTAGCGTCACAGTGCAAGCAGACCTTACAGCGCGCTAAGCACATTTTTTTATCATCACACTCTGTGTCTCTTGCTGTGCCTTCGACAACCAGAAGTAAATTCAATGATTCAATGAATTGCGAAAAAGGCCAATCATTCAAAAGTAGAATTTCAACAGATGATACTGGTACGTCCAACGAAGCCTATGAAGAGAGAATTCACATTTACACCGATGACAGATCGGTCTCCTCCACCAGCTCCCCGGAGAATTCGCCGTTGCCGGCCCCGCCATACTTGCCACAAATAAGTGCACAAGGCAGACCTTACAGCGCGCTAAGCACATTTTTTATTATCACACTCTGCCTCATTTGCTTGCTTCCAACCCACAAAAATTTTGGAACGTCACCAATATGCGCAAAACAAAAAATATTCGACTTCCTTCCGGAAATTGAGCCTCAATTCCAGCTCACAACGTGTTTCATTGTTTTACATAATACATTTTTCTCATCGTTTACCAAAGCTGTGCTGCCTACTTTACCCGGTATTGTATAGTTTCGCAATCGGCACAGATGGAACCAATTACTATTAGTAATGAAGGGGTTGCAAAGCTTATTTAGAAAGGAAAGTTTGCGTCTGCTGCAGGTATCGACGGCATCAACTATAAGTTTCTGAAGAATATGTGTTTATATTCATCCCTGATGTTGTCTGAAATTTTCACACAGTCACTCCTAAGCGCATCGCTACCTGACGATTGGAGGATTGCCAAGGTGGTTCCTGTCCACAAGTCTGGTGACGTTCAAAATTCTAAGAACTACAGACCTATCTCCTTAACATCAATTCCATATAAGCTTCTTGATCATATCATTTATTCCCACCTTGTTAATTATTTGGAATCTAATTCGTTCTTTAGAGCTTCACAGCATGGTTTTCGTAAGCATCATCCTTGCGAGCGAAACTGAATTAATTGCATTCACTAATGACTTCATTTCTGTTTTGGACCGCTCTTCTCTTATTGATTGTATATTTATCGACTTCGCAAAGGCTTTCGACACCGTGTCACATCAACTCTAGCTTTATAAGCTAAGTAAACTAAATATTGGTAGTGCTATGCTAAAGTGATAGAGTGTTTCTTAGGTAATCAGCACCAATATGTACGAGTGCCGTAAGTGCCAATGATCATTACTCCCTATTTCCCCCGTAACATCTGGTGTTCCGCAAGGATCAGTACTAGGACCTCTTCTTTTTCTTATCTATATTAATGACCTTCCCGCTTCAATTACTTCCAAAATAAAATTTTTCGCTGATGATTGTGTTTTATACAGAGAAGTTACTAACCAAAGTGATGCGTGTGCTCTTCAAAGTGATCTGAACAATATGGCAACTTGGTGTAATACTTGGCTTATGAAACTAAACATTAACAAACGCAGATTAATGAGAATTACGCACATGACTAAACAAATCACTCCGTGCTCATACTGCCTTAATGACACCCCACTGACCCGCGTTAGCAAGTATAAGTACCTTGGTGTTCAAATAACAGATGATCTGTCCTGGAAAACGCACATTGAATATATTACTAACGATGCCAACCACCTGCTTGATTTCATTCGTCGCAACTTTTCCCTTGCCCCTATCCCTTTAAAACTGCTGCTGTCCAAAACTCTAGTGCGTTCGAAGGTTGAATACGTTGCATCAGTATGGGATCCATACACTAACTCTTTCATTGTAATGCTCGAATCAGTTCAGAATCGCTCTGCTACATATATAATGTCTAATTACTCCCGTCATGCTAGTATTTCAGGAATAAAAGAACTCTTAATTTTCCAGATCTTTCCATACGACGTCGCATATCTCGCCTGTGCACCCCATTTCATAAAATATATTACACTAACAACACCCTAAAGCAACCCCTGTTCACTCCTCCGGTGTACATAACGTCTTGTAGAGATCACCACCTAAAGGTACATGTTCCACTGTGCCGGACACACCAGTATTTGAATTCCTTCATCCTAAAAACTGCTTCGGACTGGAATCATATGCCCTCCTTTGTCGTCACCATCAACGATATTGCGAAATTTAATGATGCTGTTCATATTTAGCTGCTGTAACCTTTCCTGTTCTTGTTTGTTTTTATTGTATTTTTCCCTCTCCTCTCTGCAACGCCTGACCGGCCCTGAGAGTAATAAAATGAAAGGAAATGAACTGAAAAGATGGGTCGTATTCCGCGATTCCCAAAGCAGCCCTTCGAGCAGAGTTTGCTGCTAGACGATGCAAGATCCGTGAGCTATAATCCAAAAGAAGTTAAACGCTAAACTTTCTGTAACAGACATGACCAATTCTTCAATGGTTTTCAATTTTTCAATTTTTCAATCCCTCTAGTATCGTCGGTAACGGGCTTGCTGATAACGCTGCCCAGTCATTTCATAAAGGAATTCGGGCGGTTCCCATACCTTTATCGAGAACGGAGGCTATGAAGGGTCTTCGTTTGCTTCCTCACACCACTATGTAAGCTTAGCGTAATGCGGGACGTCCTTTTCTCAGCAGACCCGGACTGGGGGTATCACGTTAAATAGGGTTCTCTCTCTCGCTCTCGCTCAATCTTGCAATACCCCGAGTGTCTCGAACTGTCGTCTCCGCACACTTGATCCTTCGTTTAAGATGCAAATGCCCCGCACCTTTCACGCTATTATGCGACCTACATGTGCCGCTTCCGGCTAGGTCTGCTTTTATGAAAGCTTGCCCATTTCTTGTTCGAACGGCCAAACACACCTATGTACAGGTCGTACAGCTGTCAGAAGATAATCGAACCCTTCTTGTGCTTTTCTTTTTCTTTTTTACGACAACGAGTGCGACCTCCTAGGAACCAGCTGAATTCTAGGCATTTCGCATATGCAAAGATTCTTGGACTGTGGCCTGTGTGGAGGATCAGGAAGCAACGCGAGCATTGCTGCAATTTCTGAAAGGTACTGGCCTCAGTGACCGCTACTTGACATTTTACACACTAAGTGAGGAAGCAGAACTAGTGCCTCATCTCCCTCTCTTTCTCCACTTTTTATTCCTCTATACCGCTTAGCCATTTGTGGAGTAGCATACGAAACTCGCGTCTGGTTTACCTCGCTGTTTTTCTGTTTCTGGCGCACCGAGTTTGGCGTGCACTGAATAGGGAAATCGGAGTTTGAACCGAAATCTGACAGTGTTGTATGCATTGGGACCAATGCGATGCGCACATCGCAAACAGACACGCAAAAAAAAAGCTAGAAAAGAAAGTTGAAACCCGTTGTTTACGAAATTCTTTGCCAAATTACACTGTGTGACAAATTTCAAAGGTTTAACTTAGCGTAATTTAGCTTAATCACCAAACCTGAAGAAGTACCGCACTTACAGAAATCTGCAAATGACTGTGAAGTCAAAGCTGTGAAGGCAGTTGTATGGCTGTTTATCTGTAACCACTAACTGTAGAAATTTAGAACGACAATTTGTAACAGACTGAGGTTGCTTTCTTGTGCGTGTTAATTGCCTTCTTAGGTGAAATGTGTAATGCAAAAGTGAAGAAATTTAATAAATTACATGCAACTGACGCACGACAATACACCAATTTGTTCAGTTGTTCATAGCTTACAAACTTCACTTAAATATTGTTGATTAAATATAAAATGAACCTTACACGCCCTTCCGCCCTTCTGCGCCCTTCTGCAATCGCGAAATATAAAATACCCGCGATTCTCTCTCTCTACCCGCCGTGGTTGCTCAGTGGCTATCGTGTTGGGCTGCTGAGCACGAGGTCGCGGGATCGAATCCCGGCCACGGCGGCCGTATTTCGATGGGGGCGAAATGCGGAAACACCCGTGTACTTAGATTTAGGTGCACGTTAAAGAACCCCAGGTGGTCGAAATTTCCGGAGTCCTCCACTACGGCGTGCCTCATAATCAGAAAGTGGTTTTGGCACGTTAAACCCCATAATTTAAAAAAAATTTAAAATTCTCTCTCTCTCTCTGCGTGCGTGCGTGTGTGTGTGTGTGTGTGTGTGTGTGTGTGTGTGTGTGTGTGTGTGTGTGTGTGTGTGTGTGTGTGTGTGTGTGTGTGTGTGTGTGTGTGTGTGTGTGTGTGTGTGTGTGTGTGTGTGTGTGTGTGTGTGTGTGTGTGTGTGTGTGTGTGTGAACGGTGCCTCTAGCACACAAGATTCCATCGTGACCATAGAAATCTCTTGCCGGCGGAGTTTGACTTACCCATTCATTAAGGAAATAAACGATGGAGATTAACCGGCTAAAATCATTAATGGCGATCTTTATAAAGCGAGCTATATAAGGCGATCGCTCATTCCAATACAACTATGGCCACAAGCAAGCTGATTGAAATGTCCGATTCCTTTACATTTGTCACGGTAATGTGACCACCAGTTAAATAACCTTGCTGCCAGTAAAGTTAGGAATTACCAAATTAAACCTCTTATAAGCACACTACGCATAGAACAAGAACAGAACAAGGACATTATAACGTAAAGCTATACCAAATATTTCTATTCCGATTCTGCAATCAGGCACCCACGACTGGTCAAAAAATTGTCGAACCACCACCCACTGCGCCTGTCTATCACGCGACGTCACGAAGAGCGCGAAAACGCCCCATCTGATACGATATGGGCACACTGATTATGCATGATTAGACCGAACGAAAGAAAAATAACAATTTCCCATTCGACGCCTTTTCAGCCATTAGCGAAAAATACGTCGTTTGGCCAACTGCTATTGGTCAAACTTTTTGGCGCTGCGCCCACTTTGCCTGTCTGTCACGCGACGTCACAAAACCGCGAAAACTCACCACCTCAAAGTGACATGTAGGCGCTAAAGACGCATTACTTGGGCCGCTGTCTATGTTCCACTCGGTATGTGCCACACTTGGTATGTTCCCGAACTTGGGTGACTTGGTATGTGAAACTGAACATGTGGCACTTGGTATATGAACATTGTACAAGCGGAACAAGAGGCAAGAAGTGAAGAAGTCGGCAAAAGGTAATTGAGCAAGAAAGCTACAGAAGAGTGAAGAAGCCGGCATCAAAAGCAGCCAATCGTGCAGAAAACAGTGAATAAAATGGGACCAGAGCGTGCACTGAGCGAGCACAAGCTGCATAGAATTGAATGAGAAGTTAAGAAGATTCCGTAAAAAAATCCTGTTAACGCCTTTGCCTCTCCTCCCCCCCTTTGTGGATGGTGGCTTCTGTCTTAGCTGCCGACGGCTGCCATGCCGAGTACATAACAATTTAGGCAACTGGGTATATGCAACTGCATACGTGCCATTGGGTGTAGCACGCCCTATATAACAGACAAGTTGGGCCACTAGCTATGTGCCAGCGTATATCTGCCCGAATAGACATGTGGGACTGGCTATGTGTAACTGGGCATGCGCCACTGGGTGTATGAACATTCTTGGACAATCCCCCAGAATTGGTATATGCCACTGGGTAGGTGTCCGAATAGGCAAACAGAACAATCTTGCAGTCGGTAATAGAAAAGAAGTCGGCTACACAGACGTGAAGTCGGAAACAGAAGCCGCCGAGTGTGGAGAAAGCAGTGAAGTGAACAAAATCGGACAAGAACGTGCATAGAGCGAGGAGCGTTAAAGTTCGTAGAAGTGAAGAAGGATAAGCCAAGTGATTCCAGTAAACATCAAAGAAAGCTTCGCTTATCACCGATTATGCGTGGGATCCACCGATTTTTCATTCTTTTTTTCCCTACTATACCTCCTCCTCCATAACTTATCCTTCGTAGCAAGTTAAGCCATATCACCAGGGACCACGCAACCAGAACGCTTCGCTTATAACCGATTCCCACATATGTCTAGGATTCGCCAGTCTTTTGTAGTCCGTAGAAGAAAAGTTACATGTTCAAACCTGGGCCGATCCAGAAGGCGGTACAATGCCGCACAGTGTCTTGTAGCGTTCGTTGATACGAAGAAAGTACTGAGGAATGTGGGCCAATCCAGAAAGTGTAGTCTAAGGCCTGATTCACACAGACGTCATCCGCCGTCCCGTCACCGTGACGCTACCAGTTTCCGTTAAGAGATAGCGTTTCCTCGCAGGTTTCTCCTCAAAAACAAAACGCCGGCGACGTTGGCCGATGCTCTCAAAGTCGCCGGCAACCTCTTCCTCGTCCGGCATACCCAGGTGACCTGGGGTACAGACCATTTCAACGGAACGGATGAGTGCAGGTCATGTTGTATTTGTTGTGCGATGTCGTGTGGGAGGGGGTTATGTATCAAGCG
Organism: Dermacentor andersoni; assembly: GCF_023375885.2. NCBI lineage: Eukaryota > Metazoa > Arthropoda > Arachnida > Ixodida > Ixodidae > Dermacentor > Dermacentor andersoni. Next base: position 66,348,720 of record NC_092814.1, read on the forward strand.
CTGGAAAGCGGACATGAAGCCGGCGAATATAATGGGGACCGAGGAAGTGGAAGCTGAGGGAGCATGGCTGATAGCTCCTGCAATGGCATGCAATTACGCCGTGCATGGGTCCATGGTGGCATAAAGGATGGATGTGCGAATATTATGAGAATAGTGATTTGTCACAGTTATGGTCGTGTGAGTTTCGACGTGCTGTCATCTGTGTAAAGGTAAGGTTGGTGTGGATTGCGAGCAGTGTCGCGGATGTAGTATGCTACGCGTTCGGTGCGTCGGGCTGAATTTAGTAGAAGTTGCATGTGCCGAGGACACGGTGATATCTGAAGATTTGAGTGAGTATCAGAGGGGAAAGCTATTTAGCGTGGAGGGGGAGGGATAGAACCGAATGGTCTAATCGGGTGAGAATATGTCGTCCCTGTCGACGACACTCACGTCGTCTGTGGACGGCGACTAGTTCATCAACCGTGTTGTAACAGCCCATTTCGAACAAGCTCTGGGGTGCTGGCATTGATGCGGCGACCCATGTTGATAACATCGGTGTATATACTGTAGATTAAGTCTGAGACGGTGACCAGTGCTCGATGTATGTGGAATATGGCGAGGCTGAAAAGAGTAGGCGACCGCACGGAGCCCTGTGGAATGCTGCATTCTTCGTTTTCTCTCATCTTTCGTACCCCTTTTCCCTTTGCCCAGTACAGGGAAGCAAACCAGAGATATCATCTGGTTAATCTCTGTATTTCCCTTGCTTTTACCGCAAAATCTCAACATATAAGTCTCTCTTAGCCCGCAAGAAGTGTAAATCGGACGGAGCATGCCAAGAACCTGCTCTGATGATCGCCGATGTATCATCGGCGTACTTTTCATGTAATTATAATATCTGAGATGTTGATTAATTAATTAAGACTATCTAATTAGGCTGAATGAAAAAAATAATCTGAGTATCACCAGGCGACGGCAAACAACCTTACATTGGTTCTGTCCAGTTACGTGGGACACCCTGTGTATAGCGTCGACACCCTGTGGACACCCTGTGTATACACAGGGTGTCCCACGTAACTGGACAGAACCAATGTAATGTTGTTTGCCGTCGCCTGGGGATACTCAGATTATTTTTTTCATTCAGCCTAATTAGATAGTCTTAATTAATTAATCAACATCTCGAATATTATAATTATATGAAAAGTGTCAGTGAGAAAATTGTAGAGCAACATGAAAAACTCCCGATATAGTTCTCTGTTGCTCGATACGTGCTTCATAAAATTGCTTTTTCAAGCGTGAAAAAAGCCCGCGAATAGACGCAAAGTGCTTCGAGCGGACAGTCGTGCGGCAATATTGCGTGTATTTGCGGGCTTCTTTCGTATTTGACGTTGGCACGAGAAAAATGCGCACGATTGGCGCTTAACGGAGCTATCTGTATGTGTCTGCACCGCCGCGCAAGTGTAAGAGACTCATCAGCTCGTTTGTCTGTTCATTACCCTCAAATCATTTGTGCCGTACAATAAATATCATGGAGGAGGAGGAAAAAAAACGTCGTGACCTAAAGAGCATCGGGCTGTTGTGAGCAACAATCCGTGAGCAAATCTATAAGCAACGACTATCATCATCAGCTATGGCTCATGGCGTCGTCGTCTTCTACCACGGCTGGTTCGTTGGCGCCCCTCGGCGTAACCACGCGAACGTGCTCGTGCCACTGATGGCTCCGTTGCCGCTCAATATGCCAACGTTTCCATATACTGCCCATCCTTCTGCGAAGGCGCTGAAGGCACTGGCCCACTGCCAGTCGGTGCGGTGATTTTGGTCTCAAATTTTTTGCCTCAATGTATCGCGAAATAAACAAAGTCAGTGCCCTTCCACTCTGTGAAGAAGGATGATCAGGGAAGCTGTGTCTGTGGGCCCCTTGATGGCGAACTGAACCTCCGCCGCGGGTCGGCCTGGCATTGCACTATCTTCGGGATCAGCCCACGTATGGGGAGTGCTTAACGCCTGCTTCACCTCCGCCGCGGGTCGGCCCGGCATTTCACTATCTTCGGGATCAGCCCACGTCTGGGGAGTTGTCTACAAACCGACACGATCCTGGGGGAACTAGCCCTTAACAGTTTCGCTGTAATTCGCTGTAAAATTGCTTACGCCTTCGTGTTTCTTAATTAATTAATGACGACGACAAACGCGGGAGCAGTGGCACGAGCGCTTTCGCGCGCTAGCGCCAAGGGGCGCCAACGAGCCAGCTGTGAAAGACGGCGCTCCAGCCAATCCTGATGATGCTAGTTTTGTGTTAACACAAAGGCACGATCCTGGGGGAAGTAGCCTTTAACGGGGCGCTGCAAGCGCTTGATTTCATTGGACGTGTGTTCCTGCAGCTCCGCCGTTTCAAGTGTTTTTTTTTTTTCAGTTTGGAACTGTGAAATTCCGCCACCCTTGGCTGCACCTCGTAGCCAGTCCACCTGCGGCACCGAACGGAGCTATCGACGGCCCCAGGGAGCAAGCAAGCGTCGCCTAAAGTGAGACAGAATGCTAACCGCCTTAAGGCTTAGCCGCCTCAACGCGTGAACAGCTATCCCGCCAAGGCGCAATAACGCCACGCAAGAGCAGCTGCGGCAGCAGTTAGCTGTGGAGATTATGGCGGCTATTCCTGCCGCTGAGTAGGTAACCGCCACCAACGAATAGACGATGGAAGACCAGATAGACGACCCGCGAACACCGGCGTCTATACAACGCTGCATCGCCGGGCGCGTCTCCCGCGCTTGCATCGTCAGCTGCTCCTGTCAAAAAGAGTCCGTGTCTGCTCAATCCAGACACACTCACGGTACGCCCGTCTCGCGTCAACGCTGGTTGGCGTGGTGTTCTTCGCTAGGTCCAACCACCAGCACCGCCTAAATCTGGATAACGTTCCGAGCAATGGAAGGTGGACGCTCTCCTGACCCGGGTTCCAGCGCGTGCCTCGCGTCCGGAAAAACCTCAGATGTCTTTGCATTTGACATGGGGCAGGCGTTATTTCCCGCTTATGATACGCAACCACCTGTGGTCTTCGTCCCAAATTAAAGACTATCCCGGGTCCTGACGGCATGATCTATGAGCCCTTTAAGAACCTAGGAGGAGCCACCTTGGAAGCTGTTCTCAGCTTATTAAACGCTGCATGGCTGTCAGGAGAAGTACCTGGCTGCAAGTAACTATAATCGCCATCCGAAACCCGGCAAACCTCATGACAACATATCAAATCTTCGACCAATTTCTCTAATGTCTACTTTGTGGAAATCGTTGGAACGCATGGTGATTAACCATCTCCAGTGGTGACTAGACGTACTACATCACTGGTATCATCCGTCGCAAGTTGGCTTTCGCCCCCATCTTGGTGCAGAGGACGGCCTAGGTCACTTATCCTCTATGGTTTTGATTGGTGGCCGATCGACCCGAGTCAGGTCCGTTCTCGGCATGGATGTGCACAAGGCATGTGACCATGTCAGCCACCCTACCCTCGTTGAAGTGCCACGCTGGATTCGCTTAGCCGCCCACATATGCAAGTTTGTTCACACCTTTCTTACATCTCGTGACTTTGCCATCCGCATCAACATAGACAATGTGGGATCCTTTCGGCCACATCGCAGTGTGCCGCAAGGGACAGTGCTAGCCCCCATACTTTTAAACATTAGCCTCCTACCCTTGGCATGGCGATTGGGCAACATTGCTGACCTGCACGCACTCATTTATACGAATGACATCACAGTCTGGTCCGTCCACCCGTCTCTACAAATCCAAGCCACAAGTTTACAGCTCGTTCTTACAGTTACAGATCAATGGTGTTCTTTTGTAGGACTCGCGTTGGCGACCAAACGACGGCTGTGCTTCCTGTCACGAACGCGCGCGCGGTCGCCGTGCGTTTAACACCACCCCTATCGCCCTTTCTTTTTTTTTTTTTTTTTTTTTTTTGCACGGAAGCAGAATTCCAGTTGTCAGTTCACTCCGAGTCCTTGGCCTGGACTTGTATGATTCCCGGCTCCTGGATTCGCACAGCACATCAGAAGGCATCCCAAATGCTGAACCTCATACGCAGAATTTCTCAAAAGTCAGGTGGTGCCACAACAACTATCGCCCGCCTCCTCATACGTACCATGTTACAGCCAAGATTGATATACCAAGCCCAGTTTCCCTACATTACACGCGCAGAGTGAGACCGATTGGAATCTATCAATCGAGCAGCAATGCGTGTTATTACGGGCCTTCCGCAAATTACTCCTATTCATGCGCTCCAGGCTGAAGCGCAATACGCTTGACGAACTGGTTCACCAGCGCCGCCAAGCTCGTTCCGTAAAGTGGCATAATATCCCTGAAGCCGCAGCTCTTGAGACGTATATGGCAGACGGTTCAGTGTTGCTCCGCGATTCCTGCCCGCCACGACCACCGTGGCTTTATCAGGAACTTACGGACAATCGGCCTATGACTCGCATACACACACGGTGCGTTGGCCACCTCGGTGAGTCCAGTGTGACGGCAAATAGCTCATCAACTACGACCGAGAACTCTTCCCGGAGACATGTAGCGTATGTCGACGCTAGTGTGTGATGATCACGTCACCACGGCTATCGCTTGTCCGGAAATATTGTCAGAAATAGCAACCTGCTCGTATGCTTGCTCCCCTGCCTGGCCGTCGACACAGGCGGAGCTCTTGGCAATCCGAGACGCAATATCTATCCTCTGCCCGCTGCTTCCGCCGTCTAGTAGACACATTGACATCTTCACCGATTCCTCAGCTGCCATCCGTTGTCTGCGGCCTGTTCTGAATTCCGACGTTTTGGCACAGGAGATTCAGGACACAGTGGAGAAATTACCCGTTACAGTACGTGTACAATGGATACGTCGCAATGCACATCCCACACAAGCCTTAGTGGATGCAGCGAGCCATAACAAAACTTCTCATCCACTTCAATCGGCCCCCACCACTCCGGAGACAAGGCTCCTCACAGAAAAAGAACACCTTCGGCGCGCCACGCGAGCACTTCTCCCACCGTGTGGCACCGACCTCCCTGGCGGCCTAGCGCGCTGGGAAGAGGTCTTGTTACGAAGGTTACGCCTCCGTGTCGCCTTTACCCCTGCTGAAACCTGGTTGCGGTCGGCACAGTACCGTGCCTCCGTCAGCGATTCATGCCCCTTCTGCCCCTCTCCTGTCTGCAAAGTGGACACTAGACACCTCCTCTGGACTGAAGCCCTTCTATACACATTTCCGCCGACCAGCGGCGGTGGCGCGTGGATGGAGGGGCTTTACTCTGGACCTGCCCCTCTCTACACGCCTTCCGCCAGGAACACCTGCTTCGATGTGGACCACCCCCAGGTCGGCCGCCAGATGTAAACAGTTGGATCTTGGGGCCCCACCACCGGACACTGCCGGACTTCCTCCGGGAATCAAGCGTGTATCTACACTTGTAAATAATTTTTTATGCCATAAGGCACGCTGTCGCAATAAAAAAAAAAACGTAGCCCTTAGCAGGTTCGTTGTAAAACACGAGTGTATATAACGAATATGTACAGCGAATGTATAGCACGAATGAACGCGAATGTATAAAAATTAATGTGTGCGCGTACCTGTCATCCCGATCATCACCGATCCAAGACAATAAATGTGTTCTTACCTTTGTTCAAAGGTCTGTCACCGCTTTGTCGTGTGCTGCACAGCTTCGCTGGTCATCCACCTTCAAAGAGTGGAATGGTTCATGATTTTTATTTCTATGTTTGTGAGGCCCGGTACGATACGATACAGGAACTGCCGCAATGTGCCTGGTATATACGAGCCAAAGAATGCCTTGCAATAAACACCGTCGCTCTTCGTCGTGAGGCCTGTGGACACTCTCAGGTAGACGCCAGTTTTCCCTTCCGTGTCATTTAATGCCAATCGTGGTGGCTATGGGTAATAACTAGCAGATCGTGTATATCATTTCATTTTTTTGAAATGGAAGGGAATCGCGAAGCTCGATGTGCTGTCATCAAATAAACGAATCAGAAATGCAGAACTTTAATACTAACTCAGCGCCTGCATTTTCATCCCAAGTACAGAAGTGTAAATACCGCGCCCACCAAGATAAGCGCACCACACACACAAACACATGAGGACATTGTGATCATTGTAAAACACCTTAAACTATACCGAAACAGCAATAAATTCGTGCAGCCTTTAAGGAGTACTCCGGACGGTCTTCTTCAGTCCATCTCAGCTTCCAACTGCCTCTCGCTTTCGAGTGTCGACTGCACCATCGTCTGATTGGCTTTTTCAAGCATATCCGCTCCCGGACTTCAATGAAAGCTAACAGTGCAAATAGCAATCGAACAGTGACAGAACACGCTACAGCAGTTAGCATTCATGTCGCTGTACACGTGTGTTATTTCGAGAGTTTATATTTACTCGCTGTTCGAAATAAAATTTGTTGTGGAGTAAGTGCTTGTTGCGCCTTTTAAAGCGAAGCTTTTTTTTTTTTTCCTTTTTCTTCGACTTTCCCACTGCTGCTGGTGCTGTGGTTGCTGCTGTCCGGCACACCGCGTCGGAGGGTGGTTCAGAGCGTGTATGTACATGGAAGGAGCGTGGCAGACAATAAAAGAGACACGAGGAACTCGTTTGGACTGCACCGGGTCGAATGCGCACAATGCCCTCTCGAGCACCCGGGTCGTCGCCACACTATAGGCTCTTGACAGCTGTAATTATCCGTGACTCCCCGCAAGCGCTTACCTTTCTACCAACGTGGAAGTCCAGAGGAAAGCTAAATAGAATGGAAGAGAGGAGGGGGAGAGGAAGCAGAGACTGGGTAGAACCGACGCAGTCGCGAAACGAGTGAATAACATAATGCAAAGGGGTAAAGCGTGCTGACACGGATACAAGTGGACAACAGGAACGCCGACTATGAACTGAAGGAAGCACTGAGGCGAAAAATGAAAGAAGACACAAAACTCATCTGCGCAGGACATCTTTTGTATCTTCCTTTTTCGCCTCAGTGCTTCCTTCAGTTGATGGTCGGCATTCATGCTGTCCACTTATCTTGTGTCCGTGTCTGCACGCCTTCCCCCTTCTTCGCATTATGAATCCTTACCAACTAGCTCAGCTTTCTGTCGTTCTGAGTGAATACCAGCCTTGCCACTCTTCGCTCGCAGTTCCACACAAATACAAAGGAGGGGGGGGGATAGAGAAGGTGTGACCTGAGAAGGCAAGGAAACGCTGGATAAACTTAAGTTCAAGGTACGGTGCGTTTCTATTAAAAATAAAACCATGCAAACATGTCTAGCGGACAACTTATGCAGGGCGTGCAGAAGCATAGCCGAATTAAAGCGCACCGCAGGGTCTAGGCGACACAAAGGAAGAGGTCGCACGTCAAATCAACACTTCTGTGCCCGCCGCGATCGCTTTGCGGCTATGGTATTGCGGCTATGGTCGAGGTCGCGGATTTGACCGAGACAGCCGCATTTCAAAGCGGGCGAAATAAAAAACGATAGCGTACTTTGATTTAGGGACACGTTCAAGAACACCACGGTGCCAAAATTAATCTGGAGTGCGCCACTACGGCCTGCCTGATAATCCGATTGTGGTTTTGGCACGTACAGCCCCATAACCCAATTCAAGTTTGATGCTTCTGCCACGATGCGATGTGGCATGTGAGGCAATGGCAATGCTCAACCCTCTCAGAGGTTATGAAATGTGGCGCACAACAACGCCTCAAGCAAACGCCTCTCCCTTTGTGTTTTGTGCACTAAGCAGACAAACAGCAGTGGTGCACGTAAGGTAACATTTAACATCAGCTCACCACTCTCGTGTTGGACAAAACGTTGAAGAAATGAAGCGTTCGCGGTCAGCACCACCGCTAAGTATCGTCAATCAAAGCAAACAGCACAGAAAGCTTCGCTTACATCGATTCCCACAGTGCGTGGGACCTGCATTTTTGTTTCACTGTTCCTTGTGTTGCTCAATTTTCTGTGAAAATGTACCAACTCGCCCAGTTAGCGATTTCAGCACAGCGCTCCAGGGCTGTTTTCGCTACCTTGCACCCGCCGTGCCGGGGCCCTTTCCCCTCTTCGGCAATGTGCTGTCCAACTCAGGGAATCCCCCCGGCTCCAAGCCGCAAGCTTCTGCTGTCACGAGCCCTGGCGAGGCCGCACAGGCCTCATCGTCGCGAACGGACGAAAGAACAAACAAGTTGACCAAATCAGTGCACTTTCTTAGGTCATAACTGCCGTTCACTGTAAAAACGTCATCGCTATCGCTTCTCCGGCGCTATAGCGCAGCCACGTTTAACCGTGCAGACAAGGCGGTACTGCCGAAACAGTTGCAGAAGGAACCCCAGAGGCAGTCGATGGGAGAATCAGCCCTCGCGCATCTCTTTGATAGCATGGAATCGGTTTCGTAAGAGATAAAGTTCTTCTCTTTTTATTTTTATTTTCACGCTGTGTGCTAGCATGTTGGTGGCATCATATGCGCAGAAAACTGGCGCTGATAGAACAGAGTTCGCGTCGAGTCGTTTAAAGACAGCATGTTTTTACCATGGATGCACGTCAACATTTGCCTCCTTCCTGCGACTTTGTGCAAGGCGCTCAGTACAACTGGCCACCTGAGATGCAAATCACGCTGCTCTTATTAAAAAAAAATTACATTGACGTAGGTGTGATTCCTGCAAATCTTAAGGTCAAAAGAAAAAAAGAACAAAAGTGAAGCTCGAAACAAAGAAGAAAGGCTGATTCGAATTCGGAATTTTCTTTTTGCTCAGCGCAAGCGCGAACCTTTCGTACAATCGTATTTCGCCCTTTCTCCGGTGACAATGACCCCACTGGCCTGTCCGAGCTGAAATTGCAGTACGCGCACCCGTGACGTCCGAATTAAAAAAAAAAAAAAAAGAAAGAAGGCAAAGGCGCAGTCGTTCTTTGAGACCTGTCGCCGGAGACGTCAGTCTTTCTTGCAGCTCTTTTCACTGCACAATCCATTTAAGTTGGCTGGACGCCTGACTCCCAATTATTCCTATCAGGCGAAAGAAAGAAAATTCACCTAAGCAATATTCGCAGTTCTGTCGGCAGTACTTGCACAAACCATTCGGAGTGGCGCATGGGCAATACGCACATCCTACATGGCTAAAACGGGCCTCGCAGTTAGCCATTCGTTTCGGTACAGAGTTAGTGAAGTCAGGACCTGGCCTAGGTGGTCCGGTCTCCAGCTCGGTCCGCTTGGCGGGATGGGTAAGGGCTTTCCGGTCAGCAACCATGACCACAGAACTACCGTTCCAACGACAGGTTATCTAGCGCTACATGCTATATTTCGCAACGTTGCTAATACTTACTCGCGTTTGAACGTCCCAAAGCTCTGTGGGGGCCTGCTTTATTGTGCACTTTCCTTTAAGCTCACGAGCACTTCTGCGAACGGTGTTCGATCCCGCACCATCGTGCTCGGCAGCAGAGTTCCGCAGCGACCGCAACGGGTGACCAGCCATCATTATTGCTCCAGTTGCTAGGCGATTTTTGTCAATGCATTCTTTCAGATGCGAAAAACACCCGGGATGTTAAGCAACAACCATGTCTGTCCTCTTTGGCATAGGTGTACTATCTGGCAAGAATCGTTAACAAGATCAGATTCTTGCAATAAAAAAATAAAAAAAGAAATGCAGGTCCCGCGCATTCTGGATATCGATGTTATGCGTAGACTTGACGTGGTGGTGTAGCGGCTATGGTGTCGCACTGCTAAGCACGAGGCCGCGGGAACAAATCCCCACCGCGGCGGCCTCATTTCGATGGGGGCAAAATACAAAAACGCCGGTGTCCAGCGCAGTGGGGCCACGTTAGAGATCCCCTGGTGGTCAAAATTAATCCGTAGCCCCGCCCCCACTACGGCGTACCTCATAATCAAATCGTGGTTTTGGCACGTAAAACCCCAGAATTCATTCATGAACGTTAAGAAAGGGGGTTAACCGAGGGTCCCGATTTTTATTAATGATATCATGATAGGCCAACAAACAAAAACGCCAAGGACAACATACAGGAAATTACTTGCACTTAATAATTAAAGAAATTATAAATTAATGACAACCAAAGTGGATGAACGAACAACTTGCCGCAGGTGGGGAACGATCCCACGTCTTCGCATTACGCGTGCGATGCATTACGAGCATCGCACGGGTAATGAGAATACGTGGGATCGTTCCCCACCTGCGGCAAATTGTTTTTTCATCCACTTTCATTGTCATTAATTTATAATTTCTTTCATTCAATAAATAAGTACAAGCAATTTCCCCTACGTTGTCCTTGCAGTCTTTGTTTGTTGTTCTCTCAAGAATTCATTCATGTTATTCGCAGCATTTTTCAGCTAGGAGGCTATCTAGAATCCGTTCTGCAAAGCGTTACCAGATAGAACAACGTGTTCATGCAAGGCGAGCAAATTGTGAGCGTGTGCAAAGACAGCAGCAAGACGACGACATTTTTTTTCTTTTTTACTACTTGCGAATAGACGTTAAAACCTCTTCCATTAAGCCATCTGCCGATCCCGAAAGCGATGTACAATATTGCACTGCGTCTAAACAGCGCTGGCTGCTACGAGGAAAGGACTGGGGAATGTGGGCCAATTCCGAAGGCAGTACAGTGTAACAAGCGTTTCAAAGCGCTAGCCGACACTAGGGAATAATGGGGGGAAGGAGGGGGGGACAACTGGCGCGCTCTTGCTTTTATTTCTAAGCGGCGTGACGCACGCGACAGACAGTGGTTAATGCGCGCACTTCATTCCTGTGTATGTGGCCAAGGAAAACTGGCGCGCGCACACGTGGTCTCTAGCGCTTGCTATGCGTCGTGACGCGCGCACCAATCAATCGTCCCAAAGAGCTAGTTTGCGACGCCAGAAGTATGCATGCGTGCGATTTCAGCCGAACGCCATATAATGCCAACTGTCAAGCTTAACAAAAAGCACTAAAACGGTGGTAAGGATAAACAACTCACCCATATAGAATATCCCTTTGGACGAAATTCAGTTTGATCATGTAGATCCATCAAATCGAGAATCATTTGACTAAAATGAGGTTGCTGAAGAAATTACAGCCTCGGCGTTTCGCTCCAACAAGTGAACTTCCACAGGGTATATACACAAGCTATATTATTCATATAAATAATAACATATCAAGTGGCACATCTAAGCGAGATATAGCGCAGAGTGAGAATTTAGATCAGCCTTTTTGAAGAGTTCCTTGAAGTACACTCCGAAATAAAATAGCATCTTTGCAGCGTATAAAACAATGTTCAATGGTTTCGAGTACATCGCGAAGGCGACAATTAATGGATGACACGAAAATGTCTCTTGAACGTATTCAGAATTTATCCTGAGCAGCACGCCTCAAGAATGAATAGGAAATTTATGCGGCTCTTTGTATGTGTCAACATCGCCGTGCAATCGAAATAAATTCATTAGCTAGTTTGTCTGTTACCCAGGAGTCACTTGTGCCTTAAAATGAATACCTTGAAATAAAAAAAAAAAACAACTGATTTGTTTAGAGTATCGCGCTGCTGGGGCTGTGGGAGACCGAAGTTCTATCAAGCATCGGACACTGTTTTTTGAAGAGGCCCAATTAGTGTTGCCAACTCTCGTGTGGCCGAAGTCTGGACGGGCGGAGGGGGAGAGCGAGTGATTGAATTGTCAGGGCTTACTACTGAACTAAATCTACAAAAACTGAAACGCCCTTGTGTTTATGGCAATGCAACAGAAGACAAAAGAGATTAATCTTCATTCGAGCTGTTCGCCTTTATAAAAAGGAAATTTCGTTTATTCATGGCTATTCAGCAGAGAAAAAAGAAAAGTCTGGACATTTGACCGTCCTGAATCGGGTCAAATCGAGACTCTGGGCTTTAACTCGAAAGTAGGGACTGTCCTACTAAATTCGGGACGGTTGGCAACCCTAGTCCCGATTACAAGGCGAGACATGGACTTACCTATCGACCTACCACAAGGTGCAAAGTGTGAGGGAAAGAGTGCGTCGCATTAAAATAAAAAGTTTAGTTTCGTGCGAAGGGCGACGCATCGACAGCAAGAGCAAGGTTTAGCACTGCTGCGCGTGAACTCGAACGCTCGCAGCAGCACGAAAGGCAACTGCTGCTGGGCAGAAGGAACAGCGCCCTGGCAGCTACCAGGTGTCTCAGAACGCCAGCGGCATGAGCGTGGCCAGTGGCGTTGCAGGCGTCGCACCTCGACGCTGCTGAGACCGACGGGAAACAGAATTAGTCAGCGTCTAGCGAAATATATCCGTTAAGAGCACCGGCGCTGGCACCAGTGAAATTGCATCACCTTGAGACTGAGCCCAAGTATTGTTTCGCATATTTTAATGTTCCAGAACGAAAGGCACACACTGCGAATGAAATGTTTTATTACTATTCCTTGCGCTCTGCAATCGCCAAACTTCTGACGAACAAATCACTCAAGACCATAAAACTTGGCCAGAGTAACTTTGGTGCCTTAATAATCTAGCAGCATCTAATATATTGAAGAATCCATATGGACCGCCACACCAACATCCCACAGCGAAATCTGGCCACGAGTGTCCATATAACTGATATTGCAATAAACTAGCGATTCCATGGGCTTTTCCGCACACTACATTTACGGCCACGGCGACGCCGCGAACGCAGCTGTCAAGTGAGCTATCGCTATCGAACCAGGCTCGGTAAATTGCGTTGGCGCGATGAAACCGCATATATCACTCTTGCAGCCAAGTGCACTCGTGTGGAAAGTAGTAGCGAAGCGGGATTGAGAAGATTCGAGCATATACCTACGTAATAGTCACATGTTCCTTTAAAGACCCCGCTCAGTGCTGCCATACGCAGCGCAGCTACGAGTACCTGGCGCATGGATGCCTCGCAGCGAGTGATGAAACCAACAGAAAATTGTCGCATGCAGTTATTGCTTTAGAAAGGGCAGCTAAAATGCTTGCCTAATTTTCGTCCGTCATAGAGAGGAGGCGCATGTCTGCAACAGCAACAGCTTTATTCCACAGTTCACCTTTTCCGCAAGTCTCCCCGAAGCAGGGACGCAGTGCTAGCGCAGTCGCTGACGTCACATTTGCGTCAGTTAATCCACTAAATTCGACTTTATAGTTCTTGTGCGTATACTCTGGCACGATATCAATAATGCGAGAGCGTAGACAGCTCGGTTGAGCAGTCGCCGGGACTGGCCGGGTGCTTTCAGAGGGACTGCGAGTTCATTCGCTCTCAGCCTCGTTTACGGCTACTCGCAACAATCAATACAGCTGTGAAACAGCTAACAAAGGGGAAAAAAGAATAAACAACCTCGGTCACCGGCCACACGGAAAGCACAAACGTACTATAGTTGCATGTAGCCCCGAAATCTAGAATGAAATTTGAACTGCGCGCCACGTTGACGTTCAGTATAGGCGGAGAGTTGCGGGTACACCCCACGCCGCCGCAGCCTTCTCAGTGCAAGTCATTGAAGGAGCGGCAGCACCGCGAACGCGATGTTTGAATGCCAAGAGATAGTTTTAGGTTAGAGGGACGCAAGCGTTGGGGCCCCCTAATCTAAAACTCTCTAATAACAACTCCGCTTCTGTTGAACGGATTCTGAAATAGTCTCATTTAACTTTAAATGCATTTATCGACTTTGATAAAGTGGTTCAGGGCCCCTTTAGCGCTTTACAGCATTTTGATACGTTTGTGCTGCGGAGTTGAATTCTAAACTCGATTCTCTTTTTTAATTGTGCCACGTTCATCAATTTTCTGAAAATATGTCAAACTCAAATGGCAGACCTATTTCGAACAGTCACTAGAATTCGACCTTTTTAGGTTACAACGCCGGGGGTGCAAGCTCTCATGAGCAAGCGCTAAAAGTGAGATGAGTGGCAATCGGCGTGGGCGCGAATAATAAAAGGGGAAAAGGCGTTATTTTCTGCTTTCGCAACACCACACATCCGCGGGCGTCTAACATCTCGGCAGGGTCTCTTTTTTTCTTTCTTTCTAAATGACAAACTGTCTTTGTAAGCCCTCCGCAAAAGTGTCGTAGCCAAAATTGCAAGCAAGTCATCCGTTTCACTCGACAATGGAGAGAGCATCGTGCTCTGCATTTTTGCAAGACAGCTTCTCCGTATATGTTCGGCTGGGAGTGAGGCAGCGTAATTGCTACGGAAATGCTGCGGAATTACGCTGCTTCGACTCCTCAGGGTCAGGTTCCAAATTATACACCTACCGTGGTGGCGCATTGGCTTTGGTGTTGCGCTGCTAAGCCGGAGGTTGCGGGACCGAATACCGGCCGCGGCGGCCGCATTTCGATGGGGGCGAAATGCAGGAACACCCGTGGTACCGTGCATGGAGTGCACGTTAAAGAATCCCAAGCGGTCAAAATTAACCCGGAGTTCCCCCACTACGGCGCGCGTCAATCACATCGTAGTTTTGGCACATAAAACCCTACAATTTCCAAATTATACAAACTTGGAATCTAAATATTTGCTTGCGCGCCACTTGCCACTCCTGAACAATGCCGGATGAAACGGAAGGTTTGAATTCTCAAACGTAGATCCAACTTTATAATGGCCCTTGTTCCATGTGTGATGCGCCATTTTCGTTTAAAAAAGAAAGAATTCGCTATAATATAGAACCGCCATAATAGAGCCAAGCATCCATTTGTGCGACAGCAAAACCTAAGCGCGGCCGCGGACAGAATTGAAGAAGCGAGATTCTAATAACAAAGCTGTTGTCGCTCTCCCGTGGACGCTCCGCAGGCTAGTGTCGTGTTTACCGAAGCAACTGCCGCCACTCGCGAGGCTGCCATCGTCGGGCGGATACTCCCTCAGTGACCTTTTCGCGCAGACGTGCCCATTCCAGCAGCAGCGCCTGCCGCCTCCAAGCCGTTTTCAGGGTGCGCACGTTTGCATCCGCCGCTCGGTTCGGGCATCGTCGGTGCCGAACAGCGGCGCGCGTGGTGACCTTTTAGCGCTGTGCTAAGAGCTTGACGCAACGGGAATCGATCAAGGCTCGCATCATCCGTCAAGCACGTCTCAAGCAGGAATCTGACTAACATTCCACAGCACGCCGGCTCTCCTACCCACGTCGGAGGGATCGAACTCATTTTCATGGGCTCAAATCATGCGCCCCCACAAAACCAAGCAGGCGAAAACCACGTGGCCCAAGTCACGACTCGCCCGCACTGACGCGATCAGCCGACGCACGAGCGTGGCCCGGCCAGCGCTCCTCAGTCGACAAAAAGCTGTGGCTTAAGGCAGTAGGAAAAGAAAAAAAAAAAACCGCATCGCTGTCGACGCGCTGATGCTCGACGGCGTCGAATATGTCAAGGGGCCGTATTCTCGGACGTATTGTGACCACCCGTACCGCGACTGTCCCGCATTGAGGGCTATGTCCCGCGTCCCGCAAGAGATACGGAAATCTTCAAAAATATCCCACATTTCACACTTATTTTTCGGCAGCGCCTTGAGTTCAGCTGCATCTGGCCACCCTATTAGAGGATGTGTTAGCTGCGAGCACCCCAAGCTTCCGAAAAAGTAAGCCAGCCGCGCGTTTACGGCGGCGACGAATGCTTCTGGCGCCAGCTGCGCGCGCCGTCCAGCCGTTCCACGATGCGAGCACCCGGTTGAACACGCGCGCACTGTCGCGTTTTTAACGAAGCGGCCTGGACTTGCAGCGTGCGAACTAACGTTAAGTGACCTTGCGAAAGTTCTTGCAGCGTTCAGTTGACATCTGCCAACAACATGGACGAACTGTTGGTTGAATTGTACTGTCTGCAGCCAGCAATCAGGCAGCTAATCGCAGCGAAACAAAAAAAAATGTTCAGGGGACAAGCGGAGCAGCCTGCTCAAAAGTGATGTTCTTCCAAATCTGACTAGTGCTGTCAATTGTGCTGAGCATTCCAGTGGCTAATGATTTCGCAGGGTAACTTTTTCCCTCATTGCGGAAGCTTGGAGCAGTGAACTAAGTTGATACAGCGTAGACCTTATCAAGGTCGCATTACTGGTAAAAGCAAACTGAGCAAACCTGCCAGGAGTTCTACGAGTTCGTGCGATCAGACCGAGCCATTTTAGAGGCGGTTCGATCTGACAAGAAATATGACTTCAAGAAAGTAAAACAAGGGGCCTCGAGTACTTTCCGGGCGCTTAATCAGTGACGTGTGAAAACTAAGCCACAGCTGTTTTGTGGGCGACTGCTTGAGTTGCCGAATTTTCATGTTAACTGGTCCGTGTCGGAGCATATTGCAGTGATGTACAAAATAGTTTTGTTTACGTAGATATGTATTTGAACTTCAACATTTATCAGTTACTCTATTTCCCTGTTTCAGAGATGACAAAATGTTGCATGCAAGACCAAGTTTCTCGACAGAAGTTAGTAAGTTATTGTAGTTATTTTCTCATCGTAATGTGTCAACGGAAGAGGACCACGTGATGAACGTACAATCTCAATACGAGAAAATGTTGCCTTAGAACTTGTGTGAAACTTTCCTCAAGTTTAAGTGATGCGCCTACGTTTGAAGGAAACACTCATGCAATGTTGAAGCACGTGTGTTTGAAGGAACTGGCCTTAATAATACACATACTGAACACTCGTTCGACCTCTGCGCTTTTACTTTAAAGACAACAACGTCCCTTAACAAGTTGGGTAATCGTAGCGCCCACTAAGTTCAGCCCAAAGCAGAACAGCTCGCGTAATTTTTCTTTAGAAACAGCGTAATCAAACAGGTATGAAGGAACACGTTCCCACTTATTAAAACATGCACAAAGGTGACAAGACGGGAATGACGCAGCGCCTTTCCCGTCTTTTTCCGAAACACTTCTGCGCTCCCCTTTGCAAAGTTGCAGCCAGCGCTAGTCCGCGAAGTCGCCAAAAGTTCGTCAGCTGAACACGGGTACCATGGCCGCGCTCTGAAAAGCTCCGCGACATCGCTAAGGCGGCGGTCTGGTGCAGCGAGACGGTGGCCGCCATGGTCACCTCGCGCGCCGCGCCGGCTGGGCACAGCTGGCCACGGGTCGGATTCCCGCGCTCGGCATCATCCATCAAGCCGTCAGCCGGCGGCGCGCATGCAACGGCCGCCGCCCGGGTGACCAGCGTGCCCTTGGCGCTGCGCCGCGCACCTGCGACGCGCAGCGGCCGCCGAGAATCGCGACGGCGACCCTTTGTTTTGCTCCCCCATCCTGTGACAGCGCAGTTGTCGAGCGGCGACGCGTCGGGGTACGACCACAATCCGGCATTGTTGCTCAGAGAGACAGAGAGAGAGCTGAAGGGGGGTGTACGTACGTCACTCGCTGCCAGCGGTCCACGTGTGTGTGCAGAGCCGAAATGATTTATGGAAATCTGCGGCGATGCACAATGTCGTAGTGCACATTGCGAACGACGGGGGTCGTGCAGAATGCGCGGCATCTAGTTGAAGTGATAACGCACTACACCAGGAACAAAGTGCAAACCGCAGTTTCCACAATTTCTGGCAAGAACACAGTCACAAAATGATCACAAACATTCAATGGCTTTACTCCAGTTGAAAGCGCAAACATCAGTCATTACATTGTTTTATTAGACACAGTTAAATAACGTATAGTATAGCAACAATACATACTGCTTTCAACTACTGCTGGGTTCAGATAAAATGAAAGGCAACTGCACAAAGTGCCAAAGCCAGCACAATATTAAGAAAGAAAAAACTAATCATACCGGTAACTACATGAAGAGAACACATTCTTACCAAAATGTGAAGTAGCTTACTAAAGTGAACATTTTCTGTACAGATTGGATTATATGTCGTAAGTACACAGCATTTGCCAAACAACAGTAAATGGAACTACAATGCCGCTTAACTATCCAGCCAGAAGTAGTGGTGGAACACAACACTCGTGCGGCATTTGAAATCCCAGGTAGAAAGCATAAATGTCCATAGAGAAGCATCACACTGCAACTATTTCAAGAGAAGACACCAAAAGTCTACATTTAGCCTAGTAAGATAATGCTAAGATCATACCTGCCAAATAAGTGTGGCTGCCTAAAGTTTGGGCAATGAACATTGATCGTGGTTAACAGGTGCCCATGAGGCCAACCTTTGCCACTGGTGGTTATATTCAGGCCATATGCCAACAGTGATTTTATGTACACTCTGCACATGGTGGTTTTTAACATTTGTCCTGTGATCGTAAGGCACGGAATGTATCCAAGCTATCTTTTTTTTTTTTTTTTTTAAGAATTGGGGGAAATTAATCTTCGCAGCGCTAGTGGACAACTCCGTTTCGTTTTGGCACCAGCTACACAGAGCATATTTTACACCTTGAAGTGTACATATCAGCTTAACGAGGAAAGCACTGAACCTGATGACAGACTGGCAGATTAAGACATCACCAGAACAGAACGGTCGTAGAATGTCAGCCTACACCACCTCGTACTTTCTGATAGCTTTGGCCAAGCAGCAGCCAAAAACAATGCCGACAACCTGTAAAATAAAAACATCCATAAGTGCCCAGCAGTTTACCTGTAGCATGCAGGGCTAGTCTGCAATAAGCCTCTGGAGCAAAACGTCGCAACTAAACAAGACAAGTAAAATATACACAGGACCGTAAAAGGCACAGTTGCACAAAATGTTATTCTGCATTTCTCTGAGAATACCGGTAGATTCTCCTCTGAGTTATAGCAGCTATGGATGAACGATTTTGACATCTAGAAAATGAAAAGACCAACATGACTGTTTAGCCAGCCATGTTAAGATTGGTATGAAGCTTGATGTTTTTGTGAGCCATCTATAGCAAAGTGTATTAAAAGGCAATACTGGCATCAGTATGACATTTTTTCAGATTTCCTGTTCGATATATTCAAGCACAGCACAGTGCAATAAAATAACTAGGGTCTCTTGAAAAGAGATTTTGAATGCTTACTTTCAGACCCTCCTGTGGAGAATGGTTTTCTAGTTAACAGATATTGAGAACATAAATAGCTAAGTGGCATTGACAGACTTCCAGAGTACCGTAAGCACGCATCCTCCTCATGCTTTGCAATTGTCATGCCTCACTATAATCCTCATAAATATGCTCTACTGGAATTAGACACCACAATATTGCCATGCTTTTACATCTCATTAATACCATCAAGACAGCAGTGGAGAGAGCAATATGCACACATGATGGTGCTGTCAAGTAACACGGGAATTTCAACACTTCTCAACAGAAATCAGTTAAACATTCCCTACTTGGCTTTAATGCCTAGACTATATAGCCACAAGAACTTGGAAATGTAACCAATAAGGCATCACTGCAGTGATGCCTGAAATTTTCATTCTTCACAGCACTGCAACATACCTTTCATCTAGAAATCTTTGCCTAAGAAGGTGCAAATTGCCACAATACTGAACACAGTGCAGCAGCATGAGACAACTCCACAAACATGCAAAACCTATGGTGACACTGCAGCTACATTTCTAATCACCAAAAATGTGTGTGCAGAAAACAAAGTGGCACTAGGCATGAAATTTATGTCTTAATACATTACATAGTGTACAAAAATGCTGCACTACAGCTGAAATCCATATTCAATTACTCATGACAATGCTAAGCCTAAAAGGCTATGTAGGGCTGGTTGCAAAGCATCTACAACTGTGTGGGTGCAGACTCCAACACTAAGGAGTCTGTCAGTACCTCCATTTTTCACCACTAAGGACATGCTTCTGTTTTGATGCTTGTGTGTCTCATTAAGCACTGCTGTTCAATCAAGAAATGGACAAATGACATTTTTGAGTCAACAGTATTGTCAAATACATAATTTATGTGGATGACAAGTTTGGCTCTGCAGACACAAATGCTGAAGACATCATATTAGCCAAAAACAAAAAACAAAATATACTATATAATTCGTCAGTAAATTAATTCCTTATATATGAAATTTAAGAAAATAAATCCTGTTATTTTCCACAACAAATCAAGGTTAGTGTGCCCCACTCACAAAGCCTCAACAGTAAATTTTTCAATTTGGGGAAACACTGGACATTTTGCTTCATTAGCACGTCATGCTGAATGCACAAGCAAAGTCTAGGGCACACTACAGAAGTATGAGCAAATATTTCCTGTACGAGAAAACACGTGCTGTACAAACATTACAGTCATTTAATCTAATTTAGTGATGTTACAAGAAAAGCCTTGCATTCTATTGAAGGTATAGGTAGAATGAACACACCTTTGTATTAATTTCAAAGATAATGAACCTTAATGGTCATCACTGAACAGCCATCAGATGGCAGGCTGTTTAGCTAGCTTTCTCCCCAATCCTGCTTTAACAAGACAGACCATTGGTGTATTCCACAACCACATACAAATTACAGGTTCTCAACCGCTGCAATATTGTCTTTCCAAATGTACTAAATAGTTGTAAACTAGCTGAACTTTATGTGTTGTAAAAAAAATGCTATATTAAAAAGTGTTGAATGAGCTACCTTTTTCTTTTTGTAATTTTGAAATATGTGTACTTGGATTTTATCTGAAATTTCTGCAACTCTCTTTGCTGCCTTTGTGTGCTGGGTTGGCAAGGCCAGTCAAGCTACCATAAAACAGCTTCTAAAGCTGTGTTAAAGATTACTTCGCAATTCTAGAACCGTCCTGGTGAATAGAATGTCCCTTCAGAAACAACTTATGAAGAAAATCCTACAAGAAGCTCGAGCATACAGGAGCAAACCAAGTTGGGAAAGTAACAAAAATCGTGCAGCCCCCTCTCCCCCCCCTCCAAAAACATATATAAATAAGAGTAGTTTTAATGCATTTACTTTGCCAGCAGACCTGCACCAAACAGTCATGACTTTTTGGCGCGGTGTCTAACATGGTCTCGAGTTCCTTTGGAACAGTCTATAAATATAGTGGAGCCGATTATGTGCATCAATGAGGCATTCAGACTAAAATTACCACAGTAGCTCAATTTTTGAAATAATGGCTTTCCGTGAGCCTATATCACGCTATAAAGCTGCTTCTACCACTTCGATTTGCAAGAAGCATTGAGTGTTTTGCGAGTATGAAATGAGCAAGAAAAGTTCTCAGAAATATAGGGCATATCGTGAAGACCCCATCCTAACACGTGTGCGACTAAACCAAGGTTACAGTGAAGACTTTCATGGCTTTGTTCTAATGTGCACAATCTCTTCTGCATAAGCGTGCCGCAGAACACGTGAAAGCTAAATAAAGTTAAGATTCATTTCTCCATGAGAAAGATGCCCAGGAC
Source organism: Dermacentor andersoni (assembly GCF_023375885.2). NCBI lineage: Eukaryota > Metazoa > Arthropoda > Arachnida > Ixodida > Ixodidae > Dermacentor > Dermacentor andersoni. The sequence goes on from NC_092814.1 coordinate 66,369,891, forward strand.
AAACAGCTGCTTTGAAGCAGCTTGAAGTGACATGAGGCTCGTTTACAATATGGCAGCAGGACGAGAAAGAACATAACCAAGGAATCCACTCTTCCGATTGTGCAAGATTGCAGAGGTGGTCTCCCACTTGGAACCAAATTATATGTCAGCAGTTGGTTACACATCTTATAGGATATTGTGGTAGAAACTGTAACAATATTTTTAAAGTGATTCGCCATCAACAACTATGCTAAACCATGTGTGACAAGGAATTCGTCTGAGGCTTCTTTTTGATCCAACGTCCTTGAGCAAGCTCCGTGCCATGCATATATGAGGAATGCTGAACTGGAGCACAAACGGCTCAAACAGAAAGACCGTACTGATGCAGTACACTGAAGCATCAGCCAGAGGGAAGTGCAACAAAAGCACGAAAACACCGACTGGAGAACTGACAGCGTCTGCTATATCTAGATCAGTGGCCCCTCCGTTGATTTCCAGAATTATGACAACTGAATTTTAGTTTCAGCTTTACTACCAAGGCACCATCAAGTGAATGAAGGAGGCTTTTGTTCTAATGATTTATTTGGTACAGGCTTGGCACAATTTTCCACTAAAATGCTGTTTTGGAGCAGGACAGTGCAAAGGACAGTTCTAGGCACAAATTGGCACAGCTGCTCCTCCACTGGAAACCTCGTTAAAGGGATACTAAAGCTAATTTGAGCTGTACTAGTAAATTACTGAATGGATCAGAAATGAGCTTGTTGGTACATATCAACGAGAACAATTGGGGACAGCACATAAAGACGAGACAAGATTAGATAATATGAGCACAGACTATCAACAATTATTTAAAAAGAAATATGTGTACTATGTGAAGATGTGTAAACAGTCAAATTCCAAAATCTGAGATACTAAAAAGCATTATAAAGTGGAATGATAGCTGGAGCACATAGTTCTATCATTGGTCTGACAATGAAACTAAACATTTCACCTCCTTGGCAAACAGCTTTAGGCGATTAATCATGTGTTATACAAGTTTTACAATTCGGAGAGACTGACACTGCACATGAATTAATGTTTGGTTCTGACAATCAGAATTCACCTCGCCATTAAACTTAGTGGACAAACAGCATTCACAAAGCCAACAAATTGCCTTCCCTCAAGCAATGCAACTAGTTCAGTTGTTTATAACGGCAATTTGAGCTATATGCTATATGAAAACTGAACAAATACCTTAACAAGCCATAGCACAACGTCCGAACGTTAAGTTTCCACAATAGCGGCCTTAAGGATCCTGCGGCAATACCGTGATAAAGTCCATATATTTGGCTGGCTACTGTAATTACAAGTTCAAAAGCATTGGCTTGTACAGTAGCGAATGTGTCAAGAACAATGCTTAGGCACAGACTGCACCTAGTGCTAGCAGCCACCACCAAACAGAAGTGTTTCAATTTCTCGTGCGAGTAATGTCTGCATCTCTGAACAATCTAGCTCAAAAACTAATGTTATCCGCAACAGACAATTTTTTTTAAATTCTGGGAAGCTTAAGAATGATCACCCCATATATATTCTGGCAACGAAAATGTCCATTACAGTCGCTGATTGATTTTTCAGGGGGCCAATGTATTAGAATGAGATTATTTGGACTTCCCTGCGGCAACGCCACCTACCGTCTGAAAATAACCAAATTTTCAGATGCTACATGGTGTTTCGGGCATCAACTGCATGCACAATGCCACAAGCATGGTGGTCATGAACAAAGCTACAGTCCAGTCATGTTTAGTACAAAACTGCAACTTTGGTTGCCGATGGAATGGTACTGGCTACGCCTAGTGGCCTAAGCAGCACGGCCAGCAGTGACTGGTGGCAAGCCATCGCAGGAAGCTCACTGTCAATTTTTGCACTCTCAGATCTTATCAGTGATCGAGCATAGACCAAATGCACAGGCTAGACCAACAGCCTTTGTAATGGAATGTGGATCCACGTGTGGTCCACTCTGCATCCAAAACGTTTGCTGGCAACGAAACTTGGCAATAGCAACTTGAAATGATACATACTGGACGCACATGCGTTTAAGCCAGCAGCTTAGCTAGTTGGACCACATTTGGCAAGCTAATGTGCCAATCCTGCACGAGAACATTGATGGCACGGTTGTGCATTTGTGGGGATGCAGAGCGTGTTCATGTACAGTAAAACCTCGTTAAACCGTACCCGCTTAAACAGTAGATTCGTTTTAAAAGTAGTGAAGTCAAATCCCAGACTCAGTAGCCATTGAACATAATGAGTTTTGTATACACATAAACCGTACCAGCTTATTGCGTACGTCGAAACGTAGCATTTCCACTTTTCGTCGCGCAAACACGGCGGTGCGTTGTCTCCATCGGGAGGCCCGGCAGAACAAGCCTCAAAGATCAGAACAACGGCCTCCAAGCGCCCTGTGCGTTCGCGTGTGAAGCCACATTAACATCAACATCGTTTCGGCACCTTGCCAGAGAGCATCGAGCGTTGTGGCGTCGTGCAAGCGAGGACTCGCGTCATGCCGAAGCTCGGATAAAAAAGACACCGGGTGCTCAGCGTAGAAGAAAAATTAGACATTGTCCGTGCTGTCGAACGTGACACGAAGAAGTTGGCGCTGGCACGCGACAGGGATCTGCTGTTGACTACTGTATGTGGCATTTGGAATGCGAAGAAGTTGCTCGGCAGCGCTGCAGCGACCACGAAGGGATGTCGGCTATGAGGTTCGACTTTTCGCCATTGTTGCCTCTGTTGTTGCCAAAGTGTCGACTAGTGACAGTGATGAGGACGACACGGAAGGCGACAGCACGGGCGATTCAAGCCCGACAGTGGCAGAAGCTGCGCATTACGCCAGCCTCATGAATGCAATAGTCATGACGAGAACAGCACCCGGCAATGAAAAAGGCGCCCCGGGACTTCTGCAGCACTACCGCGCACGTGCATGGAGAATACGCAACGCCAACAAGGAATCTGCCATGCGAGTGTTTGCCGAGAAGAGGGGGCTGGCTGAAAAGCTGGCACGCAGCTTCAGCATTTTAAGGTCGCTGTCGTCATGCTAGGCCGCCGCAGCATCAAACGAAAATAACACTTGTCGCGCAAAGTGAATAAATACTGCATGTTTTTTTCCCCTTTCATCTCGCTCTCTCCGAGTTCCATGTTGCATTTTTGACAGGTAAGTGGGCGATATCATGCTATTTCGGTTAAACAGTACTACAGTTTAGTACATACTTTTTCCGAGCTCCTGCCAGCTACGGTTTAACGAGGTTTCACTGTATCGTATTTTTGCACATCTACCCCACACCAAAAATTTGAACATAACCGTAAAGTCCACCTGCAAATTATATGCAAATGTCACCTAGAGGTGCGGCTTCGCAGCAGTGCACATGGCACTTATGTGAAGCCACACCTCAAGGCCAAGTTCTCTACCATCTTAGGTTGCATTATCTCCTGGGGAACCCAACATCAATGTGTTGAAGCATGCTCTTCTCTCTTTGATAATCACCTATTCTCTTTTCGGATTGCCATTTCGCCTTCTTGCTGTGTTTGCAGTTCACAAATAGTGCAGACGGTGCCAGCACACCTGGATTGATCATGATAGCTGTGCTCATTGGCAGCTCATTACAGCGTAGAAGATTATGAGTGTCACTAAAGAGGTGGGAACAAAGCTGCTGGCTGAAGATACAATATGGAGAGTTGTGAATGTGCAAGACTATTTATTATAACTATTGGAGCACTGTAGCGTGCAGTGCTGTCTGCCAGTTATACGCACAGATTTTCTTCCCCTCGTAATCAGAGGTGCCGTTTACACATGAAAAATACAGTATTGTTGCTTAAGTGCCTCATAGCAGCATGGCAAGATGCCGACGTGGCGTCAAATTACGCAGGAGACCGTTCTGCTGGCCCTTCGGAAGCACTGCTTGCTTTTCTTTTTGAATAGACCTTATCACAATTCTTTTTCCGCCATTATCCGCATGTATGCTTATAACAAATATGTGTAACAAAGGTATTTTCATAGACAGACTTATAACGAGGTTTGGCTATCATCACAGCCATCCAACTAGGCTGCTACTGTCTACTATCGGCCACAATCAGGGCAACATTGTTTGGGATGAGAAAATGGCATGACAATACCAAGCCAAAGTGCATCCCTTTTGCTCTCACAAAAGCACTCGTAAGCTCACTTACAATGAATGTTTTCCTATTCCAACTAACCGCCGACGCATTTGGAAGCATATCCCCAAGCATAAATGGAGTGCATCCAGCATGATTTCCATACCAGCATTACAGATTAGGAATGTGCAAACAGTAGTTAGAGACCAAAGCGAATAGTTATGTAAGTGAATCGATTATGAATTGAATAGTGCCAGAAGCAAATCAAATGGAATACCAAACATTTTTCTAATAGGCAGTTTGTGAATGTACAGCTTTCTTGCCAATCACATTGATCTTAACATCGTGGCATTCACAACATTAAAAAGTGTTGATTCATTACACATTATAAAGCATGCTTTATTAGAAACACAAATGAAGCATCAGAAACGACAATGTAGTTTTTTTTCAATGGGCTCTTTGGAGCATACGTGGACATGCATTATTATATAAAGTTTATGAAGGTAATCTTGACCAAAAATATATCTATACCTACGCAATCAGATCATATGAGCATCATCTGCAGCAATGGCAGAGGAAAAAAAAAAGTTTAAATGAGGCCACTACTGTGTGAAGTATGTTGCAATGAAACGTATTCATGTTTAACCCAATGAAAGGACGTAAATAGTACTAATGTCTTACCGAGGTTCGGTTTTGGAACTGACCTAATTCGCACTCAGGGGGCACTGTGGTAGTTCTGCAGAGCCTATTTAAGTGACTGCTCGCTGAATAAGAAGATTCTTCGCCTTAGTACCTGCCTGTGTCTACGTGTCCTTTCTACAGGCCACTGTCCTGGCGTGCCCAACGTGCCCGGCGTGGCGTTCATGGAGGCCACGGCAACATAACAGTTTCGCGACAAGGATTATCCTTCCATGCGGGCTGCACATCGATTGCTGCCATGATGCCTACAAGAATTACCGATGAGCCATTCTGCTGCTGTGGATGCCAGATCTTACGCTATCAGCGTTGCACCTGCGAAACGCATTCCGTTGTCATTCTGACATAACAGTTTGGAGACGAGAATAATTGATTTCCATCGAGGCCAAATGTAAGCGAGGACTCGCAACGTTACTTTCAACGGTCATTACGTCCTCATAACTACTGCCTACTACCTTTATTTCAGCCATGCTCCTCAAAAACTCATTCATAATGACTTGCTTCTACTACTACTGCCTGCCACCTTCGACGCTACTGTGGCGTCGCCTTCCGCCTCATTTAGTCTCCTGTCTCCTTCGCCATGAATGCTGCAATTCCCCCATCAAAATTTTTGTCACGTCCCGGCATCTCAGCGATTCCCTGGCCTAAATGGCAACATGTTTTACAGGTCTAGGTCGATGACGCGGCCAGGGATACCATGCCGGAACACAAGAAAGCGTTACTGCTTAACGCTTTGGGGGTGGAGCGAGTCGGCATTTACTTCACAGTTTGAAGAATGGATGCAGGCAGGTGCTGAAGAGGGAACTGGAGATACCGAGGACAAATGTTTTGTAGAAGACAAATTCTGCAGTCGTCTCCACTTCAAGCGAAGGATACAGAGTGCCACTGAATCTACGGTGGAATTCATACAAGACGTGCAACGGCTGGCCAAACTATGCAAGTTTGGCGCAGCAACAGATCTAATGCTACAAGACCAAATTCTTTGTGCCTTGTCACAACTTCGTTGCCACTTCGTACAAATGGGCACTAATTTTACGGTGAGAAAAGCAATGGAACTGGCCAAGGAAGACGAGCAAACAGAAAAAGTGATGCAGCAACTCTGTGTTCTGCAAGTAGACGGCATATCACAGCATTGGCAGCCAGAAGACGGCAGACTTGACCCCCGTCGTCCTCTAGGAGATCTTCAAGTGGCGGTCATCTTCCCCACCCGGCGCCAGTCCAAGATGGCAGTCACCTTCCCCGTCCCGCTCCAGTCCAAGATGGCGGCCGTCTTCTCCGTCCTGCCTGTCTGTTCCAAGATAGTGGCCAGTGAACCAGCCCCCAATGCGTGTTTCCGTTCAAGTGAACATGACTACAGCTGATGATTGACACCGGAGTGATTGTGTCTGATGAATATTCAGGATTACAAGAGATACTTCTCGCACATCCACCTCCTTCAGTCTCATCTGGTCATTCAGAACTATTTGGAACAAGTTGTGAAGAACTTAGGATTTTTCAACACAACTGAAATTTCAAGACAAGTTAGCATCGGTGAACTTTCACGTGACTGAACTCTCATTTCTTAGACATGATGCTATCAAGGCATTGAAGGTAGTAATCGATGGAGCAACTGTCTCGTGTCCAAGCCACATCTACACTGGACTGACATTGGTTCCCGCTGCACGGAATATCAATAGACTTTAGTGACCTCGTATGGTGCAACGGACTTTGACAGTGCTCCGCAGGCCAACGCCTGTTCGACTTCACCACCAGTGAGCGTGAACCAGCGTAGAGTGTTGGAACATTCTACCTTAGTGGACTTGCACACTACATCGGACTTTGGAACTGTACCACGTCTAAAGTTCCATCCAACTTCAATGCCAGCGAGCGTCACTGAAGTTAAAGCGTCAACGGCAAGCTCCACGGAAAACCCAGGTGAACTGTACATCATGTCTAAATTAGCGTGTTGAGCACATTCCTACCAGGCTTTTCTATAGTCGCATACATGCCGAGACATATACCCCTCTTGCAAATTCTTTTGTAGAACAGTCAGATGCGGTTTACTTCAGATATTCCTTCAGTGAATTCTGCATTTCAGTGCAGTTATCATTCGCAAGTGCTTTTATACAGCTCGTAAAGTAGCTCGAATGAGTGTTCAATGTTCGGCCGTAAGGCAAGAGAGTTGGGCACAATTACTTGTGCTGACTGATGTGCACAGTCATACTGCTCCGCGAGCACAGTGTCCACTGCTGAGCATTTCAAAGAATCTGAAGATTCTGTTCAGGCACCTGTTGTACGTCCGGCTGTGGTGCACAGCCAAAATGGTCTTTATTTCGCCTGATAAGCATCTAACTGAACCTAGTGGCTCAATGCAGGCACCTTCACAACGAATGACTGATGTGCCCAGTCCCAATGCTTTCTCTGAAACACATAAGGCTCACTTCAAAAGATGAAGCGCCAACAGTGACAGCACACTAAGAAGGTACAAAGACAGGACTTCTAATGTGCTGTCACTGTTGGCGCTTCATCTTTTGAAAGCTATGCCACAACTAGCCGCACAACGTGTTTTACTACATAAGGCTCATGTCTCAGTCTTCGTGCTTCCATGCAGTTCTACACAAGTCTTCACTTCCAGCTGTTCCCGAGGAGCGTGTCAATGAATCTTCCGATTCTTTTGAATCTTGTTCTTCACCCTCACAGTCGTCTGGCAGGCACTTCAGTGAGCGTGGAAGCCAAAATGTCAAGTCTTTATTCTAGCCCCCAGTTTTGCCTGGTGGGTGTTTAACTGAGCAGGAAAGCTCAAAGGTAGCTTCGGAGCCAGTACTGGCACCTACAGAGAGCACTCAGCCTGAACTTTTAATGCAATTGCCTCGGCAGTCAAAAAAGCGGCGGCAGAAACCACGCCACCTCAAAGATTTTCTTCCTTGATGTACACAAATTCACGTGTTTATATTCCTCATTTATGCATTGCATTTCCACATTTAAGTGACTCAGGACATGTGTTCGGATAATTTTTTATTGTCTGTTGTGCAGTTCATGGTTGTGTTTACATTCTTCATTACTACATTACTAAATTGCATTTCCATGTGTGACTGAACATGGGTTCAGATTTTTATTGTCTGTGGTGCAGTGTAACTGTTACATGTTCATTCTTGATGTGGTTGGATGTGTATTTGCATTTTTGTGTTTAAAAAAAAGATTACCGAGTGCTCTACTTTGCATCACATTTGTTTACCTTTCTTGAGTAAGCTGGGAGAGAGTTGTGAATTAGTTGTGGAATTATATAATGGCCTTGGAATGTAACTACGAGTAAATTGTAGAATTAAGAAATTAAAAATGTATAAGGGTTTCTTCCGCGAACTTCTAAAAAAAAGTGGGGGGGGATGTTCTATCGAGGTTTCGGTTTTGGAACCGACCTAATTTGCCCATGGGGTACTGTGATAGCACTGGCAGGGCCTATTTAAATGGCTGCTTTCTGAATAAAATCGATTCTTTGCCTCAGTACCTGCCTGCGTCTGAGTGTCCTTTCTACAAGCTGTCGTCCCGGCGTGCCCAACGTGTTCATGGAGGCCACGCCAACATAACTAATGCAACACTCACTGCCAAATGTCATGTCAAAACATTTTATTTTTACTAGTCATGTTTAGCCATAAATGTCTGGCTTTCTGAGTGGCGCAGTGTGCTCTAATCTCATGTCCACAGGATAGCCATTAATTTATCTTAATTTTGCTACAATTTCATGTTTTATTGTGCACAGTCTACAACGTGAGAAATGATAACTATTTAAAGATATTCTAATTTTCAAATAGTGACTTTCGATTTGAGAGTTGAATATTGGCTATTAGATTCGTGGAGCAAACCAAATAGGTCAATATTAGATTCGTTATGTAAAAGTTATGAATATTTACCCACCCTTACTACAGTTGGTCAGGCAGTGCATTCCATACTCCAATTAATGGTGCTTTCATTTTTACCATTCACCCATAACCATAGGAGGTTTACAAATGTTAAATTTTGTATTGGCCACTTTTCTTTAGCTTGTCACAGTACAGTAGATCTAAACGCAGGCACCTGGTGTGGACTCAATTTTTATGAAACTTTTTACTTTTACGAAACAAATTTGAATGGGTCTTATCACTACGGGTTCTGTACTTCTCTAAATACATTCGATTTGGAGACATTTACAAATTTCACTGCGAATCTTAGAATGCAACAGGTGAATAAGAGATTGACTAGAAATGTGGACACATACGAGCGGTTGGGCCCATTCACTCAAGCATGAACACGCGGCTTCCTTATCACATGTTTTTGACAAATACTACGAAGAGCCTTCAGGTAGACCAAGGGGTGGAAGCATTGTATTTGACCTACATAAAGGTCGCATCACTATCATCGACGTGTAAATGTGTGACCTTGCAAGTCTTGGAGAATTTTTTTATCCTTTCAAAAGTACGGAGAACAAACATTTTCAGGGATAAGGTGCACCAAGTGCGTTTGTGTGATAGAAAAATCAGATTGCTTGTATTCTTTTTTAATTGTGCCGCATTTGAAACTTTACACTCTAGAGGTAAATGCAGAATTTCAGCTGTCGTCCGTTGTTATGCAAGCATAACAGTAAAGTAAAAGCAGACCACACAGCTGTTGAATTCTGCTTATTCCCCACTCACCCAGCAAACGCGAGACATTTTGGTAAATGATTTAAGTCATGCTGGCATAAATATAGTGTTCCAAAAACACCTAGTATGTTACCCAGAATTTACTGAGAAGTTCAAGTGACAATTTAACGACGTTACAGCAAAATTCAGTGGAAATTTGGAGACTTTTTTGTCTCCCTTTAGTGATAAGCTTTAAAAAATTATGGCAACACTGTTCATGATAGTGCTGTCCCACTGTGGGCGATACTATGAGCCACGGGAGTGAAGTGAATGCGAAAGTGTGACTGGCTTCACTTCATACCGCCGATGTGAAGATATTTACAAGGCATGAAAGTGCATCTTTCATCACAAATTCAAGTTCAACAAAATGATTTTCTTTTTGTTCTTCAAATTTGCCTTTTTCAACTGCCTGATAATTAAATATATTGCAGCCCCTTTGGTGTAAGAAAAATCCATCGGCGACAGTACTTACTTGCATAAAAAGTGCGCAAAAGTGAAATTTCAATGTAACAATATAGATATTAACTAAACTGCTGATTTTATGAACTTCGTTATGAGTTTTAACTGTATTTTAATATATTAGAACCATAGTATAACAAACTTTAACAATGAGTTTGAAATGTTGTCCTGAATATATTGGATGTATGGCAGTCAACACAAAAAGCCTGGCTTCAGGAAGGGCAACTCTAAAATGGTTTCCACCCATATCAATCAGGTAAGAGAAATCTGTAGAGTACAACCAACCTCTCTACATGCATTTCATAGATTTCAAAAAGGCATTTGATTCAGTAGAGATACTAGCAGTCATGGTGGCACTGCGTAGTCAAGGACTACAGGAAGCATATATGAATATCTTGGCAAATATGTATGAAGACTTCCGAGCTACTTTAATTCTTCACAAGTGGAAAAATACTGATGAAGGAAGGTGTCAGGCAAGAAGATGTATTCATTGTCTGCTTAGAAGTATTCAAGGTATATTCAAGTGGAAAGGATTAGAAGTGAGGGTCAACAGTGAATATATGTACAGTTTTGCAGCCGACGTTATCCTGTTCACTATTTGCAACTAGGGGACTTCAAATTTCGGGAGATTCACTGAGCAGAGGGACGACGACAAAAGAATAAAAAGAAGCATTTCACTATTTTTCCTGGGCCACAGCAATGTCAGAAATTGCTCTGAATGGCTGCCAGCATAGTTAATAAAAGTCTTCATGCTCCTACTGTGACCAGAGATGATGCATGCGCATGTGTATGATTAAAGGGATCCTGAACAAAAATATGAAAAAATGAGGGAAGCGTCCCAATTCGACTGGGAAGACGTTACTGTTTCGATACGCAGTGTTTATTTCCCATATTTTTTTAACAGATGGCTACTTTTGGACAATTGTGAGCGCATGGCGGTGGCGGCGGCTGCAAGCCGGCATATGCGGGGCTGCGCTCTGACCACCGCGACGTCATGTATGCCGGTTTGCAGTAGCAACAGAGGTGGGCAGCCGACACTTGCCAGACATCAACCTCATTGTTTTGTGAGCGCACAACCACGCAAGGTGCAAGCAAAAGCGACTGCACAAGTGGCGCAATGACATAAAAGTGCAACATTAACTTGCTCTGCAGTCTGTTTCTAATGATGGAGTATTCCAAGTGTACAATTTGAATAATGAACTAAGGCACTGTTTCAAACGCAGTTGAAGCTGCAAATGAAACAAGGCGTAGGTGTTTCAAAATTGCTTGCGCTGAAGTTTCTGAACACTAAAGAAACAGGGCGGTGATTTGCATGTTGTGCTGACAATATTCACATGCCGATGCAGGCAGTCGACCCTTTTGCAATAGCGAGCGTATGCATACAATGCCTTTGGCGTCCATTCAGCGTCTGCTCCAGTTCACCTTGTACTTGCACCAGCGCTCTGGTGCATCCCCGGCGGATGCTATATGAAGCTCTCCCATAGCATTATGCGGAAGTTTCATGAATGGATGAAAAGTATTGAAGGACCCTGCTACTACGATGCCCCAGTGAATGCCACTCGAGAGAGCAGCAGTACGAAAATGGCACGATGCCTTTGATCATCACCCGGCCACTGTGCAATGAAGAACTAAAAAGCATAACTCTTTTCGTCTTCTCTTCTTGAGTCTACCTTCCGCTTGCTCTGTTCCTTACTTCTTTCCACTTTCTAGAGAAAATGGAGGGGACAGCGCCACGCTTTAGGTGCTGCCCTTTCGCCGACATGCTGCAGCTCTGCGGCAAAGCGGGGCTCACGTGATAGTCACTGTTCTTGAAGTGTAGACGAGTGCGCAGCACGAATCAATATCCTTCGAAGCTTTGGCTCTGCCAAAAAGGTATGACATGGGCCGTCTCGCCAGACGATACTTTTCCCACACCCTTGCGTGCCGCATGTAGAGGCATTCTCCTGCATTGTGCCAGGTGCTTTACTGGCCACATTATGAAGCAGCACACAGCACAAACGGCGATTTTGAAAACTTGGGCACAAGCTCCGCTTGCAAAAACAATTATGCGGCTGAGAGCAAGTGCACTGTTGAGACATCGTCCACTGCCTTCCAGCGCCATCCATGTGGGTGGAGAGACGCGGGCGATGGCTGGCACGCCGGAATCCAGCACAGACAACGTCACAGAAACGTCACTTCCTCCAGTTCGCGGCACGGCCGTTAGATGCGGTATTTTGTGAAAAATGAATGAAATTCATTATTTTCCGATACTTTCTGCCTGAAAACAAGGTTGTGTCAACCAATTTCAGCACCCAAGTTTTCATTTGGGCTACAAACCTAGGTGGCAAAAGTTTTGTCCAGTGTCCCTTTAAGAAACATGTACCATGTCCCGTGACAGTGGCCTCTCCACTTTTGATATGGTTCACCACATAACACGGCTATAATACGGCGAAGCTGACTGAAGAAAACTGGCTATATGCAACGCACATTAGATCTTTGCCTCACAAGCACTCATCAATGCATGTCCCGATCTGAATCCAACAGAGTTAGGCATACGCTGCCTCCTGTAGACCTTTTCAACGAGAATACCCTGGGCATCGGGATAATGCCCAAGCTCTCAATTGGGTTCTGTATCACACCCCACCCGGTTACTTCAATACATACTGTGAAGACACAGCTTTATGTTCAGACAGATAAAGCATGCTTGGATATCGCACATGGAAAAAAAGGCCGAGGCAGGCGGTTTTAAGGCACAAGTTTTAGGCACTCCGAGTACGATATATCCAATGTCCAGTTTGCTTTACCCATTTCAGTGTCGGGTTTTTTCAAGTGTGATGTACCCCCAGCATCGGGTTATTTTTCCAAAATATTATAAAATGAATGCAACCGTTTATTTTTGGTTGGGCAGAAATGAAAAAAAAAAAGGGGGGGAGGGGGCTCCAGTCCACACTGTGGAGGTGGTTGGCCAGCGATGCTTTGGTATCACCTGATCCGATAGACCAATGTGACAAAGCCTTGAACTGGGTCCTCCTGAGCACGATGCCATTGTGCATACTGAAGTTGCTGTTCCTTTCGTTGCTCATCATATTAACACTACTTTCCAGGCACCCTAACTGTGCATGGCTTGCTTTTGGGCAGGAACCGCTGCGTCCTACCTAGCCTAAACACAACTCTGTGGTGCATATTGATGTTGCTGTCCCCGTCGCCCCTCATCGTGTTCACACTGCTCTTTGGGAGTTCTCACTATGTGTGGCCTTTCCATAGCACTATCAGAACACAAATGAAAGCAATTGCTAGGCGGGTTCTTTTACATATGAAAGTGTAGTTACATCACTCCCTGCTTCGTATGCTACGGTTGCCACTTCTCAGTAACTGTAGCTTATGCAACCGTAATCTTTGCCGGGAAACACTTGCGGCAAACACTGTGTGAAGGCGAGCTTTCTAGTTCTTTTTCTTTCCCCCACGCGGCCGCCACCGCGGATGTGAGCGCCATCTGGTGGTGCTAGCAAGGAACCTAGCAGCACGTGCCTCTTGCTGTGATTGGTTGAGTTTTAGAGTACAGCTATTAGGAGCCCGTTCCTGCGGCAAGCATCAGCATAACCGAGCAAACGAGCACAGCAAAAGATGAAAGCGAACGCAGAGCGCAGCAGGGGGATGAAAGACACGAGGAGGAAAGCGGAGAGGAGGGTGCAGTGCAACCAGGAGGCGGTAAGCAGAGTGCCAGCACGACCTGGCACACAGCCAGTGCAGAAACAAAGCACTGGAGTGTGCTTCGGACCCACTGCGCATGTGCTACTTCACCTGCCGCACTGCTGCTTGAGAATGCACTCTGCGCGGGCCACGCATTCCCATGTTCACGCTTTCTGAACAATGCGCGATACAACTGGTGGAAATGCTTCGTCTGCCGCTGCTGCTAAACAAGCTGCTCGAACGGAAGCTCAGCACCACCACTGCGAGCACCTTGTCCTTCAGAATCAAATTCTTTGCCATAATATATCACGAATTCAAAACGTCTAAACAGCTGCACTTAAAACTTGTATTAGGGAGTACCATAATTGTCGGTGAAAAAAAAAAAAAGGTACACAGCTTCAGTGTAAAAATGACATTAATGGCAAATGCTCTCTTAGTGTGGTCCTCACATTCCTATCTGACAGAAGGAATGTCAAAAGGAACGCGGCAGGGCAGGAACACAACGGTATGTCCGCAACGCTGAAAGGGTTGAGGATTTATCTGCATGAATACTGCTAGAAAATGTGCCGCGTGTTCAATGTAGTGCATAATTGGCTGTACCCAGGTTACCGTATAGACTCGTGAAAGGGCTGCACTTTTTTCTTCGACAATTTCGGCACGGTGCGGCCCTTACGCAGGACCAGCCCCTTTTCATCAAAATGGTGCCGGCGCAGTCTTGACTTGTGCAAACCCCGGATGTAGCAGTGCACCAGAGGTCAACACGCAGCTCACCATCTAGTAGCGGCATGTGGAAGTATGCAGCAAGCAAAAATACCCCTATGTGCATGCGGCAACGGGGTAGCGAACACAATTACTTCTCCGTTGAAATTCTTTTTCCAGATTTTGGGCTGCCAAGCTGGGGGTGTGGCCCTTACACGGTCTATGTGCTACAGTACTTGGGGCTGATAGTGTAAAATTTTACACAGGTGTGTTACTGATGTTTTCTGCACACTTCTGTTGAACTGTGGCATCAGAAAGAATGATAGTCCTTACCTCAATGAAGCAGATGATGATGCCAGTCACTCCAACATACACAATCTTCTCATTAAACTTCTCCAAAAGCACATCAATACAGTTCTGAAAGTAAAGCAGTAAAACAATATAAGAAACTAATTTTAGCTGCAGTATTTTATAGGTTCTTATACACACTGTGTAGTACTGAGAACACTGCTTCCTGTCAAACACTCAGAGGCAGGATATGGAAGCGGTACACAAAAAATGCAACCATTATGAGCCTGCTATAGGGCAGGACCAGCAGTGAGTCACTCTAAAAAGTATGGCAAATCAAATCAAATTGTGGGGCTTAAGAAGGCCTGAAACTTTTTAATGAAGTCAAGAAAGGCCTTTGAGGTCACACTAGACTACTTCGGAAATACTGGCGGGTAATGCTGCTCCACCGCCGCCAGAGCAAAACATGAATCCCACTTCATACGGCCTGCAGCAAGGAACGACGCCTTGTTTGGATTACCACCTATTGCAGCATGCAGCACGCTTCCAATGGCGCTACAGGATAGGTGAAAGTGAAACAGGACAGGGGAAAATGCTTGTCGCAAATGAGTCATGAATTCAACGTGCGACAACCCACGAGATTTGCTGGTACCAGAAGAGGAAATGGTGCATGCCAGCATTTTCGCCTGACACGGGCGGGCGAGTACTGTGAGGAAGGTGCCGCGGCAAGCGGTTACTGCTCTCGATTGCACGTGCCTCATGCTTTTTGTTCACTTGGAATCAAGCAGCCGAAAAACATACATGATCACAGTTTGGCAACGCACTGAATGTCGATACCAAAAGATCATGTTTTCCAGGAACATATCAACCGGTAAAAAAGAAGTGTAAGTGTATTGGGTCCTTCGTGTTCTCGAGCGCAAAGCTTGGCGCCAAGAAACTGTATGAAACGGGAATGTATTAATGAGGCTCTAGTGCATTTGAATACCTTGCTATTGCAGTCAACGCCGCACCCTTCGTGCAAAAATTAATTTCTGCATCCTACAGTCATGAAGCAAATGTAGAGATATACTAAAGAAGCTGCTCAAACCAAATGTAAGCGATGAATGATGATGTCCGAGAAAATAGAACAAACAATGGATGTGTTTTGTGCAGCTCTGCGGAAGCAGTTGCCTATTGAATAAAAAGTATGCCATCACAGTCGAACCACCTATAACGATACTGACCTTAACAATGTATCGGATATAACAATGAGCAGTCTATGCACTGTCAACGTTTGTATGCGCTCTAAGAGAAAATAAGCCATTTACTACAATGCTCCCATGCATTATCTGTTACAGCAATTAAATCTGCCTACTGCATGTTTGCACCGATATGAAGAAATGCAAAATCCTTGGAAAAAAAACTGCATACAGCACACCTTCACCACATCAGCCTTTGTGCCTCACAGCACGCATGGCACACGTTTGTTGCATTGCTACCCCATGTCTCTTCGACGCCTCCAATGTCGGCACAGTCGACTTCTGTATTGGATGGGTGGAAGGGAGATTGGCACGCAAAGCCAGTGTTGCGTAGCACGATGCGACGAAGGGGTGCCGTATGGGGCGCGCCGCACAAAATTTAGTGTGGCAAAGGTGAGGGGCATATGCAGGCGGGTGCAGCGGCGCAAATTTTTAACGTTGTGTATAACGTTCTCCTTTCTTGGAGAATTAAGTAGATAGGACAAACTGGCCAATGCCTCAATGTCAGACTACACGAAGACAATTCAAGGGGGAACATGGCTTTCGCATTGTGAAAAAAAGGTTAGAAAATAGGTCTTTTGAAAATCACATTTTCAGTTTCTATAACCCTTTTTCTATCTGATCCTGAAAACCACGTACTAGTAGTCTAAATAGTTTTATCAGCCAGGGTGGCAAAAAATTTCACTGAAATCATGAAAGATCAGTTTCAAGCCACAATATCTCTGGAACGCCGCAAATGAGCGCCACCATTTTGGTCTCGACAGAAAGCACTTTTCTCAGTCTTGTAATCTGCTGCTCCAGCTATCTACTCCATAAATAAACAAGTGCACAAGATTTTTATAGACGATTATGATAGTCCCTAATATGAAATTTGAGGGCAGCTATATACGGATTTTCATTTCACGATACGTTGGCTGGCACTGACAATCTGTCTCGTGTGGCACGTTGCGAACAGAGCGATGTGTGGCACAACTGCCTCGCTTATCGGGTGATTGTGAGTGGCCGCGTGGGGGCACGATTCACAGCAGCCACCGCAGACAGACCTCTGGTCACGCAGTGGTATTTCCATACAGATGACATACACTACTCTGGTGCCATCTTGTATCCATTGTTGCCGCAAAGCCCATCTTAAGTGGCATTACACTTTTCTTTACATGCTTTTGCCATACCCTCCTCCACTTTCTGCATCACGGTTCCACTGTACCCTCCTCCTCGCAGTCTATTTGTTATCGCACTTTTATCTCCAGCTGCACTCCGCATTCGCTTTCATCCTTCCCTGTGTTCGTTTGGTCGGTTAAGCGGACACTTGCCACAGGAACGGCCGCCTGAGAGCTGCACTTTAAGAGCAAATGATTGAAGGTTGTTCTGGAGTCCCCGATTGGCTCCGCCCGCCACATGACCAGCACGGTCACGTGATCTGGTGCTTGCTCCATAAGGGCGTTGTCTGCTCTTCGCATCTCACAGCTCTCGACATCTCGACCACCGTGATTTAGACGAGTGTCGAAACGGGCACAACCTGGACATCAAAGAAGCGCGGCCAACCTTTTCGTTGCTGGACGTCCAAGACCGATGGCTAAGCATTCTGAACATTGGCAACATAGACTTGGCAACCAAGCACTTCATGCACGGTATCCTCGCACACACAGATAAGCCTTTCGAGCGTTTGTGCTTCGAAGTTCGCTTCCAAACATATCACGCACGCAATCCTCAGGACATGTGACCATACACATCGAGTGCATACTCTTTGGACTCACAGATAGACATTTTGCGCATCAGCCTATTGGACAAAAATGATCGAGCACATCGTGCACGGCCTCCTCAGACCTGCGGTTAAGCATTTCGCAAATCGACCCTTCGGATTTGGTGATCTAGCACATTGCACATGAACTCCACGAACCCATCGCTAAGCATGTTGCACATCAGTACCTCGGGCTCTGCGACCAAGCATGCTGTGTACCAAAGTCAATCTTATTTTATTTAGCTACTTTTTTTGGGCCACGGTTTCCCGAGCTACAGTGCAGGTCGGGACCATCGCGTTTTTGGCTTGATTATTTCAATTTGTTCGCACCCAAAGTATGTGTATGTGATGTGAATGCACCTAGAAAAATAAGAAGTGCAAAAGAGGGGGGTAGCCAAAAATGCCATTTAGCCATGCTCACAACATTCAACAAAAGTTCCACTGCATTCCGGAAGCTCTCCAGGCACTCACAAGGTTCAAAGAAGAAAGAGTATACAATACAATATTCTCAAAATATGGTAGCTGGTGCAAACATTAGGATGCAAAAGCAGAGCGTGAAGCTCCACATAAGTGCTGGCTTGCAAGGCATGCATGTTTCAGCTGCATTGCCGCCTGTGTAACAGTGCCTTTCTAATGTGCTACTAGCTCCTCAACCGTTGCCTAGAAAAAAAGTTCAAAATGCTGCCGAAAGTTTTCATTTAGTCATCTGGTCATTGCTAAAAAAAATGCGCCATTGCATGCAACAGACATGTGAATGTGAGTAGTGGTGCAGGGAGGTTTATTCCCCTTAGCACCAGAGACCGCCGTCAAACAAGGCTGTATGCCAATACTATTCTGGGACCTGCTGTGCTTTTGTGGGGTATTGCAAAGCTCTTCAGCCGAAAAGCGAAACGCTCCAGAAGCCCTGCATTTGATACGACATCAATGACTACAGGCTTGGCGCTTCTTCATAAGTTAATATCTAAGTTACAACTTTGAAAGCCATTTCCTCCAAACTGTTTTTCTTGCCTCCTGTTCAGCTTGTTCAGCCGATTGCTTCACGATTGCCAGGTCTGTTTCAATTCCGTATTTTTTTACTATGTTCTTTGAAGTGCAGTCCAGGGCATGACATTCTTACTTTTTCAGTGAGACTTTTTCCGATTTAATGATTCAACATGATGTTCAAATTCTAGATGCTTGTTGTATAGTCACCTCTTAAAAAAATTAGAACTAAAAAAATCATGTAAACAAAAAAAATCTAAGATTGTCACACCTTCAACCATCGATTTTGGAGTGTACAGTGCTTCGAATGAGTAATCACATTTTTCAAGTTGTTCAGGCTTTGGACAAGCCCAAAAGGAGAAAAAATTTGTAAATAAAGAAGTTGCTGAGATATAACTGAAATTTCTATGATCAAAAAAATTGTCACTACCTATGCCAATTTTAATCAACATCCATTAAGAAATAAGAAAGTTGATTCTGAAAGCCATGTCCCCACTTGAAGGTGCAGAAGTGTAGGGAAGGATTTCTTGCATTACACTGTAATCAATGTAGCTGTGTTCCAATGTTTCACCCCATACTGCAGGTGTCTCAAAACGTGCGTGATTGCACATGGGTGATAACTGAGGCAGCAGTCATTGCCAAAGGTGATTGTGTTAGCAAGCCCTCAGTTGCCTTATCTGATAAATTAGTCTTTATTGAATGTGAGAATAATGGTGCGTGCTCTTAATTTACCTGTGTCATAAATGAATGAGTGTTTTGCATTTAGCCTTCTTGTTTTTTCCCATTTTAGCAAAGTGACGGTTCAATTGTGATCACATGTTCCTGATTCCGTCCGAGACAGAGTCCACATGACTGAGTCCATCCGGTCGTGTGGAGTACAGCAGGGGAAGGGGGGGGGGGGGGGGACAGAGGTTATTTGCATTGTTTAATGCATGCATTTAATACTGTTCACAACTGGAAGTCCTGCCAATTAAGGAGCTTATGAATGATAAACTGCTGCTTTCAGTTACAGTTGTATCCTGCGACAATGAAATTGACGGGGAGTGCAGAAAATATTGTTGTCACTGAAATTTCTTGTGATATCAAATACATAAACGAGAAGAAAGGGGGTCAACCGAGGGGCCCCGATTTTTATAAGTCGTATCATAAGAAGCCAACAAACACTGACACCGAGGACAATATAGGTGAAATTACTTGTGCTTAATAAATGAAATAAAGAAACAATTAATGGAAATGAAAGTGGCTGAAAAAAATTGCCGCAGGTGGGGAACGATCCCACAACCTTCGCATGTAGTGTTGCAATTTAGAATAGCTTGTTCTTAATTTGAAATAGCGAGTCCTCAAATTGAACAGCAATGACTACCGTAATATACCAAGCAGTGCCCCATCCCTGAAAGATAATCCACTGATGTTTTTGGCAAGCTTTACTAGTTTTATAAAATAAGTGCTAGTTCCTGTTGGTGCACTGAAAGTTAACCCACCTGATATTCTAACTCCATTTTTCTCTCTATTTTAGGTGGGCTACCTCGGGATTTTACGGTATATTCAAAATTTCAAATATTTGCACACCCATAAAAATAAGCTACCCTAACATATCCTTCAAATGAGCTTTCATAAAGCATGAAAACAGCCTGGCTGTGTCCTACAGAGCACTTGTTCAACCACCAACTCGCACTGAAAATGTTGATGGTGCTGGCTTAGACAGTAGGCTGTTGCCAATGCCATAAATTCTGTTTTAGCTTCATATTCATTTCAGTTCCATCCCTTCTGTAGACTTATGCAATAGTAGCTATATTATCATGAGATAGATAATACTGAAACACCAACACTTGCAATACCAACTAATGTTTAATGCCATAATACATAAAGCATGCTATGATCTTGTAATGGAAAGTACACTGCTTTGCTTGCTGGGCAATAAGCTTTTTACAGTGCACTTATGTACATGGTTCACCAAAGTCATTTGTAAAAATAATCTCCGAGGAACTCAATCACAGGAAGAACCTCTCCCGATGACATAACTTTCGCAGGTCATGCTTAGGCATCACCCAATTTTAGTATTTTTGTTAGTGCCTGCCACCTAGCAACAGTTGCCTCTTTAGTTAAATGCTTGTGCATCTCAACTGCATTGTCCGAGTGCAGAAAATTTAAGAACCAACGCACAGCCGTCCATGGAGGACCACAGCTTCGACACTGTCATAGGGGCAGGACCTTTACAGATTCTATCAGTAATGGAATCGCAAACAATACCTGCCTTCTTAAGGCAATTCTGTAATGTAGATAGCTGGATCTCTGACCACACATCAAACATGAACTGAACTGCAATTAGGAGATGGATCCTCATGTGTGGCTTTGGGCAATCTTCTAACACTGCCATTTTACATGCTGAAGCTAGTGGCAACAGAGTTGCATCACACATCTGTGATGCTCTATGGATTTGCACAAGCTGTTATAAGAACTGACGAAATGGTTGGTCAAGGCATGAGCCATCATCTCATTCATGGTGAAGAGTTGTTCCATGAAAAAAGGATTAAGTGCAGTGGTCAGCATGAACCACATGTTCATGACTGTCACTCACAGTAATCGACAGTAAGTGTCAATTTCCATTCCAAGAAGCTATCCCAAAGTAAATTTCGCAAGTTTTAATACTTCCGATCGCAAAGAAATGGGAACATGCTACCTTTATCTTGCTACAAAATCAATGTCGGTGTTAGATGTGGGCATACATAATTTCCTTACCTTTGAACCTGTAAAAATTGGCTGCACAATGGGGTTAGGGGGGGGGGCATTAGGATCATCATCATTTATTAATCCCATAAAAGCCCCTTCCCGAGTATAACATAAGGAGGGAGCAAATACGGGAAAAGCCACAGCAGTAATGCCCAGGATAGCAGGGCCTGCAGACAGAACGACAGGTTCACGACCGTGCATAGCGCAGTGTCGTGATACTGGAAGTATGGTAACTGCAACACCAAGGACTTTGCTGGTGGAGCCTGCTGCTCAGACAAATGCGAGCCACACTCTTCTGACATCATAAACGAGCCCCCTCCCCTCTAATGTTTCCATCCCCATAATTTGTAGCACTGTTTTGTTTTTTCAAAACAGCACAGCAGAATTTTGACAATTTCTTGCTTTTGGTGCAAGTTAACACAGAAATTTGCAAGAGTATTAAAATAATGCAATTTGCACCAATGTCAAACACCTGGCCTACGAAGAAGTGCATAATGCCGATGTTTCATTACATTTCAAACTTTTCAGTACTGCAGAAAGGCTCTTAGGCTGCACTACACCAGTTCTATGAAACTGGTAGCACAAATTCTCACAACTGGCTTCCTTGGCATTTGCCCTGAAAAGTCAGAGTTAGGACTCCAGTGCTCACATGTAGTAACATGAATTGCCACCCCAAAATTTCCCTACTGAAATCAGTTCACATGCCTCCAAAACCTGCTTAAAGTTCACCTTTGTAAGGACATTTCTCAGAAATTTTACAACTGGCTAAATGTTCAATGGCATGAAAAAAGTTTACTGTACCCTTTTGTATGCCTTTGACACGTTGCAGTCTTCAGGCTTGTCTGGGCAGCATGACTGAGGCAGCTTGTCTTTGTAGTCAGCAGTGCTGTTGGCACCACAGCAATGCAGCTGCAAGAAATAGTGCAATACACTTAATTTAAAAATATTTGATGGCCACAGGAACATGAACATATGCAACAGGCATCCTTACGGAGAAAATACTGCAAAATACCTGCACAAAGGGCCTTTTGTCCGAGCCTGCAAGACCTAATGTGCACATTTCATATCAACATCTTACCCCCACTGATCAATGGATTGCTTTCATGGGACTTCATGGATGCAGCATCTCCCTACACTAGTACCCCAAGATGGCAGCAGCGATGACGTCAGTGAACCATATTGTTACTTGTGGAAAGACAGACAAACGGGACTATTTACACTATCCATTTACACTGGAGCCAGACCACCAGGCAGACCCTCGTGCAAGAGCCCAGACACTTCGTCCTTCTTGAAGCGGCTCATCCCTTGAGCATCTGTCAATGGTATCGTAATATTATGCATACATCTCATACAGCGCAGCTCTTAAGGAGCCCGTTACTTGGTTCAGTGTCGCCATCCCTCGGCGTAACCATGCTCGTGCCACTGCTCGTGCCTTTGTCATAGTCTTCTTTCACAGCTGGCTCCACGCCATCACGCCATCATGCCAGCATTCCCATACTGCCCCTCACTCTGTGAAGGCACTGACCCACTGCCAGTCAGTGCGGCGATTTCAGTCACAAATTCTTTGCCTCGCTACATAGCTAAATGAAAACATTTATACAGGTTCGCTCAAATTTTGCATTAGGGAGTATTGCAATCGCCAGACATCTTTTCTGACAGGGACCGGTTACCACCGGATTATAGTTAGCGATTTGTTGCTGGGTGCAAAACAAGACTCATGCTGCCGCGTTTGTTTGTGCAGCTTCTCGGCTTGCTAGCACCACAATATGGCGGCCACGATGACGTCAATGTGGACTATCTATAGTCTTCAGGAGACTTTGTATTTCACTTGTTATGACGCATACGATCAAAGCAAACCAGCCTTAACTTATGGGGTTTTACGTGCCAAAACCACTTTCTGATTATGAGGCACGCCGTAGTGGAGGACTCAGGAAATTTTGACCACCTGGGGGTCTTTAACGTGCACCTAAATCTAAGTACACAGGTGTTTTCGCATTTTGCCCCCCCTCGAAATGCGGCTGCCATGGCCGGGATTCGATCCCGCGACCTCGTGCTCAGCAGCCTAAATCCATAGCCACTGAGCAACCACAGCGGGTGAAAGCAAAACCAGCTGCTAACCAATTTATATGCAAGTAGCTTTACTCCTTGCACAAAAAGCACAGCCAGTTGACTATTTAGTGTGCGCATTATAGTCTGGTTTCCAGAAACACTGAAGTGACTGCGAGCCAGAATGCTATTTCTCTAGATGAGCGATTTTCACCCGATTACTGTGTACAGTGCAGTCAACTTATAACGATATCAAGAAGAACGACAAATCCAATCGTCATAATCAATCGCTATATCTGGACTGCTGTAAAAAAAGAACAACAAAAAAAGGCTGCCAAACATACCTTTGTAGCTCCGAAACCAAATTTGCCACTTACAATGAAAAATTGACAAAGAAAAAAAATGCTGTGAGAAATATGTTGATTTATACCTCTAAACAGCATGTCAAGCATTAGGCACACTAAAATAGTCAGAAATCTGCACTTGCTTTCACGGAAGTTTCAGGTTCACAACCGCAGTGTGCATCGCGACCAGCAGCTGTGCGAACAGTCGCGGCTATAATTTGGCGTGCATGACATCAATGAGCTACTATAGACGACGGTGCACTTTGCGTGAACATTGGGGTCGGTTTCAAAGATGGGCCACTGTCAACCTCGTCGCCTCCATCACAGAACACCCCCATCTGTGGCAACAACAATCACCCCGTCGGAGATTCTTCATAGACGAGGCAGTGCTAGCTGCACTCGGGAACTACAATATCTGGTGTTGTTTAACCATTAATTTCAAAAAAATTATCTTAGGCGTCTGCTACCGGCCACCCTCGAATAGTTCGTTTTGTGATCACCTGCATGACTGTCTAAATCAGTTAACAGTAAGATTCCCGGGAGCAAAGATAATTCTTATGGGTGACTTTAACTTTCCTAACATAAATTGGTCAAGCACATCTCCCTTCTCTAACCCATCATCCAGTGAGGCTAATCAATTTATCGCTATTTGTTCTGACTTTACCTTAGTACAAACGGTCCTTATTCCAACACGTGTAACAGGCACTACGTCATCATTACTTGATCTCGTCCTGACATCATCAGCTGATATTATATCCCCGATAACGCACTTACCTGGCCTTAGCGACCACGATACATTACATTTTACACTCACGATATCACTACCACTGAAACGTAAACGATTTAAGGAAATAAAAAATTATAAAAAGGCTAACTTCTCGGCAATAAACAACGAACTTGCTTCCTTTCTTGACACGTTTCTACTTGGCCATCTTGATCGTTCTGTCGAGACAAATTGGCGCCTCTTTAAAGACAAAGTATCTGATCTAATAAATCGTTATATTCCAGTCCGACGTATATATTCAAATAGTAACGCACCGTGGTATAACAGACACCTTAGCAGACTAAGTAACAAAAAGAAACGCCTATTTCGTATCGCTAAACGGTCACTAAATCCTGAACGCTGGTTCTCATACAAATCTGCTGCCGCCACGTACTTTTCAAATTTACGGTCTGCAAAATTTTCCTACTACAACGTTACCCTTCCCAAGCTACTGAAAACTAACAGTAAGGCATTCTGGAGCTCTATGAAAGGAGATAACACTAGAAAGATTACTCTAACTTCACTAACTGGGAAAGCAATCGCCGACCACGCATGCGCTGACGTGCTAAATGACACGTTCGTACAGGCCTTTTCGCCGTCTACGCATGTTACTCCTCCTCCTGAAATACGGCCTAAAAGATACCCCCACATGGATCCCATAGCATTTAATAGTAACGGTATTAAATCGATTATAAATAAATTACAATTGAAATCGTCATGTGGTGTTGATGGAATTAACATTAAATTTTTACACAGTACTATTGAGTACTGCTCGATAATTTTAGAATTACTTTTTTCTCAGTCGCTTCACAACGGCATATTGCCTTTAGATTGGAAAACGGCTAAGATCGTTCCAATTCATAAATCTGGCGATACGCATAACCCTTCTAATTATAGGCCCATTAGTTTGACTTCAGTACCCTGTAAAATAATGGAGCACGTAATTTATTCTCAGGTAATCAATCACCTTGAATCTAACAACTTCTTTACCTCTAGCCAACATGGTTTTCGTAAAACATTCTCCTGTGATACCCAGCTTCTTTGCTTTACTAACGACTTGCATTCCAACTTGGACGCAGGATTTCTTACGGACTGTATTTTTCTTGATTTCGCTAAAGCTTTTGACAAAGTACACCACACATTACTGCTATCTAAACTAAGTGCACTAAACATTGATACTAATGTACTTAATTGGATAAAAGCATTTCTAACACACCGCATGCAATTTGTAAGCGCTAATGAAGTTAATTCAACTCTAACCCCAGTTATATCAGGTGTTCCACAAGGGTCTGTGCTTGGGCCGCTGTTGTTTTTAATCTACATTAATGATCTACCTGATAACATTTCGTCTAAAATTTGTCTTTTTGCAGATGACTGCGTAATATATCGTAAAATTACTAATGACACTAATATTTCATCTCTTCAGGACGATTTAAACACACTGCATAACTGGACTATAAAATGGCACATGCAGCTTAACGTCAAGAAGTGTAAATCAATGCGAATATCCCGTACTAATGAAGCTTGTCCTGTCTATTTACTTCATAACATTCCTTTAGAGAGCGTAATAAATTACAAATATCTGGGCGTCCATATAACCTATAACTTATCCTGGAAGTACCATATCGACTTTATAACGAGCAAAGCTAATCGCACACTTGGATATCTTCGTAGAAACTTCTCGCTCGCACCATTATCACTCAAACATTTGTTATACACGACATATGTCCGTCCACAGTTGGAATATGCATCATCAGTATGGGACCCACATCATGCCACCTCAATTAACTGCCTTGAAAGTGTCCAGAATCGCTCCGCTCGGTTTATACTAGCTAATTACCATCGTACAGCAAGCGTAACACAAATGAAGACTACTCTGAACCTACCTTCGCTATTAACCCGCAGGAAACAATCACGCCTATGCTTATTTCATAAGATTTACTACCAGAACGCTGCGCTTCGGTCGGCATGGATTAACCCAGCACCATTCATCTCCTCACGTAGAGATCATACGCATAAGGTACATGTTCCTCGCTCCAACACACTAACACATTCGCAATCATTTTTACCTAAAACATGCAACGAATGGAACGGTCTGCCAGCATCTATTGTTAATATAAGTAATCCTGTTCAATTTAGAAATGCTTTAGTTAACTACATGTAAATCATTAACCTTGCGCTCGATACATCATGTGACTTGTTATTGTATAAGTACTATTTTTTCAAGTTAACTATGTATGTATTTACCTATCATTCCCAACCTGTATATTGAAGTGTATGATGAAATTTGTATGGTGAACTGCGACTACTATTTTTGTGTAAATTAGTGAGCTAGTGTTATTTTCTATTTTTACTTATACTGTGCCTTTCCTGTATATCATTTTTTACTTCCTTTATGTAGCCTCTCCCCTCTATAATGTATATTTACTCTGAGGGTACTGTAAATAAATAAATAAATAAATAAATATAGAAGCACCACCATTGTACTGCCAGTAGCGACGTGCTTCCATAGTTCGGCAATGTGAGCGGCTGCCACCGTGTTGTTTTCACACATAAGGGTTTCGCCCTAGCCCACAAAGCTTGCCGTTTCCGTTCATCGGCATGGTCACTGGTTCTAGCCTTCATGATTGTGGCGCTTGCGGTTTTCAGAGTCGTCGCTATCATCGATTGTGCAAGTCTTGCAAAATTTGCAGCTTTGTCGCAAGCAACACAGCTTTACGCTTTGTCAGCGCACTGACCGCTGCTACCACGGCACATTTCCGCGCCCCCCGAGGAAGAGAGGGAGATTGTAGAAAGGGAGTGCAGGCATGATTCGCTTCTTGCTTTTTTCTGTCTCTCTCTGGATGCTCGCCGGCGACGCGGACACGAAGCAGCTGGCACCATCTTGCGGCACGTCGCACCAACTTGCAATGTTCTGAATCTGCGCGCTGGTGGGACACGCTGCATGGTAATGGTGCCAGATACAAACTCGCGTAGGCAAACTTTTCACCCTGTGTCGGCTAAGGGGAACTTAGCAAAGCAAATTTCACGATTATTCTGCATGGAAAACGCCGCCCAAAGGGGCAGAATTCAGATAGTTATATCCGATATGCAGTGAATAACATATCGTTATATATGGGGTTTTTTCTCATAGCCCTAATGCAGAAATTCATACTCTGAAGTCAACTCATCATTATAACTGATATATCATTATATGTGGTATCGTTGTAAGTGACTGCACTGTATATCTCAGGGGAGCCGCCATGGGTTGTGGCACGGACACAAGTGGACGTCCTCGCACCTGTGCTGGGGATGGCAACTTCAGTGGTGGCTGTGTCTAGGAAGCAGACCGGCCTCCAAAGCGACACCGACCATGAAGATACCAGTGTGCTCGCTCAGCAGTGAGGACTTCTCCGATGACTTTCAGCTTGTGAGGAGCAGCAAGGTGAAACGAAGAAACACTAGGGCCTACCTGTCTTCAAGCACATCGACTGTAGGACCAACTCTGTAAACTGCAGTCAGTACGATTCATTTCGTGCCAGACCGACAACCTGAGGCGACTTAACAGACAGTCTGTCTCAGTGCTCCTTGAAGCAGTGACGCCAAATCAAGTCAAGGACGTCAGAGACAAAAAAAAAAAAGAAATGTCTACTGACGTTGTACGTGAGACTGCACTGGGCACCTTACGGAACAAGAGCAGTGAGCTGCAATTGGCGTTCATAAGCCACTCTCGACATTCAGACTCTCAATGTCAAATTCGGAATCACTAGAAACACTGGTCAAGAACATGCTGGCCGGAATCACTTGAGGGCACAGGCTGAAATTCAGAAGGGGTAGAACAATGTCGTTATTAGTAGCTGTGACCAACGTATGCGGAACAGCAACGTTACAGTTCAAAAGCACGTCGATGATGGGGCGAAGCACATATTCAGCGTCAGGAACATGTGGTTGGGTGGTTAAAGTGACGTAAGTAACTGCCTCGGGTGACACACGCACATCGTGAAGCGAGCACAAGTGCAGCGGGGCGGTGCTCGGAGAATCGGCGAGTTGAGGCAGTTCCAACTGAAGAACGCCAGTCGCCCAGTCGATGAGAGCACAATGAATGGATAAAAAGTCCAATCCAAGATTAAAGTCGTCAGGGCAGTTGTGGATCACAGCAAAGAGAACAGAAGTAGGGCGGCCGGCTATAATTAAATGCGCAGTACACATTCCAAGTACAACCAGCGTGCCGCCGTTGGCCACACGAAGCACTCGGGCAGCTGCTGGGGTGAGGACCTTCTTTAAACGTCTACGTAGGCCAGCACTTATCACGGATACGTGGGCTCCAGTGTCAACAAGTGCTTGGACAGGTACACCGTCTATTTTAACGCCTATTACACTTCTCCTTGCGGGCACAGACAGAGTATTTGCTGTGGCAGTAGACACTGCCGCACCACCTCAGAGAGCTGCATTTCTTAGTTTTCTGAAAGGGTGCGGCCAAACACTACAGGGGACGAAAGGCGACGTGGCTGCGGCGAACGGGAAGATGGACGACGCGTTTGTGGTGACAGACTGGTGTCCGTTCGGCGATGATGAGCGACTGTACCGTGTGCTCCTAGCAGAGTTGTCGGCGCTGTTAGACTTTGCGGTGGGTGGAACATTGCGGGCATTTGCATTAAAACGGCTAAGGTTGGTCGGCGTATGGGAGGTGTTGAGGGCCACGAGTTGCGACAGTATCGGGCGACATGACCAATGCGGCAACAGGTGAAACAGATCGGCTGGTCATCCAGTTCTCCACTCAGTCTGTTTGCGATAACGTGGAGAGAAGCATCGGAATGGAGCGAAAATAGTAGAAGGGCGCTCCTTAGCTGTGGTATTTGTGACAGCACATACAGAATTTAAACCAATGTTTTCAAGTTCCTGGCGAACGATGGCTTGTACGAGAGGAACAGAAAAAGTGGTAGCATAAGGGCTACGCAAACAGAAAGCTGCGGGTGCAATCGCATCATGTCGAACGATTTGCACCATGTGCTCTGATGGCAATGCATGCTGCTGTGCGGGTTGATCTTCACATGTCGACGTTGCAGCAGTATTGGGAAGTCTGGCGAATGGGTGCAAGACGCGCCAGCTTTTGGCCTGCTCGAGTTGCTGGCACTCTTTAATGATAGCATCAACTGTAGAGCAGCTTTTGCACATGAGCAGATTGAAGGAGTCGTCAGCAATGCCCTTAAGCACGTGCCCGACCTTCTCAGCTTCTGTCATGTCGTGAATAGCTTTACGACAAAGTTCCAGCACGTTCTAGATGTACGAGACATAGGACTCCGTGGGGGATTGGGCACGGAAGGCCAGTTCCTGCTTTACGGCAATTTTACGGCCGACTAGTTTGCCAAACAACTCTGTCAACTTCTGTTTGCATTGGTCCCAGCTGGTTAGCTCCTCTTCGCGGTTTTTGTACCACACATTTGCCATGCCTCTTAGGTAGAACAACAGGTTAGCCAGCATTAGCGTTGGGTCCCATCTGTTGATTCCACTCACGCGTTCGTACATAGCCACCTACTCTTCGACGTCGGCGCTGTTGGTCCCGCAGAAAGTTCCAGGATCCTTGCGTTGCACAACCACAACCGAAGGTGACAGCAATGTAGCTGGTGACGGTGACGTTGACCCCGCGTGCCCGCCGTCATTCATGGTGCGGACGGTGATGAGACGTCCACTGTGGAGCTCCGTATCAAGCTGTGGTACCCCGCACCTCCCATCAATATGTTACAGGGATGTTGCGAGTATAGAAAGACTATATTTACAACAGAGTAGTTAATATGGCTGACCACCAACAACACACAGCAGCCAGCGTCTCCGATCTTCCGCTCTCTTCTTTAATCCTTCTGTAACATTATGATGCCAAAAGGATGGATAGGTGGGCTACAGTGAAAACTCATTAATTCGAACTTCAATAATTCGAATTTATGAATAATTCGAACTGTACGATTTGGTCCGGCCAAGCTCCAAAGAAGCCTATGCACAAAAAAGCCCAATAATTCGAATGCGAGAAGGTTCCGCCATGGATAATTCGAACTACGCGCCATAGTGCCGGCGGCTTGGCGGCTGGCAAACGGCCAGAGAAACGCTCATACTGCCTACACACAAGGCTGCGTCGCCTCCGGAACAGAGAGAAAGGCGAGAGAAGGCAAAATCGGGAAATATATAACTGGCGCGGTGTCGGCCAGAAGGCAGCGGCGGCTGCCTTCTCTCTGTTCTACGCTGACCTCAGAGACTTCTCGCCCGTCGCGAATCTCAGGGGCTTTGCAAATCTCCTTTGCTGACTATGACGACGTGGACGAGGGTGCAGTGGTGTGTAGTGCGCTGAAAGATGAGGACATAATTTCACAGGTCAGAAGCGCTGAACCTGTCGCTGCCAGTGACGACGAGGAAGAGGAAGATGAAGCGCCAGTGCGGCCCTCCGCTGTGGAGGTCATGGCTGGATTGAATGCTGCCCATCTCTTCAGTTTTGAAGGCAAATCAATCACGCGCAAATCAATGTCACATTATCCAATTGTTGTCGACGGAACGGCGCTCCCTTTAGTCACCCACCAGAGATTTCTTGGCGTGATAATAGACCGCAGTCTTTCTTGGACCAAACATGTTACTGCGCTTAGGGCTAAACTGACCAACTTCATACACGTTCTTCGTGTAATATCAGGACTGAGATGGGGTCCCTCTGAGTGAAGTTTGCTCCAAGTGTACCAGGCACTTTTTGTGGGCTACATACGCTACAGCATGCCTGTGTTATCTAACATGGGGTCATCTTGTATACGCATGCTGGAGAACCTTCAGGCACAAGCACTACAGATATGTCTTGGCTTGCCACGCTGCACGTCAACTAAGGACACAATAGCGGAAGCACGGGCTTGTCCAATCGGCATATACAGGTCTTGTGAACCTGTGCAAACCTATCTTCGCCTGCTAACCAGACACTCACGTCATCCACTGTCAACACTTCCAAGCACCAACCTTGACTGTTTTTTCTAAAGCTATTGCACGTCACGCAAGCATTATACCTGCAAGATTTCAGGCCACCAACATCCCCGCGACACCTCCATGGACATTGCCAAGACCACTAGTGAGGCTTCAGATACCCGGAATTATGAAGAAATCTCACGTTTCCTCCATTGGCTTGAAGCAGCTCACCCTGTCCCATATATTTACATTATATAGTGGGACTGTACAAGTATATACCGATGGTTCGGTCACGCCACCTGCCACAACGGCCGCATTTGTCATATCACAACTTGGAATTACTCGACGATTTCGATTAGACCACAAATCGACATCTACGGCTGCGGAACTTGCGGGAATACAGGAAGCTGTCCGTTTTATGAGAATGCAGACACCCCATAAATGGACGATATTGTGCGATGCCAAATCAGCGCTACAGGCGCTAAAATACTTTTTAAAGAAAGGACCATACTATCTGCTCGTGCTGGAAATCGTCGAACTTCATCACAGTGCCGAGTTAAGTGGCCACATGATCACCTTTCAATGGGTGCTTAGCCATTGTGGTGTTTTTGGCAATGAACTCGCTGACAGTGAGGCAAGATCGGCCTCCTCTTCCTCTGATGAAGTACGGATTGCCTACTCGCGACCTGACACCAACTCCATGACCAAGGCACTCATACAGGACCTTACAAAGGCTTACAGAGCCCACTATGACAACATTCACAGACGTCTATATATGATTGACCCAGACAGTAAATTCTGTTTGCCCCCGAAGCTTACACGGAGCAAAACATCATTGCTACACAGGATTCGGCTCGGCGTTGCTTTCACCCGTAGCTATGCACACCTCATCGGCCAATCGAACAGCCCTGATTGTGAACACTACCAGATGCCCGAAACACTGCAACACGTACTGTGCGACTGCCCAGCATATATGCTGGAGCGAAGGACGTTAGACAGTTTCCTAGCCAGCGTTGGCAGACAACTACTGTCGGAGGAAGCTATCCTCGGCCCATGGCCTGACACTGCAATTTCAATGCTTGCAACAAAAGTATTGTTGAAGTTTCTGCAGGACACCAAGCTCGACGAGTGGCTCTAGCGAGAAAACTGTATCATGTACATAAGCACTCACCACTTCTCTTACCGTCATCATCCATCTAAATACTTTCACTCCTCTTCCCTCTTCCCCAGTGTAGAGTAGCAGACTAGAGCGCACTAGCTCAGGTCGACCTCTCTGTCTTTCCTATCAATAAATTCTATTCATTCAAAGGCAAAGAGGAGGCCTTCCACCACATTCGCTCGTTAGAGCAAAAAGTGCTAGCTGTCGCCTTCAACGAAAAAAGGCACACTACGATCACGGACGTTTTCAAGCATTAAATTTCTGACATGCCCTACTGCTTCCAAATCGCAGTGTACTGTTCTTTTTCACTTTCGTTAGTTCGAACTTTCGTTAATTCGAACTGAAGCGGCTTCCTCTTGCGGTTCGAATTAACAAGCTTTTACTGTAGTTGGTAACATAATAAAACCTTAGAGCACTAAAAACACAAAGGACATAGAAAAAGAAACACACAACGCATGCACTCGCAAGTGTGTCTGGTGTGTTTCTTTTTCTAAGTCCGTGTTTTAGTGCTCCAAGTTTTTATTATGATATGATCCTGTTTCGTATGATTTTCCGGTGCCAGCATTCACAACCAAGAACAAAAAATGACCAAATACTGGTATGCTTCCATTTTGGCAGTTAATATGTTCCTAGAAAACTACCTTTCGGCACCAATGTTCACAACATCACCAAACTGTGACTGTATGATATGTTTTCTGGCTGCTAGATTCCACGTGAACAAGAAAAGGCGCAAGACGTGTGCAATCGAGAATAACCACTCGCCGCTGCAGATTCCTCGCAGTACACGGCTGTGCATCGCGTGAGACAGGCGACACCTCACAAATCCTGATGAGAAGAGGACATTGAGCACTAAAAACATTCCTCTAATGTATAATCATTTATGTCCTTAAAGGAGAACAGGCTTGTCCCAAATGTGAGGATGCGTGTAGCAGTAACAGCACATGTACTGATCAAAGTTAGTGCAAGGCCTGTTTAAGATTACTTTGGAGATATCGGAGTACCCTAAAAGGCTAACACAATAGGAAGCGGATGCGATAGAATAAACTTTTAAAGAAGCCAAGACTTGCATCCTGCAATAAATGGCAATAGAATACAAGAGTGGTGTTTTACACGAGCAAGCTACAGTCAAACGCCTTTACAACGAAAACCTGAGAGACTCAAATTATTCTTCATACAGGTCACTTCGTTGTAAAAGTGGCACGTCACACAGAATTATTCCTTCGTTATGCAGGTAATCGAATTGTAGAGGCACTCAACTGCATACCTAGGCCGTGTAGATAACTGAAATGCCTGCTGTGCTCTCATTTGAGCATTGTGAAGAGAGCACTCCCATGCATGAAAGAAGCTGTGGCCCTCGTACAGCACTGCTATTTTCCCAAGTTGCCAATGTTTGTGGATGCAGGTCACTTCAGACACAAACACCAAGGAATCAGCGAGGCACTGTCGCGCGTATTTTCGAAATACGATTTGCGCATTGCCCACATCCCGACCAGCAAGCTCCAGAACCAGCTCATGAATGTCAAAGACCGGTTACCTGTTGAATCATTCCCAGGAGTTGTGTATAAGATACCATGCACTGATTGCCACAGAGTATATAGTATTGGTGAAACAGGGAAGTTCTCCAGACGCCTCAAGGAACATAAACGTGATGTAAGAAATAATAGCCCCACGACGAACGCCATTGCCGAGCATGCGCATGAACATAATCACAAGATTGACTGGGACAATGCCACTGTTGTTGCCAAAGAAAAGAATGTGTCATCCCGACGGCTGCTAGAATCTCTAATCATTCAATCGATGCCAGCTACAATGAACCGGACACCAGGGACTATGCCTGCCGTTTACGCACATTCATTACGTCACGTGCTGGATATATAAGTGACGACGATTTCATGTCCAATTCAGTGAACAAGGACCCCGTACGCGGTTCCGAAACGTCAGATTATTCATCAGACTTGGTCAGTGACCGTAATCCCTTCATTTCCATGCCTGACCAGACGAACTTTCGTCGAACTCTTAATTATGTTAAACACCAACACAAACCTACAATACAATGCCGTTATGCGAGACCAGAAAAGTCCATACGGAACACAAGCATAATTATATTCCATGCTGCTCCTGTACTATAATGGGTGCATATTAAATTCAACAGCCATTCAACGCTAATGACAGTCATCTACCACTAACTTTGCTACACCTTCCTGGCACAATTCTGGCAGCAAAAATGTCAGATGTCAGATCCTAAGCTAGAGCAAATTGCAATGGTAGTTT
This sequence comes from Dermacentor andersoni, assembly GCF_023375885.2. NCBI lineage: Eukaryota > Metazoa > Arthropoda > Arachnida > Ixodida > Ixodidae > Dermacentor > Dermacentor andersoni. The sequence continues at coordinate 66,404,619 of NC_092814.1, forward strand.
TCAGTATGTTTGACTGATATGGCATGCAAAAGTGTCACTGTATGCACACACTTATTTTTGCCAGGCACTCGCAATGAAAGATACCAGTTGCACTTCAGCAAGCTGATCTCGTGTGATCACACGAATTATGCCATTGCATTGTGTCATACGGTTACTTGCTAAACAACTGTGGAAAGCACACCTTTATTTAGAATTTGTCACCTGTCTATTAGCACCACAGGCCAGCAATGGCACACTGAAAGTGTCCCCTATCCATTTGCCTAGCAGCCAGCTTGGCCTTGTTTCGCATAGACTATTGCAGATTTGGTCATGTTGATATTAGTATGCGCATTTATAATGAATTCCATCTAAAACAAAGGTATTTTAGTGCCAGGGGCAACTCTGCTACAACATTGTCCGACTAACATTACGCAAATGGACAAAGTATCTGCTGAGAAGCGCCAAATAACTGGGCCTTACGCTGCTCTGGAGGTCATCCCACAGATGCTGCACATCAGTGTCGTTTTGGTACTGCTCGATCGACTTTGTGGCTTCTGTCCTGATGGCATGCTCAATCTGAAAAAAAAAAAAAAAAGAAAACACATTAACAATGGACTTCCGTCGAATAGCAGCAAGGAGGTAATTTTATAAAAAAACTGAACGCATTTCGAAGTGAGAGGCATGAAGTAGCCACAATGGCTGTGTAGCATGCACCAAGTATACTAGTACATATTGCAGGGAGTCTAGGCAAGCCAAACAGGTACGCGAGCTGCCCACTTCACACCACACACAGACTAGCATTTAATTTACGTCCAAGGTTATCTTTTTTTTTTTTCTTTTTAATGAGTCAATACACTTAATGTTTGGAGGTAAACTAGGCCTCTGTGCAATAAAAGTGGCAGACTAAACTCATTCAAAGCTTTAATGTTCCTCTTGATGCACAGCTTGAATGAATGGTAAAAGTTCAATTCAAATTTCCGCAGGCCTGAATAAACGTGAGAATTATAATAGGGAGAAGGAAAATGTTTACTGCACCAGCAGACATTTATTTTGTGAGGAAATCTGTTACCCTTGTTTGTTTTTACCCAAAATCGGTGCAGAAACTAACTTTCTTGAACTTGCGTAAATGATTCCACACTTCCAACTTTGGGGAGCCTGCATGACACTACTTGAGGACAGCAAGAGCTTTATGGCCGACTTAGCCAGCATGGCAGCAGTTGCAACATGCTCTTTTTCGCCCGAATAAGCTCACTTTTCAAAACTAACACCTCAATTACTCAGCTGGATTTCAGTGAACTAGCCCCGATGTAATCCTTAATTCCAATGTATTCAGCAAGTTAACATCAACATACAGATTAACGGTAACATAATGTTCATTTTCAAGTCAAATTCACGCACTTAAAGGGCAACTCCAGCAAGTTTTTATCCATATTAGGATACTGTCATTTTCAAATGGCAGTGACCGTCCTATCACCAGTAGGGTGGTTTAATTTACTTAAAAACTCATTAATAATTTTAAATAACCAATAAATGAGGTATTGAAACTGAAACAGGCAGCTGCTTATGTGAAGTCATGATCAATCGCTGATGTCAGGTCCTATACTACTGTAATGTAAACACTAATCGCGTGCAAAACACTCAGTATGCATGGTGGTAACACCAAAAACGTGAAGCTGAAGATGTCTTCTGACAACACGAGGAGCTTTTCCAGCTCTTTTGAACTAGACAGTGGTGATTTCAGCGAAGATTTCAGTGAAGATATGAGCACTTAAGTATTGCCGTTTGCTTTTGACCCGCCGCCACTGAGCGATGCAGCTGACGTACTCAAGCTCAACGCATTGTGTTGTGGCAAGACGAAGAGAGGCACTGGTTATCACGTCTGTCCAAACTGCAATTGTCGACCGGTGTCTCACAGAAAAAGGAGCCAGCTTCGTCGTTTGTGGGCAAAGTGACGGTGTAGCCTCTGACATCACAATGGGTTGGGAACACGCAAATACAGTCGGGAACGCGTAACCAATCTTTAAAATTTATTTTCAGAAATACTAAATGACTTGCAGTCATATCGTTCAGCCCAGATGGTAAGAGTAACAGAGAAAGTATATTCAAAATTTTGCCACAAATTTTGTCACAAATTTCAAGGTATTTTCTCGTGCATGGACAGCTTTGCATCCCAAAATTGTCAAAACTTCCTAGGTAAAGCTGCAGGTTAAATTGGAATGAAATTAGTTCATTTTTTATCAATAATTAGCTGGGCCAGAACAGACTTAAGATACATGACTTCCCAGAAATCTAGTGAGGGAACTTGAAAGAGGTGACGACCAGTCACATTTTTGTGTATATTCTGGTTTACCAAGCCTACACTGACAATATGAGTATACTTTTTGATTTCCTAGAAACTTAATTTAGTGCTATGGCCTAACTTGCTGTTCCTCTATTAGTGTCCATTTAAAGCAAGTTTAAAAAGGACACTACTACTTGCATGCACTGTCATTTAAATTTAGGACACACATCATGAGACGTGGCCTTCCAGAGTAATATACCAGAGACTGTCCTGGCACTTCTTGTGCACTCTTTCAATACTGCCTGGGCTGAGCAGCAAAATTGATGAATATTTCAAAAATGAAATTTTGTGGATTTATTAAAAAGAAATTAGGTAGTCTTAAAAGGTGATTACCTATAAATTAGCATTATGTATAACTGCCCACAATGCTGTAATCTAATTTTGATGAGCTTTGGTTAGTTATTCTTGTGGCAGTTACATTTCCAGTGGCAAGGTAGGCCCACCTTGGCTTACCCCTCTGCAAACTGTCATGTATACTGCTATTGTACCTTTTCATAAAATTGTGTAGTTCTAAAAGAAAGAAACCTTTTTACATAAAACTTCCAGGTGCACTGCTCTAGTAACTAATGAACTTACTCTTCTGAACAGATTATGCAAGACCACGAAGCAATGAACCACACCAGTCACATGCCAATTTACACATTTCTGGACAGCGTGAAGAAAAGTGCAATGTATGTTAGGCACCCCACATGTAAAAAAAGTACTTTATATAGCATACTACAGTTTTGCAGTAAACAGTATATACTACAGTTTACATGCCTGCAATGCAAGGATTACTAATCATGCCAGTTATCACTTGCCTGATATTTGAAGAGCTTTAAAAGTGTAAGATTGATTTATAACGGAGCTAACAATGACAGAAGGTGATGAAAAATTAACATGCCTACAAATCAAGTGTCAATATGTGTGGTTGTTACTTAACTGATCAGCATGAAAAAAATCTTGAAATACGTGACTGGCCGTTTGTCGAAAAATTACGCACCATACTGAAAGGTCCTGAAATATTTTTTACCCAAGGTCTATTCCAAATCTTGACCAGCATTCTTGTTTTCAATTAATATGGTTTATTGTACCAAAGCCATACCTATAGCCTATAAATGGCTACTATGGTATAGTTCCAGAGTAGACTCATTTCAATATAGTCCAATAACATGCTTCACACATCTTTCTGTGTTACATTCTGCATTAACAAACAATATACAACCAGGGCTGTATGGTGTGTGTATGAATCACTCTTCTAAGCGTGCCAAGTCATCAGTGACGGTAGTTACATTAACCATTTGCTAAATGGCCAGTTAACTCAAGAAATCATCATCATCATCATCATCATCATCATCATCATCATCAGCCTGGTTATGCCCACTGCAGGGCAAAGGCCTCTCCCATACTTCTCCAACTACCCCGGTCACAGTCCAAGAAATATGACAGCCAAAAAAAAAATATATATATATATATATACCCCTTCGGAATTATGTAATGAATTTACTAAAATTGCTAAATATAAAAAATCTACCACTGTACCTTTGATCGGTAGGCATATGCGGCGATGGCTGCTCCCAGTTCACAGATCAAAATAATGGTCAGCAGCACACTGAACTGAAAGTTAAAAGAATGGTGCCATTATGCAACTGGCATTAACAAAAATGGTTGTTCAATACGTTCAATGCATAAAGTGCTGGGGAGAGAAGGGGGAAGCTTTCTTCGGCTATACAATATTCAAGTACACACAAACCAGATAATGAAACAGTCATGGACATTTCACTGGCTCCTGCATTTTTTCTTGGAGGACGCAATGCAAGAAAACTTAGTATGATGGAAAGACAGACACGGCACTATATTAAGTTTATTTGGCAAATACCAACATGCCCAGCAAACCATTCTTGCTGAGTTTCTTTTGACATTAATCACTAATATTACAATGGTGAAGCCCAATACAAGGACTCCCAATTACAGGTTATTAATTCAGAAAGAAAGAGGACAATTCTTTTTTTGTATTAATGCTGTGCACAGACGAATACGCCACAAGGTTTTGACATCCCATGGCAATGTTACCTACTGGGTCAAAATTGACAACACCCACAGCAAGGCATTGTGTGCGCCACTTCCCACGAATTACCTAAAACTTGGTGTACCACTAAAAACACCGGAAATTTTAAAGAAAAGTATCTTGCCTAAAACATTGTTATTATTTCATACCCACGATTACTTCCAGCAGAGACAAAGACAAGGCTAGCTGAAGCAGCATGCATTTATTCAGATATTGAAGTAAACATAGGTACACATTAATTTTAATTATGGGATTTTACGTGCCAAAACCAGAAATTGGTTAGGAGGCACACTGCAGTGGGTGACTCTGGGTTAATTTTGACCATCTGGGATTCTTTAATGTGCACCCAATGCACCGTACATGGACGTTTCTGCAGTTCGCCCCCATTGAAAAACGGCCACCATGGCTGGGACCTCGTGCTTAGCAGTGTAATGCCAAAGCCACTAAGCAACCATGGTGGGTAACATAGGTATGCATCTAAACCATATCACTTGAACAGCAATTTATTAACAGCAGCTAACTGCCTGCATATGTAAAAGCGTGGCAATTTCTTGCTCATCAGTGAAACAGTTGTATGCAAACAGACTACTGCAGCTCTAAAATGACCGTAAACAAAGTTGCCAGATTAAAATTGGAAAAAGTGGACAAATTACCTTTGAAAGATGCTGAATCCACAAACAAGTGACCAGAGTTGTAAAATTTTCATCATTCACCACGCAAATATTTTCACATAAAATTTCCTACGTTTACACATTGTGCAGGACAAATTGCAAGAGGTTGTGAAAGGACAGTAACACAATAACAAGTGCAGTGCAAAGTTTGCACTGCAAACTAATTGTGGGTTTAACGTCCTGAAACTAAACAGCGGGTTATATAGGATGCCATTTTTTGCTTCCCAATTTCTTACAAATATGCTAATGTACTTCCCCCCTTAAACAATGCCTTCTTGAAGGCCCGTAAGGTATTTTTAGATAAAATAAGAAATAATAGTAGAGGGCCCTGGAATAATTTTGGCTACCTGAGGTTCTTCGATGTGCACCTACACCCAAGTACTAAACATTTCTGCATTTTGCCCCTATTTAAATGCAGCCAACATGGCCAGGCAGCGAACCCACAACCTCGCGCACAGCGGCAGAATGCCATAGCCACTGAGTCACCACGGCGGGTGCATCTTCAAACACCTGTCACAGAAAATATGGGAGCAAATAGCTTGCCATCACGACCTACTCCTCCCTGTCAATAGTGTCATGGCTTGTGCATATAGGTAGTCTCTACTGTCTTTGTGGAAATAGGAACAAGATGACGTAGCCTAAGGAAGCAGTATTTGTGATAAGAAACAAAAATGATAAAACTCATCTCTGACAGGCAGAGCAATGCTATCACACAGTACTGCCTCCATCTTTTTGCAGTCACACAGTTCCATATCTGGGGCCATAGCAGTCCCAAAAAGGCTAGAAAAATCCTGAGTACGTACCGCCATGATCATATGGTAGTTCTCACGGATGGCACCGCAGCATCCCAGGAAGGCAAGCACAAAGACGAAGACCCCCAAGACCACAATGGCCACGGGTGCACCCAGGTAGCCCTCATAGAAAGGCTTCTGTGGGCTGAGGGCTGTGAGCACCACTGCACCGACAGCTATCAAGGCAATGCCGCAGAGCTGCCAGAGCCAGAAACATAATATTGAACACACACAAACTAAGAATGCATAAACAAAAACAAGTAAAAAGTTGCCTTCCTATTATGTTCTCATAAAAAAAAATGTTGCCAGCCACCTCAAACTAGCACAGAGCTACAAAGCAGTTACAGCAACTTTCACGTGATTGCAAATTTTGTCATGAAATCTTCCCCTGCCTTGCTGCTCCTGCAACTCCCTGGTTAGGGCTACATGTCTACAAGTTCAAGAAGAATTCATGAAGTTCATATTATCTGCACTATAAAGATGCAACAATGGTAGAAATAGGCATCAAAATGAGCACGTCTAGTTTTAGTGCAATATAAAAACTGTGTCCTATATAGTATCGCTATACAGCCCTAGGACATCAAAAGTAAAATAGCAGCACCCTTAGGAAAAGTTGGTTCAAGTAGGGGCATTGATTCACTTTCAGCATTTTAAGGGACAGGATAACTGATCCATGCAGAGCTGGTGGTAGTCTATGGTGACAAAGCCCCAGCTTCTGATGCTGTTGCAAAATGGCAAAGACAATTTCTATGTGGTTGAAGCCGGGACGATAAACCCCCTTGCCACCCCGTTGTCTACCCATGCCGTAAACATGGTAACAAAGTATAACGCATAACGTTCTGCTTATCTCTTTATGCAAGATCGTTTATTCTTCACACAATGGAATAACATACCATCACGCACAGCAAATAAATTCTTACCAAGCCTTGTTGCAGGAAAACAGAGCTAGCAGATTAGTTACTTACTGTTACAATACGTGCATATTAACATATATTGTATCATGTCTTGCAATTTCAAGAATTACTACATATACCCCCCCTATTCATATCTATTTCATGTTTCTACTGTAAACAATGTATTAACAGTTGCATTTCAAGCACTGGTGCTGTATTTTACATACAGCAGTTTGTGTTTCGCCCCCCCCCTTCCACCCTCGCATGAGGGCCCATAGGGGTATTGTAAAAAAAAAAAGTGGCAGACCATTACTTGATGGTGAACCACAATATTGATACACAAGTGGAGGCTGTAGTGCTTGCCGAGTGGCAGATAGTTGAACAAACAGTGCAGTAGGTTAATGTGAATGCAGGCTCAGATTAAACCTACTTGGATGAAAGCTGTAGTAGTGCAGTACACAAAATGATATCTGAAAGTGACTTAAAAGCAGAATAGCCTTTTTTTTCTCCACTCATTTACAATGTCAATATGCATTCCCTGAACAAGTACTTAACATTGCAATATGAGAAGACATGAACCTTAGTATGGGCTCGTCAATGCTGACAATTTTTTTTTCTGTCTACAAGTACAAAAAAAAATGCAATGCATGGCACAGGCCATGTTTTATAATTTTTTGCACCTTCCACAATAGCTTTCCTGAGTAATCAAATAAATAGCACAGAACTCAAGGTGGAGGAAGCTTCATTAAAGGGAGAAGTCACCCCCAAAAGTAGCACAAAGCTGCAGCCTCCACTTGTGCATCAATTTGTGGGGCCCTCATGCGAGGATATTGCACAAGGGGGGGCAGGGAGGTTGCGATACAAACTCATGCATGTAAAATACAGCACTAGAGCTCAAAATACAATTCCATCATGCATGTCTCAGTGCACTGGTCATCCGTTTAAAGTCTCATAACGTGCCCTGTCTGACTACTTTTTGCGGATCATTTTTCCTTCAAACAGCAAGCCTCTGGAATCACCTGCCCATCAGCCTTCCTAGATAAAATTACATTACACCTGTCATCACGAAGTAAATGTTACAATTTCCAATGTTAACCTCACCACTTACATAACATCCCTAAAATGGGGGTCCTTAAGAAAAACATAAAATGAATTTGTCAACTGCAAAGCCATCAAGCAAAAAAGGAAACCCATATGGTTTCCTCAGGCAGAAAGCTGTACAGTTGAAACATCTGTTCTGGTCCATAGCTTGATGCTATCAGAGGTGCTACTTTGGGGAGGGCAATTTTTTTCTCTTTTGTAGCTTTCCTGAAGTATACGTGCACACAAGCAATGCCATTTGTTATAAAATAAAAGCGTTAAAGCATGTGTTTACACAGAAGCAAAACTTGATAATATAGTCCATGCAATACAAACCCATGGGAAAGGATCACACTAGAAATTGGCTACATAGAGGAGTGGAAATTTTTATTCAAGTGCAGTGACATGTTGCACGGGGGCCTAAACTGCCTAAACTACTGCTAATCACCTTAAGCAAGGAAAGCTGCTACAATACCAAGGTCAATTACACAAAGGTTTGATAGCAAGCTTGGATTGAATAACTTATCGTGGACTATAGAAATTTTGCAGGAATGAGTTTTTGGTCCTACATAGAACAACCAAGCTTTGCGGTGGTACGGCTTCAGCGTAATCTCAGACAATTACGACGTCAAGACGCACCGCTTCAAAGCTCCGGAGCCGGGAAAGTTGGTTCCGGACGGCTGCACACGTAATTCAGATGGGCACAGTGTAAAATAAGCTAACCCAGAAGTGCATCTTGTAACAGGCAGACAACAAAATCAAACCGGCATCATTTGGCATTGCTAGTATACCAACGTTCAGTGCGATCCTACTGACGAAACGATAGGCAAGGCGAAAACCAGAACTGCGACCGCTGGGTGCAAAACAAGGTACGACGTCACACGAATGCCCAAAAGCGAACATCTTCGCGCCGAAACGTACTTTTCGTTTTCTACTGTGATCGCAGTACTGTGATCGCCCTGGGTCGCATATCTGACGTATGCGACCCAGGCCAAGACCGGCGACGAGCGTTACCACTTATTGCGACATTTCCCACAGCATGGGACGGATATACCGTAACGCAGGTAATACGCCCCTACAATGGCGCCTTTGAGCGTTCTTTTGCAACAGTGTCACAAGCTGAACTTTGAAGTACAGCAACATGTCAGAGGTACACAACTGCTTGCGCAGAACGCCTGTTAGGCGAGGAAGCCATTTAATGAGATTTCCGAGCATGTCATGATCCAGCTCCTGGAGCTGCATCTACGTTTACACAAAAAAGAATGTGCGCCGTCAACTTTTTCGGAAGCGCAAACAAGCACATATCATAATCTTGCACAAATGAGCATTATTTGTCTAAACGCGTACTTCTGCGGAAACCGGATAGACCAAAATAAAGGGGCAGTCCGTAGCGCGTACGAACTTGAAACGACAAAACGCCTCTGAAGGTGCAACAAAGCTAGGCTCATAGCGAAGACCACGAATGCTCGGAAATCATGTGTTGTACAAATCTCCCATTCTTGGTTACTTGTCATAGCAGCTACAACCTGATTTCTATCACTACGGCGCGCCCTGCCACAGAAGCAGCCCTAGAAAATAAGCACAAATCGGTACTTACAACAAATATGGCATTGAAGGCAAAGAGGAGGTACTTCACAAATCCCATTTTTGACGAATTCACCATGGTGAACAGAAGCAGTTAAGCTATCCCGCCGAGGAAACAAAAAACAGGAGAAGAAAGTTGCCACCCAACACGGAGCCTACTGCGGACGGAGCGTTAATGGCCTTCGCCTCTGCACGCAAGAGTTTAGTTTGTGTTCATCCGCGCGGTGCAGCTGCAGCGAGCGGAAAATGGGGCGCAATAATCGATAAACACTCGCAACTAAATGGTGCTCTCTGCACTACTTTCTTAAATGTATAGAATATGAATTAACTTTTCTGCACGTAAATAAAATATATATGATTTTTATGTTTTAAATAAGAAATATAAACCACCACAATATTAAGAACTATTTTCTTAGACTTTCCGGGACGCTGGCGTCTCTCGCGAGTCCCGCCTCACGCGCTGTGACGTCGGTTGTGCGCGAAAAGTTTCAACCCAAAGGGACATGAATGATAAGAGGGTGGTGAATCACGACGCGCGCATGTCGAGAGTCCACGTGAGTCTGAAGCATCAAGAGGAGTCACCCGTACAACGTCTGTCTCAGTGAAAACCAACGCTAGAAAACGATCAGCAATATTTGTGATACCGTTCGCTGGGCGTGTGTTCAATTTTTATTTCTCCATATCAGGGAGGAACAGATAAAATGTTTTCAAGTGATATAAGCGTGTTTGTGCAGTTCGATCTTAGGAAAATATTGTACTACTCTACGCAAGAAACGAATGAAACGCAAGAAACGACAATAGCAATAATCACAGTAATAAAAGCGCGCAGTATGCTGCGCTCTATTATTACTGGGATTATTGCTGTTATCGTTCATCTTTTTCTTTCTTTTAGTAGACGAGAGATGCTTCAGTGCGGAATCATATGGAGGGTATAGGTCGTCACGTTTCGACAGATCTGTCGCTATTGTTGTGGTCGATAACATTGTGATGAGCGCCCTGTGGCAGATGTCCGACGCGTGTTCTCCGCAGGTGTTCGCGATTGAGGGTTGCAATAAGCGAAGCTAGCAGCTTTAAGTTATTGCACCTCGATCTCTCGATTGTCGCTTGTACTAAGAAGGTAATCTTATTGCTTGTATTGCGTGCATCGAATAATGGTTCGCTTCTCCGTTTTAACCACTCTGTTTCGGCGTTTTAACGCGGTAGCGCTAGGGTCCCCGTGTCGTAGAAATCCCGGCGTCGGCGAAGCTGTCCGTGAGCAGCAGTTTCCGTCTATAATCAGGCGTATGTATATGCCACGCCATGCTATATGACATGTGGTATATGTGGGTTATATTGCCTCACCATTATATCATTAAATTTGCTCATACCTTGTCTTACACTCTTGACAAAGTTATTCCTCGGAACTTCGAGAATGACAGCACGCAAACAAATGTCATGAAACAAAACACCGACAGCGCATGCCATTTATGTTAAATCGTCTCAGAATTAAATATTGAAAGTGCGAAACAATAACGGAAACTTGAAAATGATTGGGTTATTTTTTTTTTCTTTTTTTTTTTTTTTGCGTGGCTGTATCACTACCTTCGGGATCAGCCTACGCAAGAAGCCGCGTTTTTACCAGAAAGCTCGGCTTCGTGCATAGCGTTCGCCGCCGGCCGTTTCCGGTAAACATTACGGTTACATAACCTGCAGTTGTCGGGAAGCGTGAGAAGCAGTCAGGGATCTTTGAATGCTATCGCGTTCCACTCTTAAAGGCGAACCTCAAGATGACCTCCAAGTTTTCTTAATTTGAGTCGTTTGCTTAGAACAGCCGTATTCCGATGGGGGCGGAGTGCAAAAACAGTAGTGTGCCATATTTCTAATGCATGTTAAAGAACCGAGGTTGTCAAACTAACCAGGAGTCCTCCGCTAAGTCGCTAACCGTTTCTCATAGGTTATCCATTGGCTTGGGACGTTGAACCCCTATCGATCGATGTTTGAACAGCATGTTAATGATTGCCCAGACTTGTAATGCGAACAAAGAAATAAAGCGCAGAAATTTTGCTCAGCATTGCCTGTAAACGATTTGCGCCTATGAAAGCTTAATTTTGCGAGTCAGAAAAGTAGAAACAGTTTAATTCTACGAGGAAACGCTGGATCTTGTGTGTGTGCGTGCGTGCGTGTGCACCAGCCGTGGTTGCTTAGTGGCTATGGTGTTAGGCTGCTAAGCACAAGGGCGCGGGATCGAATCCCGGCCACGGCGACCGCATTTCGATGGTGGCGAAATGCGAAAGTACCCGTATACTTAGATTTAGGTGCACGTTAAAAAACCCCAGGTGGTCTAAATTATTCCGCAGTCCCCCCACTACGGTGTGCCTCATAATCAGATCGTGGTTTGGCACGTAAAACCCCATAGTTTAATTTATGTGTGTTTGTGCGTGTGACTGAATTATTATTACTATTATTGTAGTTTATTAACTCTCTTACGAATTGATTTAGGACACATACTGCAGTTAACAAATTAGAACCGTGTGAGTGTCTTTTAATGGGAAAGGCGAATAATTTATTTGTGTTTGTGCGTGTGACTGAATTATTATTACTATTATTGTACTTTATTAACTCTCTTACTAATTGATTTAGGACACATACTGCAGTTAACAAATTAGAACCGTGTGAGTGTCTTTTGATGGGAAAGGCGAATAACTTATGTGTGTTTGTGCGCGTGACTGAATTATTATTACTATTATTGTAGTTTATTAACTCTCTTACTAATTGATTTAGGACACATACTGCAGTTAACGAATTAGAACCGTGTGAGTGTCTTTTAATGGGAAAGGCGAATAATTTATGTGTGTTTGTGCGTGTAACTGAATTATTATTACTATTATTGTAGTTTATTAACTCTCTTACTAATGGATTTAGGACACATACTGCAGTTAACGAATTAGAACCGTGTGAGTGTCTTTTAAAGGGAAAGGCGAATAATTTATGCGTGTTTGTGCGTGTGACTGAATTATTATTACTATTATTGTAGTTTATTCACTCTCTTACTAATTGATTTAGGACACATACTGCAGTTAACAAATTATAACCGTGTGAGTGTCTTTTAATGGGAAAGGCGAATAATTTATGTGTGTTTGTGCGTGTGACTGAGTTATTATTACTATTATTGCAGTTTATTAACTCTCTTACTAATTGATTTAGGACACATACTGCAGTTAACAAATTAGAACCGTGTGAGTGTCTTTTGATGGGAAAGGCGAAAAGTGCAGCGCCGTAACCGCCTCTCGTGAGTGGGAATTCGCAAGGCATGTGCACTCATAAAGTTTTCTTAGGCTGCCACCAGTTTTGGGATATGGGCTCCGTTTCCCGAATTGTGCGAAGTGTTCCAGTCGAATTTGTCCTGCACTGCTTAAGAAATCGTTTTGTTAAAGAATTGGAACAACAGTACATTTTGTCGCAAATTTGGCGGCAGTTATCTCAATACTGGTGCTAGGTTGAAAATTTGTTACGAGTGAACGTGCCTTGAAAATTCACCTACCTCAAACCATATCAATACCAAGATGCGTTCTAAAGTGATCGGTTGAAAGTTATAGAATGAACATTTTCCAATTAGCTTTGTATATACTATATATGGCTTCTCGCGCAAATAACGTGTTCCTCCTGAGGTAACCAACTTTGAGCAGTAAAATTCTTCGATCTGTCAAGCGATATCTGTCAGCTAGCTGCTGCTGCCTCCACCGCTATCCTCTAGGGTTGCCTACGGTCCCAGATATGGCCCGACTGTCCCAGGATTTTATCAGAACGTCGCGTGTCCCTATACTTGACCCTGTCGGGGCAGCTTTTTGTCCTGGATGGATTGTTGGTGAAATTTAGAGCAGGGTTCCCCCAGCACAAAGCGAGTGCGCTACCTGCGTTGTTAGCTGTAATTAAATCTACAACCTCCTATAAACTTAACTGAATTGGTTCTTTGTTAGCGGGCGTCCCAACTGTAAGAGCATGCACTCTCTATCGTGAAATAATTAACTTGCCGAGAAACGACAGAAATAAAATGCGCGTGGACATGTTATCTCAAAGTTTGATTTCAAAGTGACAAACTATTTCTCATAATATTTGATTTCATTCTTGTAAGGAGAATCAATGCACGCAGCTAAGAGCTAAGACAAGTATCCTTTTGAACTAAGCTGTCAAGAACAAAATAAGCCAAGTGCTCATTTTACCACCGCATTACACCCCTTTTAATTCGCTCTAACTTGCTTCCCTCGACCCGACTTTCTGTGAAAGAGCTGTAAACTCGTCTATATACTATCTGCTCTTAAATGATAATAAGTCACTACGAGTATACTTGCAAATTTTATGTCCTCGCTTGCCTATCATGTCTAGGAGGGCCAAACTAAGAATGGTAGGGGCCTGGCTGATGAATCTCTGTACGCCCACCTCCAGTCGCCATCTGAAGACGTTAAAAACTGCCTGAAGAGAGAGACAGAAAACGATAAATGAAAGGCAGGGAGGTTAACCAGGACTGAGCCCGGTTGGCTACCCTGCACTGGGGGAAGGGAAAAGGGGAGGGAAAGATCAAGAGAAGAAGAGAAAGTACGCTCGCCGACGTAGTAACAGTTTTCTACTCTCTCTCTCTCTCTCTCTCTATATATATATATATATATATATATATATATATATATATATATTACTGACGGTCACTAAATCTGGTAGCTTTCAAAAACCGCAACAACGCTTTTGTGACCTTTCGTAGCTGCGATATGCGAGGCCACGGTCGTAAGATCTTGATCAAGGTGAATGGTTTTCTATCCAACTGATTTAGAGCTGTGCAGAGGTCACGTCTTTCATTTTCAAAAGATTGGCAGTAGCACAGTAGGTGTTCTATAGTCTCCTTGACACCGCAAGCATTGCACTCGGCGCTATCAGCCATTCCAATCAAACATGCACAGGCTTTGGTGAATGCAACTCCCAGGCGTAAGCGGCTCAGCTTTATTTGCTGACTTTGCGGAAGCCCAGGTAGCAACCACAGTTGCATAGCTTGGCCAAGAGAATGCAATCGATGGTGGGTGAATTCAGGTGTGTGCCACTTATTCAATGTCACGTGGATAAGGGGGTACAGAAACAAGGTTTGCTCCTTCGTGGCTTCTTATAGCAGCTTCGTCGGCGAGGTCGCTGGCGGAGACACCGCAATGACCCGGCAGCCACTGAAACACGACGTCGTGTCCTTTCGCGATGGTGGTGCGTTTCTCGTATCTCCGACAGGAGTTGTTCACAATACCCGCGACGAAGAGCTGACAAAGGACATTGTAGGGCCGCCTTCGAGTTGCAGAATACTGCCCACCGATTAGCCGGTTGGTTGTTAATATAATCAACGGCACTTCTCAGGGCAACAGGCTCCGAACCGGACGATGTTGTCAAGTGAGAAATCTTGTATCGGATGCTTATTGATCGTGATGGTACAACCACTGCGCCGGTGGAGCTGGTTTGTTTGGAAGAGCCATCTGTATATATGTGGACTCGGTCGAAGCAGAAAGTGCAAACAATCCCGAGTTGTTTGCTTCAAGGCCAAGGAATTGCCTTAAGGGTTTCTTATCTTAACATTCACGGCTGCGTTTAATCATTTCTTACACTTGTGCACTCATTTTTGCGAACACACTTTAGTATATATTGCCCTTTCTCCCCGCTACATTTGTGTTTTTTATTTATTTATTTTTTTAGGGGTAGGGAGTGTAGTTGATGTCTTGCGGAGGAGGGTTTATGCTTATAGATATGACCCAGGACACCACAGTCGCAACCACAATCGAGTGCTGGTACCCTTGTAAAACGATACCATGGTGACCCGACTCCAACACACAAAGACCCCTTGGCAAATTATTATTATTATTATTATTATTATTATTATTATTATTATTATTATTATTATTATTATTATTATTATTATTATTATTATTATACAGTACTCTATCCTGTTACTAAGTATGGAGAAGCGATAAATGTATACACCCCAAAAATGTTTAATGATTTGTTTGATGAATTCTTTTCTGCAACTTCAAAAAAGCAGCTGAAGAAATTAATGATGAGAAGTTGAATTATTGTTCTGATTCGTCATTTTAGTTATTTACGCTTTTGTCTCTTTATTTGCTATGTCATTGTCTGTTAACTACCAACTATTCATCTGAAAGTTGGTAAAAAATGTGCTGTTATGTAAACATCGCTGTACCGACTCTGCTGGGCCTAGTCGCACAAGCTCCCATAGACGCCCGTGTTTTTGTTTTTCTTTTGGATGTGTATAAATAAATAAATAAATAAATAAATAAATAAATAAATAAATATTATAATTGCAAAGAAATTCAGAAGCTGAATGAGACTGTCCGTGCTTAGGCTGAGATATTGCAACAATTGCAGCATGATCAAAATGAATCTGAACGGCACAGCAGAAAGGCGAATTTGGAAACTCGTGGTTTGCCGTTTGCCGATAAGGAAGATTTCAAGAAAATACTGAATGATCTTGCTGAGAAAATTGATTTACCTGAATTTTCTGTTGTCCACCGTCTTTCTGGCAAAATAGACACTATCCCTACGGTGTTAGTTCGTTTCTCAACGGTAAACACGAAATAAAACTGGATCAAAGCTCGTGGAAAACTTCGACAGCTCCGCGAATCGAGACTGCTTCCGAAGGTCTAGTTCAACGACAATCTAACCAAGGCAAATCGGCATCTGTTCTGGCTTGCCAGGGCCGTAGCCAAGCAACACAAGTACAAGTTCGTTTGGGTGAGAAGAGGCAAAATCTCCACTAAGAAGGACGAAGACTCTCCACTCATTCGCATTAGTAATGAAACGGATGTTGAAAAAATCCAGTGAATATGACTCCGTCTATTTTACTTTAATTTCCGAAATTTTGAATGTTTAAGCACAGCTTGGGTCCGAATTCTGAATTAGACTTTACTTTGGTCAATACAAATATTCGCAGTCTACGTGAATACTGGGATGCGTTTAGAAATATTGCAGAAGATGCGACAAATTTCGTAGATGTATTTGTGCTAACCGAAATAAATATTCCCGAATCAAGCGCACAGTTCTTTGTAATAAAAAAGTTACAGTACAGAATTTGTAACTCGTTCGCACCGCCGAGGGGGTGGAATTGCAGTTTTTGTGAACGAAAAATACACTGTATCATGCATTGGTGTAGATTTCACTCTTGCGGAAAGCCTGTGGTTAAATGTAAGCTTTTTCCAGATTACTCTTACTTTGTTAGCGATCTACCGGCCTCCCGCAAACAGTGTCAGTCGCTTCATATTAGAAACTGTTTTGAAGCGTTTCGGCTATGAGGAGGTGTTTTGCCTCACTGGTGATTTAAATATTGACGTATTATACCCAGGCAAAACTCAAGTGTCCGATTATTTATCTGCCCTTTCTGCTTTTGGTCTCGAAAGCATGGTCACCACCTTCACCCGTGAAGAAGTTGTGAACGGCCGAACAACGCATTCTTGCTTAGACCCCACTGTCTCTGCATTATCTCCACAGTGTCTTACGTTATGGCATTACATTGTTCGGCTTTTGCTCTTCTCGATGGCAGTGTCGAATTGACAGAATCCTAAAATGTATGTTGAAGTCCATTGCGTATAACTCTTCCTCGGCTGACAATGTGAACTTGCTTATACATCTGGGTCTTCCGTCATTTAAAACTTTGTTCACTCAAACGGTTGTGGTAAGACATTTTTGGAACCATGAATTGGAACAGGAATATATTGTTACCCGCGCCCTACGGAAAACATTGCGTTTTATAGCACCCTACTGCAACACAAAATTTGGTAAAGCTAGTAGGTATGCTTATGTGCCGAGAATACGTAATGACCTACCTGATCATATATTTACTGCAACCACGAAACGAAACTTGAAAAAATTGTTGACGGCCCTATAAGCTATGTATCAACTAAATACTGTTCTATTTTTCTAGTTTTTTGTATTTCTGTTGTCACTGATTTCAGCTGAGTTTCTGTTTCATTTTGTCGTTGTGATGAGCTTCACCAGATTTTCATTGCTGCACATGTTGCCAATTTGCTGCCATGATTTGTGACCAATAAACTCCAGAGCAGCACGGATAACTGCGAGTTCTGCAGCCGTCGATGATGTAATGTGAGAGGTCTTGAATTGGATGGTGACAGATTTTGCGAGAATTGTCACTACTTCAGCTGAACTTTTGGAGGAGACGGAACCGTCCGTGTAAACGTGGGTGTGTTCTCTGTGCTTTTCATGTATGAATGAAAGCACGATTTGTCTGAGGGCGAAAGATGACATCTCCGTTTTCTTTTTGATGCCGGTATTGACAAGAAGGGCTTGGAGTGGATGCAGGCACCACAGCGGTATATAAGGTCGTGCTGCAGGCATGAAGTTCGACCGTAAAGCTCCATGGTTGGCGGTAAAAATCCTGCTAAACGCTGAACAAGGTCAAGCGAAAGGAAGGGAGGCGAGATAATGCGGTGGAAGTCGGGCGAAGTGCCTGATGTGTATCCTTAAACGTCGACTTGAATATACGTATTGATTGGGTGGTCATGCGCGATGGCTACTGTGGCTGCCGTAGTTGCACACCTTGGAAGGCCAAGACATATTCGCAGAGCTTGAGCTTGCACAGAGTGGAGGGCACGGAGGTTGGTCGTACTGGTCCCACCCAGTACAGGTAAGCTATAGTGTAGGAGACCCAGGAACAGTGCGTTATAGAGTTGGGGCATCGCACCCGCAGATCACCTGACTACTTTCCCGCAAGAAATGACATGGGTGATCATGACTAGTTTACTTTTAGGTAGGATAAATGAGGACTCCAGGAGAGGTTTCGATCTATTATCACTCCTAGAAAGCGGTGCGTCTTGTCGTAGGTAATAGGCTGTCCATTAATTCTGACAACGTACGGTCTCATTGCTTTGCGCGTAAAAGCGACCACAGAGCACTTCTCGGAAGACACCTCCAGACCTCGTGCTCGAAGATAACCTGACGTTATGTATATTGTGGCCGCTTTTTGGAATCTAGCGTGCACCTGGGGACACTTCACTCCTGATGACCAAATGCATATATCGTCTGCATAGATCGACACATGGACAGATTGCGGAAGGGTATGAACCAGGTCGATAAGCACGAGGTTAAATAGAGTGTGGCTCAAGACTCCACCTTGCGATAGGCCACGGTAGGTGTTGTGTTGTGATGACACAGCATTCTCTGTTTGCACAAAAAATGACATATCCTTTAAGTAGCGAATATCTATAGGAAAGTAAGGCCGCCTAGGCTGACATCGCCCAAGTCGTCCAGGATGGTTCAATGAGTTATATAGTCATAAGTGCCTTTAGCGTCCAGGAACATCGCTGCTGACACTCTCTTTAGGCTTTTTTCGTGCTGAACAGACGAGACAAGATCTATAACGTTCTCTATAGAAGAGCATCCGCGTCGGAAGCCTGCCATAGCGTCAGCGTAGATCACGTGTTCTAGATGCCACTATAGAAGTGTCAGCACCATCCTCTCCATCAGCTTTCCTAGACAACTGGCCAGAACAATGGATCTACAAGACGCCACGTCTATAGGTGATTTGCCTGGTTTGAGCAGAGGCACAAAGTGGCTGGCCTGCCACGCAGCAGGATCCCACTCCTTCACGCCATGAATTGTACACGACTAGAAGAGCATGCCGGGCTGTTTGACCGAGGTTGCCAAGGGCTGCGTATATGTCCCCCCTCAGGCCGAGGCTATGAGGGACGTCTGCACGCTGGCAACGCCGCTTGCAACTCCTCGAAGGAAAACAGATTGGCCATGCGAGAATCCCGCGAGATTCGAATGTCAAGGGGATCATGTGTGGGTAACGAGGACGGTTGACCAGCAACCTTCAAACAAAAGTCTTCCGCTATGTCGATCTCTCGACGATATTGGGAGAGAGCCAGGCATTTGGGGGGGGTGGCGTTGTTGGGGCGATCTTCGAAGACCGCGCACCGTTCTCCATATATGTGACAGGGGTTTATGTGGATCAAGGGAATCACAGAAAATCTTATACCTTAGAGATTGCAGTGAGTTGATCCGACGCTGGATCTTCTGCTGTATGTATCTCGCCTCCCTTAAGCCGTAGATGGACTTGGTGCGCCTGTACCTTCGTTCCGCGCGACGGGGAATTGCTCGGAGCCGCTCCAATTCTGCTTCAAATTCAGAAACTTTAGGAATAGGTCTAAAAACTCTTGTGGCTTTTTGAGGAGCGTCGTTAATTAGCTCTTCGATGTTGCCAGGTAGACAGTGTTGAATTTTTGACAATTCTTCTCCATGAGTAACGTGTATTTAGGCCAGTCGATGCGTTACATTACAATAATCATGCCAGACTTTATGGGATGGATGCAATGTTTCATGCTTGTGGCGTGTGTTTCGGACAAAAATATAAGAAAAGACGTCACTTGAGAATATAACATACACACTTCGCCCTCTGGATACACGTTAATTAAGTAATCCAAGGTGATAAAAATTAATCCGGAGTCCCCCCACTAAGGCGTGCCTCACAATATCAGATCGCGGTTATAGCATGTTAGACCTCAGAATTTAATTTTTAGCGCTTCGCATAGGTGCATACATAGGTGCACATATAGGTTCATGCACTCGCTCTTGACTTTAATGTGCGGTGAGCAATTTTTACGATTCTCCAACAGGTGCTGGCGGTGTGTTTAATTTAGCTATATCTTTAAAGCCAGTGTTGTTGGAAAATACCAAAAGCACAGTGCATACATCGGCCGAAGACGCGATGGCGCTGGGCCGTTTTTTCAACATATTCCAAAACATATTTCTTTCGTGTAGCTCAATTTTCTTAGATGTTATTTCTATTATTTTTACACCTGCGTCGAAAAAAAGTTTAGGTGTTATATTCACGGGATGTCTTTAGTAGGGTATAAGCTCTGATAAATGCCATTTTTGTCTCCGAAGTGGGACATGATGTAGCGACGTGACTCGTATACGTTGTACGGACATGGCGTTTTCATTGGATAGCACTTTCAGCCTAAGTTCAGCATTGGGCCTATACAAGCATAACGGTCGTATATTCGCCAGTGAGAGCGGCCTCGGGCGACTTGCGGCACTGAGTGATTGTCACGCGCTCGCCTCCCGTGACGCTTCATTCTCTTGCTGTCCAGCACTCCATCGCACCCGGCTGTGCGCGCTCGTAGGAAAACCGACTCGGGCTGCGCCATTCGTTGCGCACCTCACAGGTTGGCCATTCAGTGACAAGACCTGTAGCTAGCGCCTCACGTTGTCGCCGCTACTGCGCACGTTGAAGGGAGCGGAGGGGGGGAGACGGAAATCCGTTCTGGATTTCATTTATTACGAAGGCCTCCAAGCATCGTGCGACGCTTTCTTCCTATCATTATTTTGTTCTTCTTCCGTCGCTCTTTTCCTCTTTGCCTATCGGCGTATGAAAGAAAGTTAGAAAAGGGCAAGGTACCATGGCATGCATGCCGCTGGCTGAAATGAGAGAAAAGTGAGCGAGCCGCTTTCAGAGAGCGCCCTTACGGTGAGCACACTGAACCAGTTTTGCCGCTCTCTGTCTGTAGCGCTGACCGGCCTTGTTTTGTTTGGAGAGCACGCAGCGAGTCCTCAGGCGCAGTGCGAGCGGAGAGAGAGACAGAGAGAGAGAGATAGAGAGAGCTCTTCTGCGTCGGACGCTGTGCAGTATAACGTGCCGGCAGAGGTGTGTCCGCCAGCGGGTGTGGGGACCGGGACTTTCAGAGCCATTTCACCCCATCCTCAGCTCCGCGAACAGCAAGGCATCCTGCCCTTTCCAAAACGACTCCTGTCCCTCCCGGGTGCCCCGGCTCAAATCCACGCGCAATCGTTCACGGCACACGCATGCATGCGAGCGGTCAAAGCACGGCAGTGCATGGGTGTTCTCTGTGGTTCAGGTTGCGTCCCCCCATGCAACAAACAGTTCAACGCACAGTTTCCCTGCGCGAGCAGGAGCTGTACCGTAACACTACCCAAGTGCGCAGCTTTCGCATCTCTTGAGTGTAAGCGCTAAACGTCGCGGTCAACGAGTGTATATAGACAACCTCAGCGTTGGAGTGTAGGTATCATGAGCTATGCACACAAATTTTCTAACAGTATCTACCAGCAAGATCAGAAAACGTTGATTTGGTATACCCTCAGAACAGTTAAACGCATTTGACGTATAACAAGGGCGTCAAATCATCGGCACCACGCGAAAAAGCAGCAAAATTGTTCGTAAGATAACAAACGAAAATGGCGGCGCGTATGCGTGGACCGAAACTCAAATCCTCTATACGCTCATACCCGTGAACACTAAACTGCACTTCCAAGCTTCAAGCTGCACTGCAAAGACGAGTCCAGTTGTCGAAACGCTGGTTCCCGTGTTTACCTTGTTCTCGCTTTGCTCATCTTTATCTAC
Organism: Dermacentor andersoni; assembly: GCF_023375885.2. Classification (NCBI taxonomy): domain Eukaryota; kingdom Metazoa; phylum Arthropoda; class Arachnida; order Ixodida; family Ixodidae; genus Dermacentor; species Dermacentor andersoni. The sequence goes on from NC_092814.1 coordinate 66,426,396, forward strand.
TTGTGCCGCAGAATTCAGACGCTATGAAGTGCTGAGAAAGAAACACACACACACAATGACCAGCTGGTTCGGGAGATTATTGAGGCAGCCGAGATTGCCAGACTTCGTGACCAATGTCTTAGCACGCCGTCCTTGTTGCTAACGAAAAAGAACTTGAGCTTTCGCATGTACGATCATTAGCTTGAGTGCGAAAAAGTGCATGTTTCACATAATGTGCAATGACGTGTCTGTGACACGCATGGGCAAATGTATAAGAAGCCGTGTTTCTTTCAAATAAACGTTGTTGAAAGTCAGCGCTTGGTGTGGGGTCGTCTTCCCATCTCGTGTCCCTTCTACGTTTTGCGTTGTTAACACCAGGATATTTATCTAGATATAGAAATTCTTATCTCTCCTTATAGACAGACAAGAGACGTCGGGCTTTTTATCACCCTTCTGTGCAATTTGCTCAAGATTACACGCCAGTGTTCCGGCCGTTCGAAGTGCAAAAGACTGCGCCGTGTTTACGAGCTTCGTACGGCTCATCATTGGTTTTTCCCTGATGATCTGTTTGCTTTGCCGGAAGGTCAGCGCCTGCGCAAATGTATTCTTTTTTTTTTGGGGGGGGGGGGGGGGTTAACGAGCGCAGATCTACTCATGGATTGCGACTTCTCCTTCGCATGCATTGCGGACATTGTTCCTGCTAATGTTCGTTTACCTTGATAAACCAAGCATGGAGCAAACTTCGCTGACAACGCTGATATGTAGAGATAGAATGTCCAGCACTGTGTGTTCATATATTTTCATGCCCTGCGCGTGATGTAACAACAACAACAACAATAATAATAATAATAATAATATTAATAATAATAATAATAATAATAATAATAATAATAATAATAATAATAATAATAATAATAATAATAATAATAATAATAATAATAATAATAATAAGTCGCAGTTCCGCCCGAAAGGCGAAGCATAGATTGCGATCGTCACTTAGTGGACAGCTATACGATATAAGGAGAGTGGTTTTATCGGTCGTATAAACGCGTAAACATAGACATACTAACTAAATTAACAAGCATGGTGTCACGCGTGCATAAGCAAGCATGACTCGCTGACTGCGGAAACTCGCTGTCAAGACGCTGCAGCGAGGAAACGCAGCAGGATGTATTCACCTTTGTGCTGCTGCTCGCATCAACGCGAACTAAGCCGCGTAAACACAGCGCAGCGCGGACTCTTTACCCGTCGTAGATGGCTTTCAAGATACGGCAACCCGGTCGGATGCGAGCGGCTGTGTGTTTTTACGAAGTGAGTTCTCAATACTTACTCAGTTCATGCCAGTTCGAGCCCAATGAATACTGTAGCGTTGTTATATGTAAGACATAGTAAAGAACTATGTCTGTTTTTGTTTCCTGATTCCTATGTTTGTTCCCGAATGCGTACTGTTGCAATCGTGACGTTAAGAACTGAAAGCAGTACTACAAATACGGTTAATTACGTTTTCTATTATTCACCCAAACTGCGTTGCTCATGCTGTTTTTATGGTTGCACAACGTGTGCTTGTTTTTCTTAGCTTGCAGTGTATAATTCTTTTCTCGAACTTGCCTCATGAATTCCTTGTTACAACCCCCTCCCCCCACTTCGTTTTTCCTTTCCTCCTCATTCGTACGCTGTCCTCATTGTTTCGCTGGAGCGCAGATTGTACAGGGGTCAGGGCCTCAGTCAGGCGCATGCTAGCGCCTTTAGTCCTGACCCTCCTGGTTTTCTGTAAGCAAACTGGAAGAATTTGTGAATAAAAAAAAAAATGTGCTCGCAGCCAATTTGCTCTTCTTGTGAATCGGCAGAATATATATATATATATATATATATATATATATATATATATATATATTCCGGCACAATATGTAGTCTAATGTTCAGAAAAGTCATTAATAAATTAACGCATTTCTTACTGTACGAGCGCTACATCTGTATCAGCCGTCAATCTAGCTTGTATAGTAGTAAGAAAAGACGATAACTAAGTCCTTTAGGTGTAATTTAGACGATTGCAAGTACAGGATAACCGGAGTCTCTCGGTCACCCACACACACACACAACGTGAGAGAAACAGATGCGGTAAATTGGATACAAAGGATGAAAACAGTAAAGTAAATAGATCTTTCTAAGCACAGCATACAACAAATCAGAAAAGAAAATTTGTCCGGCAACAAAAAGGGAGATGACCCAGCACATTCTAAAAAAACGCGAAGGTATCTATCCAGTCAGGAGCGCAGTGAACGTCCACATTCCAGAAGCGCTGGGATTCAAAGCTGATAAAAGCGTTAACCGGTCAGCGGTCGAGATACGCAAGGAGACGATTGGGATTTTGGTGAAAAAAAAAAAGAGGGGATGAGTGGGGACTGGGAAGATATAGAGATAGGCAGAATGCTGGATTGAAATTGATGTAGCAAAACTTAACTAGGCAGGTCATTTGTCCCAACCCTAATTCAAAGGGGATGTCATTAGCGTTCATCATCATCGTACTGAGTGCAGTGCAGCGTCTTCAAGAGTTACTCATCCGACCCCCTTCCATCGTCGCGGCCCTCGGCTTTCTTCTGTACTTGTTTTGCTCTGCGCGTCTCTGCAACGTGCTCGATCTCCTCCCGTTTCTTTTTTTTTTTTTCTTTTTTCTTTTTTTTGCTCACGACCGCGACTGCCTGTGTGATCAATGTACTGGGGCGTCTGCGTGCTATTTGGTTACTGACCCGGAGTTCCCGGTTTCAGCTGTCAACTGCAGTGGCCGCATTTTGTTGACCCCGACACGCTGCAAGCTTCTAACTACAAAGGTCACATGAGGAGTGAAATCTAACCGGAGCTTACGGCTAGCTGCGCAAGTACAGTACGTGCAGATTTTCTAGCCGGTCAAAACGCGTGAGCGGCCCTGTTGTTCTTAATACGCCTGCACTGCTTTCTTCGATTCAGGGTCATTGACGCTTGTTCGACAAGGTTGCTGTTGACCGCCTTCGGCTGTACCGGAGAAAGCAAACATCTCCTAAGCTCAAATGGCTATTAACGGGCACCATAATAGTGGGCACCATTTTTTGCAGCATATATCTCTGACCGGCTGCTATTGCAATTTCTGGATTCTCGACAGTGTGGTAAAAAACATGGCGCCGCTTTCCAAATCAGCGTTGGCCTGCACCCCTTCGTCGTAGGTCAAACACGCTCTTGTTAAACTGAAGAATTATTGGCAGCTTAGCTATTTAATTAAATAATAAGGAATTCACTAGAAGTAAAGAGTCAACTAAAATTTGCTCTCTTTAAATGCACTTCAACATTTTAACAAAGATATGTTTCCAGGTCAATACAAATGTAGAATGTGTAGAATACCATGTTTATAATTGCCGCAGCAGAGGGAGTCACCTATATGTAGACACTGAAAAAGCCCTACTGAGTAAAGACTGAGAACAGGGGGGCTATTCTGTAAATGTCCATTTCGTCTTCTGCTGAAATGCTGATTTGCTGGGGGCACCTGTCTCCTTCTGACGCGTACGCCAGCCAAGCCAATCAGAACTGCAGCAGTAGACGAAATGGACATGTACACTAGGTGAACACTTACAGAATATCCCCCTTGTAATTGGCCAAGTCTAGTTTAGTCTAATTTGCAAATTTAACGGTTTTGCAGTCTTGCTTAATATCACCATTTAGCGCTCCGGGACTATGTGCCCATTTCATACCAGCTCCATTCCGGAATCTCGGGCTTCCATTCCATTCCCATTCCACTTGCCAAACTGGTGCCATCATGACATTCCCATTCCATTCCAGGTATTCGAAAATGTGGAATGATTGCGGAATCATCGCAACTCCGGAGTTGCCACTCCGCAACTCTAATTCAAAGAGGTGCGAAAAACAAGACTTGGCAAAACGCCTTGGCAAGACGCCAAATTATTTGTCGCCAGAGACGACCAACATTGCCTACTAACGAAACCAAATGCTTATCCTATAGCAACGGCTCAAATAAGAGAACATTCGAAATCTGTGACGTCACACTGACCTACCGGCGCTGGCGTTGATGTGCGAAATTCAAGAAAGAGACGTTTGATGTTATTTTTTCCACAATGATAATAAACCTTTTTCTGCCAAATGAAGGCATATAAATTGAGAAAGAATAGCTTACCAGCCACTCTAAACTTATTTAGTGTTGCTTTATAGTGGTCTCACTTTACTAACACACACACACACACACACACACACACACACACATATATATATATATATATATATATATATATATATATATATATATATATATATATATATATATATATATATATATATATATATATATATACAGGGCTGCGTTACAGCGTTTTTTTATTCTCTTTCTCTCTCTTCTTCAATTACTGCACCACAGTTTACAGCGCAACCATCGCCTAATCGATCTTACATTCTAAAGGCACAGTGCGGGAGCTTTTCGTGTTAGCAATTCTGCTGAATTGCGTCTCGGCTCGAGCCGCGTGAGGGTATTGCGTGGCATGAAACGCGCAAAACCTTCAACGTTCAGCAATATGTACTCAGCGCGGTGCCTGTGGCTATATTCACTTGCTGAAACAGCGCGCAGATTCTGCCGCAAAACCTCCTTCCTATCTAACCGGTTCCCGCGCGGGAAAACAATGTCCTGTATAGAACTGTGGGGAATTCCTGTCCTCTTGAGGGACCCGAATAATACGCTCCTTTCCGCGTCATACAGAGTACAGCACATAAGGTAATGTTCTATGTCACCGCACACACCACACGTTGAACATAATGGTGACAACGCCAGGCCAGTCTTACACATCCACATCCTTCTTTTAAATTACCTGCAGGACACGGATTTGGCCTCCACATGGTGACCTTAGGTGTGACTATGTGTAGTGTAGTTGTGAGGTCTGTGTCTGATTTATATGATTTATGTATTTTAAGTGTCGCTACGGTGGAGCAATTGCCGGCAGCTACTGCAAGGCTAATCCCACCAGTAGCCTACAACCACTCAACTCAACTCAACTCAACTCAACTCTGCCGCAAAAGCAACGAAATTGCAACAATTGAAAAAAAAGGAAAAAAAAAAAGAAGGAAACGGGAGTGGGGGCGGGTGGTGGATATAAATATAAAAGGAAGCTCGAGTGCATGGAGTGGAATGCAAGAAACGCAAGTTATGAAATACCTGCGGAAAGCAAAGCCTGCATAGGAAAACAACAACAACCTGTAGTGTTTAAACCTGGGGCTTCCGACACCGAGTCAAATACCGAAAAATAAAAACACATACATCCAACATACAATAAATAAACCAACGCGTTTCCACACTAAGAAGTGGCGACATATATTATCAGCAAAAGATAATGTACTAGATAGTTAGCTCTGCTTCCTTTCCGTTTCAGCCATACGTACGGCAATCCTCTGCCTTGAGCCTGCTTCGTTTTGGCGGACGGAGAGACCGTGTACTATACGGCCAAGTGATGACTTCAGTGCTGGCAACGGCGTTCTTCTGTTGAGCGGGACGTCCTGGGCTCGACTCCCGGCCGTGGCGAACACATCACGATAGAGAAGGAGTGGGCAAGCGACCGTGTTGGATTAAGGCGCACGTTATGAAACCCGAGGTGGACAAAATCTCGAGCCCTCCACTGTGCCGTCCCCGATGGGCTTTAAGGCGCTGAAACTTGGTGTATCGCTTTCGGTGCCTGTGCTACTTGCAGTTGTCCAGTTAACAAGTATAACAATTTCTGCAGCATACTCAGCAGAAGGCGTAGTACTTTTGCGTATGTGTGTATGAAAACTTTTATTGTAATGAAGTCCGGAGGCTCGACTTTTCTTAAGCCATGGCGGGCCGCTACCACGTTGACACTTTTGTGGTACGCGTTATTTATAGAAACCACAGACGTCAGAAAATTCATGATGTGTTCTGGTGCACTAAGTAATTAATGTATTTTACTACTTTTATTTGAGGCCATTAATGGCACAGCTCGTAACTACGCAAATGTATTCGGACATTATACTGTATGCACAAAAGTATACAGCACATATGCATTTATTAGAAAACACGAACTAACGCCTGCTTTGGAACACTGTCGCTAAAATGAGCCGCGTGATACATGAGTTCACGCTTCATGTATTTGTTAGAACGCGTGACGGGAAGGGGGAGGTGGAATGTTTGAGCAACATGTCACGCAAAGAGGCTACTGGACTTGCGTGAACAGCCGCGCTGCTTCAATATAGAACGGAGGCTTTTTCGTGAAGCGCTTGTGTCCGTGTCCCTTCTCCGTCCTGTGCGTTTGCGCTATAATACCATCATGATTATCCACCACATCACAAAACAATGTATACGATTCTTCTAACAGGCAACAGCGTTTGCTGTTGCAGAGTTCATCAATCACTGCACATGCACCGAATTCGGCTTGAGGCTTTTTGGCGACGAACAAGAGGATGCCATATTATACCGGCGCAACACCTGAGCTTTAATTTCGTGTCTGTAACCCTGCGTCTATAGAGATGCTCAAGTTTTTCTTATAGCAGCAGCCTCATCAATAGCTATACGAAGAAAACATAAAAATGTCGTTACAACAAAAGTCCACGCACAGATCACCTTTTTACCTATGTCGCGCACCATGGTTATGCACCTGAGCGTCGGTCCTCCTTGAACATACTTCAACAACATATATATATATTTTTTTTTGCTAAGCAATATGGTGAGAAAAAGAATGACGACAGGCACTGATTTTGTAACTGCAGACTTCAAGATTTTTTTTGCTAAGCAATATGGTGAGAAAAAGAATGACGACAAGCACTGATTTTGTAACTGCAGACTTCAAGATTTTTTTTTTTTGCTAAGCAATCTGGTGAGAAAAAGAATGAAGACAGGCACTGATTTTGTAACAGCAGACTCGCAAGTGCATCAGGAAAAGACCAGCGGACATGAAAAATTTCCAGGGCCGGCTTTGCTGCGTCATACTTTTCGCTTTACTATACACGGTGATCATTTTTAAGTTTTATGGAATTTTTAAAAATCGCCTGTGGCAGATAGCATATTTCTAGTCCTTGAGCTGGATTATTCAGAGAGGCGGACCTTACTTGTCAGAGTAATTTACACCCATTTTCAAGCAATTACAAGAAATTCACTAATTAACTTCTTAATTGCTTTACGGCACATATTGCAAGTTGACAATTGTAGCCGGTGAGTTTGGAAGACGTATACATTTGAAATGAATTTCCAGGACGGCACCAGTTTGGAGATATGCGCCATCAAACTCGCCGTAAAGATGCACTGTTGCTCCACTTACTTTTTTTAACAAAACGCTCTTTCCTGCATTGAAGCACAAAAGTAACATGAAAGCCCACACATTGGGCATAATATCTCGATACGGCCGGCATTACCAAATTATGACTGGGAACTTACTACTGACGTGGAAAAGTGTACAATCATTACGTTCTACCGGTGCTAAAAGATGGGGCGCAGAAACTTGGCGGTTAACAAGTAAGCTCGAGAGCAAATTAAGGACCGCTAAAAGAGCAATGGAACGAAATTTGTTAGGCGTAACGTTAAGAGACAGGAAGAGAGTGGTGTGGATCAGAGAGCAAGCGGGGATAGCCGACATTAAGAGAAAAAAATGGATCTGGGCAGGCCATGTAATGCGTAGCGTAGAAAACCGGCGGACCATTAGAGTTCCCAAATGGGCACTAGGGGAAGGGAAGTGCAGTCGAGGACGGCAGAAAACTAAGTGGGGTGTTGAAATTTGAAAATTTGCAGGCGCAAGTTGGAATCAGCCAGCGCCAGACCGGAAATAGTTGGGAGCGGCCTTCGACCTGCAGTGGATTTAAATATAGGATGATGATGACGATCTCGAAACCGGTGTCCTCCTGGAAGTTCATTTGAAGTGCATACGTCTTGCGAACTCACCATCTCCAATTCGTAAATTGAGGTATGTGCCGTAAAGTAATTAGTTGACAAGTCAGTTAATTTATGTTAATTAGTTCAATACGTGTTTCGATTTCTCATGTCACTAATGTTCGCCTCTCCGAATAATGCTGCTCAAGGACAAGAATCATGCTACCTGCCATCGGCGATCTTTAAAGATTCCGTAAAACTTAAAAAACTTGATCACCCCGTATACCACAGATGAGAGAAGAGTACCATTATAGTGACGTTATGCGCCCTGTTGTTCATTAAGGTTATCCTCACTCTCCGTGGTTTCTTAATGGTTGTGGTGTTGGGCTGCTGAGCACGAGGTCACGGGATCGAATCGCGGCCACGGTGGCGGCATTTCGATAAGGGCGAAAACACCCGTGTACTCAGATTTAGGTGCACGTTAAAGAGCCCCAGGTGGTCCAAATTTCTGGAGACCTCCCCCCCCCCCTCCCCTACGGCGTGCCTCATAATCGGATCGTGGTTTTGGCATGCAAAACCCCATAATTTAATCTTTAATGCTATTCTCGCGTGAACCGTCGGTCTTTTTGCACAAGCGCATGTTTCCTATGATCGCATATCTGTCGTTTCGTGCTATGCCATATATGGCTGATAAGAAGGAGTGTGCAAAGCTTTTCCGATCAAGCTCGCGGCTTTGGCTGCTTTGATCATCGCGGTGCGAGTGGCCATGACACCGCCGCTGAAACATCTGCGTCATCGTTCCCTCTTTTCCTTTCCTCCGTAGCAGCTGAAATGTGGCGGTAAGTTTGTGGCAGTGCTGGCTATAGTGAACTATATACTCGCGGACAACTTTCTGTGGCAATGAAAGGAAAGCTACGGAGGCAAAGCGCGCACAAGTGAGAGCGCTCCTGAAAAGAGTCCCGTGTTTTCATCCACGTTAGCTTAAGCTGGGGAAGAGAAAACATGAGCACCTTATTAGCAACAGCTAAATAAGATAAAACACACCACTGAATGTACAAGTTTACTTATTTTGCGGCTTTTCCCTTCCGCGTCTGGACAAACGCGAAACCGTCGCACGTGGAGGCTGCGTCGATTCAGCGTCTGTTCCGAGCAACCAAGAGCACTGTCAAACGCTGGCGGACTACTTGGCACTGTAACACATGTGCAGCAGCCACGCGCCCGTAGCTTTCCCTGCATTGCCACACAAAGTTAAAATTATGGGGTTTTACGTGCCAGAACCACTTTCTGATTATGAGGCACGCCGTAGTGGGGGACTCCGGAAATTTGGACCACCTGGGGTTCTTTAACGTGCACCTAAATCGAAGTACACGGGTGTTTTCGCATTTCGCCCCCATCGAAATGCGGCCGCCGTGGCCGGGATTCGATCCCGCGACCTCGTGGCCACACAAAGTTGACCGCGAGTATAGTGCTAGCCCACCTCATCTTCGGGGTGGGCCAGCTGCGCGGTCGGGCATGCGTGTGCCTTTCGTCGAGAAAGCTGTGAAACGAGACGGAGGGATTTTGTGCTGCCATTTCGACCACATGAGACCGTTATGGTAGCGATATAATTTTTTTATGTGACTTTTGAGAACGACGTTATTTCTTTCGCGTCCGGTGGACTACCGATGTCATGTGCCAGCTAGACGAATGAATTGAGTGTGCAACCGACTGGTTTGATTGTCACTCGCGACTACTTTCGCCAAAATGTGTGAGCTCGCGGGCGTGAACCGAAATCTCGGCGCACATTGAAATGGCCGTTGTCTCTCAGCTCGTCGGTTTATAGGATAAACCGTTTAGACGCCAATTATCTGTGTTGAAAATAGAGTTCTGACAGATTTATTACATCTTCAGCATAAAAAGAAACAAAAAAACTTACAGCAGCAGAACAGATCAAGAATTTAATTTTTCTCTGAGTTTTGTTGCATCCACAAATATGGACTCCATGCCTGAACTTCTAAACATGCTTCAGGGGTGGCAACAACAGCGACTACTTCAAGTGCAATTTTGCCTGACAAGCAGCACGTGAGCCACATCAGAAATTGCACAAGTGAAAATTGTTGTTGCCAAAAACAACCGCAACAAAAAAAAAAAAAAATGCCCGCTATACATATTAACGGACCGCTGTCACAGCAAACACGCATACATCTTTATTGCAATTCCCTTTTATGACACGCTTGGTGCGTATAAATAACTCTCTTAGCACAGTTCCATTCAGAACTGATTTATGATGCACGCGAAGCACTTCAAGCAATTGCATGTTCATTAATGCTTACGATTTTGAAGCATTATCTCGGCGTGTACAATTCTGCATGTAGCTACTAAAAGGGATAAGCAGAATAGGACGCGTGCGCTGTTTATTTGTTAAGCACGCTGCAACGCGCGTTGCGCGGCTCGCTCGAATGCGAAAACTTCCCGCATGACTTCCTGCATTTTTTGTTTTCTACTTTCCCGAGCCAGAGTCACGTCGTACGGAGATGCTTTCTTATGGGTCAGCCATCAGCGTTCATTTTCTTTCGAGCTGCGCCAAGCCTCACAGCTGCGTACGAAGTCGTCAACAAAGCCGTTGTGTTTCGTTACTAACGGCGAGAAAAATAGGCGAGAAAAATAGGCAAAAAAAAGGATAGAAAGAAAGAAGGCGAGACGGCGTGAATGTGAAGAATCCTCGGACTGTTGACGAACCGCGGTGCGCAGACTTCGCGTCCGACGTGGCGCGAGCAAGGAGGTTAAAAAAAAATAAAGTTATTTAAACCTTCTTGGGCACGAGCAACAACGCAGCTGCCAGGCGCTCTCGGCCTCGCTCTGTTTTCTGGCGCGAGCGCGTGGCCCCAGCAGGTCTCGGGCAGCCGCCGCACTGCGCGCGCACAGGAAGAGCGGCCATTATTATTCGCGACAGCCGTCGAGGGGGGGGGGGGGGGGAGGCGCCGGCGCAAGAAAGAACGCCGTGTGCACAGCCGGGTGCTGGATTTGGGTTAACAAAAGCAAAACTGGGAGCTGTACACACTGGGCCGGCCGAAAGCTCGCCGGCTATGCGCGGGGGCTACCGGGTGAAACGCAATCTCGCTTATCTGTTCTGCCTGTGGGGCTTCGCCGGTGAGCCTAGAGAACGCCCGGCCCTCGACTGAAACGTGTCAACGAAACACGAAGGCGCGCTGATCTCGTTAATGGTGCGAATGTGGATGCACCGTCGCGCTTTTTCCTTTCACTTTCTCGGTGCGTTGTTTCTTCTGCAAATGTTCGTTACAGCGCTCCGATCCGTGCTCTGTGGTCGTCGTCCGTCGTGCCGAAAGAAGTGATTGCAGCCCTACGCAACAGGAGGCGCTTTGCAGGCATGTGATTTGTATAACGCCTGATCCGCAAGCATCTTTGCACCGCACCATTGGCATGGCGGACCGAGGTGCGAGCAATTTCGATAGCGTCTTCGCTGTGGCCTTTCATATTTCGCCTCATGGGCCGTACCGTGCTACTGCTTTTTCCTTCCTACTTGAAGGCAAGGTTTTCTTCCGTGACTACATGCATGTTTGACGTATCTGGGACCTGGATATCTTGTAACCACTTCCAAAAACAGGTCAACCAAGTGTACCTGCTAAAGAAGGCAAGGTCAACGTAATTGCGCGTGAAATACGATACGGATAAGATATGAAATGAGCTAATAATGAACATGAAAAACAGACACAATGGAAAGATGTATTCGACATTTAATAATTTCAACAACCATGAATGTAAACCTTGTCTTTATTAGCGTCGACACTTGGTTGACCGTTTCCTTTTTTAAAGGAAAGTGATGGCAAGGGCGTTAAAACATAATTACGCTCTGATAATCGTAATGCCTGATCTGTCCGTTCTTATGGCGAACATTGTTCTGCTACGTGTAATGTAAGTCGCTGCTTTGCAGCTAATAAAACGTAAACAGAAGATCATCCAGTCACTGCCCCCTTCCCCTCACCCTCCTTCGATCCATTTCTGTTTTCTTTCTTGTTCCATTAGCTCCATGCAGCACCTACATGGTAGTCAATCCAGACCGTATAAATGTGCATATATACAGAGCTTAACAGACGTTTGAAACAGCCACAACAATAGTGCCACGCACACGTTAGTTTTTCAGGTTGATACCGCAGTGGTGCTGTTTTCTGCCGTGAAGTAAAGGTGGTGGTGGTGGTGGTGTTGCAGCAGGCGGGGTTAGCTTGGCATACATAGCCGGCAATCGTTCCGCCTGAGCCTCCTATGAGTGTCACTGTGTGCGTCACCAGTTGTCGAAGAGCACCGTGTCTCTCACGAAGGCAATCAGCAGTCGTTGCACTCTCTTCCTGAAAGCCGCGGGCCCTCCGGGGAAAACGATGTCTTCAAAGGTCCTGTGCGAAAGACCATTCTTTTGCAGGCTGTCGACCATCGCTTTCCTTTATGTGTCGAACTGCGGGCATATCCAAATGAAATGTTCGATGTCGGCGATCTCACCACAGAAGGCACAGAACGGGGAGGCGCATCGTCCAGTCTTGACTCCAAGCCGGGGTGTACGCGGAGTCGGTTCGGATGCGGTACAACAGCGTTGCTTCTTCCCAAGTAAGTTCACAAGTCACACAGGCTGAGTGTGGAGTCTGGTGGATCGCCCTAAAATGAATGCGGGTTGCATTCTTAGGGTTCTGAAAAATCTTTGGCGCTCTTACTTTTTGGACACATGTCAGTGGCCGGCGTGCAAGAGCGTCGGCTTTTTCATTTCCTTCAATTCCTATGTGGGATGGGATCCAAAGAAATTTTACGTTAAATTCTTTGCTAGTTAAAACTTTGACCAGTGCCAGAGATTGCCTTGTAAATTTGTCTCGAGATAGGCCACAGGGTAATAATATACCACCACCACCACCACCACCACCACCACCACCACAACCACCTAAAGGTAATGTAAGGTTCCTGTTTTGAAACTGCGCTGGTCACTTATCAACTCGCATAAGACCGCGCATAAATGTAGCGCACTGATTTTGAATTTTAATTTGGGACCCTTGTCTGTATATTATCTGTAAACCTACTGACTGTCTGTTAAAAAAAAAATTTCAGGGCACCTAAGCGCTTATTATGAATTGTGAAAGCATTAATGTCCAATTGAACATCGCTGAGCAGTCCTTCGAGTTATGAACTCCTCGCGGGAAAGCGAGCGCGTTGAGACGCTTGGCGCGTTTTGATTTGGCCTTGCCGAGGCGCAGTTAGAACGAAGGCGAGAGATTGCGCGGCCAAGGAACGCGCGGATAACATAAGCAACCAGAGAACAGCGTCTGGACGCGGCGCCCCATCGCCGTATCTGCTCCGTTGAGGCGCGCTGGTGACGTGGCGTCGCGGCGACGCCCTCTCCCCCCATGCAACACCTGGCGTGCTATTGCGGCAGCAGGAGCTCCGATTCGCCCGATCTGCTCCGTCGGTGCACGCTCGTGGCGTGACGTCGCCGCGAATGGGAATTTAGGTGCCGTCTCGCTGCTACGGACAACTCTGGCTTTCTCGCTCAATAGGCCATTTGATGTTTTCGCATCAAAAACAATAAACTCAAACAGATAAAGGCTGAAAATTAGTAACCTTGCATACAGCCAATAAAAAGACGAAGCTATCTGAGTCCTGAATTGTCGATACAGACAATGACAGTGTTTCTCCATATACATGCCCACGGAAGACACACATGCATAAGAGAAAAAAGAAATTTAAAATAAAAGGTTACACGTAGCCGGAACAAGCCGCATTACAACGGGCGCCAACTGTGAAACGAAGCACATTAGTAGGAACGCTCATTAAAGGAGGAGGGGTAATCAGATTAATAATTACCCCAGGCCAACAACCACACTACTGATGGACAGAAATAGTGGGACGACAAACATAAGTTGCAGATTTCAAAAAAAAAATAATGAGGAAGATGGCGTATAGTGAGATAATCATGAACAAGTTGACAAGTTCTTGGAAGAAGGCTAAAAATAGAAATTACAAAGACGCCGGCGAGATTACTCCAACGGTCGTTACGTTTTTCAGCGACGAACGTTTCTCGTTGTTAAAATCCTAGGATTCTAGACAAAATAATATTTGCTGGCGAAGGTCGGTAGGGGCACTGGGGTGCGTCAATATTAGCATGACAACTGGGAATACGATTATTATTACTTAATTTTAAATAATTGACCTCTTCATTAGAAAATTGCATTAGAATTGAAGTCAGCTATGCTAAACAGGGAACAGTTCTATCACACAAAGTAGGAATCATAGCACAGTAGCAATTTTGCAGTAATGCGTCCTTAAAATTCCCAAAAACGCATTGATATTCATGCAACTTATTTACGGACAAATCCTTCTTATTGATAGTACTCTCAGGCTTCCTACTTTATTACATGTGTGCACGTATGTAGCACTGACTGGCTTCGTATTGGCTATTGCAGTATGTTTCGTATAGAAAAGTAAAAGTTAGGCAAGGATGTGATATACACTCTAAAAAAAGTTTGCACCCTTTGGAGTGTATCTCTGCCACACAACGATAATCGTCATCTGCCTAGATGCGTTTCCTTTCCTGAAAACGCCGCGCCCGCTACTTTCCTGTCGGGAATGCTATGTCAGGCTGATAACGCGCATGCCGTTCGTTACTGGAAGGTACCGGGCTCGCAGCGTTAAAGAAAGGAAACGCATCAAGGCAGATGACGATTATCGTCGTGTGGCAGAGATACACTCCAAAGGGTGCAAACGTTTTTTAGAGTGTACGTGATCGTCGTAGTATGATTATGTCCACTGATGCGATTCATGCGAATAACGTATCACTGAAGAACACACACACACGCACAGACGCACGCACGCACACTTTCAGTCCCACCGCAATGCGCCCTCATGAAGAACGCAATACGTATAGATATATGCCGATAGACAGTGCCATTGTCAGATAGGCGTAATAAATGGTAGGCAATTTATATTTCGATACGGAATGGGATGGAATGAAAAGTCAATTCGGATAAAAATTACAGGGCGAAACACTGAGTATCTCAAGTGGAAACTGTGCCTCGAATAAAGTTTCAGCTGAAAAGCGGTAAAGCACAGACGTTTCGGGATCCTGGCGCGTTATTCCACTCACGAAGTATATTCTATTAATCTTGCTAGCTATACAGACCGAGACACACGCACTCCCTGGAATCCAGACACTAGAAGTCGTGGTGAGTGCATAGCATGCAATTCGTGCCTTATTTTTCGCAGTCGTTTCCCATGTTACCTTTCTGTTTTCTTATTGTAAAACCAATTATATGGACCCTCCAGGCACATCCTGCCGTCGGCGTCGTCCCTGTAAAGTACAAGGGCGATAAAACCGTCTCCGCGCGCCGTGTGCTGTATGTGCGAGTGAAAGCGTTTGAGGGTGAGCCGGCGATCACAGCTCAACCTCGCGCACGCAAGCGAGCGAAACGGGGAGGAAGCGCGCCGTCTTCCGTCGCGGCGCAACGATCCGGGGGGGGGGGGGGGGGCGGAGGAGGGTAGGTAGAAGGGCGCGTTTTACTTCGGGCGACACGGGCGGCCGCGCACGCCCGCCCGCCCGGGCCGCTGTATCTTGAAAGCCATCTGCGAGTGCGGCCGCGCGCTGTTTTCGTGGCTTAGTTCGCGTCGGATGCGAGCCGCAACACGAAGGTCAATTCGCTCGCTGCGGCTGCCGCGCTTCGTCACTCCAGCGTTTCGGAAGCGAGTTTCCGCGGTCATCGAGTGAGATGTGTTCATGTTTGCTTGTACGCGCGTGGCATCATGCTTGTTAATTTAGTTGGTATGCCTATGTTTACAAGTTGATACGGCCGATAAAACTACTATCCTTAACTTCGTATACATGTCCACTAATCTGCTATCACAATCGATGCTTCGCCCTTCTGGTGAAAGTGCGACTTTTACAGCGAAGCTGTTAAGGACTACTTTCCGAACTATCGTGTCTGCATGCGGAAAAAAAAATCGCGAAGAGAGTGCAATGCCGGGCCGACTCGCGGCGGAGGTGCCGCAGGCACTAAGCACTCCCGATACGTGGGCCGATCCCGAAGACAATGAAATCCCGGGCCGACCCGCGGTGGAAGTGGAGCAGGCGTTAAACACTCCCCATACATGGGCCGATCCCGAATATAGTGCAATGCCGGGATGACCTGTGGCGGAGGTGCCGTTCGCTATTAAGCGGCCCACAGACAGATCTTCCCTCGTCATCCTTCTTCACAGAGCGGAAGTGCGTTGAATTTTTTTTTATTTCACGATATATTGAGGCAAAAAATTTCAGACCGAAATTACCGCACCGACTGGCAGTGGGCCAATGCCTTCAGCGCCTTCGCAGAGGGAGGGGCAGTATGAGAACGCTGGCATAATGAGCGGCAATGGAGCCAGCAGTGGCACTGAATTTTTTTTTTTCTTATCATGCATCGCTCCGAGTGGCCAATACTAGTGATAACAGCTTCCTAGCCACGTCATGCCACGTGCGGGTCAATGGCGCAGGGCGAAAAGAATAGAAAATGAGATGCATCGTTAGAAAATGCAGCCCCTGGGTTCCGAGTCAAAGTTGAGGATGCCTTTCCGACTGCCATAGCTGACGTAATTGCTTGTATGTGTTGATATAAGCCGGCAGAAAAAGCAAAAAAAAAGTGCAATGATAACAATGAGCAGCGATCGGACGCAGTTAGGAATGAATCAGACTTTACTTATATGATACCCTATTTCAGGAATTTCCGTGGAAGGCATGATTAGAGACGTCACACCTTGTGTTGACTTTGAGTGAACGAGCCACTGACGAACACCACGCGTACCAGTGCCAGCACGTGCCGTGCCAGTGACAAGTCTGACGCGCATGGCGTTCGAAGCCACAGGAATACGCGTCGGCTCGAGTGGCGTTGCTCGGCGAAGTCTCAAAGGCTGTGCGCATTGCGCAACGGCTGGCCGGACAGCTGTCGGGCAGGAAGCCGAGGTACACGGCGACTCGCCAACTAGTGTCGGCGGCACGACGCGGCTGGCGCTCGCTTATCTCGCCACTAGCTGCTGGCAGCAGCGGCGGCGGCGACGGCGGCAGCAATCTGGCGCGAGCCGTATTCCGATTGTCGTCCGCGTAGAACGCGTGCAGCGCTGAAAGGTGCGTGTGTAGGCGGGAATGTGCAGATGAGTGCGTATTCAAGGCTGTGCGCTAAATCTCTGTCATACTTTACGGGTACTTTGTACGCATGTGGTGCACGATAATTAAAATTAGATTCTGGGGCTTTAGAAGCCAAAACTACGATCTGATTGTGAGGCAGGCGGATTACATGTCTGTAGGAGTCTGGGGAGGGGGGGGGAGGGGAGGGGCGGGCTCTAAATTAATTTTGACTGCCTGGGATTCTTTCACTTGTACCAAATACACGGTACACGAGCCATTTTGTATTTCACTGCCTTCGGAATGCGGCCGCCGCTGCCGCGATCTCGCCTGCGACCTCGAGCTAAGCAGCGCATGCGCTATACTGGGTGTCGCAGCTAGCCAGAGTCTGCATCTAGGCGGCTGCATACAGGCCGACAGAATTATTTGTTTCTGCAACACAAACACGCGCGCACACACGCACGCACGCACTAATGCAGGTGTTGGCTAATCGTGGTTAGCGAACGAGGCGATATAGCGAAAGCCATCGCCTAATGATGTCTATGGCTGAAAAACGTTGAGAAGCCGGCTTCAGGTAAGGACAGTGAACTCCTGATTGGAAGTGCACTGTACCGCTTGTTTCTGCAAATGCGAGACACGTGAGTGTCATGCCGAAGGACGATAAGGAACGGCCACGTGGTCGGTAGTCGCACAGGCCTGTACATGCATGGGCCGGTCGCTTCATTGCAATCACCTTAACGAATTCCTTTTTTGTAGATTCCTGGCCACTAGGGTCTACAGCGTACGGCGAAACTGCTTAGTAGTTGGGAAAAGAAGCGCTAAGTGGACCTGTAGCTTCCTCTATTCCCAACCTTACCCTACTCACTGTGGTCCAATTCCGACGACATCGACAAATTATCGGTAGAAACACTCACTTGCTCCTTGTTGCTGTGGTTAACAAGCATTTAGCGCTCACCTCGAATATGTGTTCATGTTGCTCACACAGTGCGAAATGTCCCTGACGTTTCTATGGTGTCCAATTCAACGCTTAAACCTACCTTCGAGCAGCTGTGGGTTATCAAACCTTTATGCTCGATGCGGTGATATTCAATCTTTTAATCACTTTGTCCACCTCATTATATATCATTGTCACCATCCTCATCACCCTACTTTGCGTCAACTGTAGGACGAAGGCCTTTCCCAGCGATCTCCAATTACTCCTGCCTGGCGCTAGCTGATTTCAAGTTGCGCCTCCAAATTTTGTCATTTCATCACCACACCGAATTGTTTGCCGTCCTTGACTGCACTTCCCTAGCTTCCGTTAGCACCCATGCTGTAACTCCAACGGTCCACCGGTTATCTACCCTACGCTTTACATGGCCTCCCCAGCTCCATTTCTTTCTCTTAATGTCACCTAGAATATTGGCTATCCCCGTTTGCTCTCTGATCCACACCGCTGTTTTCCTGTTTCCATATGTTACAAGAGCACCGACTTTTGGGCTAGTTGGGTACGCATAGCAGGTCACGGTCAAGCGCACACAAACAACGACAAAGTGAGGAGTAGACAACACAAGCGCTCCACATGTTACGCCTAACATTTTTCGTTCCATCACTCTTTGCGCGGTCCTTAATTGTTCTCAAGCTTCTTTGTTAACCTCCAAGTTTTCGCCCCTTTGTTAGGATTGGCAGGATGCAGTACGATTGTACACTTCCTTTTTCAACGACAGTGGTAAATTTCCGATCACTATTTGGTGTATATTACCTACCGTATGCCCTACAACCCGTTCTTGTTCTTCTGTAAATTTCCTTCTCATGATTAGGGTACCCTGTGAGTAATTGACCTAAATAAACGTACTCATGCACAAATTCTCGAGGCTGACTGCCAATCATGAATAATTGCTCCCTTGCCAGGCTATAGAACATTACCTTTGTCTTTGGCTAATTAATCTTTAATCCTACTCTTGCACTCTCTCGGTTAAGGTCCTCAATCATTTGTTGCAATTCATCCCCAGCGTCAATATATATATATATATATATATATATATATATATATATATATATATATAATGTTACGCATGAAGAAAACGAAGAACGGTGAACGTGCTTGCGGTCCCGAGTGGGGGAAGGGGAAGGAAGAAGCGAACGACGCTGAGTTGATCAACCAGCTGGCCGCTCTTGCGCTCACCTTCGCGACTCATTTTTCATCTTAATGTTCTTTATCTTATTGTTATTATCTTTCATCTTCGTTTTCTTCATGCGTAACAATATATTGGTCAATGTACAGGGTGTTTGACCGAACATGTTCAATATTCTTTAAAGGTTGCCTGTGGCAGATAGCTCAAATCTAGTTTATGAGCCGGTCTACTCGAAGCGGCGGACAATACTTGCGCAAAAAATTCAAATGCTAAATTGCCTAACTAACAATAATTCACTAATGAACTTTTAAGCTAATTATCTAATGATCCATATTGCAATTTACAAATTCTAGCAGTGAACTTCGCAAAGCGGATCCATTTCGAACGAATTCTCAGGACGACACCAGTTTCGAGATGCAAATTCCCCAACTTTGCGGAAAAATGCATTGGCGTTCCAGTTGTGTACTTCAGTGCGTGAAACGACGTTTTGTTAACAAATTAACTGGAACGAAATTGCATTTCACCGCAAAGTTCGGGAATTTATGTCTCGAAACTGGTGTACTTTTGAAAATTTGTTCAAAGTGGATCCGTCTTGCGCACTCCACGGCTATGATTTGTAAATTGCAATATGGGCCATAATATAATTAGTTAAAAACTTAATTAGTGCGTTTTTATTAATTAGTCGATTTTGGATCTCAATTTTTTTTGCAAGTATTGTCCACCGCTTCAAGTAGACCAGATCATGAACTAGAATTGTGATATCCTCCACAGGCAACTCCAAAAAAATGTTTGAAAGTTCGCTGAGACGCCCTGTGTGTGTGTGTGTCTATATATATATATATATATATATATATATATATATATATATATATATATATATATATATATATATATATATATATATATATATATATATATATATATATAGTTTTGAGAGCCTGCTGCTGTCGCAACGAGTGAGCTCAGGCCCGCAAAAATTTCTGGCCTGCCAATTTTTTGTTTTTGCCTGGCTATGCACATACACACACAAAAAAGCAACTTCTTTTTGATGAACGGCCTAATTTTGTAATGTTGCTTCTTGCAACACTCCTTTTGCGCACACTTGACGTACACGTATACGCTGTTCGCCGCCACAGGAGTGACACCACTACAGGGATTTTTACAGTACTTTTTAATGATTCGGGAGAAGTGCGAATGACGTTTGTCGCGCACTAAAACGCGTCGAAGGGACTGACTGTTATCTGCGGTTTGCAATGACATGAAAAATGTTTCGTTGCATTTTTGCCATTGCGTTCAATGGTGTTGGCATTCGCCGAAATATGATATACTGTATTTGTGTTTATTTGATCCAAAAGGCCACACACGGGTTTTCAAGGGGGTTCTATACCCTCTCACAACTTCTTTTTGCTGGTGAAGTCGGCAGCCACAGCAGCTGGGGTGCGGATTGCAGCTCGGAACGCTTAGCGTGTGCACTTCAGGTCACGTCCCTTGTAGAGATAAGAAACGGCAAACACAGCTATCTTGGTGCTCTTATCTGCACTGATGTCACGAATGGAAAAGCTAGAACCATGCAAGTGAACTCGCCTGAGACCGTAGTCCACACGCGGTTGTTCAAGGAAAGCGTCCAAAAATATCTGCTGTCTTTTTCAAATCCATGAACGACAGCTTACTGCTCTACCTGTTGAGGAGCGAAATGATTCACGTAATCCACGGAAAGTAATCTAGGCACCTCGCTCGAATTTATTCATCTATTAATAAATGCTTTTCTCTCTCTATATCTCTCTGTATGTCAAAGCGCGCACCTGAACAGATACGAGTATGACGGGGAAGGATGGTGCTTCCGAATTGAGCGTTCATCCTTAAATATGCGCAGCTTTTCGACACGAAAGGTTAGTAATAGGCTTTGGGCCGACACACACATGCACACAAAGAACCGGATGTCCTTTTAAAAAAACAGCCCATATTCCCAGAGGATCTCTTCGCCACCCTGCCTTCTTCACAGCCTTGTAATCGGTTGAGTGCTTGAGACATGACGCACAGGCCGTGTTGTTCTCCTCTGAAAATTTAAAGATATGGCCGCAGCTTCGTGTTGATCTTGGAATAAAGACAAACAGGGTGAGTCATTCAGAAGCGGCAAACCCTGAAAGCCTGTCGGTTCTGTGTATAGGACTATGCCTACAAAGTCTTGACAACGAAGTTGGTTGTTTTTCTGTTAAGAATATTAGTTTAGATCTGCTCTACGTGTCATACTGTAAAAGTGGATTTGCACGAGAAATTCTTGGTCCTTTGAAACTATCCTATTCTGAAATCGTTCAATCCCTGGCTGCCATTGTTGCGGATTCTCAGATACAGCTCGTCGTGAAGTCTTGTTGCAAATCAGGAAATTCACCAGCAACCGAAAACTACGAAAATATCGCAACTGCTTAAAGAAAGAATGCCCGTCTGCTGCAATGTCTTGTTTGAATAATATTAACAATGCTCCGAACAAGACGAACACGTCCAGAAACACAGAGGAGTGCGCGACTGTTACGCAGATATTGTAACATGAAAAAAGAAAAGGTGGGGGAGGGGGGGGGATACTAAGATCCTATACTGTCTCGTCATCTGATCGCTGAATGACTGACCGCGTTATAAAAGGAGGGGTGCACGATAACCATCCAACTGACTCTTGATGACTATCATATCAATTAAAATTTTAATAAAATGTGCAAGGTTTGCGCTCCTTCCTGATGGAGCCGCACCGGCCCACCGCGCTGTTATCGACGCCACTGCTCCGGCTTTCCGAAAAACTTGCCCACTTTCTGTTCCGTTTCAGGACGGAATGTGACCTGAGAAAAGAAAACGTCCTTTTGTCGTTACTCCGACTCTTCATGTATTTCCGTTACTCCGTGGCCGAACGTTGAAAACGCTGGCAAATAATGGCACAGAAAGGTAATGACATTGTTCTCAAAGTGGTGTCTCATTGTCATTTTCTACGTCTAGCCTTGCGCATAAGGAGGTCCTGTTGCGACAAATGCCACGGGACAAACGCGACGGAGCGCTGCCCGCTGAGGACGCCTTCGCGTGGGAACGGACGCCGAACTATATAGTGAGGGAGCGAAGTGCAGTGTCTTCCGCAGTTCGGAAAGTCAACAGTTTTCTTTTCGAAGAACGGTGTGCGCGATGCCGAGCGTTGTCTCGCTTCCACGTAAGGCGAGCCATTTCTATTTATAAGAGCCTTACGTGTCGGTGTCCGCGATCAGCCACAGCTACCAAGCGCGCGGCGGAAACACGTCGGCGGGCGCCCGGCAGCGCGACTGTCGACAACAGCCCAACAAAGCGGATGCGTTCGCTCGCTGCTTCCGCTCCCGTTAGGGCGCCGACGCGCAAGCGCGATGTCTGACGGGACCCGCCACCACGTCGTGCCGCGTGGTTCCGCGTACGAAGCGAGCGCGCCTTGCTTCACCCCCGCGGTGGCGCAGCTTTGCGGGACAGGTTGCTCGAGACGGCGTTACGGCATGCCGTTGACTCACGCGGCGGGCGCTCCAAGTACGCCGTGCACCGCGTCCTTGCTGCGGACACGTCAAAGGCCGCTTCGACGTTTTCCCCGAGAAGAAGAATCGCGAACGCGCACGCGCTCCGGTCTGCGTCTCGGACGCGTGGCGCACGCAATCGAGGGCGGCGGCGCTCACGTTGTCGGCGGGCTACTGCTGACAGCGTTTCATTGCACGCGCGCGGCGCGCGTCGGAGTATGCGCCGGCGCGTATATCGAACGAAGCATTCAAGACTTCTCGGATATACATATGTGGCGTGGCGATAGCTGTGGGAACTTGAAAGTCTGGCTGCTCGGACACGCTCATGAGCACGGGACTCCAGATAGTGCATGTTTGAATGGCGCGCGTACTTGCTACGCAAATATAGGCGCACAGTACATGTGCCTATATATATATAGAGTCTCCTACAATAATTACTAGGGGGAACTCTGGCGCTACAAACGTTCAGCCACCGTGGAAATGACGAGAAGTACACGGATTTGTATGACCTTCGTGCTTGTGGATTCATACGTTCTTGCGGTGTTGTTTACTACGCTTTATATGCGTCCATTGCCGTAAATTTCAGAGCAGTCTATCCTTTTCGAAGTGCAGAAGGCGCTGCGAATACGCACAATCGCTACGAATTGCAACGATTCAGTTTGGCGGGGTGGCCAAATCGAAACGCGCCAAGCGCCTCAAGCACTGGCTTGCCCGCGATAAATTCATAAGGGCGTTTTGTGTTGCTTGTCGAGCCATGCGTCCGTAATGGTTTCAATATCGGACTTCTGTGCTGGAGGTCCTGTGTTCGAATCCTGTCATCGGACAGTTTTAATAATGTGTATTTAACTGTTTATTACGCAGTACCTTGTTCACGATGACGACTTTACAAAGTCACGAAGCCGTTTGAAGCCATGAGGACGAAGTTTAGGCAAATACATGTACATGTACCTCCCATAATTCCCATGCTAGCTCAACCGCTCCCATTGCAGCTCCCGTAGACACTAGCGCCAGAGTTCGCTCTAGTAATTAATGTACGGAACTCTATGCGTGCATACTTCCTGCGCCCGTATTGAAAATGTTTTTCGTTTCTTTTTGCAGCGTTCTGCTATCTAGATTTCAATATGAAGCGCAAAGGAAACTCCGCGTACTTTATGATGAGATTCCAGGAGGCGCGTACGTGCAAGCTCTGGTGGAAAGCTCTAATTTGGCAAGCGCGCAATATTCGCCCATTCTTTTCCTACGATAACGATACTGCCAGATAAGGAAGAGACGCCTATTTTTCCCGCAGATATCGGCTTTGTATCAGACACCAGCGCTTCGCTCGAGAGTGCAGCTGCTATTCCGGAGCGCAGGTGCCCCGAATGCCACAGGCATGACGCCAGTTCCACGTGATAGGAGCCCCGTGCGTGCGCACCTCTATCAGCGGCAATAAGAGCACCGTCGCGCGCGTTCTGTGGACGCCGAAGTTCCGAACGCGTGATGCCTGCATGCAGGGAAACTCGAATGAAATTTGAGATAACTATTATCGCCGCTTGCATACTGCGGGGAAATCCTGCCGACGTAGAATCGTAGAATTAACGCTTAGCAGGGGCGCAGGAAAACGGATTTCCTCTCAGAGCAAGAGCGAGCGACAACGGCAGCTTTTTCTCTTTTTCTTCGTTTGCGCAAAACCACCGGCTTCATATTCTTTTTAAAAATTTTTTTTTTTTTTCGGAGTGGGCGCATTTTGGTAACATATCTATTTAGGCGGCGCATCTAAGGCATTTAACGTGCTATTGCCCAGAGAGCATGAACGGGCGCCGTTACGTGGGCATCACCAGCTGTTAAGGTTGCCGGCTTGTTCCGCCGTGGATTTCAGCCTGCGCGTTTCCAGAGCACGAAACTTTCTTGTATGCTCACCATGCAGCAAGTCCTTTTGCTGCATGCCGCATGTACGAGTAAACTCGGGTGGTTTTAAATCCCGGAGAGCATAAAATGCTCAGCTTTGTGAGCGCCCAAATTTCGTGCTTTCGGTGCACCGAAAGTATCTACATATAAACCAGAAATCTATGGTAAAGATTTCTGTTTTTTTGCTTTATTGCTTTCTTCTTTAATTCATTATAATTTCCTGAGTAGTGTATTTGGAATTTCGGGATAGACGACCCTAAAAGGCGAAATAGATAAAAAAAAATATTTCAATGCCGCCGCCAGAGATTCTGGTTATGTGCGCGGAAAAGACAATAGCGATCAAGCACACACACCGCTTCCTTTTCGTCTCCTATGACTACCGTTATGCTTAACAAAAACATCTATTGTCTCAAGCAGCAAAATTTATGCATTTTATATATTTATGCACTCAACATCCCAGGTAAGCTGGCGCTTCACTCGTGGAAGAAGACTGGAATAATACATGGTACTTCAAATGTCGTTGCAAGACTGTCGTTTAGGCTATAGCGCTTTGTAACTTCTGAAGTGGTAACAGTCCAAACAAATCTTTCTACGGCAAGTGAGGATACTAAGTCTCGTGGGTTTACACGAGGTCGTTGATAAACCTTTGCACGGACATATCACTTAGGGCAAGTACATAAAACCTATCATAGCTGTAACCTATTATAAAGAAGTATAGCTGAAATATATAAAATTATAGCTGAAACCTATTATAAAACCCATAAATTATAGCTGTGATGATCACGATGGAAACGAGCGCTTCATGGGCTAAAGCGTGCGTAGAAGAGGTCGCTTCACTTGCACGTGAGAGAAATGGTTGGACGAGAGGCAACGCGGTGCTTGAAGTTTACAGTCCATTATGATTTTCGTTTCTTGAGAGACTATCGATAATTGGGCACGTGCAGTGTAAAACAGGCGGTTTGTTCTATTGAGCGACCAGCTCAAAATGAAGGTTATATTATGGCACAAGGTAGGGCGTTATGGGACGTTAAAGGAGACGGACGACGTCCGCGGATTTAGTCTCCTTTCCTGTTCCCGGAGATGTTCTTCACCTACCACGCATAAGAATAGCGGCCAAAATAAGTAAGCCACCCAGATAATGGCGCCCGAGTGTCTCAAGAAAACATGGATAGGAGCCTTTGCTGCCAGCAACACTCGGTTCTGTGCATTGAATCACAAAGAAAAGAACGAAAGCAAGAAAGAACGCTGCTTCGTATCCTTCGGTCTCCCGGTAATTCCACATGGGCGCCGAGTGATTGTGGCTGAAGCTTCCGCCGTTTGTACGCGCAGCACGTATGGCGTCCTCGTCCTTGAGAGGAGCCGGTCGTTCCTTTGTTGCGCTCAGTTGGCCCGTCATTGTATGCTCGCCGTGCCTATTGTTAGTTGCAAGCGGGAAAGGAGAAGCAGCATTAAGCGACGACGAGGAAAGAGCGAAATGTCAAGCAAGGACTCGCATGTTTGTGGTCGTGCGGCGGGGAAGGTATACCAGAACTCGACGTGAGCAACATGAAACTCTTGTGCTTCTAAAAGAGGATGCGCTGGTAAAAAAAAAGTGAAAAAGAAAGGAGCATGTGACGCGAAAATAGAATTATATGGGTACAGCAGCGTTTTTCACTGTTACCGTCACCATTGACGCTCCAACCGTGTGCCAGCTGTGCACGTGCTAGCTGTGTACCACGCAGCGTATTAGCAGATAGCACCTGGCAGAGGTACCGGTATAGGCAGCAACGCTTTGCTATGGGGTTCCAATGCTGTGTAGCCGACGACCGTGCTCCAAGAAACGCGAACGCCCTTTGTGTACCTTGGTTCCGTGCTAGTGTATCTTGCATATGATTACGTCCGCTATTGATGAATTAAGAATGAATGTAGCCGTCTCTCCCGTTTTAGTGGCCAGGATTGTCCGTTTTCTATAAATCCCCCAGAAAATTAAAAAGGAGAAAGCCCTACAAAACGAAAATAATAATAATAATAATAAACAAAGAACGAAGAACGTCGACAGAATCGGCAAAATGTCCTCTACCTTGTGGTCGCCGGGACTATACGATGCGTGGGAATAAACAGTTACAATTCCGCGGAAGTAAGAACACCGAAGTTTGTTTCGATGTCAACAGTGGGATCATATATAGGGCACTTCGTGTGCGTTAATGCGCACACGATGGCACTTGGAATTTGCATAAACCGCAGTAGCCACAACAATGTCATGTTTGATCACATTGATGATGACATAAATAATGGATACTAAAAAAAATATTTCTCTTTAAGAATGCCCAGGGGCGTAAACAAGGGAGGGGGCACTTGGGTTAGGAAATAAACTGAAATAAAGGTAGGGAACATTCTTGCCGTATGGGGGTGCTCTTTTTCACTGAGAGAGAGAAAGAGAGGAATCAACGATAGGACGCCATAGAAATCGTGAAATTCTATAGATGTTCGCGCAAAATCTGAATGCGTTGAATACAGTCCCATACAGCTGAAGCAGGGCAAATTTAGCACATAAGGAGCCTAACATGCACCACGGGACCAACGATGACTGCCAACTTGGAATAGAATATAAACGCGAGCTTCGCTGCATGGAGCAACCTCTTCACGTCCTCAGCCACGCAGTACAAAAGGGAGTAAAGCGTGTCGTCACGATCGAATACGCGGCAACGTCGGCGTCACTTTATGTATGGGCAATAGTGATTTCCGTCCTCGTTGAGTCATCTTGGGGACATAATTAGAGCAAATGCAATAAGCTGTACTGGCGTGAGGCTTTCTTTAAAGACGAAGATTAATACTCGAGGCGATGTCCTAATAGTTTCCTGTCAGATATTCATAGCGTTTTCCAGTGAACAAACAGCGCACTCGCCGGTTCTTCCACCCGTCCCTGCCTTAGCTGTAGCTGCATGAGCGCTCGTGTAGACTTCGCGACGCAGCGCTTCCTTTGTTTACAAACGTTGTCTCTTCGTTCTAAAAGCATCAAGTGGAAAGGGGACCGAACGCACTAGTGTTCTATGCACTTCTGAGCACGACTGAGTGCAATGAACACTTATTGCTCGCTGCATTACTTTAGTTGCGCATCTGCCGTTTGCGCCCAATAGAAGATACTTCGCCACTCGATCGTCACATTAAGCAATACGCGTCTTTAAAGTGTCCTCTCCAGCGACGAACTTCGGCTACGAGCACTGCCATGGCTGCTGCAAGTTTTCTCAAAACAAGCGCGTGGTGTCACCGTTGTCTGTATGCTGTACGCTGTCTCTTGTTTTGACGCTGTGATCGATAACGAAGCGTTGAACCTGGGCAAAAACCTTGAAAGACACGCGACAAGGTCAGTGTTTGGTTCGAGTGCGCACTGCTCGGACCTCGACTTTCGTGCTCTACGCCTCCGCAAACAGAACAAAACAAACGATCGTGATAATCATCGTCGTCACCACAAAAAAACAACAACAATGATAACAGCGACATCAATCAATCAATAAGTTATTGCAGGCTCTCAAAACGGACAATGCCATCTTTTTCCTCTTAAAATAACGGACCGTACCTAAAGGGTACATATATATATATATATATATATACATAATTACTTATGTCGTACAATGACAACAAGGAAGCGTAGGGAAAACCTTCAGTTCTTAACTGAATACAACAAAGGATAAATAGGAATGAGAGCGGATGAAAAACAACTGGCCGCAGGTGAGATACGAACCCACCACGTCTTCGCATTACGCGATGCTCTTAGCAATCGAGCTACCGCGGCGCCGTTTTCCGATCTACTTTCTGGGGTACTTATGTTTATCTACTAGAACTAACCTTGGAAGTGTTAGCCAGCGCCACCATTCACAACTCCGGCTATATATATATATATATATATATATATATATATATATATATATATATATATATATATATATATATATATATATATATATATATATAATCATTTAATACTTAAGGAAACTTAATCTGACTAATACTGCTTCGCCTTTCCGGCGAAGCTGCAGCCTTCTTACTTTTGTTTATTGTCTTTATTTATTTATTTATTTATTTACCTGCATCGCCCCATAGGACATTACAGTAGAGAGGTTGCAGACTTATATACAATGCGTGATGTATACAATGCTCGATGGCAAACTGTTCCAATCTCGGAGAGTTCTAACAAAAAAGAAATAACGCAAGACGTCACCCCTACAAGAAAATTCCCTGACCTTCAAGCAGTTGTCCAGTCGCTTTGATATTTAGTGTGATGCCTGGATATATTGTTCACGGTTTATGGCTGTTTTAGAACAATAAATATCATGAAACATTTTCATCTGGCATGCCCTCTACAGTCATTTAGCTCTTGCCATTTGAGTTTAAGTTTGCTGTCTGTCATGCTAAGCTGCCTGCTATAGTTATCAAGAACAAATCTAACTGCCCTGTTCTCGATTTTTTCTAATTTATTTATAAGCTTAGATGTATGTGAGTCACAACAAACACATCCATATTCAACTATTGAGCGTACATGACTGAACTAGAGCTGCATTTTTCAGTTACTCTGTAAATGACTAAAACTCCGCCGCAAGCGACGAGATCACAGCTTAAAGAAATGTTTGTCCGCACGGCTGTTTATAAGAACTAGTTTTTTCCGCGCACTATCAGTGAGTGGAACCGGCTGCGTCCTGACATAGTTGAAACTGCTGTTGATCGTGCAAGGTTTGCCGATATGCTTAGTCAGTATGTGTAGCTTGTTCGTTTTTTTTTTTGTGTGTGTGTGTGTGTCCAGTGATTGATTGCCCGTGTTTGTTGCTTGTGTTTATTTGTTACTTTGGAGCAAAGACGTGTTTGTCTATCTTGTCACACCCTTTACTGTAATGCCCATCAGGACGCTGTATTTTATGCCTGTATTTATAAAATTTACAACTTTGGTGCTGTCAAGTGTTCCTTTATTTTGCCTCGTCTTCCCTACTGTAGTGCCCACCAGGGCGATGTGTAGGTACTTGAATAAATAAATAAATAAATAAATAAATAAATAAATAAATAAATAAATAAATAAATAAATAAATAAATAATAACAATCCCAAAACTGATGCTGCCTTATTTCCAATATAGTTAACATGCTTGTTCCATCGTGAGTTAGAAGTAAAAAAAGAAGCCTAGATATTTAAATTCCTCGTTTATGTTTAGAGTAGAATCACGGATTCTATACCTATACGGATGATTAGCGCGTTTTCTTGTGAAGGTGACGTGAACAGCTTTATTTATATTTAATGACATATCCCAACGCACACACCAGTCTACTACAGCATTTAAATCAGCCTGCAGGATTTGTGAATCCTAAATGGCATCTACCACTCTATAAACACAATTATCAGCAAAAATCCTGAATGAAGACTGTATACCACGTGAAATGTCATTAACATACAACAAACCCAATAGTCATCCCAACACTGGGCCTTGGGCAACTCCTGACGTAACTGGTGCATATTGTGAAGACATACTTCTCAGAACAAGAGCTTGTCTGCGAAATAAATATTCGGAGATCCACTCTATTATTTTACCATCCAAGTTTTAGACCTTTAACTTGGAGAGTAGGAAACTGTGTGCGACTACATCAACTGCTTTACGGAAATCTAAGAAAACGCAGTCCACAATTTGTGTCTTATCAAATGCCGAGGCTTAATCGTGAACAACCTCTACCAGTTGCGTATTGCAAGATAAACCACGCCTGAAACGATGTTAGCTGGGGTTTGGAAGATTATGTTTGGTTAAATGGGCCATAACGCAACTATATATTACATGCTCGATAATTTTGCAGGTTACACTAGTTAAGGGAACAGGACTGTAGCTCTGAACGGAGCTTCGGTATTCCACCAGCCATCACATTGCATCTCAACGGCAACGTTATTCCAAGGCTAGACAGACTACGTGTACTTGGCCTTCACATACAACACAACGGGAAGGCCACACATACCCTACACATACTCCGCCTACAACTAATCCAGGTAACGCACATGATGCAACGCATTACAAACCGCCGACAAGGACTCCAAGAAAAAGACGTACTCCGAATTGTGCAAGCCCTCATAATTAGCCAATTAAGCTACCCTATCATAATCTGACTCAGACTGAGATGCACCAGATGGACACCCTCCTCCGTACGGCACTAAAGGCAGCGCTGGGACTACCCCAACATGCGTCTACGCAGCTCCTACTACGACTGGGTGTGCACAACACCATCCGCGAAATAGTCGAAGGCCATCTTAACAGCCAATTGCAACGTCTGCAACTAACAATGCAAGGGTGCCACATTCTATCCCGGCTAGAATACCAAACACCAAGAAAACCACATCAGGAAAACCGCACACTTCTTGCGCTTAGCATTCGCAATAAATTCACGTGGCCCCAATTCCCCGGAATATGCACCCTGATCGTCATAAAGGCCGAAGAAAAGCAAGAGCACAAGCCCTGGCTCGACTCTTTGGCGATGGCACATCGAACACACCGGTCCTATACACCGACGTGGTCCGCTACCCACAGAAACGTGCCCTATGTCTAGTCGTACTAGATAGTACAGACATTCCGAGGGCTTCGGCCACGCTCAACACTGTGGACAATAGCACGGCGGAAGAGGCTGCTATCGCCCTAGCCATCGTACACGCTTCAACCATGCCGGCACCGGATAGGCCCATCACAGTGGTCACTGATTCACAGACCACCTGCCGGACTTTGGCACAAGGGAGGGTGACACCCTGCACACACCGCATCCTTACATCATTACACTCCGCAGCGTTACACAGGGTGCGTATCGTCTAGACACCTGGACACGCCTCTCGCCATGGTAATGAACGCGCTAATGCGGTAGCCCGAGAGCTCGCTAACCGGGCGCCATTGGAAGAGCTGTCCAACCCAGACGACGCACTGACAGAACCACTGAACTACACTCAAACTCTACAATATTACAGAGATACCAGGAGACACTTCCCTCCACCGCATAATTCCCTTAACCGAGAAGATGCCGTCACGTGGCGACAGCTTCAAACTAATTCATTTCCCTGCCTCTTTTATCTTCACCTCTTTCACCCCACACAACATCCCTCATACTGTCCCTATTGTGGAGCAAAGCCCACAGTATATTATTGCACCTGGGAGTGCCCACACCCTTCGGGTTACTCCCTTATTCATTCACATTCCTCCTGGGAGACTGCGCTGACGAGCTTAGACCCGCAAGAGCAGCGACGGCTGATCCGGCGGGCACGCGGAGTGGCGCGAGCCAATGGGGCCCTGAACTAAGGGCTCCACCCTACGAGGAAGTCCCCCAATCTCACTACAAATAAATGTTTTCTCTCTCTCTCTCTCTTCGCACACCACTCTTATGTATGGGCACGACTCGCGCTATCTTTCAGTCATCAAGCATGGCGATTTCATTGAGGGACTTCTAGAACAACCGCGTGAAATAAAAGCGTAACCTGTCCGCAGAATTCCTTATGATAGCGGCAGGAATGTCATCAGGGCCGCTTGCCTTAGCTTGGTTCACATCTTTTAATGACTTACGGATACCACCGACGCAAAAGGTGACTTCCCGCATGCGGTGTATTCAACAAGTAATGCAAAACAAACAGTACGTGAGCTAGACGGCAAAAACACTGATGTCGGCTAAAAGTTTCAACTTTAGACTCATCATCATGAATGACTGTTTGATCATTTTTCAAAGCGGGTACCCATCTGTCGTCCTTGACATTACGCTTCACATACCTCTAAAATTATTTCGTATCCCTGACAAGTCTTTCTCCTAGATTCAAAAAGTCCGAGTATAGGCGCTGCTGCGCATGACTGCTATTGATTTTGATTTTGAGTGAGTGCGGCTGGGTCTCATTTCGGTTCCGGGGTGAGTTATATATTTATCACCTCTGCATGCAAGTGGCGATGTTTCCATTCCTAATAAATGTTGTAAATTATTAAGAGTTTTTTTTTCCTCATGAGTCGTTAGCACTGCCTACTGGAAAGAAAAGCAATACTGAAATACATATCATTCACGTGCATTTCACACGCCGTTTATAAGAGAAGGGGTCACTGAAGACCGCAGGTTCTTTTGCAGGGTCAAAAAAAGCACGCAAAGCAATTTGAAGGGAGGTGAACATACAGCAACATATTCATTCTCTAGGCATAGGCTATCTATACCATTAGAAATACGTGTTAGTTGGCTACCTCCTTCTCTTTAAAAAATCTAATAAACCTTGTCCTGTGTATATACTTAAATGTATTGCTTCTATGCATGGTGTTCACTCTGGAAATAAAAAAAAACAAAACACGTTGAAGTGAAAAAATAGGGATGAGGTAGCCGCCGCTGGTGTTCTTAATGCATTTGTCCTCATATTGTCAGGATTTGCGTAAAAGCGAAAGTATGAACTAAAATCCGTGCATGTCTGCGCCAACAATGATGTAGTAAGCTTTTAGCCACAATAAATTTGTAACAGAAATGGTAGAGGCCGCTCGAAAGAAACCTGAAATGATATTGGTAACAGAACTTTGGTAATAACACTTTAGGGGGTGTGGTGGGGGTAGGATTCGGCATCGCCAAGGGGGCGCATAGCACCTCCCGCCCCCGGAGCTTATCCCGCCCCCTGTAGTCAGCGCCTATGGTCTAAGCTGATGTAGTGTTTCTTCTCTAGGTACGTCAGAATGCATAGTGATCGACAAAGCGCAGGACGTCAAATGAAAGTGAATTGCACGCCATACCGAGCTCTGCACAAACCTTCGGAGCTGTTAAGTTCCCATGCAAGTTTCAAACGTCTTTGTGAGTGAGCGCTTCTGTCTTTGTCTAGTGACCGTTTAAATTCGAGCAACTCTTGGCAAAACGACAATATTGTTTACGAAAGTCGCAACACTCGTATTACGCACGACATTCACACCTTCTACTTTTGTATTCTCTCCACCAGCGGCGAAAGTGGAGTCGTCGTACAAGCCGTTACTCAACCACGGGTGAATGTAGATGGCTGACTACGCTCTCACAAACAAGCAAAGAGAGAAAGAGAGAGAGAACAAGAAAATATGATATTCGTAACTTTGCTTCTGTGTCTCAGGGCCTCGCTAAACCGAAGGCTTCGCGTCCAGAATAGAAAGGCAACGAGAGTTGGCGCATCACTAACTCTGGCGTTGCTTTATGAGCGGAGGCAGTCATCAAGGTGAAAACAATGGCCTCCCAGATACGGTTGCCATGGGGACCCGCAGGAGCTTTCAAAAAGGAACCTTTCTATCGTGCGGGGCACGAGGCTTGTGACTCTTCCGAGATAGCAGCGCCCGCTCTCGCTGCGGCGCGACAGCGGCGGAGAATGGACTCTACCGGGCGCCCTTTCCAACGCACCTTCGCGCCATCAGAGAGAAGAGCAGAACTCGGCCGACGTGCGTCCCTTTATTCACATTTTATCAACGTGCTTCGGCCGCCTACTTCGCGCCCCGCGACGGTGCCAAAGCGAAGGCGCCGTAGGGTTCTGTAGCTTCTGGCCGGCGAGAGCACGCCTGGTCTCGGCAGTCCCATAACCGCCGGCTGCGGCTTGGGCGGAACCGATGGTCCTACGTGACCGGACCGCCAAAGGCGATCGCTGGTGGAGGAAGCAGCCGCCGCCCCCTCCCCCGTAACCCCGCGAGGCACTGCGCTGCTGAGAAATGGAGATGCGTCTACCCCCCGCTTTCCCTTTCTTTCTCGCGGGGATTAATGGAGTATACGCCCAACCAGCTATCCGCATGCAGTGCGGCTCCACAAGCTCGTGTACGGAGCACCTCAAATGTACCAGGGGCGCAGCTTCGAGATGAACCATGAGAGGAACCTTGCAATGTTCTTTTTTTTTTTTTCTCTGGCCCTTTAGGTTTTCTTCCGTCTCATTTAAAGTTCGCATGTCCGCGCATGTGCCGGAGTATAATCTCGGCGCTGAAAAGCTCGAAGGCAGGTGCGGGGCAGTGCGGGGGACATGGGAATAAGAAAAGTAAAACAAAAGCTTAACCAGCTCACATACGTATGATTGCTTTTTTAAATTTTAATTCCTAGCGCTTTACTAACTGTGAACGTAAGTCCATGGTCGTGTTTGTTGAGAGGGCGGAACTTTCTAGTGTTCGAAGTAGTTATGAGATAAATATTGGCCAATATGTTTGTTCGTGTCTGTAATTTATTTGCTTTGGCCCTGGCATAAGAGAAAATGAATAAAAGGCACGCTTGTAGTGCAGAAGAGCGTCAACCAACGGAAGATAAACTTCCATTCGCATATTACATTAAACAGCTATGTAATAAAAATGCATGTTGGGAGCTAAAATTCTCGATTGACAACAATATGCTGCGACTAAGGCGTCTTTAGATGAACATTTCTAAGAAGCACTGCTGAGTGGAAAATGGAAGTGCAAAACGGCAGCCGAGCCAAGTCTTTTGCCTCGTACACGACGGTGGAATGGTCGTCAAACCGGCTTTTCAGTGAGCCAGTTGGAACGTGTTTGGAAAGTGAAAACCCGCCCAGATAGCGGAAGGAGTGGGGCTCGTAAAACAGAAAAGAGGATTTATCGTCTGAGGAACGGCGTAGGAAATTTAGCGTAACCGACGGAGAAATGTTTTGCGCTGAAGGGTGTAGGTGTATGCTGTCTCATTTGAGTGTGCAGAAAGCAGGGGATCGATGCGTCGAATAATGCAAAAATATAGCCGACTGAACCCTTATGAAAATGGGTTTAGAGTTCCTTTCGAACTCCTAATGAGTTCCTACGAAGTCAGAAGGCGCTCTATAGGAACTCGCGATCTATAGAGTTTTCTGCACAGAATCTCTATAAGAAGTCTAAAGAAGCCTGTCCACAGAAACAAGTCATTTCACACACAATAGATACGCAATAGAGGGTGTATTGACGTCATATGTACTGAATTCTATAAAGAAATTTTTATAGAATGTCTTTAAAAATTCTAGCGCGACCTGTCTATAGAATGGCCCTCCATTCGCCCTCTATAGACGTTCTATAGAGGGTGTATTGATATCATATGTACTAAATTCTATAAAATAATGTCTACAGAACGCTTTTAACACTTATGCGGCTTGTATATAGGCTGACTCTCCATTGACCCTCTATAAGCGGTCTATAGAGATTTTATTGTCATCATATGTACAACATTTTACAGAAGAATGTTTATAGAACGTTTTTAGCGCTTCTTATGCGGCCTGTCTATAGACTGGCTCTCCATTCCCATTCTAAAAATGTGCCATCATATGACATCATATGTACTGACTTCTATAGAGGAACGTTTATAGGACTTATAAAGAAGCTAAAGTGTGGCCTGTGTAGGAATGGCTCTATATTTTCACTCTACAAACATTCAATAGAAGGGGTTCAATACTGTTGTCTTTCTAACTCGGAAAGGCAACAGTGCACCCATGGAAAATTTTTTACATGGAACAAATGATATGAAAAAGTGATGTACGTTACTTCAGAGTGAATATGGGCGGTGCTCTTTGTGCTAAACTTCTAGCACGACGCTCCCAGCCTGGTGCGTGCATGCGCAAGCCATGTGCGGAGTACTAGCATACAAGTCGTACAAGCTACTGAGGAGATATTGGGGCTATTTATCTGAACATCGTAGTTGTAGGATCAGCGCACTAGGACGATCTATGACAAACACAATCGCCGAGTTTGTATTCGGTGTGTTCGTTCATGCTTATATAAGTGCGCCGCCTCTACAACTACAATAGTACTAATTAGGTTTGCTCGTACGTCTTGCTTATTACTCTTCTATCAGCGTCCAAAATCCCTATTGACTTGCACGGTATTTTTAATCATACGCATTTATGTAAAGCACGTACAATAAAGGTGCTAAACGTGATCACCATCGTTATCATTCCTCATTCAAATTTTATTTATATTTTTGTGCAGCAGACGGATATTGAAAGAGGAGAGGTTAGAGGGGGTGCTCGGCTAAGTTTGATGATATGACAGTGTCGGTAGTGCGGGTTTCTTTTCACTCCATGGATCTTGTACTGAAAGGAGTAACAGTAACAGCAAGGGGCAGCATGGTATCAAGGGATGTGACTCTATCTCCGGTTACGCCTGAATACGTGCATTGGAAGGACTCCGACAAGCCCATGCCGCGCTTCTGCTTCGAACCTGTATGGATTCAGGTTTCCCTTAGCTCGGACACACAACGACAACCCGGGTCTCTTTGTCATGGTATCGGACCGGCATTGAAGAAGCGGGCCTTTCTCCATACCGTACCGAAACGCCTGAAAGGCGAACGAGAATGAGGTGAACTTGGACGTAACATTCGTCGGTGGCACTCGACTGCAACTGCCTGGATCGAACTTCCTATCACAGGCAAGCTTTTTAGAGAGTGCGTATTTGTCTTCATTATTCTTGCCTTGTAAAATGTTGAACAGCGCGCGCACGACTGGAACTGTTAACACTCACTCACTCACTCACTCACTCACTCACTCACTCACTCACTCACTCACTCACTCACTCACTCACTCACTCACTCACTCACTCACTCACTCACTCACTCACTCAGTGGTAGTCGGGAGTCACTGCCAGGATGTAATGTACACTTCTTATGTTACACTTCATCATATTTTGTTTCAATAAAGATGAAAGAGGTAGGCCGCGCCACGGCTGCTCCGGATGACACACATCATCAGAAATACCAGAAGTTGTGACCTGCGCGAAAACACGTGCCAATAACGCGTGACCATGTACACAGGTAAATTGTGCAAGTTTTCATTTCTGCGTGTTTGCGTTGTATTTATGTGCACTTCATGTATGTGCAGTGCTCGACAGCGTTTTCACTGGAGAGAGAGAGAGAGAAAGGGAGAAAAGGAAAGGCAGAGAGGTTAATCAGACTTTGTCGTTTGCTGCCCTACGCTGAGGAGGGGGATGGGGGAGTAAAAGAAAGAAAGAGAACACGTGAGCCTAGCTGACATGACAAGCAACTACTCTCAAGCAGGATTTGCTCTCTTTACAATAGGACGTGGTACATGACATATCTGGCTAGGGCAATAGCGGAATTTTAAAACATTCTTTTATAACTTCACGGCTAGAAGAAATTACAAAGTGAGCGGGTTATTAACGATAAGCAACTTTTACATCGTTCACCAACTTGTTCAAAGTGTGGCACAAACTTGTGTTCAGTATTCTCAATCCTAAACTCAGTATTCAGAACAAAACTGGGGGTTTCGATTAAAATTAGAAGGCAGATGACGCAAGGACCCGGAGTTTGTCAACCACGTAGGTAAACTGTCTGAAGCGTCTCTTAGAGTCTAAGGAAATCATAAACTTCATTCGCTTATTGTAAGGTGACCGCCTTTTATACGCGCCTACAGTCTAATGTGATAAGCACCCTCGTTGAGATGCAGTCGATATGCAAGCACCGTTGGCCGAAGGCTTGAGCTCTGTCTGCCACACCCGAACTGTGACGCGACCTTTTGGAGCTTTATGAATAAATAATGCTCTTATATCAGGCGCTCCCTGTCTCGAAAAATAGCCTCCACAGCCAACATCATTTTCTTCGTACTCTTCCTCTTTCCTTTTCTATGCTCGGGTGAATGTGACTGCCGCGTAAGGAATTAGAACGCGATTGAACGATGCAGTAGTCTTCAACGGTGATCCCTAGTCAGTCACTCAAGCCCCCGTCCTGCGCTCAAAGCGTGTGTAAAGTTCTTGTGTCCAAACGCTGGCTCAAACCCACGACGGGGGATTCGGTCAAGAAGCGAGCTATTTCACACGTGTTTCTATTCGGATTGTCACGATAATAAATTTGTTTACAGAGCGAGGGTTAAAGAAAGGTAAATGTAGAAATTATAAGAAAAACAAAAAGATTCTGAGATGAAATAATTAAGCATCCAGAAATAAAATAGGAGAAGGTATTGATAATTTTAAAAATTCAACAAGATAATCTTTTTGTGCCCCTAACAAAATTGTAAATTGAGAGAAAATCATCCCTGTGGCTGAGTCCTAACGAAAACTCCCAAAAGAGAGAATGGTTGGCGAAGTCAGTGATAGCCGTAGTTATTGAAATGATATTTCTAAGAGATTTCTTTGTCTTGAATATCGTCGGCAAGAAAGAGAGAAAAAAAAAAAGCCGAATAGATTCAGGTAAATTGCAAAATAACACAGAAGGGACACAGCTAGACCGGACCTGTGTAAGTAAATATTTAAAGGCAGAATACTGCATCTCAATTTTGTAAGCGAACCTTCAAATTGTTTTGAATGACGTTAGTTATGCCATGGGAAACACAGATGATGGAATTCAGGGGACGATGCTAGAGTGGGTTTTGCGGAATTCTGCGATGTGGAAAGAGGTGTACCAGAATGTGCTGTTGATACAACACGTCGTCGTCATCGTCGTCATCATCATCAGCATCATCATCAAGAAAGGAGCAGCAGAATAATGGGCAGTAAGAATACGGAGAAAAAAGAAAGAAGAAAGAAG
Source organism: Dermacentor andersoni (assembly GCF_023375885.2). NCBI lineage: Eukaryota > Metazoa > Arthropoda > Arachnida > Ixodida > Ixodidae > Dermacentor > Dermacentor andersoni. Next base: position 66,465,283 of record NC_092814.1, read on the forward strand.
TCGAAGCAAAATAATAATAACAATGTGGTTATTCGATCTGCTTCCAAGAACCGAAATCACAAACTTAATATATAGGAGCACGGCCATCCATGATGGGCTGCAGAGCGCACAAATGAACGGTTCATAAATTAACGTACATAAGACCACTGCGGTATTTGAGTCCCAAGATCGCGAGGTACAGAAGCCAGTCAGTCGGCCTCTTTATAGCCAGCATTTCAGTCATAGGAAGCGCATCGCAACCGGCCAAGCTTAAGCGGAACATGCGGGTGACAGATAGGCACCACAACACCTGCAAGCAAAACAAGTATTAATGACGAATGGGCACGTAGTTCACAGTGTTCACTTTTGTGAGGAGGAGTAATAATGATAGCGAGTGCTAGCTTAAACCAAGAATACGAAAGCGACCACCTCACTTAGTTCTAATCATTAATGCCACACATAAACGAGGTTTTACAGACGCCATCACTGTTATGAGAAGAATAAACGTAGCTTAGCTTTCTAGGTGCAGGGCGTCAGGATGTGAGACAGCGAAGGTCGTAAACCTCCCACGCCTTAAAAATTGTTATGAGAGAAAAAAAAAAAAAGTGAAAAGTACAAGACTGCACGCCGCTGTTTCTGTTCCTTATCGCGACTTAAGAAATCGACCTGTGGGTGTGGCTAAGGCAAAAGCTTCCACTGTGCTGGATTTAACGATAAGAAGAGTTTGCGACTCAAACGAAAACTGCTGGTGGAGGTAGGTCGGCAATTCGAGGACCATTACTCGTACCTTAAAATATTTACAGGCGATTACTCACTCGCTGTTACGCTTATTCGCATATTTCAAATTGTTCCCCTTGCGCCTTCCGTAATTTTTATTGTAAACCTTTAAGGGGCACTGACAACCTCATCTTTAATCGCGTGCACTGTTCAAGTAGAAACAGCTTATTGGCTGCAATGTTTCTGTTATTCTTTCTTTTCATTTTTTCTCCCCGTTCGTCGGGTATTTTGTCTTGTATAGACTGTCATAACTTTCCTTCCTTTCTCTATTCTTTGTTTGTTGGTTGGTTTGTTAGATTCATTGATTGACATATGTACTATAGGTCTTCTTGCAGCCTTTTCTTGCAGTCGTACTGCGTGCTTCATCGAACACATTAAGCAATTATTAAAACAGAAGTACTATAGAGATAGAGAAGTTGTTTTTACTGCCACATTTTATCCGCTCCCGAGCACATTGGAATGAATTGTGCGATAATCACTAAATAATTTATAATGAACTAAAATTCACCGTTCAATTATTTCCTAATACAGATTACAATAGCTGAATCGCAGCCGTTTATTTAACGTTCAAAGAATATATATTTACATACGGCCACTAAGTAAGTATTCTGAGATTGCTACCGCGTTCGACATATTTGTGCCCAAAATGTGACGAAACATGCAATGGTGCTCCGTGTACATTTGTACCGCATAATGGGGGAAATTATTTCGACACAAGAATAGTCAGTTGAACGCCAACGCATTTCGAAGTTTTCGCGTGTGTGCCTTGGTGCCAGTCTCGGGATAGGTGATGAGTGTACACGAAATGAGCACGCACTGAATGGCTTAAAGGAACATTGAAGATAAATATAAAGTTAAGCTGTATCAGTGAATCGCCCTTCTACAATAAAAAAAAAGGCTCACTTATTGCGAGAGGAGGCTTGATAAACTTGAAAAGACGTTAAAAAGAAAGACTGGTGGCGACGCCGCCTTGTAGTTTCAGAAACAACTCGCCGTGTCCTCTTAAAATTCAGCTAGTGAAGCATGCACTCTAAAGTAAATAAGAAAAAAAATTCATTGGCAGACTTTAACGCATTGAGAGATCACGTACCTATAATGTACATTTGTAACCTTATTATGTACGGTAAAGTGAAACTGGATGACACAATTTCTAATCTACCCCCCCGCGAACAATATCACCGACAAAATCACCTCTCTGTGTTATATTGCATTTCTTTTTTCAAGAATGACCAGGTCTTTTCTGAACAACCTGGTATGTTCATTCGTAAGGTTATCAGACCTGTACCTCTAATGCTTCGGCATCAAATTTCAGACTGGGGTTCCAGCATGTCCTCGGTCCTGTGTTCACTTTATCTTCGTCTGGTTACTTTTACAACATAATAAATGTAACGGGGCGAAGATAAGGAATAACCTGCGCAAGCTGCAGATACGCTGGTGCAGATTGTCTCTCGTGCTGCTTCTTCTTTTTTTTTTCTCGCATCTTTGTAAAGTTGAAAGGGCATTGAATTGGAACGGCCACTGCGGTCATTGAATTCGACTCATCCATTTTTTTCCGGCTTCCTGCCTCTTTCCACTTACCAGGTGCTTTTTTTTTTTTTTTTTCCTGCGCCACACTTTTTAAAATTCCCTATGCCGGCTGGATAGCACGATTCGAACATTGAGCTTAATTACTCGATGAAGCGGCCATTACTTCTACAAGAAATCAAAATGCTTAGTTGAATAATTAACATAATTACGCTAATTAGCTTTTAAATTATTTACTGTACAGCGCATATTTAAATTTACGAGTTGTAGCTGGCGAGTTCGCAAGGCATATCCGCTTGGAACTAAGTCTCAAAACTACACCAGTTTCGAGATATTTATGTTCAAAGGGTCCAACGAAATGCATTTGCGTTCCAGTCACTTTAGTGCTTCAGTACATAAAACGACGTTTTTTTAAACATGTAAGTGGAAAACCAGTGCATATTTAGCGCAAGTTTGACGGCGCATATCTTGAAACTGGTGCCATCCTGAGAAATTGTTCCATGTCAATATGCCATGCAAACACGCTAGCTACAGTTCGTAGATCGAAATATGTGCCGTAATTAATTATAAGGTTAGCATAATTATGTTTATGTTCAATTAAGCATTTGGATTTTCTGTAGAAGTAATGGCCGCCTCATCGAGTAATTTAGCTCAAGGGTTGGAATTTTCCTCTAGCAGATAGAACATTTTTTACAAATTTTGTGCAGCTTACCGAAAAAAAGAAACCACCCTATGTGAGCACGGAAACCCGTTATAAACGTTTGCACCGTCTACATTAACTTGGGTGTCATAAAATGTGCGCTTTGCAATTACCAAGTGCAACTAGGAAGTGGTGCCACTGTTCGTGTCTTTTTTGCAGAAAACTTTGTTTTCACGATGCAGTACGCGCACCACGTGTTCAATGTGGGACATACAATACAGAAGGTGGCTGAACGAAATTCTCGACACCGCCATGGCACCGGTCATTCTGGCCTATATGGTGGTTGGTTGGTCGTTACTTAGTAAAATTACGCAATCCACTACTTTCCATTCTTGCAGGAAACCACCTAACTTCGCCATTCTTTTGTCGTGCTTGCACGACTGCGCCACCTAGGGCTGATCGCCGCAATCGTCGACAGCTCACGTCTGGTTCGCTCGACAGCAGGTGGCGGGCAAGGTATACGGCGAATCGCGCAAATATAGGTGTTCTGCAGTAAAACTCCCTGAGCAAGAGAACCAGGGTGCACACGTTAAATCTTGTCACGCTGCCACCTCTGCTTGTTTGATATCGCCGTGGTTCACATAGCCAGGACAAAGAGGCCTCAGATGATGGCCTCATTACCCGCTCTGAGGAGATAGTTGAAAATGTTGGCGGTGAGAGAGAGAGAAGAAACTTCTGGTATTATTTTTATTATTATTTTTATTTTATTACTATCGGTGAAGTTCGCAGCGAAGAGCACAATTCTAGTGACAAACAATGCTGCCACATTACGCTTTACATATTGGGACTAGAAGACAAGAGATGCAGTGAATACGTAGCAGTGCTATTAATGCGTTAGCATTGTTAAGTTACTTCACGCACTCAGGCCGCGGGACGTCTGTCTATGTAATTTGTCTCCAACCGCCTCGATCCCACATATCTGGGTCACTGGCTAGTCCACGGTCGAATGGATTGCGCATAGGGCTGCTGTGCTGAGGGGTAAGGGTTGGAAACCAACCGTCAGACCAACTTTGGGGTCACCGAGTATGTGGCAATTTGTACACATGTGCCGCTCTTTCACCCCGGCATGGGTCACTGTAGATGCGGGACTGGGTAAGTGTCGCTGTTCAACTGTTCAATGAAACTGTTTGACGCCTACTTGGACCACTGGTTATGGGACACTCGGACTGCGCTGGTCTTCAATCAACGTCTTTGACGCCAACTTTGGTAACTACATGCAGGTGCTACTGGGAATGTGCCGCTCTACAATGACGAAAGAGATCCTTTAAATTTATTTGATGCTGGGCGGAATCGCACCCACGTCACAACGGTCCCTCAAGGACAGCAGCCCGACGTTTTAGCGAGCTGCGCCATAAATGCACTAGTTACGTGCCGCTGGTCAATGAGCATCTCGCCAACTTATTTACTGAGTATGTGCCACTATGTGTGCGGCAAGTGAGGGAACAATAATCAGCATTCGCAGGCACCGGCGCGTCATGCTTCTCGTCTCGGAGGCCACACGCCGGCTTCTTGGCAGCACCACTAGATGGCGCACCGTGTCCAGAAAGAAGCGGGAAAGAGCCCGGTTGCCGCATGACGCGTTTATCAGCGTTCGCAAATACCGGCAGTCCCCGCATTTCGGAGGCCACGCGCAGGCTTCGCGGCGCCGCCGCTAGATGGCGCCAAGTGTTCTCACGAAAGCCTAAAAGAGGAGTCCTGCTGCAGGACACGTCTCATACATAACTCGTTTCGACGGTGGAAATATGTTGCGTTCCTATATTGATTCGATGCTAAACCCATTACCGCCGACTGGCATCGTGAGATGGGTTCTGGCGATTTTTTTTTCTCGAATGCGAAGACTTTGCCGAATCTTTGAGTCATTTCACGCTTAAACACAACCTTACGTAAAAGGAACTACAATGTCAGAAGTAGAGCGTAGTAAAGTCTATTTGTTTCAGCAAAGTTATATCAAAACACTCGTACGCTTTTCGGGTAAAGCGATTGTTGGCGATTTTTCGATCCTTCGCTTAAATGAAACTTCGGATAAACGGAACACATTTTTTTCGTCCCTCCGAGTTCCGTTTAAGCAAAGTCTACTGTGTGTATACCGGGAGTTCAAGATTGTGCTTGATGGTTTTTTTAAATTTAGGCACTGGGAGGCACGCGAAGACCATCTGTGCAAATAAGTTATGTGGCCAGGGGGATACAAAGGGAGATGATAATTATCGTTGTCAGCAGCCCAATTAACTAAAATGGAATAATTCACTCTTTTATGACTGCAGTAACTGGGTATGTTTGTATTGAAAAGTTAGAGGCAGTTTCGTGTTTCTACACAGCATCAGTTGGAAGAATTCTAGCGTGTCATTGCTCCGAGATATCCGGCAACAAATTTTAATTGCCGTTCGCATGATTACGCATGCAAGAGTGAGGATCGGCGCAAAGCTCCTCCCTGATGCGAGGCGGCTGTCTGACAACAGGGCGGATACATAGGCAAAGATGATAACTGTTCCCCTTCCCCTTTCGGCTTGCCCGTTCTTCCTTCGCGCGCGCCAGACAGCCGCGTCAGTCAGCTTCCCTCGCGTGCCTTCATTCGCACAAAGAGCACACGATGCGTGGCCACGGTGTTATACAGAACATCACGGCGACAGCGATGGCAAAAATGCGCCTGGAGTGTCCATATAATTGTTATCGATGGCTACTCACCCATCTATCCCACCGCTGAAGGCAGCAGCAGTGAAGGAAGCATTCTTCTACCAATTAAATCCTTTATAAAATCTTTTTAACTGTCGACAGGGATATATATATATATATATATATATATATATATATATATTCCACATACCGGGAGACAGCTCAGGGGCATAATTGGTTTTGAAGACGGTTTTTACTACCTACTGATATGTTAAAGACATGAAAAACAGATTATTATTGCGATAAAAATTATTTGGTCATTCCAAGTGCATTTACGGTGTCGGCGTCGCCGTGAGGATCCGTAGAAAGTCCACGGGCGATAACGCCATCGCCGCGCGCCCTATGCTGTATGTGCGAGCGACGGCGTGCGAGGGGAGCCGACGATCACGGCTCAATCTCGCGCACGCAAGAGAGGAAAGCGGGGAGGAAGCGCGTCGCTTTCCGTCGCGCGCAAGGCTTCGGAGGTAGGGTAGATGGGGGGGGGGGGAGCGCGTTTTACTCCGGGCGGCCTGGGCGCGACTACGATTTTTTTCTGAAGTACAGCGGGACGTGGCACTTGCGAAGGCGCCGGACGTTTGCGCGCATGCACAAGTAAGCGCGCGTGCAAGAGAGAAAATGTGGGGGCTTTTGCTCCTTGAATATATGACTCTGCCGAGGCACTACAGAGGTGAAGTTAGCGCGTGTTGTACGCGTTTGTCCCTAGGCGTGCCGGCATTGCGGAGTGGACTCGAGTTTGCGGCGCGGTGAAACAGGTGATAACATCGCAGATCTTTCCGTGGGAGCAGTAGGGATCGCGGAAGAGGCCGCTCCGAATATATTGAAAATCTAGAAGGCAGAGCGCCTTAGCAACCGCGGTTGAACGCGAATGGCTAAAAGGGTGCCGGCGACGAGAATACGCCACGCTCCCCTAACGCGTTTTACGCTAACCCAACCTAACGAGGCCGACAGAAAGACAATAATCCGCACGGCGTAACCGCTGTGAGAATACGCCGCGGCACCCTAAGCCTATTCGCTAACCTAACGGAACCTAAGCTAACCCAAACCTAACCTAACGTGGGGGAGACGCAAATCCAATAATCCTCACGGCGTGGCATAAGGCAATCGCGTTCAACCGTGGTTGCTAAGGCGCTGTGCATTTATTTTACTCAAACGGGACCACTAAAATATGTTCTTGAAAAGTCCAGGAGAGCAGGCCCGGCCAATACTACGGCCCCTATCACGCCCCCGGGAAAATCAATTTTTTTTTTCTTTTGAAGGTAGAGAGTTGTAAGGCACGGCCAAGTTATAATCCGGCATGATTGACTCAGCACCAGCGCCGCACGCGTGAGAAAGTCTATCCGACGCATCTTCACACACAGCGATCACCAAATGGGGCGTCAGTGCCCGCTGCTTCACCTGTTCCACCGCGCCGGCAGCTAGTGTCCGAACGTAAACTCGACCCCACTCCGCTATGCCGGCATGCCTAGGGACAAACGCACGCAAAGAAACTTATCCACCGTAGCATACCGTAGTGCTTAGGCAAAGTCACATATTCAAGGAGCAAACGCCCACGGATTTTCTCTCTCGCACCCGCTCTTACTCACGCCTGCGCAGAAACGTCAAGCGCCGCGAGAAACTCCACGCCCCCTCTGTACTTACTAGCAATAGCAAAAACGCTGCCGAGCCGACCCGCGGCGGAGACACGGGATCACGCTTTCTTGCTCTGGCAGCCCGCGGGTAGCCAGAAGTGGAAAATCGAACAAGCCCAATGAGCGACGCAACCGGTGGTAAGCTTCGTCTGCCGCTGCTGCTAAACGAGCAGCTCCAGCAAAGGCTCAGCGCCGCCATCGTGAGGACCCTGTAATTCAAAATCAAATTCTTTGCGACGATACATCCCGAATCTAAAACACTTAAAAGCTGCGCTAAAAATTCGAATTAGGGAGTATCGTGATCGCCGTTGAATTCTTTTGGCCTGCATCCCTTCGTCATAGGTCAAGCATGCTCTGGCGAAATAAAATAATTCTTGGGAACTGAACTCCTTCCTTAACAGTTAAAGTAGTTACTGTCTAAAAGTAGCTGACTACAGTAGGTGCTACGCCGAAAATACGACAGAAATATGTGTGGTTGCCGCTTTCACCAAAAGAAGGCTTCTCTGGTTTACATTATTCGGAGAGGGGTCAAAGTTTTATCGATGAAAGACGCAGCACAGGGCACAGTGCGCAATCAAGCATATTAGTCCGCACCTTAGTACACGCAGTTAACAAACTTTATTTGAACCACGTAAGCATTTCCGGATATGGCCTTTAGAAGAAACTGCAAATTCACAGCACACTTGTCTGGCTCCACTCGCCTCTCGCGAGGTTGCACTTCACACTTTCATGTTCATACATCCAGCTGACAGCTGAGGAAAATGGAAGAAAAAAAAAAACATCGTGAACTATCGGCTAAGTATGAGCAAAAAGGCACTGTCCTTCCCTTTGCTCATTCAAAGGAAGCGGTAAGAAGGAATAAAAAAAAAATGCTTATCTTCAAATTTCCAGGGAAGGCTTTGGCACCTTAAGTCAGTCCAAATCACTCATCACACTGCTTCAGCCGATATTAGAGGCACCACTAATGGGAGAGGGGACAGCACAGGAACGCATGCAGAGGTCCGATATGATCCACGGAAGCAGCAGCAAAAACGGGTTCACAAAGGCGGGACGTGAAGTTCATGCGCAGCGATCGGTAGCGTGGTGCGCCGTGCTGAAGGTAGCTTTCTGCGGAAACTGTCGCGGGTCGTCCGTGTAGTTGAGTGGTCCCTGTTCGCAGGCAGCCGCCGGCGCCAGTCTGCGTGCTAGCCGCCTCAAATTTTGACCCTGGAGCGTCGGGCTCATACGCCGCCCCAGGCTCAAGCTGCCGCCGCGATGCCGGCCTCGTACCAAACATTGTGTCATGCTGACACTCGCCTTCGGTGAAGATGTTCGGAAAAACCAGCTGCTCGCCCGGTGGTCGTCGGTCACTCATGGTGCAATCTAAGGCTGCAGTAGACGCGTACTCGTTGAAGTCGTACGACGTTGGCACTGGGTCTTGCTTCGCAGCGGCAGCCTGGATGCCGAGAATGGAACACACAAGGAACGGAAGCAACGCGGCTGCGCGTGCCGCCAGTTGCACGCTTCTTCGAATAAGCTCCACGTGCTCGTGCCACCACCAGGCTTCGACCGAAGCTCGTTCGCCACGGGCCTAGCAAAAGAAATCAAAGAAAGAAATAAACAAACACCGTTGCCCCTCTCGCTCGTTCCTAGCCACAAAGTAAATGTATAGAATAGAGCTTCATACAACAATTAACTCTGGCGCTAGAGTCTTCGGAAGTTGCAAGCTGGCTCACACATAAAGAACAAAGAGCGGGCTGGTTCAGCTAACATGGGAATGATGGATTCGCCTAAACTTCGTCCTTCTGGCTTCAAACGGTTTCGTCACTTCGTAAACACATCGTTGCAAATTAGGTTCTCTGTCATAAATAATTCAATAAATACAATTAATATCGCCAGAAGACAGGATTAGAACACACGACGGCTGATTACACAAGCCCGATATTGGAACCATTACGTCAAGGACGTATGTATCCATGCGTGTATCGACAAGCGGCATAGGACGAGACGTTCATTGAGGGTACCCTAGCCGTTTGTGCGCAGGCGCGAGTACGAGCGGGTGCGAGAGTGAAAATCTGGTGGCTTTTGCTCCGTCTGCCTAGGCACTACGGAGGAAGTTTCTTAGCGTTTGTTGTATGCGTTTGGGTCCCCTAGACATGGGGCTCTTGCATTGTCCAGGGGGCGCTGCCAGAAAGGTGCTAAAAAGCGCCCTCTGTCCTAAAATGGGTCGTACCAAGCTCGGTCGTCTGCTTCGGAAAGCACGTTTACAATATGGACCCGCCACTTTCGGTTGTGTTGTATCACGGCCTGCAGCGAATATCGGGCACCGAAGATTTTTTCAGGAGTGGCACGCTGCGTAAAGGCAGGAAATTATGCAGTGCCGAGTACGTGTATGCCGTTCAAGAATTAAGCGGCGAAGTTTTAGCGCGGTGTCAATCGCAAGTGAAGCGAGTCGCGTACGAAGTGGAACTTCAGGTAAGGTTTGCACGCTGCTAGATTCAGGCGCACAAACGCGAGGAAATGCTTGCTATAAATGAATCCACAGCAGCGATAAGCAGACATCATGTGTACGGAACTGCTCGAGCACACTACGGTACGCGCCGCGACGGCAGCGGTCTTTCAGCATGCCGCGATGTACGAACTGCTCGAGCGCACGATCGTACGCGCCGCGACGGCAGCGGTCTTTCGACATGCCGCGAAACGGCGGGTCTCCTGCAATCTTTGTTGACTGCATGCCGCTAAACAAGTAGTTATACCTGCGTTGTAGTAGCGGCCATCTGTCCCTTTTAGTAACTGGTAATAACTGATGCAATGCATATGAGCTCGCACGTACGTGCGAATCGCGCTGCAGCGCGAGCTCATGCGCTGCTCGCTTGATGTAGCTTTTAATGACAGGGCTCGAACATCGATGTGCTGCAATCAATACTGCCTTGCTGCGCTGCCTCAACGTGCTGGCTTGAGGTCAAGTATGAGCACATTTAACTCTCTAACCTGTGCTGCTCGTAGTGGGGTAGTGAATTGTCACCGAATCAGCCCGGCCATTTGTGGTCATTTGCACACACCTGGGCACTTCACCACTTCGCACCGGTCGAATTGTTAATTGTCGCTGTGGCCGGGTTTCGAATCGTGAATCACCAGCCATGCCTGCTGCTATGTCGGTCTGCCGTCGGGACTGTAGGTGCAAAAGCCCGAATATTAGAACGCAGATCTATAATCAAGCAAGCTTCAAGACAGGTGAAGCAGTCAGAATGGCGCGAAGTTTCGCTTACCCAGCGCGACGAACTGCAGTTATACAGCGCGCCCGACGCTCCGCTTCGTGAGGCCTTGAAGGGAAACGATAGAATCGGATGTTGGAATTCAGGCCTTCTTGTTCATGGCAGCCCACGACGCAGCAGTATCGACGGTGACGCTTTTTCGATGCTGAGCTAGGTCCCTCCGGATCGCCGTCGCCGATTCCTTCTGCTTCCAGCATTACGTCCCACGGCACATGGAGAGTCCGTTTTCGTTAAACTATAGGCTGCGACCAGCTCACAACGTGGTCGACGTGGTCTGTGAGAAGTGACGAGCCTTTTCGCACTCGCAACAGGGCAGAAAAAAGTGCGAATCGACGCAAAACTCGGCCTAGAAACGTGCTTCGCCACAGCCAGGGCTCAATACGACCCAAGCTGGTACGACCCAGATGTCGTTTTCCGCGCCGCCACCAGGCGCCGCTACTATACATCAAACTACAGCGCAAGACGCCCATCCCGGAATTGCGGCGTGGGGTCGAGTTTACGCTCCGAGGCTGGCTGCCCGCGCGGTGAGGCAGTGGGCACGGACGCCCTATTTAGTGATCGCTGCGCCTGAAGGTACGTCGGACAGACTTTCTCGCGCTTGTGGCGCTGGTGCTGAGTCAGTCATGCCGGATTAAACCTTTGTTGCCCCTTACGGCGCTCTACCTTAGAAAAAAAAAAAAAAAAAAAAACCATCACTGATAAGTACGGGCAGTAGAGGTCCGGCCTGCTCTCCTAGTGCAGTATCTTAGCTCTTGGCAGGCTTTTCGTATACGCTGCTGTCCGCGACTTTTCAGGAGCATGTTTGAGTGGTACCCTCTGAGTTAAATAAACGCACAGCGCCTTAGCAACCGCGGTTGAACTCCACTGCCTGATGTCACGCCGTGAGGATTATTGGCTTTGCGTATCGCTCACGTTAGGTCAGGTTAGCTTAGGTTTAGGTTATGTTTAGGTTGCTATAGGTTGGTTGCGTTAGCGTAAAAGGCGTTAGGGTGGCGCGGCGTATTCTCACAGCGGTCACGCCGTGCAGATTTTTGTTTTTGCGTCTCGGCCACATTTGCTCACGTTAACGTTAGGTCAAGATAGGTTAGGTTAGCATAAGAGGCGTTACGATAGCGCGACGTATTCTCATAGCGGTTGCAGGGGCGTCGAGAGTCACCGGCGGCCTTTCAGCCACTGGCGTTCAGACGCGGTTGCTAATGCGTTCTGACTTCTAGATTTTCAATATATGCGGCCCGACCACTAATGCGATCACTATCGCTTCCACGGAAACATCTGTGATGTTATTTCCGAGGTACATCGCCGTAAGACGCGAGAAAGCCACGGTCGGGTGCGAGTGACTTAGCACGAGCGCCGTCAAATGGGGCGTTAGTGCCCGCTGCTTCACCTATTTCACCGCGCCGGCAGGCAGCGTCCGAGCGTAAACAAACTCGACCCCTCTCCGCAATGCCGGCACGCCTAGGGACATAGAACGCGCGCTAAGAAACCTCGTCCGCGCTGCGCTGTGTTTTCGCTGCTTAGTTCGCGTTGATGCGAGCGGCGGCACGAAGGCCAATTCGCTCGCGGCTGCTGCTGCCGCGTCTCCCCACGCCAGCGTTTTGACAGTGAGTTTCCGCGACCTTCGAGTCAGACGTGTTCATGTTTGCTGGTGCGCGCGTGACACCATGCTTGTTAATTTAGCTAGTTGGAAAAAGTAACCATCTCCTTAAGGTCCCTGTCGTAAAAAACACTACCTGACCTCAAATCAAGATGAAGATCTGTTCGTAATATCGCGGGGGTATAAAAACTGTGGCGTTGGATTACTTTCCTAAGAAAAAATCCTCTATACCTTTACACAATATTTCCAAGTCTGTCTATATGCACTTCCTAGCCATAAATCGGAACTGTCAGGCGCAGTCTTCCCTTACACTGCTGGTTAAGTGCGTTGGTTGGCCTAACACGTTGGTAGGTTCCTATTTGCGCCATTGCGGAAATTTTAGAATTTTAAGTTTAGTAGTCTTAGTGAGATTGAAAATAGCGGTGCGCCGTGGGGCGGCGGGGCAGGAAAACTGAATTAAGTGTTTAGAATTTCTGCATATGGCTGAGAGTTTCCCGCAAGAATAGCAGACCCAACATGCTAGTCTGCCAAACTTACTAGCAGTACCACGGCTGCCTCAATGGTTTGCGTCTGGACCTCCTCCTGGTGACCACGTTGGCTGCGTGCAGGCACTCGTCATGGCCTGCTGCAGTTGGAGTGGCCTGGAAATCATAGCTGTCAACATCTTAACGCGATAGCGTTAAGGAGGCCCGTGTAACAGTACACCCGGCGTCCCGTGTCTAGCGTCCAGCGTTGGACGTCGCCTCGGCAAAATAATATTCGCACCAAATTGCGAACCACGCATACCCAGCCACTTCTCTACCACCAAAGTTGCCCATACCTCGTCTTTCATTCTTTACAAAGTTATTCCTCGGAATTTTGAGAACGGCAGCCCACAAACAAATTTAATGAAAAAAAAAAAAAAAGAAAACAAGAAACACGAACAGCGCTTGTCCTTTATGCTAACTTTTCTGAGACTACAATATTAAACGTGCGAAACAATAACAGGAGATCGACCCACGCAAGAGGCCCCGTTTCTACCAGAAAGCTCGCCTTCGTGCATAGCGTTCGCAGCCAGCGTTTCCCGGTAAAATTTACGGTTACATAAGCTGCAGTTTCCGGGGAGCATGAAAAGCAGTAAGGGTCTTTGAACGCTATCGCGTTCCACTCTTAAAGGCGATGCTTACGCGTCCTTCAAATTTTTTTAGGTGACAGAAAAATAAAGAATGCCAATTGTAGCGACAATCCTTTTCTATTTAGCTCTGTTTTCTGGTTCTCCCTTCTTCTGTAGTTTCATTGACATTTTCTGTTGGTAACTTTCTCTGTCATTTTGCAGAAAAGTTTGTTACATAGTTTACTCCCTTACGAGATTGACTTTGGCTCCCTCATGAGCTTTTATGGAATACAAGAGACTCAAATGCTGATATGCCGTTGTAACAGATCATACAAGTACAAGCACGTGACATAGAACATATGAGATGTAACAAGATAGGTGATGACAAGGCACCCGGCATTATGCGACGCATCCAGGTAGCTATACTCGACCGGTATGAGTAGCTGTGCTCTGAGTGGCATGACTCGCGTGGAGAGCAGCTGTATCTTTTTAAAAAAATTAAGACTAATTGGTTCGTGCATGTAAGATCTACCTGCCTACGCATACGTAGCTGGTGAAGCTGCAAACAAATATAATTGAGAAGAACAAATAGACGAACAAAACTCATTACACTCATAGTACTGATCACAATATTTTCACTTTATTTTATAAAGAGCAATCCTTTTAAAATTAAGAAAAATTCTCTTTTTCAGCGTAAACAGAAAAAAAAAAGATTTTTTTATATAAAATAATCTCGGTAAGTTACGGTCCAAAATTTTTCTCTAGTGAGAATCCACTGTATTTCACCATATGTTTTTTTTTCTATGTTTTGGTCTAGCGGTCTCAAATGCCTTTCTCGACCTACATAATAAATGAACACGTACAGGGTTGCTCTAAAGTCATTACAGACATCCCGATTTCGGTGGGAAACCGACCCACTTTTAGGGTAGGTCAGTTTCCCGCCAATGGGCGTGGCGCGCCTTAGCGCCGATCTGCGCTAAAGCGGATCGCGGCTTGGCGTTAACAATACAGGACTGGGACTGCAGTGCACGGAAACGTTGGTGCTGGCACTAATTAAATGACGTATTTTCCGGAACATATGATGTTGTCCTTTTCAAGCACCAAGAAGAGGTGCGTGAAGTGATTTTTGCTGTCGGGTTGCAGACGCCGAGAAAACATTGGCGCCGGCCTGCCAGTAAAAGCTGCCAACAAACGGTAACTGGCTCAGTGATCAACGTTAGAAGGCACGAGAGAAAGCTCACGTCAGGCGAAAACTGAATGCAAATATTTGTGCATCGAAGCGACAACGCAGCCTCAATTTAATAACCACTCGAATTTATTCACGAGATGCCTCGTCAACGATATATATGGATCGTATTCTCTGACTGAAATGAAGCACTGCAAACTTTCCAAACGTCAATGAGCCGCGGACAGCATGGACTGCTGTTGGAGGTTAGGCAGATTCAGCGTTTTCAGTACACCAAGGGCGTACTTTGTCTGCTAGGACTGCAATGTCACTGGAATGACCGCGCCAACGCAGGCGCCCTACCTTCCCGAGAAAGCTGTATGTATGTTTAGATATACCACGTTGGTGAACGTGATGTGGATTGTCCTCATTATACGGCACCTGAGCGAGTAGCCTCGTGGAACGAAGCGTTTCTATGAAGTGCCACCAACGTTTCTCTTCTTCCACCTGGATCATACCGAGTCGAACGAGCAAACTATGCTTTATCGTGTGTGCCTCTGCGTCGCGGTCGAAGTTATGTGCATTTTCTATTATTTGACCGGCTGACATTTCTGTACCTGACACGGCTGTGCTGAGATGATGAGACGTCGCGCTTTCTTAACGTCTCTCCTCGTTACACTGCTAAAAGCTGAGTGCTCAGCGATGTGTTAGACAACTATATCAGACGTTCGCACATTATAAGAACAAACATTTCTCGGAAAGTTATCCGAACGAATGCCTGCGCTAATATGGCATATGGCCGCTAGTGCGTTAGTTCATGTTCATATACCGCGGTCTGTATGGTCCTGTGACATTCCCTTTGATAGTGCTGCATACACCTTCTGCTTTGTGTGACCGATTTCGCTTTACTTATTCTTGCTTGTCTTTTGCCTTTTCCCTTCTCTTTACATCCCTCTAGCTCCGGAGCTTGAACAAGGGTTTGCTCTGTCTTCCCATCCGTTCCGTTGTGCCTTGATCCCTGCATCGTTTAACTAGTAGTATAGAAAACACGTTGTGACACCTTACTGCTGCAGAACTTACGAGCTAGCTCTGAACAGGGCTTGCCCTGTCCGTTTTATTACTCTGCGGTGTGCGGTGTCGTGCTATCGTTGTCACATATCGTATCGCTCTCGTCGTGCCGTTACCGCCATTTTCACCGTGTCGGCGCTGTCGGGCTGTCGTTGTCGTCACCACCGCGTTTATTTTTCATGCTTTCATCATTGTATACAGTTCGGGGCCTTTGCAGAAGATTGAGGGGGTGTTGCACAAGGCTGAGGACGTTGAAGGTAGTCGGCGGCAGTCACGGGCGCAGCTACTATCGCAGACAACGAGTTCAGAGCCGCAGAAATCGCTGAAGTGCCTAGATTCGTTGACTGAAAGATGGGTTCTACGCATCCTAGAGCAACACAGGGGCTATGAAAGACACCGTAATGGAGAGCTACGGATTAATTCTGACCTCTTGGGGGGTTATTAAAGGGACACTAAAGGTTAATATTAAGTCAACGTGGACTGTTGAAATACCATCCCAGAAACCTCGAAACGCTTGTTTCGTGCGAAGAAGAGACTTATTTTAAAAGAAAATGCGTTTTGAAGCCTCCGCGTAGCTCTAGCGCAGTGCAAATCACCCGCCCCCCGATCGAGGAGTATTGACGTCATGGTCTCATAGTGACGTTGCGCCGTCGGTGAGTAAAACGGCTCCCGCAGACGGCGCTACCGCTTTTCTGCGCAAAACGAAAACGCGCGGCCGTAAACAGAGCCAAGACAGAGCCGACAGCAGCGCGAAAGCGGAACTATGGTGGCTAGCGGAAGGGAAAGCGCGCGACGATAAGCTTGTTCTTTATTTTATGACGCCAACTTCGACGCTCGATGCAATGGACGACCCTGACAACGACACATTGGCTCGCGATGCTGGGGTCGTTGGCTCGCGATTTAAGCACTGATGAACGTGACCTGCTGCTGAGAGCTCGCGTTGCCGGCGTTGTTGCGTACTACGCCGGCGGCCTGCTTTGAAAGGCACTCCACGCGACTTCACTAAGTCGGCGTTGAACTCGTAATCCTCTGGACAAAAGTACAGCGAGCACACTATGTGATTTTTCGGCTCTTTGCCAGCGCGCTGTGGCAGAGGTACGGCACTTAACCATTTCGAACGGAGAGGTTCACTCGTTGGCACACAGTGATAAGTAACGTTGGATTCGCCGCTGCAACTGCCCTTGGCCAAGTTCCGCGGACCGTTCGCGCATCCCACGACATCACATGGACGTGGCATTCTCGCTGTTTGTTCCAAATGCAAGTTTCGCGAGCCAGCAGGACCACCGCAGCACGACGCGATAAAGAAACAACTGAAACTCCAAAGCGCGCGCAGAGTCGAGCGAAAACGAAACCTTTCGATCACCCGTACTACTCAAGGGTAACGCGAAAATGTTATTTTTTTCTTAGAATCGAATAGAAGTAGGCAAGTAGCATTTTCTTCCGTCTTATAATCTAATGAAATGATCTTTTTAATACGAGTTTTTGAGTACTAGCGACATAAATTATGAGGAGTGCTTTCGTCATCGGGTTAGTACCGAAATGTCGCTGGGGGTCTCAAATCGTGTCATGCATTTACCTCAATTTCTCGGTTACTAAAGCTCTGTTCGCGATAATATTTACGCCTTAGACGTTCTAGAGCGTTGCTTTATCACTTTAACTTGACTTTCTGGTAACCTTTAGTGTCCCTTTAAGGATGCACCCCAAATTTAGTCCACGAGCGTTGTTGCATTCCGCACACATTGCAATGCGGTCGCCGCGCCCGGAGCTCTAAAACACGGTCTCGTGGTCAGCAGCACAACAGAATAGCCACTAATCCATCGCAGTGGTTGCAAGGTGCCCAAAAGACACTACGTTAGGTAGACCTGGCTGCCTATGTTTTGCCTACTTCCTTCATCTCTCTTTGTTCCCTGAACAACAACAACAAAAAATACTGGACGAAAAAGAAGAAGAAAGTGGCATCGAGGAAAGAAGTACGAATGGAAAGGAAGTTGGCTGAGAAATTACAGAGGCAGCGAAATTCTCGACACACGGGTTCTTTGTCTCCGAAGAACTGCTTATGGGCTTCGGCGTCGTCATTGTTCGTGATGGCATGCGAACAGGTGGTCGTTACACGGGATTGTTTCCTCCTCTTCTTGTTCTTACTTTATTTTTTATGACACTGAACAGGGCTCTTGCATGCAATGTGCACGCTTAACATTCACGAATGGTATAAGGGAGAACATAGAGAAAATGAAAGCACGAATTATCATATCATGCAGCAGAGGAAAGCTGCAGGAGATTTCGACGGCAGTTGACAGAGAAATTATAGCGTCTCTGAGGCAGGTGCAGATCCATGGTAGTCTCCGGGTAGATGGCGCTATTAAATGCATACAGAAACGGGGGGAGGAGGAGCCTCCCCCTACCCCCGCTCTCGTACCGTTAGTACTTTGAGGGATTTCGATTTCATTTCTGCGTTATATGTCAGTCCTGTTATTGGACCATCTAAGCCTTATCTATCGTCAGGCTGATTGCTTCGAGAACTCAAAGTCAAAGGTTAGTGAAGATTGTATCTTTCAGCAAGAAAAACCGTGGCCACACATATGTTGTCAACTTCATCATTCTGACAGCGCAATTCTTGGTTCTAATGCATATACTATACGTACTAAGCGTCAAGGTAATACCTTGAAAGTGTTGTGAAGCATGTGGGAGTCAAAATAATTCACAAGCTGTAGCATTGCCTTCCTATTACCCAGTAATATGTGGACTACACATGGAGTTGTTAACGTGTTGCGCCCATGTGTTGCCTTTATTTTTTCTCCGTCGTTTAACGCTCCTTCGAAAATTTCCATGTACCAAGGAGCCCAATTTTCAAGCCCTCTGCCGTTATGTTCTTGCTGCTTGTAAACGGTGACTGTATTATACGGTGACTACATTCTAAAAGCCGCAAAATATTTATTTGTAAAGTGATTAAATTCAAATGTATTCGTATGCGCTCTCGGGCAGCATCGACCTAGCAACGCTTAACCACAAGACGCCGATTCGCTTCCACTCTTGTCGATCAGCCACAGCGGCAACGGCAGAGACTGTAGCCGGAAATCGCTGTGTTGAAAAGAGAACCTTTCCAGCAGAGCATGCCCTGTACCGATGCACAAGTGCCGTTCACTGGCATTTCATTGAATGATAGCGCATGCACATACAGATAACGGTACCGTTCACTTCATTAATTATTTATCAAGTGCAAAGCGATTTACCAGCACAACACAAGAAGCGCGTCACTCAGAAAGTAAATTGATTCTGTCGATTTACGCTTAGCATGTGGCGTTATCGTAACCGTTGTGGAAAATGCAGATGTTATGTGGTGTCTTGTCAAGAACGCGTTGCCATAGTCGGGTGTTATTTGTCTGCCAGCGTACACTGCGTACTGCTGACAGGAGGACGAAAATTAAGGTTGGCGCAATTGCAGCGTCCTAGGAGTATGACATTGTTGAGGTAACAGCTTAATTTCTGTGAAAATGGAGCTCAGATCGCTGAAGGAAGAGAGGGCCACCCCAAGCGGATCAGTTATACCATGCTTGATAAAGTCATTGATGTTTCATGTTCCAAAGCAACACGAAGAGGCTCTATGAGATGCCGTATAGGTTAAGGCTGCAGATTAATTCTGCCCACTATAGGTGTTCATTAGCATGCAGTCAAAATTCAGGGCGTGGGCAGCGTTGTTGCATTTCGTCCGCTTCGGAATGTAGCCCCTGCGACCGGTAATTGAAATGCTGATTTACGGGCCTTACGTTCGCTGTAAGTGAACCAGTGCTTAGCAAAAAAATATATACAGTGTGTTTATATTTACATCGAGCACTTTTATAAAAAAAAGCCCGCAAAGGTTACTCGAATTATTTCACGACACAGACAAAACTATCTGCCCGGCGGTCACCATTTGCAAGAAAAACCAAAGCAGTCCATTTACTTATTAAACTAAGTGTATTATTTATTCGTATTTGAGAAAATTACGGCACATGCTTATATTGGAAACTCGAAGTATATTGCCGTCAAAGTCTAGTTCCGTGCTTCTGCATTTCAAAACGGCCACGTAAACTGAAATTACGGGCGTCAAAATATTCGTTCAATTTACCGGATTACGCAAGGGGAAAACCGTAAAACACGGGGCTCTCTATCCAACCCTTGTGTGACACAAAAGCGTAACGTAACACGCAGCTGCCGCCCCACTTCCCTCTTCCTATGATATTCGGTCGATCGGCGCTGTGCGCCAATCACGATTGGATGCCTTCAGTCACTTCAGCAGCTGAGGCGAGACAGATCGCTTTATTGCGCCGTATGGCCAAGCTTCATCTTACGCCGTCCGTCTAAGTCAGAGCGGGATTGCACTGCGAGGCGTACTCCGCAAGGCTGCCTGCCTAATCAGGTAATTTGAACGAATAATTCGTCCTCATTTATTTCAGTTTGCACGGTCGTTTTGAAATGTAAAAAAACAGAGAAGTAGAATTTTATGACGATTACCTCCAACTTTCCAATACCAACATGGGGCCCTATAACGTAAAACTATTCCAATATGTTTCTATTCCAATCTCCTGACGTCAGATTTGCGTAACCACCAACGCATGCACTGCGCGGTCACCCGCAGGGTTGTCTGAACAGACCAATCAAACGCTCTCCTCGTTCATAGGAGGTCACTTTTGTTTGCTTGAAAAACGAATAACATTGCCTACACTGAGCGGCTTGTCTTATCTAAGTTGGCTGACAAGAGGTGAGGAGCACGCTCAAGTGGAGAGGGATTCGATGGGGCCGAGCCACTGCACTGAAAGTCGATAACCGGATGAAGAGGGTGGTGCCGGCGTCTGCGATTGGTCGGCTTTCCCTTACTTAGCTTGCGGTGGCTGGTCGAAAATCGCGGCGGCATGCAACGGAAGCTCAAGAATGACGCTAAAAGGGACCCTCAGCAAAGAAGTGTTGGCAGAATGAGGGGGTAAACGTGCCGAAAGTGCTCGAAAACGTTACACGGCCACGCAAGAAGTTTTATTATACGCAAATACACCCATGCTCTCCGGCAGGTGCGAGTAGCCAGCGTCTGAGCGATCGGCGGCAGCCATCTTTTATTCCTTTCGGAACGGGGCAGCCTGCGGCTATTCCGAAGAAAATTCAGTTTTGTTCGGCATATTAATGCATCTTTATCGCGTACACGTCACTTTGACTCGGTGAGTTCTTGCGGTTTTGTGACATCGTGTGACAGGCAGGTGAAGTGGGTGGAGCCCGAAAACTTTTTACTAATAGTCGAGGGCTAATGGCGAAAAGGGGTCGAATCAGAAATAACTGTTTTTCTTTTTTCTGTGAAATCATGCACAATCAGTGTGTACACACCATATCAGATGGGAAATATCGCGGTTTTCGTGACGTCGCGTGACAGAAAGGTGAAGTGGGGGTGGTCGAAAAAAGTTTTTGACCAATCGTGGAGGGCTGATAGCAGAATTGGAATAGAAAAGTTTGGAATAGTTTTACGTTATAGCGCCCATGGGCTGTAAAGCTTGTAAATAAGGAATTAATTAATATAATTACTTTCTAGCAAATAAATTGTTTTGCTGTTTCGTGTGTGTTAATGATGTCCGCCTGGGAAGACAATAGTTCTTAGTAACGTGATCTGAGTAACTTCTGTGGGCTTTCTAAAGAAAAAAAAGAAGAGTTCTAAGTAAAAAAACAATGTATAAATATATACATAAATATGAATGAGAAGAAAGGAAGCCTAGGGCCCGATTTTTATTAGTCATATCATAAGAGGCCAGCAAAGGCTTGTTTCTTGGCTACTTATGACTATATACATATATAATCATATGATAACAAACCAACAAATTAAGACACCAAGGAAAACATAGGGGATATTACTTGTACCTACTAATTGAATCAAATAAATGATAAATTAATGGAAATGAAAGTGGATGAAAAAACAACTGGCCGCAGATAGGATACGAACCTACACTACGTCTTCGCATTACGCGTACGATGCACTTGCTAATTGAGTTACCACTGCGCCGTTTTCCCACCCACTTTCTTGGGTATTGATGTCTTACTACAAGAACTAATCCTGGGATTGTTAGCCAGTGCCACCACTCACAAACCTAGCGGCGGATGTGGAACATCCTTTCTGCCGCAGGCGTCACGAGTACGTGATCTATTTTGGTGACGGCACCTACGGCACCTGCATGGTGCAGCTACCTGGCTACCAGACAAACACAGAGCTAATATGGCAGTAATCAAGTGTATTGTACTTTGCTGCTGGTGTTTTATTTTCGGCAGGAGCGTAATCGTGAACACGTTGCCTTTTTAAACGTTAAATGTGTTTTAGACGTGGTTACAGCAGTAGTAACTTTGTGTGTGGCTGGTTAAGCTCTGCGCCACCAGGTGGCTGCACCATGCAGGTCTCTGACGTTTACGCCAAAGCCCCTTCATCACAGCGGTAGGAGTATGGAAGCATAGAGTTAATATAACCAACTCTAGAGGAAGAGCTGGCCCGAAAAAGTGGGAACCGCTAGGGCGCCGCCCTGTTGCTACTGGTCAATGTGGCCAGCGCAGTTACTATTGAAAGAGCTGAAAACAAGTACAGGTCATCTTATGCTTTGTCATTTAAAAACGCATACCTGATGGCTTTATGAAGGTGATGCGTTAATATTAAGTTTACAGAAAACGGTCACTAAGTGCGTGACTTATGTAAATCACGATGTACGCATTCATGCAATAAAGGATGACGCGAATTTCGGTTTCGAATCTGGTTTTGGATGCGTAGTAGTTTCCTACAGTTTAGGTTTTACATGCGATCGCGCGTCAACATCGGACACTATGGCACATTCGTGCCTTTTGTGCCACCCAAGCCCCGAAGTGCTCTGGCATATACCTTCACATGTAAGTAAACGAATGTGTCTTCTTGTTCAGAACATCACGCGAGTAGACAGCTCTTGTGATGCATCACAATCGTTTGAGAAGCGTCACAGTAGAGCATTCTTTTACATGCGAAGCGGTGTTTTTATTTGCAGGTTTCCCTTCAGTAGGAAATTGCTGGACAGGCGGACCAACGCACCGGAATGTACTGGCGAATCCGCAAGCAAGTCACAGAACCTGTTTAATTGTTGCACTTTTAACAATCATGCTTCTACAAAGGCCACAGCAGAAAAACAGCCTGATGCCGAGTATTTCTGTGTCAGGAAGCAATCAAGACGCGAGTGCATAATACGGACGAAATCTAGTGCATGAACCCGCATATTAATAGCGTAGGCGTTTTATTAACTGTGCAATATTTTCAACACTTCCTTGCATGCTATTTCATGTGTCATATCTTTTCTGGTCACAAATGTGTGCAGCAAATCTATTTACATGTACCCATAAACTGCAGATATGCACATCAGATCCCTACGAGCATTTTCAAAATTCAATTATTTTAAACACGCACATATGCAATACCGACATAATCTCAAATACCACTAAGCAGCTGGGACACATATTTGTTGAGTATACCCGCAGGTAAAATAAGTAGATCATGCGGATAGCTCCAGCTCATTTTCCTTAAATCAGTGTGTACAAGAGGTATGCAAAAATATTTTTTTTTTCTCGCGCACCGATTATTTTGCTGTATAAGCAAGAGAACCCACCACGTTAGTGTAACATATGTTGTACATCACACTAATATGTGCTTTAATTTACCAAGTGAGATGAGTTACTTTTATGGCTCATTCAGTCAAATCACACTGCAAGCTGCATTCATCAATCTTCTATTGGATTTTGCAAATGTTTAATGAAACATGTTTCCTCGTTACGCAGATATGCAATGGCAAGCCCTTCTGTGTGTTCCAAAGGTAAAATTTAAGCTCTAAATTAAAGAAGACATTTCTAGTTAGAAACAACAGGCAAAAATGGTGAATGCGTAGCATCAGAAGCTCAAGGTACAGAAATTATGAGAAGTGTCGAATGATTTTAAGGAAAGAATGGTATTTGAAAATGCAAGACTCTTTAGTGGAGGTCAAGCAAGTGAATATAGGTAGAATACTCGGCAAAATTATGCGAGTAATGGGATAGCAAACAATGGGTCAGGAAATGCGTTGTTTTTTTGCAAAACAAAAGCTGATGATTGTCATTACATAAGTCACTTTAGCATCATGAGACTGCTGCTTGATAAATTCAGAAACAAACCAAAAAAGCCACGCAAAAATAAAAAAAAAACAATTTGATGATGCATTCTCCACACTGGGGATAAATAAAAAGAAACGGATCACATCTAATGTGGACATATCAGACACCTTGTGAAACACTGAAGGAAAAATTAAGTTTCGAGCTATGGCACTTGCCGCATAGACGTAGGGGGCCTTGCACCAATAGTGATAGTTACCACTGCATTTAGAAATTGCAAGCATTCATACAGACAAGGATGCTTCTCTATATTTTTGGCTACCACTTCAAATGCCTCCACCAAGTGTTACAATGCTGCACGCAGCCATACTAAGGATCTCACAGCAACACCTGCAGGTAAAAAGCAAAAGCAGTCAAAGTGCTGGTGCATTCTGGACACTATCTTTGAAAACTTTTAGTCTAGAACAGTGCAAAAAGCAGTCATAAAAACTGCATTTACTTCCATAATTCCACATTTGAACGACCTTTTCTTTTTGCTTAGACAATGCCTACGTCTAGCCGCAGCAGCTCCCTCATGGAGACTCCGCAAGCCAAGAGGCCGTGGAGGCAAATGCAGGTAAGAGGCAAGAAGCAATAACACTGGTATTGACATTCAACGAATTTCTTTCTTTTTCTTACGTTTATGCAGCCAGCACACCTCGAACAGCCACCTTGACTGCGGGTGTGCCGCCCTAGTCGCCAAGGAAGCATTTGAGGGAAAGCGACAGGCAATGTGAAAAGCCACTTCTCCATGCAAACGATACTCTTTCTCTTGGATGACTCCTACGCCTCGCCACGCTAGCACTCTTGTGCACAAAGATGCCGCGGAGGCACGTGCAAGTCAGAGGCAAGAAGCAGTGGCACTGGTGTCGACATTCACCCAATTTCTTTTTCTTACACTGAGGCAGCCAGCACACCTCGAACAGCCACCTTGACTGCGGGTGTGTCAGCAGATTCCTGTTGTACATATGCTCATAATAAACTTCAGTAAGCTTGAACTTGATAATAAACTTGAAGGCATATGGGACATTGATGCATTGCTTTTTTGAACATTTAGTGGACGCATACAATATATGTTATACTTTGCAGTGCTACAGAGCGTATTTTGAAACTTCCCTCTATATTTTTCCGCTTTAATTACGTATGTGTTGTGTGGCCCTAAATGCTGCAGTTCATGTTGTAGCAGGTGCTTTGTCTGTGTATTGCACACTGGATTAAGCTTGTGATATCCACATGTGCAAAAGGCATATACTTCTCTCACATATACAAAGTAAGGTTCTATGTAGTTTTCATTGTTGCAATAAAAAATGAAAGTAAACAATTCCATCGTGGAATTGTGTTTATTACAGTAATTCCTATGACAGTTATTGACACGTTGACAACTTGAACTGGTCAGTCCGTCATGCGAAGGAATTGTATGCATACATATAGAAAAAAAGGGGTATATGTGTGTTTCTTTCTGGGGGAGGGGTATAGGATGAGGCCGGTACGAAAAAACGTACCAACACCATCCTCTAGACCCATTTCTTTAAGGTAACGTAACAAAGCATATTATGCATAAAGTTCATACAACTAACTCTGATATTACTGACGCGAGCTACATATGCCATGACTCGCATTCGCGACTGCACCGGATGCCCTCCATATTATTCTGGTCAATCGTGCTCATTGCACGGTGGCAAAAGAAAGATCATGGGCGCAGGTGCCTTTAAAGTATCTCGACCTTGGTAGGCACCGCTGCGCGTGCCAGGGGAGCTGTCCGTGCGGACCCTCCCTGGCATACACCTGCCTCGGCGACCCCAACCTACGTACCGTTCTGCTTCGAGCTTTGATCCCCCGACTGTCCCTTGGGTGCCCTGGAGCTGCTGCGGAGCCTAATTTATTATAATCTCAGGTGCTCTCCTGAGACTTCCGTTTGTCGGTTACATGTGCATCAGTACTTGTAAAAAAAAAGTCTATCGTCGCGACGAGAAAAGCACCCCGCAACGAAAAAAGCGCCCAGCGTCTTCTGCAACATACCGCGCCCGTGCGAAGGGAATTACGGAACGCCAACGAGGAATTTGACCACAGCTTCGAGCTCCTAACTCGTAACCTCGTCGAGTGACACTCCTGCAACAGGCGTGACCGCTGAAAAAGGCACACCCCCAGAAACTTCAACAGGATCATCCTTCGGTTGCATAACTGCCACCTGCACAGCCAATATCGACCCCACCCACACCATCCCGCAACATAGAATAAACAACCAACTTATAAAGCCCTAACACACAGCTGTACGCACACCACATCACCACACTACAAGCGAGATGCCAAGCTGCTACGCTGCTACGGTTGCCAGATTAAAACTGGCTACTATCGCCAAGTCTAGCAAGCGTCTCAGGAGCTGGCAACCTCAGCGCGTAGCAACATGGCGGCGCTCTTGCGGTTCCCGATTTCAATACAGCCATTCAATGCGTAGCTTGTCCTCTAGAGTCAGTATAGTAACTCTATGTATGGAAGGGCTTTATTTTACGCCTCTGGCCATTCGTCAAATCGCCCAGCAGCTCTGCTGCGGTTACCGGAATACCGGACACGCTCGGCGTTATGAGAGAACGCTCGCAACGCACCTGATTGCATAGCTCTCACTGGAGATCGACGGCCCAGTGAGAGCTATCCAAGAGGAGTTAGTACCGAACACAACTCGTAGTGCAACGCACGCGTAATGCAGAGGTTGTGGGTTCGGCTCCCACCAGCGACAAGTTATCTTTTCGTCCACTTTCATTTCCCTTTTCCTTCATTATTTTCTACATTCTAATTTCCACCACAGTTAATTTCCCCAATGCTTTCCTTGGCGACATTGTCTGTTGACTTTATGTGGCCGTAAGATATACATATATAGTCATATCATCAAAAGTCAAGAAACAAGGACACCAAGGACAGCATAGGAGAAATTACTTGTTACTATTACGAACAGTCTCGCATATTATGGTAGTTTGTAAAACAGTCCATACTGCAGAGATGGCGACAGCTTCTCTTTAAAACAGTTTGACTGTAATTTAGATTCTGGAGAACCAATGCTTAGACGACGCACACAGAAAAGTCTGAAACACATTCCTTTGAACAGGCCCAAGTTTTACAGCGAAGCTGTATATAACTAGGGTTCCATGCATTTTTTGTTCTCAATGAACAAACACTATCGTCATCAATGCCTCATACGCCCGTAAGCGTTCATGCTCCCATAAGCAAGAAACAAATGTAATGGCTCATATGCCTGTAAGGCAGAGGCTACGAGCACTCAGCAAAGTGAAGCGAAGAGGGCTTAAATTCCTTCTAATCACACATACAACACACAGAACAACATGTCGAAAACTGTGATCATCAAATGCTCATACCACCGTGAGCAGTGGCTCATACCGCCGTAAGCAAGCAAAAAGAGCATGACCTATTCCACTCTGTGAAGGTGTTTGACCAGCGAAGCTGTTTAGCACACGACACGAAGGTGACACATAATATTGAACAAAGCTCCGAACTCATTCAAGAGCGGTTTACGTGTTCTGTGTTGCAGACATATCCCTTGCGATGCCACACCGATCCGGCCCAACCGGCCACCAGGGGCGTACCTGCATCGATCTGACATTATCAAAGAATGGGATTGCAGTTGGGAGTGAAATACTCACTTTGCGTGAATTAGGCGAGATGACAGTACCTCTGTGGCCGTGTCGGTACCGAAAAGGGAGCGGTTTACGCGTTCCGTGTTGCAGATATATCCCCGTACAATGCCACAACGATCCGGTCCAACCGACCACCCAGTGGCGTACGTGCATTGATTTGACATTATCAAAGAATGTGATTGCAGTTGCGAGTGAAATAAAGACCATCGATCAAGATAATAAATGAGTTCGTACCTTTGTTCAGAATTATGTGTCACTTCCGTGTCGCGTGCTAAACAGCTACGCAGGTCAACCACCTTCACATAGGGAAATGGCTCGTGACATTTACCCTGTTTAAACTCAAGGTGCTGCCTATAGAGGAGGCTGGAGAAATGCAGCCCTCCGTCACACAGACAGTAGCAGGAGCGAGCACCCTTGTGTGGCTCCTGCGAGGCGACGCCACTAGGGGAAGGAGTAAGTGTAGAGTAGTCATGAGCGCGGAGGAGTACATGACGTCCCAGAAGTGGACCACGAAGACACCGAAGTTATTTGGTGTAATAAAGAAACCCTTTTCGTGCACACTAAGTGTAACTGGAGTATAACAGTAGAATTAGGAAGAAAAAGAAAAAGTGACTGCCATCCAGCAGTACCACAATCGTTGGAGCAAACACGATTACTGGCATTTATTTATATTAGCGAAACGTTATTGACGAATATGGTGATATGCTGAATAAAATATTCAAGGTGAGCGAACTTTCCTCTAGGTGCTCCTCCGATGTCTCGCCGCTATCTTGTGCGAGGTATCAATATGGCTCTTATTTTCATGTGATTTAAATGATCTTCATCGAACCTTGCCAGAGCCATGGCCAATGTCAAGGTAGCGCCGCTTGGTCCGGCACTTCAGGCACATAAGCTCAGTGTACCATTAACAAAAGCCAGTTAATGCCAAGACACGAAGCCATATGCCATGGAGCACCATGTAATGGAGCGAGCTTTGGGCAGCTCTTCTAAAGGCGCTGTCCAGGGGCACCAGGTTACCACATCTCAGCTTCATCCGAGTAGTGATGGAGACTGTTCCAACATATGCCCATCAAGGAGCCTTCGATGATATTGCCAAACATGACGCGACACACTTTGGTTGAGCAGTTCTTCGGCACGTAACAGGGACACGAGGGGGAACGGAACAAGCTGATGAATGGCGCGTACAACACGCCCATTGAATGATAGCATACGGTGAGCAAGAGTTCCCCGAGCTCCTCTGCACAGCCACCACTCGGAAGACGACACAACGCCGCGCCAGCTCCACAACGAGTCCCCTGTTCGGCAGCTCCTGGCGTCCAAGATGGAGTTCGGAGTACAGGACGCCCGTCCGCGTGTGGCAGCTCCACGGGCGGCCACCACCTGGATAACGACGCGAAGCCAGGACAGCTGCACAACGAGTGCCCTGATCGGCAGCTCCTGGCGTCCAAGGTGGAGTTCGGAGTACAGGACGCCCGTTTGCGTGTGGTAGCTCCACGGGCGGCCACCACCTGGATAACGACGCGAAGCCTGGACAGCTCCACAACGAGGCCCCTGTTCGGCAGCTCCTGGCGTCCAAGATGGAGTTCGGAGTACAGGACGCCCGTCCGCGTGTGGTAGCTCCACGGGCGGCCACCACCTGGATAACGACGCGAAGCCAGGACAGCTGCACAACGAGTGCCCTGATCGGCAGCTCCTGGCGTCCAAGGTGGAGTTCGGAGTACAGGACGCCCGTCCGCGTGTGGTAGCTCCTCGGGCGGCCACCACCTGGATA
This sequence comes from Dermacentor andersoni, assembly GCF_023375885.2. Taxonomy (NCBI): domain Eukaryota; kingdom Metazoa; phylum Arthropoda; class Arachnida; order Ixodida; family Ixodidae; genus Dermacentor; species Dermacentor andersoni. The sequence goes on from NC_092814.1 coordinate 66,494,292, forward strand.
ACGACGCGAAGCCAGGACAGCTGCACAACGAGTGTCCTGATCGGCAGCTCCCGGCGTCCAAGATGGAGTTTGGAGTACAGGACGCCCGTCCGCGTGTGGTAGCTCCACGGGCGGCCACCACCTGGATAACGACGCGAAGCCAGGACAGCTCCACAACGAGGCCCCTGTTCGGCGGCTCCTGGCGTCCAAGATGGAGTTCGGAGTACAGGACGCCCGTCCGCGTGTGGTAGCTCCACGGGCGGCCACCACCTGGATAACGACGCGAAGCCAGGACAGCTGCACAACGAGTGCCCTGATCGGCAGCTCCTGGCGTCCAAGATGGAGTTCGGAGTACAGGACGCCCGTCCGCGTGTGGTAGCTCCACGGGCGGCCACCACCTGGATAACGACGCGAAGCCAGGACAGCTCCACAACGAGGCCCCTGTTCGGCAGCTCCTGGCGTCCAAGATGGAGTTCGGAGTACAGGACGCCCGTCCGCGTGTGGTAGCTCCACGGGCGGCCACCACCTGGATAACGACGCGAAGCCAGGACAGCTGCACAACGAGTGCCCTGATCGGCAGCTCCTGGCGTCCAAGGTGGAGTTCGGAGTACAGGACGCCCGTTTGCGTGTGGTAGCTCCACGGGCGGCCACCACCTGGATAACGACGCGAAGCGAGGACAGCTCCACAACGAGGCCCCTGTTCGGCAGCTCCTGGCGTCCAAGATGGAGTTCGGAGTACAGGACGCCCGTCCGCGTGTGGTAGCTCCACGGGCGGCCACCACCTGGATAACGACGCGAAGCCAGGACAGCTGCACAACGAGTGCCCTGATCGGCAGCTCCTGGCGTCCAAGGTGGAGTTCGGAGTACAGGACGCCCGTCCGCGTGTGGTAGCTCCACGGGCGGCCACCACCTGGATAACGACGCGAAGCCAGGACAGCTGCACAACGAGTGCCCTGATCGGCAGCTCCCGGCGTCCAAGATGGAGTTTGGAGTACAGGACGCCCGTCCGCGTGTGGTAGCTCCACGGGCGGCCACCACCTGGATAACGACGCGAAGCCAGGACAGCTCCACAACGAGGCCCCTGTTCGGCAGCTCCTGGCGTCCAAGATGGAGTTCGGAGTACAGGACGCCCATCCGCGTGTGGTAGCTCCACGGGCGGCCACCACCTGGATAACGACGCGAAGCCAGGACAGCTGCACAACGAGTGCCCTGATCGGCAGCTCCTGGCGTCCAAGGTGGAGTTCGGAGTACAGGACGCCCGTCCGCGTGTGGTAGCTCCACGGGCGGCCACCACCTGGATAACGACGCGAAGCCAGGACAGCTCCACAACGAGTCCCCTGTTCGGCAGCTCCTGGCGTCCAAGATGGAGTTCGGAGTACAGGACGCCCGTCCGCGTGTGGTAGCTCCACGGGCGGCCACCACCTGGATAACGACGCGAAGCCAAGACAGCTCCACAACGAGTGCCCTGATCGGCAGCTCCTGATGTCCAAGATGGAGTTTGGAGTACAGGACGCCCGTCCGCGTGTGGTAGCTCCACGGGCGGCCACCACCTGGATAACGACACGATGCCGCGCCAGCTCCACAACGAGTCCTCTGTTCGGCAGCTCCTGGCGTCCAAGATGGAGTTGGGAGCATAGGCCGCCCGTCTGCGTGTGGTAGCTCCACGGGCGGCCACCATCTGGATAACAACGCGAAGCCAAGACAGCTCCACAACGAGTCCCCTGATCGGCAGCTCCTGGCGTCCAAGAGACGTCTTGCCGAGATCGAGAGCGCGTTCTCCTTGCTCGTGGCTCGAGAGGCGAGCTCTCGAGATTGCGACGATTTTGGCAATGATGATGATCATGGCGATGACGAAGACGCTATATTCGGCCACTGAGTGAATGGCATGTGATCAGCATCCGCATAAAGAAGGGCACAGGCTCCTCCAGCCTCTCCGCCCGGCCACTACCCCGAAGATGCTCTGGCGCCATGCCTGTTCCATAAATGTTCCCCTCAGCTGCCACTCCTCAAGACCAGGGTGAATTTCTGAGTATAGGCCGCCCGTATGCAGACGGAACGCAAGCAAACGCCGGGAGCCCGACAAACGGCCTACATCCACACGAGACGGATCGCCGAGCAGGCGAGCTTCACATGCGCAGCCGGCCTCCCTCGCTTCGGTCGCATGTCTGGCGAATGACACATGCATATGGCGCGTCTGGCGTGCCGCTAGCTTGTTGCTAGGTGACGCAAGAAAAATGAGCCGCGAAGTATGAGTTCATTTATACGCAAAACTTTTTAGTTTTAGCGGGGAAGAATAAAAAGAAAGAAAACGTCTGTAAGTTCATTTCGCATCTTTTTTTCCGATGCTCGCGTCAACGAACGGATGGAATTGACACTAGGCGTGACGGGTTTCCTGTTGCCAGTTTTTGCCGAGTGTCTCCTGTTGTTGAATTTCTTTCTCTATGGTGGAATTGTCAACGAGCGCTGTTCGTTAAGGCTCACTCGCACTCTAGGCCGACCCGACACCTATTTCGGTCTGCCGACTGCCGGCGACAGCGTTTTTTCCTTCGTGTCGGCGCCTCTGTCACACTGTACCGACGCCGACAATCTGCCGAGGGTCGGCTGAGAGCTCAGCGTTGGTACAGTGTGACAGAGGCGCCGACACGAAGGAAGAAACGCTGTCGCCGGCAGTCGGCAGACCGAAATAGGTGTCGGGTCGGCCTAGTATGAGTGAGCCTTTAGGAAAGCAGCTCCGAAACTCTTTCGGGGGGCACCAAGCCTGGTTGAGAGTCCTAAGCACAACCCACTATATGATGCAATTCAAGTATCTGGAGTAGTTGGACAATGCATAATTTTGTGTCGCCATTGGCAGTAGCGTGTTGCGTTAATTCCACTCTGCCCACCCAGAGCTGCGCTGTTTTGCAACGATGGCGGCGTTTAGTTATGCATCCCAGTATTTACGCATCTCAACTTAGGCTTTTTCATTTTGGTCAGAATATGTACAATAATTTATTTATTAAGCTAGTCATTATTTTTTTCACGAGCCATGTTTCACTTAAGTTTACTTGAATTTTTGTGATATTTTGTCACTTTATGGACACCTGACTTTTTGTCAACCCCACTTTCTTCTTTCTCAGCTGGCGACAAGTATTTGTTCTCGAACTTTTGTTTATCTATTGGATGAACTTAGTTTTTTGTTTTGTGTCCCTTTCCTTTTAGAACTGTCCAGCGTAGCCGTGCTTACAACTATTGTTTGGGCAAAATAAGGACACCGGATTGACGAACCCTCTTCACTACGCTATGGTTCTATTACAGCGAAGCTGTTAAGGGCTACTTTCCCCACTATCGTGTCCGCGTGCAGGAAAAAATCCCCGATGCTTGTGCAATACCGGGCCGACCCGCGGTGGAGGTGGCGCAGGGGTTAAGAACTCCCCATACGTTGGCCGATCCCGATGATAGTACATACCAGGCCGACCCGCGGCGGAGGTGAAGCAGGCGTTTAGCACTTCCCATACGTGAACCGATCCCAAAGATAGTGCAATGCCAGGCCGACCCGGGGCGGAGGTGCAGTTCGCCATTAAGGGGCCCACATACATAGCTTCACGGGTAATCCTTCTTCACAGATTGAAAGGGCACTGAGTTTTTTCGTTTATTTTTTTTTGTGGTCTCTGCCTATTAGGAAAACCTACCGCACACCCCTACTTTCACCACTGTCACACTAACGCCTTATTTTGAAACTTTGCCTTTTCTTTAGGCTCAACATTCTCTTTCGTACCCGCTTATTCACCTTGTCTAGGGGAAGAGAGTGAGTTATGTAAGCATTGTCAAGGAAACGAGAAGAAAGAGGGTTAACCGAAGGGCCCGATTTTTTATTAGTCATATCATAAGAAGCCAACAAACACTGACACGAGAACAACATAGGGGAAATTACTTGTGCTTAATAAATAAAATAAAGACACGATAAATTAATGGAAATGAAAGTGGATCAAAAAAACAACTCGCCGCAGGTGGGGAACGATCCCACAACCCTTGCATTTGGCGTGCGATGCTCTACCAATGTAGCTACCACGGCGCCGTTTCCCCATCCACTTTCTTGTGTATTTATGTTTGCTAGTAGAAACTTGGGAGTGTTAGCCAGAGCCACCACTCACAGACCTTGGCGGCGGATGTGGAACATCCTTTTTGGCGCAGGCGTCACGAGACCACAAACATAAATACCCAAGAAAGTGGATGGGGAAAAGGCGCCGCGGTAGCTCAGTTGGTGGAGCATCGCACGCGAAATGCGAAGGTTGTGGGATCGTTCCCCCCCCTGCGGCAAGTTGTTTCTTCATCCACCTTCACTTTCATTACTTTATCGTTTCTTTATTTCATTTATTAAGCACACGTAATTTCCTCTATGTTGTCCTTGGTGTCAGTGTTTGTTGGCTTCTTATGACATAGTCAAGGAAAGCAATTGTTGTGACGAAAACACGCCCCGTTGTCGAAACGTTGCCTCCAAATAGAGGCAATGCATCTCAGTGCACTGTCCACGAGGAAAAGGCGAATATGGGATACAAGAAATCCGAAAATAACGATACAGAAGCACGGCCAGGAACATAACAGAAAACACGCGCCGAGCACTGTCTAATCGGAATTTTCCTTCTGCGATGGCACACCTTCAAAATGCAGTGGTCCCACTAGGGATGAATTTCGGCACACATTACACATAACATGCGTCCCATTTTCCCCATAAAAGAACTCGGTGTGACAAAAGAGTTCTGTCGGTGCAACAGGAAACATAGCGAATGACGGCCGCATCATGCTTTCGAACGCTGACGAAAAAGTTTTTCACAGAGGGTGTAATTTATTCCCATAGCTTGACTTCGCACTCGCATTGTCCAGAACGTTGTCCCAATTTTAGCTAAATTTAGCTTCGGTAGAAGTTATATATTTTTCTCCCAGGAGAGTGGGATCAATTTTGCATCATTCGTAAAACATATACTAGCTTATAACGCTGCGTAGCACTTGAGTACGTAATTTACTGATTTACTGCAAACTCCCTAATTGGCCGAACATTCGGAACTTTGCCTGCGCATCACCCACAACGTGCTCCTTATTTTCACCAAACATAAATAGGGTACTTTGCATTGTTCACCTAGGACATTGATACAACCTGATACGTGACTCGTTGAACACATGAAAATAAGCGGAAAACCAGCGTTTACTAATTCTTTGGAATGCTCATAATCAAGCGAGAAACGGAAACGTTAAAGATTTGCCACGCATTACACATAAGGCAGCCTCCCATTTTCACCTAATCTGAACTTACTGCCATGCAGTTGGTTCTGGAAAACCGCGAATAACGGCCAACTCGCACTTTCAAGCCCTTTCTGAAGCAATTTTCGCAAAGCCCATATTTTGCGCGCACTTTTGAAAGTTTGCCCTCGCATCGGCGATAAGATTCCTCACGTTTCCTTAATATGCTAACATTGCGGTACGTCGAGTTTTTTTCAGGTCTTTGGACAAATTTTCTACGCGGTTCATAAAGTGCCCTTGTTAAGCTCTGCAACTCTAGAGTATATTGCAGCATAATAAATAATTACCCTACACACTTTAACCTTTGTGCTGGCGCGCGACTGGCCGCTCGAGGCACTCAGCGCGTATTCGCTAAGTGCCTCGGAAAACACTTTTATGTAGCACCTATTGAGTAACAGAAAGCTCTATAGGGGGTTTTTCAGGTCACTCTACAATTTTCTCATTCACGCTTTCCATCTAATTATAACGTTTCAGAAGTTGGATAATTAATTAAGACTAATTATGTAATTAGGCGGAATCCAAACAATTATCTGAGTATCTGCAAGCGACGGCAAACAACATTACCTTGGTTATTCTGTCTAGCTATACGTGGCACTTCCATATTTTCAACTCTTGGTGCATGATAGTTGAGACACCCTGTACATTCACAAATCTGCGAAGCGAGGAAATGACGAATGCTAAACCCCGGTGGAAGACGCAAAGAAAGCTTCGCTTTAAAACCTGCAGCACGCGCTCATCGCTAGTTCCTCATTTTGAACATTGCCATTTCATTTAGCTTCACCATTTGCTTTCGTGCCCGCTTTTCACCTTGCCTCTGGGAAGAGTGAGAGCTTTTCGGGGAACAGAGGGATCGCAGCGCAGCGCCAGAACAGGAGGACCAGCGTAGCTGGCTTCTAGAACATAACAACTCGCGCCATGCTTGCACATTAAGCCCCCGCCGCCCATCTTTATTTTCCTCATCTTTAGCAGTCGGCACCAATGCCCCGGCTGAGAGCGCTGACCTCGGCCCCTCGTTACGGTGTCGGTGGGCGCTCTCGAGAAATTTTAGCATTTTTCGAGACCCTAAGGTTTGGCGCTGAACAAAATCCCAGCAGAAAGGACACAAGAGCTAACAAAACAACTGAACGTCTATTACATAATGAGTACGAACGCCAGAGGATATTAAAACGTTTTTTTCATTCCGCCTACTTTTAAAAGTTTTAAACTTTTAAAACATTATAATTATATGAAAAGTGTCAATGAGAAAATCGTAGAACGACACGAAAAGCTCCCAACACAGCTTTCTGTTGCTCAATGCGTGCTGCTTTTTAAAAGTGTTTTTCCGAGCGTGAAAGAAGCCCACAATAGACGCCAACTGCCTCGAGCGGCCAGTCGCGCGGCAATACCCAAAGAAAAACATTTATATTGTATTTAGAAGTACTTCTACGCAGGATGTCGAACCGACAAGAAAGAAAATATACCGGTTTGGGTTCGAGTTCGAGTTCAGCGCACTCGGATTTCGCTCCGGTTCAGTTCCGGTTCGGATAGATAAAAATCGATAACGGTTCGGGAAACGGTTCGCAATACTGAACCGGTTCGCGAACCGCTTCGGCGCAGTCAACGTTATCCTGCCCTACGGCGAGATGCTGCACAGTACTGTCCACTTCTACGCACGACGCACGCGCAGGCTTTGTCGGAAGGCCTGGCACATTGAAAACAGAAATCGATGTTTTTCTTTTCTTTTTTTTACGCGAATATCGGCGAACGTTAATGTTGTGGTGTTGCAGCAGCCATACACGTAAAGACGCTCTTCTTAGGCAGTGTTTCTGCGAAGAGCGTGCGGTACGCGGTACGGTGCCTCGACGTGTCCTCCCTCTTTCCCGCGTTTGCTTTTATTGTCAATCCTACTGAGTACGGGGACAACGGTAGAAATTCATTCGAAGAGCAAAATTTTTGAATCGAATCGAATACGAGTATTGGAGAAGAACGACCGTCCAATATAGAATGGGAAATCGAATGTCGAAAATTTCTAAAAAAAGTGAAACAAATAATTTCGTCGAGCCCGTTCGTCCATAAAAAGTTTGTTTGCATTATTTGATACATGTGCACCGTGATACAGTACGATAAAATATGGTGCGCAATGACGTTGAAAGTAGTGAAAAAAGGAACCGGACCCCAAATGCACGTAGTAGAGGGTAGGGCTCATTAAAAGAGCAAAGTGCAATACTACAGTGCCGCGCATCGTTTTGAAGGAATCCAAACATGATGAGATTGGTCAAGTAATAAATTTATTTGTCTAAATTGAAACAGCGAATTCGTAAGCTTCCTAATTGGAGACGTGTGCGTTTACTCAAAGGCTGGTAATTGTTGTGCACTGTAAAAATGTTTACATCTTTAAGGGTTTCTTTGGGCTCACTCACTGGTGACACCCTCACCGTTAGGCCCTTACAAACACTTATAGAGGCCGGCAACGGAGCTCTAACTAGATGTGCGATGACAAAAGAGGTAGTTGAAAAGTATGTAATTATTCTGACAGCCTTCGGCGCACAGAAATATCCGACAAGAGATTTTCACAGGGAGAGATATGAACCTCTCCTGTTTGTCGACATGTTCCACCCTATGGTGGGAACATGTCCCACCCTATGGCCTTCACCAGCGGTGATATAGGAAACCGTGGAAAATAATTCGAATTGCAAAGAAGTATACGGGGTGGTTCACTTAATTTGAGCCAGACTTTAAAATATGCAAATGCTACGTAGCTGGAGAGAACCAAGGTATATATTGTTTGTCATCGCTTGGAGATACTCAGATTATTTCTTATTGCATTCCCCTGATTAGATAATTACTGTTAGTTAATTTCTCAATTATTTTAATTCGATGAAAATTCTCAATGATAAAATTGTAGAGGAACAGTAGAAACTCCCGATACAGCTTTCTGTTGCTCAACACGTGCTCCATAGAAGTGTTTTTCCGAGCGTGAAGAAGCCCGCGAGTACACGCAATCTGACTCCAGCGGCCGGTCGCACAGCAATATATATATATATACATATATATGTGTGTGTGTGTGTGTGTGCGTGTACGTGAATGTGTGCATGTTAGTGTTTGTGAAGAACTACGTAGAGTGCGAATAGACAAGAAGAAATACACACCTTATCGACTCTCGTCTATAGGTAGTATATAGAGAGGAAGTAGACAAAAAAGAAACAAACACCATATCGACTTTTTTCTATAGACCGTCTATAGACTGCGAATAGACAAAAAGAAATTAAAATCTTATCAACTTTCGTCTATAGAAAGTCTATAGAACAATAATAGACAAAAATAAATAGAGACTGTATCGACTTTCGTCTATAGGTAGTCTATAGAGGGGAAGTAGACAAAAAAGAAACAAACAGCTTATCGACTTTTTTCTATAGACCGTCTATAGACTGCGAATAGACAAAAAGAAATAGAAACTTTATCCACTTTCGTCTATAGGCAGTCTATAGACTGTATCAACAAAAGTCCAAATCTATAGAAAGGAAGGTCGTCTATAAAAAGTCTATAGACTTTCTATAGACAGTCTAAAGTCATTTTTGTAAGGGGGGCGCGGATTCGCCATATTGCGTGTTGCTGTAAATAATCGTCGTAAATATATTCCGTCTCTTTCTTTCCTCGTTACATTTTTGGTGGAGGTGCGGCGTAACGCAACGCAACACGGCACTCCGCAGTGGTCACCTCGTACGACCCCAAGCCATGGCGACTGATTCACATATGCCCCCTCCGGCTGCTTCTCCGTCGACCACCGCACCATCGGTCATCTTGGCGCAGCCTGGTGACCCCGGTACAGTTTCTGCAAACGGCAGTGTCCACGTCGAGGACTGGCTCAACTGGTTTGAACGCGTCAGCCTCACAACCGCTGGGATCAGACGTTGATGCTTGCAAATGTGATATTCTGCTTGCAAGGCACAGCGCGTGTGTAGCACGAAACACATGAAGCGGAGATCACAAGCTGGGACATCTGGAAGAAAAAGCTTCGAGACCTTCCCGGTAAGATGAACGGTCGTCAGCGCACCGCGAAGAAAAAACTCGCCACTCGTGCGCAAGCGTCTATCTAATCGTACATATATCCTACATCCAGGATATCTTGGTCCTTTGCCGCAAGGTCGATGACAAGATGTTATCATCGGACAAAGTTGACCACGTATTAAAAGGAATTGTTGACAATGCTTTTCATTTGCTCGTATTAAAAAATTTGCGCAGCAGCTGCTGGTATCATTGCAGGGTGCCGATGGTTTGAAGGAGCGAAGAGTCGCCGAAACGAGCAGAAATTCGTCCGATTGCCCAACACCGCTGCTACTTCATCTTGCGAGGACCTCCCCTTGCCTGACCAATCGTCCGCAACCGAAAACGAGGTGCGCATCGTACGACGCGAGATTGAGGCTACTCGTCCTACTGCTGTCAATGCCGCAACAACGAAGAACCTCGACCAATCATTGCGCTTATTCAAGCCGTCGTGGGCCAGGAGTTAGCGGATGCTGGTATAAAGCGCGTCTCTGTTCTTAACCGCGAAGACGTCAGTGCTATTTCTTTGTCTGTTTGACCCTAGCCCATTTATCGCCGACCCCCCAACCCGACCGAGTGGCGCACACATGACGACAGGCCCACCTGCTTCAACTTCAGAGGGATCACCCACATCTCCCGTCATTGCCGCAACCGGCCGTATTCGTCGTCCCCGCCTTTGTTCAACAATAGCCGACAAGAATCCAGGCCATCACTCTTGAGGAACAACCCTCCATTGCATAGCAGTGACGTCACCTTGCATACTCGGATTACCAGCCGCTCACCGTCACTGCGGAGTCGTCGATTTCGCTCACCACTGCTTCATCGGTACGCATCGCCCAATTTTTGCGGCACCCCTCCTTGGCAAACTAAAGGAGGCAGCACCCGGAGGTGCCGCTGCATTGCCTGCCCATCCCAAAAACCCTCTCTTGCACTGTGCCCCCAACACAAAAGCTTTCGGACGTGCAAGTACACGGTGTGAATGTATCGGTGCTCATTGACAAAGGTGCACATATGCCGGTAAAGAGTTCTCCCCTTCGTCGTTCTCCTCGCAAAGGGCTCATACGTGTTACTTCTATTGTCGTAAGAGTCGCCGCCGGCACTACACCTGCTGTGATTGGAATTGTAGTAGTCCGTCATTGGAATCGTCATTGTAGCGCTCGCGTGAGCATTGCTGTACACCGCACTACATTTATGTTCGCCGTCCTTGACCAGTGCCCGTATGACCTAATTATTGGCCATGACTTTCCGGCGGGGGTAAGGGTTGAGGGGGGGGGGGGGGGGGGGCGTTCTACTCCGAGCAATGTGCGCAACAATGTGCCGAACAATGTACGCCGAGGGCTGATAGCTTTGTATGCGCTGTCTTATCGCAGCTTACTTCGCGTTGAAGCGAGAGGCTACATGAAGGTCAATTCGCTCGCTGCTGCTGCCGCGCTTCCTCACTGCAGCGTGTTGACAGCGGGTGTGCGCGGTCATCGAGCGAGATGTGTTTATGTTTGTTTGGGCGCGCGTGATAACATGCTTGTTAATTTAGCTTGTAAGAGAATTTTTACAAGTTTATACGGCCGATAAAACTGCTATCCTTATTTCTAATTGTCTACTGTCTACTAATTTTCTATCGCAATCGATGCTTCGCGCGAAACTGCGACTTTTTCCTTCCTGGTCACTCTTCTATCCGCAATATCAAAGTTAGCAGTCGCCTACCGCTAGTCCTTAAATATTATATAGCTTTGCAACTGTAATATCCGAGCAAATTAAGCTTCAGATTGTGCTGTGTGACGAATGTCAGCTTAGTTAGGAATGTAAAACGTATTATCTACGTTCGCCTATTTATCATTCAGCATCAGTAAGGAGCATGCATAACCAAATAAGCCTCTATGCAGGAGAACACAAATGTACGAGACCGGCAGCGTGGAACGGTCACGCTCCTTTCCCATGCACATGCGCTATTTCCAACTATTGACCATGTTGAGTGCCGCTAAACGGCTTAAACGTCGTTAATTAGGCCGGCAAGATTAAATAAATTTCGGATACATCTAGTCGCGTCCCGCGCAGAGCGATAACTTGACAACAGTGATAATCTGGTGAAAAACGGTCACCGACCTAAAAGGAAAACGATGTGTGCGTGGCAGTGCCCCCGCTCTTGAAAACATCGTCCGGATGCTGCAAGCAGAACGCGAACCAAATAAGCGTAATAACAAAACAAGTAAGAGATACGAAGGAAAGGGTTCACGGTTCCTTAGGAACCGTGGAACGCCACGCACGACATCTGGTCGTGCGTGGCGCCGCTTAACACCGTAGCGCACGACTTCATAGTCCAATGCAACAAGACGTCGGAGCATCTTGCACCATCTGTAGCCCCAAGTAGCGTCGCAAAATTTTTCACCGAGTCCATGTCGGCGTATTGGCGTCCCAACCAGAGTTGCGCAGGGGCAACTCCGGTGTTGGAATTATTCTGGAATCACTCCACGTTTTCTAACGCCCATGGTGGAACCGGAAAAGAACGAAGGTACTAGCCGGGCAGATGGAATAGGAATGGAACGAGAGCCCGAGATTCCGAAATGGAGTTGCAGTGGAATGAGCACGTAGTACTGGAGTGATAGATATTGATTTTAGGCGAGGTACATAGCCGGTAAACTTTCCAATTACACCACACTAGGCTAAGCCAATTTATAGCATTTCTCCATTTTTACTCAATAGCAGATATTTCAGTATCTGCGTATAGATGACTGCCTCTGTCGCTGTAATTATAAACGACATGGCATTCTACATTTTCGAAGACCCAGAAACCTTTCTACGTTAAGGGGCACTGACATAATATTTTGAACTATTCATTTCTTGCGCATTAAATTAATGTCCTAGACCTCTAAACCCTAGAAAAGCAGTGACACGTCCCAGAGCAGCGTAAATAATTTAATCTAATAGCTTCTTTACGACCAGTCTCGGTTTCGTTTCCCAGGAGGATACTGTGTCGTAGCGTCAGGACAAAGTATGTGGTCACGTGGAAGCAGGACATTGCGACGTTTCGGCAATCACTCCGGCTCGCTCTGTCGTCCGCTAGCTGTGCTACTACTTCGGCCCTCACCACGAGTGGCGGCATGCAAGGCGACCGAGCGAGCCGGAGTGAGCTTTTGCTAGGGTTAAGAGGCCTAGGGAACTCATTTAACGCACAAAAATGACTAGTTAAATATATCATGTCAGTACCCTTTTAATGTTGAAGTGCATTTAAGAAATCAGCGTTTGGTTGGGAGAAATGATTCAATATGGTAAGAGCATGCTCGACATATGACAGAAGTATTGAGGCCAAGACTAAACAATTGCAGTGAGCCTACGGTGATTTGGAATGCGCACCTAGACATTTTTTTTTTCGCAAAATGTCAAGTATCGCGAAGGTGCAGTGACAGGTGGTCAGAGAGATGTGCTCGAAAAGAATGATGCCCGGTAATGTGCCAGTAAATGTGAATTAAAAAAATATCATTAAAGTAATAGAATAAAAAGCCATCAATGTGACAGAATAAGCAAGCTTGATGCATGGCAAGCATAACGATGTAAGATTATTTTGTTCTTTGCTTTACTTGAATAAAATAGTTTTGAAAGAATAAAGGATTTTTTTAAATGGCTAGTTTTAAGTCGAAGGCAAAGCTTGCTCTTATCGCAGCGTGACATGTGAACGTGAATCGCCTAACCCGTGAGCAGCTGTTACGCTAACTTCAGTGGTCACGAGCGGGTAGCTGCAGGCTAACATCTCCAAATTGGTGCATCGTGCAATCTGAAATTAGCCTCATGTTTGACATTGCCATAACAGGCTTCATCCTAAAGTGAAGAAAATCCGCGTAAACACGAGTGAGCGTGCTTTGAAGGCCTAAATCATGGAGCATTCTTTTTATTATTGTTTTCAAGAATTCCCTAGAGGGTGACTGACCTTTGCTCACTCTCTTCGCTTTTCTCATTGGCGGAGGAGCATTGCAAGAGGGGACCGCATGAAAGCTGGCAGCCTGTCATGATTTCGACGGGAGTGTAAGGCGTGAGGAGGGATAGAAGACTGATTGTGCGAAAGGTAGATAAATCTGCTTGATGTACACACGTGAGCAAAACTATATGCACTAGGAATAGTGCGATGTATAAAGCTGATTTTCTCCTCTGCATCCCAATGTAACTTGAAATTAAAGACTGCAGTTCAAACTTAGCACTGCGAAATTTCCAGTACACTCTTCAATTTCACTTTATGCATGTTAACGACGAAGACATTTAGTTTTTTTCGGTGACCCTGTGGTTGGTATGCTTTTGCTCACGGGTGTACATACATTCCTCTTGGCAGCTACTCTGCACTATAGGGTAAGACAGAAAGAAGGAGAAACAAAATCGGTGACAATGACGACAGAAGGAAGCGGCAAAACACAGAATGGGCAAGTGTACTCGTAGTCTGGAGTGCAGAGCCGTACATTTTAGGAAATAATTGGCCTGGATGGCCTGAAGTCTACATCGCCAGTCACGTCAAGGGCCCAATACGACGTCCTCTGGCAATGGTTGGATGTCGAGATGTGCAAAAGCCTCAGTCAACCTCCGTCGCTCTTCAATGTACTCAGGTAGTAACAGAGCACATTCTTTATAAATTTATGCATGTGACACAGGTCACTATTTGGAGACTCACTGCGTTGTATTAAGTGCAAGTAACGAAGCGTAGACACAAACCAGCCTAAGCCTGTTCAAAAACTGGCATTGCTGTGCTGAAGTTTTGGTGGTAGCTCTGTTCCTGTCTCTGGGGGCGTCTGTGGCGATATTGCGGAAGGTTCCAGTGCTTTGTTGTCGCGTTTCGTATAAGAGTTGAGAGTATACAATTGCCGTACGTACTTAAAAAAAATCTTAATCAGTGGCTTTGAATACTTGAGAAACTTCTTCGCTTCAACATCCACCAGTTTATTGTTCTATAGAATAGTGACAAGTAATTCATTGAAATACAATATGATGACCATTCTCTTCCGCAATAGAGTGTGTAGCTCGGCAGTGTGAAAAGCCAACACTCTGTAGCGGATGTCTTTCGTTACGCCTATATGTAGCTGCAGTCGCTTTCGCAACGCACAGCTTCTGCACGTCCATGGCTGCGTGCCTACCGAACACGGACAGGCTACCTCATCTCGGAATTCACCTTGGGACTTCAGGAGCAGCGGCTCACAGGAACCCTTGTGGCGCTGACATACAGCCCCAACGTTTTCCGGGTAGTGCCTGGGCGGGGAAGCATGGGGGAACCCCTTACTTTTTTGATGCCATTCACTCAGTGGGCGAATACACCGCCATCATCATCGCGATCGATCATCATCACTCGCCATTGTAACCACCGCTAATCCCGTGAGCTCGCCTCTCGAGCCACGAGCAACGAAAACGCGCGCTCTCGATTTCAGCAAGGCTCTTCGCTGAAGCTGCTGTTCTGCTCGATAATTCTGCTCGATCTGCTCTGCTGGTACGACGGCACGCCACGTCGGCCGTACTTACATCGTCCTTACAGGGCTATCACTCATCTGCCGACTGCGTTAACTACCAGCGCCTGGTGAGCGCCGATACGCTACGTAGGCTGAGTGCTGGTTAGCCATTCAGGCCCGACATTACTCCGACGAAGCGAGGCCGGCCAACGGTCCTTGACAGGTTCATGCTGGGACATCTGGAGGACACCGCTTGGGGACGCTTCAAGCAATGGGGCACGAGGGTGACGTTCAAACCCGTCACGGAACTCGTCGAGGAGCTGGCGCGGTATCACGTCGTGATCCGGGTGGTGGCCATCCGTTCGGTGTACCGCACGCAGACGGACCACCGCGTCTACTCGCAGCTCCCCCTTGGACGACAGAAGCGGCCGCTCATGGGACCCATCGTGCTGCTGGCGCGGGTACGTGTCATTCGAGTGGAGGCTGTGCACAAAAGTCGGCCGCTTCTGATGCCATGAACCAGGAGCTGCTCAAGTCAAACGCCGAGCTCAACGCACCTTTGCGATCATCGGAGGTGGAAAAGGTGGCGCAGGCCAGAAGCATGCGTGAAGTTGTAGCAGAGAAAAGAAAACATCCGGATGCATTGCCTCAACAGAATTCAAAGATGTTCGCTCTGGACAGAATACTTGGGAATCAGGAGTTGAAGCTTACAGAAGCGGTTGGACGAAGTGTATTGCTTTCATCCCAACTGTCGGCCAGCGAGGAACAGTGCGCAAAACTGGAAGCCATTGCCACACTGCGCACTGAACTGGAGGCAAGTCGGTCTCGCTGCAGAGAGCTAGAACAACAGTTGAGTCAGACAGGATGCGAGGAGGCGGCTCATGCAACGCAACTACTGGAAGAACAAGATGAACTGAAGAGTGTTACGTGCAGAGCAGACCATCTTCAAGCACGGGTACAAGAGCTCGAAGAATCCAAACAACACCTGGACACGCCCTGCTCCGAGCGTCGCCATAAGCTAAGTGAGAGCGAGTGCCAGCTTAACCTGGCTGCCGAAGACAAGAGTGCGTTGTTTAAAATTAAGGAAGAAGTGCGAGCAGCTCACGCTTCCTTGCGTGCCCAGTTCGATGAAAGAAGTAATCGGCACACGACACTAATAGCGTCTCTGCAGCACCAGGTACAGGCATCCGAGGTCCTGGTTGTCAGACTGAACGAACAAAAGCAAACTCTTACTAAGGATTCTGGAAAGTTTGAGGCCGACCCCGAACTGCTTCGTTCTGAACTGGCAAAATTACGCGAAAATAATGCCATGCTTGCGAACGAAGTATCTGAGGTTGCTCATTCTCGTGAGGAGCTCAGTGAGAACCATGTTTCGCAAAACTGCCAAAGAGAAAAAGTTAGTGCCGATTGCGTCATATTTCAACAGTGCATTGAGAAGAGCACAGCTAAAAAGGCTGAACGCGAGGTGCGCTTGGAGAAGGAAGTAGAGGTTGCTGATTCGCTCAAAGTAAAATGTGCCGAGCATGTTGCTGTGAATGCGCACGTTTACCCCGAGCTCCATCTTGGAAGCCAGGAGTGGCCGTGCACGGGACCCGTCAAGGAGAAGACGCGGAACCGCGACGTAAGCCGTGTGGTAGCCGTGTGGTGGGGCTACCACGCCGGACGGGCCACCTTCACCCTAGCTCCACCTTGGATACCAGGAGCGGTCGTGCATAGGACCAGTCGCGGAGATGGCGCGGAACAGCGTCGTAAACCGGTTGGTGGATGTGCAGAGCGGGTACCCCTCGCGGACGGCTCGCCTCTTCTTTGAGCTCCACTTCGGACGCCTGTAGCGCCGCTCACCGTACCCTTTGTGGAGCTGGCTCGCGGTCATGCTTTCATCCGAGTGTCAGCCGCCCAAAGGAGCTCAGGGGAATTGTTTATCTGCGTATGTCACCCAGTCAGTGGGCGCGCAACGGAGAGTTCATGTCCTTGCCCCTGCCACCCACCTGTGCCTGGTGATCGCCGACGAGTTGGGCAGCCCGAGCGGTGATTGCGTGGCCCTGGCCACTGAAGATCACCGAATTCTGCTGCTGCTGTGCCTGTACTTAGACGGTTTCTATATTGCGCCAAGGTTTCTATTACAGCATTATAAGGCGGGTTTTCTTTACCATGTTCACGAACCTTTAGTTCAGAGCCTGTTTAGAGTACAAAAGGACTGACTAGTGACTAAATAGCTGTATATTTAGACCGACCAAATAACTGTTTAGATTAGACATTTCGGTGCTTGACGGCACACACTATCGTGAAAAGTGCTTCACCTGCGATAGAAACACCACGGGGACATTTATTTTCAGGACGGCCAACCTTCACATGCGAATCTGCACTGTGCGTGTGGTCGTGCAGGGCAAGCCAAGGAAGAAAAAGAAAATACACCGCTCAAGCCCGTGCTGACGCCATAGATATATCCTAAGCTTGAGAAGCTTTAGTGGCATGCCTTGTGTAGTTCGCTACGAGGGACTACCGCTTTTTTTGGGCCTCATGCAATTTCTGACGCACACGGGGCTGTAAAGCTCGTACAGTAATTGCATAACGAAGGCACTGAATGTGTCATGAATAAGTAACATGTTGGGAAATTGAAAATACAAGGGTAACTTATGCGATCTGGGAAGGGAGTTGTGCCTTGTTAAGTTTGTAGGGTCCAATGGCATGACTTCAGAAGCCATGTATTGTGCCCTTTACTTACATTACTGCCCTTTACACAGCATTCATATCATATTGAGCAGTGGTTCATTGTTCTTTGCGTCCTTTTAGGCTAGTGTTGATGGCGATGTCGCGCCATAGCAAGCTGTTTCCCAGACACTCCTTCTCTTCCAACATGTATTAGCACTGTTCTTTATTGCACCCCCCCCTCCCCCATCGTGTTGACTTGGTGCAGTTTCGGGGGAAACGTAGTATATACTAGACGTTTCATCTATTATTATTATTATTATTATTATTATTATTACGTGCAGATATGTCAGCCCAGATCCGCCGATGTTTTTTCCTCCAAAACGCATGATGCGCCGAACTTGGGTTCGCACTAACATCCCTAGCGCGTTCGGGTACGCCCCAAAGATGTCGCTGACATTCTACGTATTTCCCTACCGGCGGCTGCCGTTGCTTGCCGGTAATCAGGAGAAATGTGTCGTTGGTTACAATCTGTAACGTATTTTTTTCGGGAGAGCTTGCAGCGCGCGTAAAACGTTTTAAGGCGAAAGATTAAGCGTCTCATACCCCCGATGGCCATAAAAAAAAAAAAAAAAAAAAAAAAAAACGCGGCGACTGGTTCAATGGTACAACTATCATCATCAGCAATTCCTCATACCCCTTAAGCAAGCAAAAATATGCAATGGTTTATCGCTCTCGTAATGCAAAGGCTACAAGCCCTCAGCAAATGAAGTGAAGCGAACAGTGCGTATATTCATTGAGATCACCCATACAACACACAGAACAGCATACATTTCAATCCCCTGCTGAGAGGACGCAACGTAAAGTCGAAGAGAAACGTCGTTGGCGGGAGTCTGACCCCGCTAAACGAGCGCGCGAAGCCGCAGCTAAGCGTCGAAAGCGAGCCGAAGAAGCCGAACTGCGAAAACAGCAATGCGACGAAGCCTCCCCCCCCCCCCCCCCCGCCCCCCGCCCTCAACACGGTGCAACATCAAATGTTCAGCAGGCTTTCGCCTTCACGTATTACAGGAGTGTAACATGTTGCCGAACTTTTTTAGTGTTAGATGAAAAATTTAATTGCGTTTGTTTGAGGTGTGTTTCTGGAACACACAGCACCCTGGGACTATAACCTTGCGGAGGAGTTTTTTAACGTCATCAAGATTGTGAAGGTAACCTCTGACGTTCTAATGAACTATTTGAGTGCCCATATAAGAAAGAGTTTTGTGCTGTGTGTTTAAGAAAATCATGAGCCATTCCACTCTGGGAAGGTTGATGACTAGCGAAGCTAGGGACGTATTCTGAAACGATCTACTTCCGCGATACTATCGCCGTCAGGCACGCGCCAATTGGCTGCTTGAGTAAAATCGGATGACGTAGTGCTCAACCGATTTTGTTAAGACAGCCGATCAGCGCGCGAAGATGACGAAGGCGTCGCCAAGGCGATAGTATCAAAAAATTAAATTATGGGGTTTTACGTGCCAAAACCACTCTCTGATTATGAGGCACGCCGCAGTGGAGGACTCCGGAAATTTCGACCACCTGGGGTTCTTTAACGTGCACCTAAATCTAAGTGCACGGGTGTTTTTCGCATTTCGCCCCCATCGAAATGCGGCCGCCGTGGCTGGGATTCGATCCCGCGAATAGTATCGCCGAAAGTGATAGTTTCAGAATGCGGCCCCTGTTCAGCACACGACACAGAGGTGACACAGAATTTTGAACAAAGGTATGAACACATTTATTCTCCTGATCGGCGGTCATCGTGACGATAGTAGGTACACGCACATATTATCATACCACATCTGTTATGAAATGCGTAAGCATTTCTATGCTTACCCAATGAGAAGTTTTTCCGTCACGTAAGACGATGAATGGCTCATACCCCCGTAAGCAAGAACAACAAGAAGAAAATAAACTTTATTAAAAAGAATGGTCTGGCAGTTTTGGTTGCGGTGGCTTCGGGTGGCGGCAAGAAAAAAAAATTATACACATGTTATGGGAATGTAACGCCCAAGGCAAAACGAGTTATACTCCGAGACCCTATCGCTGAGGTGGGACGTCGCTCTGAGCAGCTTCGACCTCGGCGACCAACCCTGGGCCGTGCAGCAAGCCCGCGATGTGGCGTTGAGACAAGATCTCGACGTCCCGTCGTGGGAGACTTGAGCCCGGATCGCTAAAAACCTGCCGGACAATTCAATAAAATTATTATCAAGCAATTGCCTCAGAGTCTACTGATGTTGAAAGTGGTGCCTATTGATAGCTAATCTACTGAATATGCATATACAAATGATGAGACGCAGAATCTTTTGCACAAAATGAAGCGATCTTGCATCAAATTATAGCTAACTGAGTTTTGGCACACGCAGACTTTTTTTTAGCCGGACACGGAAAATCTGCGGGAGCCTAGCCATAAAGAGCTTCGCTGTGAACACTTCCTACGCGCTATTTGCATTTTCTCGGCTTGCCAGAAAATGTTCGAGGTGCTTACTCTAGGTTCCCTCGGCATTCAATTGCGTGTGATTGTATGATTTAATCAAAACAATTACAAATACCCCTCTGAAATGACTTTTGCAAAAAAAAAAAAAGGAAAAATAGCACAGGATATCTCGACAGTGCCAAACTATGCATGGTGCATATAACATTCGACATAAAAACCGAAAGATTATTCGTCAGTTGGGTTTAGTGTGACAGTGCGGAACGAATGCCAGCATCGCCTTTTATTTTCAGAAATGGTGTCAGTAGCAATGTTATTCTTACTTCTTCTTCGTGTTATGAAGTGCATGTTAATTAACAGGATCATGGATACTCGCAACCATATAAAGAAAACTGTCAATGAAGCCAGAGAAAGCTTTATGTTATTAGCTTCAGCATTTCCTGGTTTTATTGTCTTTTTTTCTTCATATGGTTTTAACAAACAAAAGAAAATCGAGACCATCGGATCCTCTTATTCTTCTCGCTTAGCATCATGCATAGGGATTCGAAACAGACAGGCTGAAATTGCCAAAGTACGACAATACCAGGAGTGTTAAACAGGTAGCAGTGCGTGAATATTCCGAAGCGCCGAATAGACAACGGAACAACTTATTTATTCTACACCACCCTAGAATAGAGCAGTTGCTGTTTTGATCGTGTCATCGAACGAAAGATCGGCACTTCGAAATTTTTAGAATTGCTTTAAGCCGTTTTCGAATAATCCGCAATTATACCAATATGGTTTACAACCGGATTTTAAACGCGTGACCTCCCCGCCGAATCACGGCTACGTCGACCAGAAATGTAAAAGAAGGCGGCGGGCTCATAAAACTATCCGAAATGTTGGCACCGTATTCGGAGGATATTCGCAAACCATTTAATACGTTTATTTTTTCAACGCTATGAGTATTATATCATTCTGATCGGATCCCATGCCACAACTTTTGGAATCCATTTCGCTTCAGGTTTAAATATATACATTTGCGCACATCTGAAAATAATAAATAAAATATTCTACAGCCGTGCCATGCTTATACGTAAGATTATGCTCTCCGATACGTAAGCTCGCCTCTCGAGCCACGACCAAGGAGAACGCGCTCTCGGATCTCGGCATGGCTCCATGGATACTGAAGCCGCTGCTCTGCTCATTTATCTTCTTGCCAGGGACGACGGCACGTCACGTCGACCACCTTCACATCGTCCTTACCGTGCCATCGCTCGATGTTCATCTTCTGCCTAATTGTTCAACTACCTACATGTGCCTGGTGAGCGCCGATTCACTGAATAGACTGAGGGGTGTTTCACCACTGGCACACACCGAAAGGATGTGTGAAGTTGTAGCGGAGAACAGGAAACATCGGGCTGTATTATCTCGGCAGAATTCACAGATGCTCGCTCTGGACACAACACTTGGGAATCTGGAGCTGAAGGTTACAGAAGTGGTTGGAAGAAGTGAACGCACTGCCAAGCACCTGTGCCTAGGGATCTCCGAAGACACGGGCAGCCTGAGCTGCGTGACCCTGGCCGCTGACTTTGCTCGGATAGGAGACGTCACTACTCGGATGAAGCGAGGCCTACCAGCTTGATGCCCCTGGACATTGTCTTCATCGCGATGACATGTCCTACTTTGCTCCTGTCCATGGTGCTCTGCCTTGACATTCGCTATGACTCTGGCATAGTCCACTGAATATACTTTTCAGGTTATTAAGTGCATCAACATATCCACCGAAACTTTTTCGATAAAATAAATGCCGATGGTCACCACGCTTCTCCCTCGGTTGTGTTATGGCCGGTCGGTAGTCTCTGTATTATTCACTTTTAGCGCCATGACATTCTCCTTCAGCGTCAGTAATATAGATGAGTGCTGACGAGGATTTATCGCGAGAATAAAACTATGCTAGAGCGACTTCTCCGAGAAGCCGCGTCTACCAGCCGCTCTCTGAACCATTGGCACCATGACTGGCCGATATAAACTGGCCGCGGCGACTTTCTTTCGGCCCGCCTCAACAATTACTATTTTACTCGTGTTATACTTAGAGGTAAAGAATGGTTGCTTTTTTGTTGTTGTGTTGATGATGATAATGATGATGATTTTCTGTCATGGCTCGCACCCACTAAGGGAGATAGGCCAAGAATCGGGCGGCAGGACGTAGCTAAAGGAAATTTTTATTTGAGGACGATAAATGCAAAGTAAGAGAAATACAAAAACAGGAGATGATGCAATAACTAGACTTGTTTACCCCAAATACGTGTAGCATCCTCATGCTCTTTTTCTTCACGAGTACGGTTGTGCATCAAGTAGATAATGGAACTGGATGATAAACCCTCGAGGCGTCTTTGTACACAGCTGGACATTTCTTGCAGAGTGGTATTTTGGGTTGATCACTTTCAAGGATACTTTCACTTTCGCGAGATTTCGCATGTTTTATCGTCGAAAGCGCCGGCGTTTACAGTCGGCAGGGTTCCTGGAAATTATGCTAAGACAGCGTGCTTGGCACTGTTCCAAAAATGTCGCCCGTATATAGAGTCCGCTGCGTCGGGTGCTACTCACGTCAAACATCGCGAAAGTGAAATTATCCTCGAGGGTAATCATCCGGAAAGGGGGCCCTACAAGTGTACCCGAAGCAAGGGTGGCTCACGGACATGTAAACTCGGCCTCCGAACCAGGCATGTTTTCTCGTGCGCTAGTGCAGAGGTGCCATCCCATCGTCCATGGCCGTTGTACTAACTCGACCCTCGGGTCATGGTTCGTTTCCTCGGGGGAGTGCACCTTAAGTAGCTCCCTGTTTGCCTCTCCTTCAATCTCAACTAGAGTGGAGCGGGGAGCAAGGAAAGAGGGTCAGTGGGCCCTATTATTGTCCCTTTCGTGATCCTGATCGGCCATTGCAGCAGTGAGCAACCAACTGTTGCCATCTGTTCCCCTTCTTCATCTCCCGCAATAAGCATAATCTGACGTGCCTGCTCTACGTTGCCGACTGACAAAGCACCTTGTAGATACTATCGTATCTGCCCGTCTTACTGATCAATATAATGCTACAATGGGCAATGCAACGTCAGGCTTCATTGTGGACTGTGTAGTAAGCAAAGCAGCAGAGAAGACTGCCATACTTGTTCTGCTCGTAGGCTTGTACGAGCTACGTACGGCAGCAAAACTTCAACTGTTGGTGGGGACGCGCTGCGCACAATGGATGAGTTTACTCGTCGCGAGGATTCTGTTATTACGGCTGTTCATGACTACGAAAGAAGCCATCATGACCGCATCGGAATGACCATACTACACCATACCCGCTGGCAAGAAATATCAGAATTACCTTGTATAGCAGGAATGAATTTCCCATTGTGTTCTACATTTTAAGACGCATGTACTTCATTCACTTTAAATTTCGTACATTCGGCCGCCAAAAAAAAGAAGTAAGGAGATATTCAGTTCTGTGAAGGTAGATGACCAGCGAAGCTGTAGCACACCCCACAGGGTTAGACAAGGGCACATGTGTTAATTTTCATCATGTGGTAATGGTAACGATGATAGCTTTGTGATTACTGTAATATACACTGATTGGTTCGGTTACAACCTTAGACAGAATCGTTCTTCGCCAAAGTTAGATCTATGCACGACCGTTGTTCGCTGTGCTGTGTTGTTGAGTGATTTGGATTGGTGTGTCATAACAAGCCAGCAAACATTGACAACAAGGACAACATAGGGGAAATTACTTGTGCTTTACTAAATGAATTAAAGAAATTATAAATTAATGGAAATGAAAGTGGATGAAACAACATCTTGCCGCAGGTGTGGAACGATCCCACGTCTTCGCATTACGCGTGCGATGATCTACCGCGGTAGCTCAATTGGTAGAGCATCGCGCGCGTAATGCGAAGACGTGGGATCGTTCCCCACCTGCGGCAAGATGTTGTTTCATCCACTTTCATTTCCATTAATTTATAATTTCTTTAATTCATTTAGTAAAGTACAAGTGATTTCCCCTATGTTCACGAGGTCGCGGGATCGAATCCCGGCCACGGCGGCCGCATTTCGATGGGGGCGAAATGCGAAAACACCCGTGTACTTAGATCTAGGTACAGATTAAAGAACCCCAGGTGGTCGAAATTTCCGGAGTCCTCCACTACGGCGTGCCTCATAATCAGAAAGTGGTTTTGGCACGTTAAACCCCATAATTTAATTTTTTTCCCCTATGTTTTCCTTAGTGTCAATGTTTGTTGGCTTGTTATGATATGCTTAACAAAAATCGGGCCCCTCGGTTAAGCCCCTTCCTTCTCGTTTATTGGATTCGTGTGGCATTTCAAACCAAAATCTTCTAGCACAAATTGAGTGCACAATTTCTTGTCTGGTTCTAAAATGTCCACATTGAAAGATACAAGAATGATCACAGGGCAGTGTCATTACGGCTAACTCATGCAATGTCCGTGGTTGTGCACTTCTCGATATCCCTCTTGGGTATGCCTGGAGATATATACACAGTGGTTATCACACTTCCGTCTTTCGTTTGTAGGGCACAGACATTCCCTTAGTCGGTGGCATTGTGCTCGTGCGAGTCAAGGGTGTATGGTCGTACGTACATTTTGGTCTTTGCATATATGGCAACGCCGCCTGCTCGTGAGTCAATAATGTGCTGTTCACAAACGAATGCAGTATACCAATCGACTTCAAACGATGCATATTTATAATAATAATAATAATAATAATTATTATTATTATTATTATTATTATTATTATTATATTAAGCGCGGAGTGCTCGAAGCCGGCTTCGCCTTCGCCACGTGTCGGCCCGGTAATGCACTCTTCGAGATCGCCCCATGCTCACCTTTTTTTATTGTTTGCGCACAAACACAAGAAATACATGGATTCCTTAAGCCATATAGACCTTCGCTGTAAAAAAATGAAAAATGAAAGTGTCGATTGGGGTATTACACATCTGCAACGATGATGTCTCCGACGCAATTTCTACGCAAGGGTGGACCCTCAGACGACGGGCTTGCTTCCATTTTTTTTGACCTTGTGCAGTGGTAGACCCATACCAATCGTACAAGGGGCCGGTAAACTCAGCCGAAACTGACTGTTTGTACTGGCTGATCTAATTACAATCTTGGGGCCCAAAGACAAAACTATACCAAGCGACGGAAACGTGCGGCGAGAAGCTGCCGCGCATTTCAACTGCCGCACGACGTCGTCTCGTGTTCCTGTGAGGCCCCGATCAAGGCAGGAGGCCCAGGAGCACCCGATGCTGCCCTGCCTGCGGCACGGGACGGCGCAATGCGGCGAGGAGGTGCCTCCGATAGCGACTAGCGGCCGGAGAAAGCGAGAGTTCCCGGACGGCATTCGACGAAGCGGAACGGCCACTGCGTGCCGCCCATCGTCTCGCGCATAGCGGCTCGCCGCAGCCGCTTCCGTGGATCGTGACCGGACTGAGCTGCGCGCACGCTCGCCGCAATTTCTTTGCCCAGCAACGGGAAAGCGCTTCCCTGCATTAGCTGTCCGCCGATTCACGTTCGTTTTTTTTTTTTTTTTTTTTTGCTTCTTCTTTATTTGACGTCGTAAAGCGTCGATTACAATATTGCGAGTGGAGACTCTGAAATGGAGACTCTGACTCTGTATAGGTATGCAGCCGCACCCGCTTGCACTATCGCCTACGTGCTATCTCGCTCTTCTGTTTTGTCGTATTCCTTCACACTCAGCCTGCGCAAATTTGAACTTTTGGGCTGCCGCATCAATTCACTCTTTTTCGGCGCACCTTAAATGTTGGAGGCATCGGGGGTCGTGTCTTCGGTTGCGAGTTTCTCTCTTTTTCACTTTAGTCGACTGCATGCGCGGTTTGAAATAGCGCGATGAATGTTCATTTTGCAGCGATGCGCATATATTCATATTATGGCTCAAGCCCCAAAACTGTTAATCTGAAAGATAAGTTGGCTTCGCAAGCAGCATGCTCCCGTTTACTACATTTATTATGCTCGGTCAATTTCGCGTTACCGCTCTTCCTTTGTGCACCTATTCTACGGTACAAATGAAACCTGTTTATATTCGATATTGATGCTGGCCCAATGCGAGGTAGGCAAGACATGCCGCATGGCTAAGTTCTCCAGTTGCCACAAAAAGGACTTGTCTCTCTCTCTCTCTCTCTGTTTCTTTGGCAATAATAAGTTCTATAAAATAGTGGTGGTGGTGGTGGTGATGATGATGATGATGATCCTTAGTGTTGCAGCCCCCTTGAGACGAGGCGTTGAGAAATCGTCATTTAGCCAGCTTGAGCTAATCCAGTTTGCTACATCTTTTGCAGTCTAGGATTTTCCCTATCTTCACTTTATATTCTCTGTATTCATTAAATCTGCTAGCTCAGTATACTGTTACCAATATGTCTGTAACGACCCTCCTCCATCTCTTCCCTGTATTTTTTTTCACCAATACTCTAAACGTCTCTTGCTTACCTCGACCACCGACCAGTTAACTGGATACCGAGAAACAGGCAAATTATTGACAAACGACATAGTAAGTGTATTGTCGTAATGTCGAAGCATTCGCTTAAGGCTGTTGAGCAGAGAGCATTCTATAGCAATGTAATTATTCTAAACTCAGACAAATCGGAGCACCAGCATGTCTCATAAATTAATATTACGCGCGATATAGCGCTGCTACGAAATCACATGAGAAATAGAGGCATGCAGTGGGTGAGCGTCTTACCATGATATATATTGTGCAGCTTTCCTGTGCTTTAAGCGTTCCGTTGTCACAACCGATAAAACGAAACATAACAAATCTTCGAAAGTCCTGTGCAAGCAATTTCTACAGGGGCGTCATTACAACAGCTGCTATACCATATAGAGGTTGACCTTTCGGCTCTTCACGTTGCACCTATGAGCGGGAGAACAGCTCTCCCGATCACTGCCACGTGCAGGTCAACTGTAAAGTCTGAGCAAACTTTTTGCATTAATCGGCGACGTGCATATTTCGTCACACAAGATCGTTTTCTTAACGCAGGCACGAATTATTGGCACCTACGGCCTCCGCGAATTGGTTACGACGTCATGATATCACGTCACGATTGTCCACTTCCTTAACGGAAGCGATGCGTTCAAAACGTATTATCAGGTAAGCATTTGACTCCTTTGAGCAACTGTCGAATGTGTCCCCAGTGTGCGTAAGAGAGCTTCTATATCCCTGGGACGCTGTATCGAGATTACGTAAAACAAGATTTCTCTGCAAATCTGCAGGCGATTCGCTGAATACGAATATAATCTGAAATCTGCATGCTACTATGTCGACCGATAGCCAACTCTTCCCGCTGTCCCCAGTTACGTCATCGCAGCTATACAGGTGATAACAAATGCCGGATGCCGATGCAAACCGCTGGACGTGCCGCGCAAAACGTGATCTGAGCTATCTTCTTTATTTTTTTCCCCGAGCCCCACGATGGCGCACAATCGCAGCTGCGCAAATTTCGCCTTGTTTTCTTTCCTCCTTCTTAACGCGAAGTCGCACGGCCAGCGCTATTTCTGGAGGGCATATATTTAGAAGGTATTGCGAAAATCACGCGGCTATCCGCCAAATTCGCGGGTCATCTGATTTCGCGATTAGGCTCGGAAACTTGCCGCAGAGGAACTAGAAAGAAAGTCGGGGGGTCGATAAATTGCGCTCTCTCTTTCATTCGTGCTTGAGTATGCGCGCCAGTCGGCACGCATACTTAATGCGACAGAATCATCATGCATGAAAAGGTACGCAAGGCGACGACAACAACAACGGTCGGCAACAGCAGCAGCGTACTATAGATAGCAGAAAAAAATGAAAGGAAGGGGGGAGGGAACTGCGATATGGGTGGTTTGCTATGAAAACATCGCGATTGGAGTTGGCGGCTCTGTGCATTGTGCTTGTGCGTACAGACCACACAACGATGGCGAAACGGTCGATGCGTACGCCTCGCATGCGAGAGGTACTCAGATCGAATCCCAGTGTCGCCAGGTGCCCGCAGGTTTTTCTAATGGGTAGAAATGCCCCCAAGCTCGGCGATCGGCATATTTATAAGGGGGTTTTCATCTACAAAGGGGCCATACATAAAGTTTTGAAAGGTATCTGGGCGCCTCTTATCCCACCACAGCAATGGTGAAATACTCGAGCATCCGCCGCTGCCGTGGGAGGCAGACTAGTGCTGCGGTAGGGTAAAAAAAAGCCTGTAGAATAGGTACAAGCGCACTCCCGCCGGCCCGGTGCTCGGCCAGCACAAGGAAGCCAACGCACAAGCACTTGCACAAGCAAATCCTTCCGGGAGCTCGCACCGTCGCGTCGTGCTGATCACGTCGCACTGGTCTGGTCTGCGGGATTATTAACGCTGCTCCGCCTGAAGTGGTCTTCGAGCGAGTAAACGTTCGTTTTGATTCCACGGCGCTCGATAGTGCGAACCTGAACTCGACTCTCTTTTGCATCTATATATGGTTGCGGAAGCACGTGCGTTAATTCAGCTCCCATTCTGACCCCAGCGTTATGTCAGCGAATCTGCGCCCTCGTGTCTTCCAAACGCGTAGCACATGCTGAACTACAGATAATAAAAAAAAAAATGGCTGTGGCTTAGCTAAGGTTAAGCCCAGGATGCGAAGCATACTAGCCTTTATTTTAGTTGTTGAACCACTGTTTAGCCTGGTGAACTGCTGTTGCTTGGCTATATTTGGTTCGGCTAGACGAAGAAACAACTCATGCGTTACTCTGCTTCGCCTTCATGAGTGGAACGCGACAGCGTTCCCGTCGACCCGCCAAGGGGTGTAAGACAATGGGCTACGGCGCAGCGACTACGCGCCACGCATTGGACGCGGTGAGCGTCGAGCAACGCAGCGTTCGGCGCGGCAACGAAATGTGCGCCTGAGCAAGCGACGCACGCCTGAGCCTTAGAAACAGCTCGTTTCTAAGGCAACACCGCATTCACTAGAGGCGCTTTTGTACCGCTTTGAAGCATCGTACTCGTGGCTCAGTGGTAGCGTCTCCGTCTCACACTCCGGAGACCCTGGTTCGATTCCCACCCAGCCCATCTTGCAAGAGTTGAGCCAAAGCCACCTAGAAAATCAGTCTCTGTAGCACGCCGCAACCTTCGCCTCTCATTCCAACGAGCAGCTCTGTCTCCAGGTGGCATCTCACCTCGTGAGTGTCTAGCAGAGGCAAGCGCAGCTGCTTATATACCGCCGCGACGCCGCGAGCGACGGCGCGAGTTGGAGCCCCGTTTCTCCTCTGTCGTGACGTCACGGTGTCACGTGGCATTGAAGGCGACACCGCCGCGCCTGAGGAGCTGGGCTGAGCTCTCGTAATATGCTTCGCATAAAAGAAGGCTTAAAAGAAAAGGTTAGCATACCTCGGCGACTTCTGTACCTCTGTACTCGTTTACTGCGACCACAGTTGCTCCTATAACTCACTCTAACGCCCCCAGGTTTGTGAGAAACTCCGGCAACCCTTTACAATCTGCCTGAACTATATGGAACCATGATAAAGACTTCGGCAACACAAGAACGACGGCATGATGACAGCGATGACGGCGGAGTGGCGACGACGATATGATTATGACTACCAGAGGACAAGGACGACGATGGCACAACGACACATTCTGTCCCAACTATCATGCACCAAGAGTTAAAGATACGCAAATGCCACGTGGCTGGACAGAACCAAGGTAATGTTGTTTGCCGTCGCTTGGAGATGCTGAAATTATTTTTCGCATTCCGCTTAATCACATTGTCAGTCTTATTTAAATAGTTAATTAAATAAACAATTAATTAATAAACTTCTCAAACATTATAATTAGATGAAAAGTGTCAACGAGAAAATAGTAGAGCAACATGAAAAACTCCCGATACACCTTTCTGTTGCTCTATACGTTCTACATAAAGGTGTTTTTCCACCCATGAAAGAAGCCCACGAATACACGAAAAATTGCCGGGCGACTGGCCGCTCGAGACCCTTTTAGTGTATTCGCGGGCTCTCTTGTGCTTGGGAAAACACTTTTATGTAGCACGTATATAGTATAATGATGCCGATATAGTGGCATTTGCTACCCAATTAAAATAGTGGCAACAGTTTTGCTTACTATCGGCGCTTCAATTGCCACGAACTAATTAGGTCACTTTTGTTCTGTGAGTGTATTATCAATACAGATGAAAATAAAAATAAAAGAGAACACGAGGATCACATAGCCACAGAGTTTAGTGGTATCCATAATACCATCAACTAAGGGCACAAAAGGGCCGTGACAGGAACATTTTTTTCTGCTGCATGCAGTGCAATAACATTTTGCTCACATGTTCACAATAGCCTCGTTGACCGATCGGCAACGTGTAATAAACCTGCTACTGTCTAGAAAGTAAGAAGCGAAAAAAGGGGAACAATGCATTACACAATACAATGATCGGGTCACTACACGCGACTTGTTTCTTATAACGAACTTAAGAGTTTATGTATTGATAACATTTAGGAGCTGAACCTATGTGGGCACTTATGTATTTGAATAAATAAACAAAGTAACGAACCTGTATTTGTATAATGTACAGCCTGCACATATGTGCGCGACAACGCAGCACACAGGTAGTATTAATCCAACATACTGATATAAACTATAATTTATCTAAACATCACAGCTGAGGCGAGGTAGTAGCTTTTACACACTTAGTAAAGGCAGAACCTTCTCACTTGGAATTACCGAAGGTAGTAAACAGCTGGTAAATGTAGTAATGGGTGGTGACAGTTCTGTGCATGAAATACGCGCGAGCTCGATCCAGCCTGCCATTGACATCGTACGAGATGATGGCGAGACGACAGCGAAGGCGTCGGACGATTGGCGAGTCCCGTCCCCGGTTCCCACTCTGTGCAACAGAACGAAGGTCACGATCCCGACCAATTTCAGACTCATCAAAGCACACAAATCCCAACAAAAGCGTTTCCGCACAAGTTCCCGAACATACGCGGGACGAAGCTGCCACCTCGCTGACGAAAGATGCTTCTTAAGCAGCTTGCTCCGAGACGCATAATTTCTATGGTGTACTGACACAGACAATAATAAATTCTGGGGTTTTACGCGCCAAAACAACGATCTGATTATGAGGCACACCGTAGTGAAAGGCTTCGGAATAATTTGGGCCAGCTAGGGTTCTTTCACGTGCACCCATTGCAGGGCACACGGTGTTTTTTTTTCTTTTTTTGCATTTCGCGCTCATCGAAATGCGGCCGCCGCGGCCAAGTTTCGCCCCGTTCCAAAGGGGGCGCTCACAACATCCATCCATCCATCCATCCATCCATCCCTCCAGTGAGCGTTGCATACCAGCAAGTATGAAGCCTGTAGGGTGAGCAACACAGCAACAAAGAACGTCACGCGGAAAGTCAGAGAGGCTGAAATAATCTCATGGGTGGCGGCAATGGTAAAGAAACCTGCCATGAGTAACTACTTAAAGAGGAAAAAACGAAATCAGGAAAGAAACAATTTATGATAGCTCAAAGGGAAGTTCATTACGATACGAACACAGAGTCACAATTCCACCAGGACGATAACATATACAAAGTACGCAGCATTGTATACATGGCGCGTTGTGAAAAAAGTGTCCGAGTACGCACACGCACTCACTAACATATAACCACATAGACCCACGGAAACGCACAACTACACATGAACTAATCGTCACAATACACAAAATGGTGTTCAACATGTACAGCCTACGCAATGGGTATGTACAATAATGATTTGACTTCACATTGTTTCGTAGCGATGCTGAGATAAAAAGACGTGGAGCGACGTGAAAACGCTGACACGTTCAAATAGAGCCAAAGAACAAGCGCACAGGCCTACAAGTTACCGCTCGTAACCGCGGCAGTCACTCTGGCGATCTTTGCAGTCTGCTGAGAAATATTTCGTTTTTGTATAATTAAAGAGAAAATAAAAACAGTCCTCGTGGAACACTTCGGTAGCAGCGAAAGCCTTTTAGCTTAATATCATCCCCGCAAAGCCCATAAAGAGCACAAACGCGATGTTGATGGTCATATCTGGCAAGAACACGCTTCCGGAGAGTCGAAAAAGAAAAAGGATCACGTCGACACCGACCCTTCTTTGCAAGAAAAATCGCGTTACGTGAATGTCGCCGCGTAGGTGTGATGCTGCTGTGATACTTGCAATGATCCAAGAATTTACGTGAAAAAAGGTTCATTGAAGAGCGGCAGATTCCCTCTGGCCCTTGGGGCATATACCCAGTGGCACACACTGCGCGGCCCCACGGGTACATACCAGTGGTACGTCTTTGGAACATTTTTCATACATCGGCGGCAATTTTTTTTTTTTTGCTCTTCCCCTATTTACATGATGTAGTAATGGGCGGTAACGGTTCTGTGCATGAAATACGCGCGAGCTCGATCCAGCCTGCCATTGACATCGCACGAGATGATGGCGAGACGACAGCGAAGGCGTCGGACAATTGGCGAGTCCCGTCCCCGGTTCCCACTCTGTGCAACAGAACGAAGATCACGATCCAGACCAATTTCCGACTCACCAAAGCACACAAATCCCAACGAAAGCGTTTCCGCACAAGTTCCCGAACCCTGGTGGGCACGGCGGACCGAGCATTGGCATGTGGCCTAACACGCATTTCCTTTGTTTCAAGCAGGTTTTTTTGGTTAGCCTTGCAGGAACGCCATCTCAGCAAAATGACTCAACGAACGACGCATGCCTGGCGGCCTCATCCGTATCAGGGACGCCCTGTTGATGCCCTCCTGTGATTCGTGTCAATACCAGCCTAGCGCCGTTTACCAGCGGCGTAACGTCATCAAACGCTACTATAAAAGACTATCCACAAGCCTTCGAGTTCAGTGGGCACGGCGGACCGAGCATTGGCATGTGGCCTAATACGCGTTTCCTCTGCTTCACGCAGGTCAGTGATTATTACTCCGCAATTGTGAGGGATTCCCGCGGTCTCTTGGTTCTGCCTTGCCCACGACAGGTGCATTTCTATTGTTTGTGAAGTGTTTAGCGTGTGCAAGCTCATGCTCTGCGGAGACGTAGAGTTAAATCCCGGTCCGAATACGGGAGACCTCAGCACTAAAGATCTGCTGAGGCAGTGGCTGGCTGGACAGAATAAACTTAAAGACGAGGTTGCAGCTATTCGGGTACAACATGCAAACATGGAAAACTGATGTCTGATTTCACCTCTAAGTTTGCCGACTTGGAAAGCCGTGTAGCAAGAATAGAGGGCATTGCAGAAACATTCAATACACTTCAGGCGAAAGTCGTCAGTTTAGAGGACAGAAGCACGCGCTCGAACTTGTTGGTTTTCGGTTTGTCCGAAGACGCGGGTGAAACTGCGTTGGAACTAAAACAAAAACTTATCGATACATTTACTGAAAAGCTTAGCATCACCTGCGAATCAATTGGAAGAATTCATCGAGTTGGAAAACCTGGAAAGCAAGGGCCAGTTATAATATTCTTCCAAAACTGCAATGAAAAACAGGAAATTATGAAAAACGCTTACAAACTTAAAGGAACGGACTTATAGGTTCAACACGATTACTCACGCGAGACACTTCGCAAAAGAAAGCTTCTTTGGGCTAGTGCGAAACGGGAGAAAAAGGACGGAAGGAAAATAATGCTGGTAAACGATAAGCTGAAAGTGGACAGTGAAATTTACGCTTGGGACGACGCCACAAGTGCGAGGGTCAAACTGCCCCGACGTCAGTACAGTTCAGGCAGTGAGTGACGTCAGGCTTCCAGCGATAAGTAGCTACGCCTACTGAACCTTAATGCCTGTAGTATAGCTAATAAAAGCGACCAACTTGAAGCTCTAATCATAGATTATAATCCGCATATTGTGGTAATCACCGAAACTTGGCTCAAAGATGAAATAAATGACGAAGACGTTTTTCCTCCGTTGTATAACTCGTTTCGTTGCGACAGACAATCAAGGGGTGGTGGTGTAGCTGTGTTAGTGAAGCAGGGTATCCAAGCTTTTGTGTTACCGCATCTTATTCATCACGAGAGTGTCTCTTTAAAACTGTGCTGCTGGGGCCGGTCTTTGCTTTTATTTGCGGTTTACCGACCACCTGATTCACCACAAACGTTTTTTTCCCGACTTGGCTGATCACATGTCTAAGTACATTAACGATAAAATAATTCTTGCTGGCGGTTTCAACCTGCCTGGATTGGATTGGAATTGTCCTGTTTCTGGTTCTGCCCCTGGCACTCATTACATTTTCGATATTATGTTACAACATAACCTTGAACAGGTAGTTACACAACCAACGCGTGTCCAGGGTACTTGTGCTTCCATACTTGACCTGGTGTTTATCAGCCGATGAATTGAAAATTTTTGTGTCTCGGTGGAAAACGGCCTCACCGATCACAATATGGTGTATTTTTCATGCAGCATCCAAAATCCCAACAATTCTCCACCTACAAAGCCTGTCTGTGTAAGAGACTTTTCGCGTGCCAGGGACCAAAGCGTGCTTGATTACCTTGATCTATGCCTGAGCGATTTTAAACGAAATGATGTGCATATAATATGGGATAAGTTTAAAGAAATCTGCACGTACTGCATAAAACATTTTATTTCCAATAGAATAAAGAAAATGCACAAAAGAAATCCCTGGATCA
Source organism: Dermacentor andersoni (assembly GCF_023375885.2). Lineage (NCBI taxonomy): Eukaryota > Metazoa > Arthropoda > Arachnida > Ixodida > Ixodidae > Dermacentor > Dermacentor andersoni. The sequence continues at coordinate 66,528,745 of NC_092814.1, forward strand.
CGCGTAAGGTCTTGCATTTAAAACGAAAACTAAAGCGAACTAAGCGTACACGTGTCTGCCGAAACGCTATAGCAACTGCACGACTTGCACTGCGTCAAGCTGTGAGCCAATCAAAACGTCATTACTTTGAACACACGCTGCCGAGCTTTATTCAAAACGCTCCGCAGAAGTTTTGGAGACACTTGTCCAAGAAAAACAAGCCTATCGACCAAATTATGCACAATGACGTTCTTGTCGCCGATAAAGCAAGTATTGCTGAACATTTTAATACATATTTTTACAGTGTTTTTTCGAAATCGAACTCCCAAATACGACAAACAGCTCCATCATGTCCTCCCGAACCTAGCATTGTATCTTCTGCAGGCGTGTTACCCATGTTGTTAAATTTGAAAACAAAAGTCTCTCCTGGTCCTGACGGGATTCCATATATGTTCTTGCAGCGTTATAGTGAAATGATATCCAAATATCTTGTCATAATTTTTCGTGCAAGCCTATCAACTAGCAGCGTTCCTTCGGGTTCGAGAGTTGCGCGGATTGTGCCAATACATAAGAAAGGTACCGCATCATCTGTTACAAATTTTCGTCCAATATCGCTTACATCTTCGTCTTGTAAACTTCTTGAGCACATTGTAGCCACTTATATGACTACCTTTCTAAGTGACAGGGACATTCTATCTCCATTTCAACACGGATTTAGGAAGGGACTTTCAACAGTCACCCAACTAACATCTGTAGTTCATGGCTTTGCTGATACACTAAACGGGTCCGGGCAGATTGACGTTACTTTTCTAGATTTTAAGAAAGCGTTTGACCTTGTTCGACATGACAAACTAATATGTAAGCTTGAATCTACTGGGCTTCCTTCTTTCATAATGATCTGGGTGTCTGCTTACATTTCTAACCGCACACAGTTCGTCAGTATTGATTCTCATTTTTCCAGTCACCTTCCAGTCACTTCTGGCGTACCGCAGGGAAGTGTGCTAGGACCATTACTCTTCCTAATATACATAAATGACATTGTTGATATGATTAATGAACCAGTGCAGATTAGGCTTCTTGCCGACGACTGTGTATTGTTTAAAGATATTAGGTCTTCTGAAGATCAAGTCATCCTTAATTCTAACCTTCGGAACATTCATTCTTGGTGCAATCGATGGGACCTGAGGCTTAACAATGACGAAACAGTCTTCATGAAAGTTACCAATAAGAAGAGTAGCCTATCATTTTCATATAACCTTCCATCTCACCCGCTCAAGGAAGTTAATGAATACACTTACCTAGGTGTTACTATAGCCAATAATCTTAGTTGGCATAAACATATATCAAACATATGCACGTCAGCTTTTAAGAAAGTTTGCCTCCTCAGGCACAAGTTAAAAGCTGCCCCTACTAGCGCCAAGCTCTTAGCCTACACCTCAATCATCAGACCTAAACTCGAGTACGCATGCACCGTCTGGGACCCTTACACAAAACATAACATTGAGGCGTTGGAAATGATTCAGAGAAAATCTGTTTGATTTATCTTTAACAAATACCGCTCTACTGACTCCCCCACCACTCTCATGGCACAAAATAACATACAGACACTGGAAATACGAAGAAAGATTCAAAGATTGAAGTTACTTTTCTTAATCAAAAATAACAAACTATCCGTGAGTCCTGGTCCATTTATTAAGTCCACCACAACACGCCTAACAAGAAATCATCACGCGGAATCCCTAACACCGTACAACGCTAGAGTCAATGTTTTTAAATACTCTTTCTTCCCACGCACAATAACTCAATGGAATTTACTCCCGACTGATCTACTAACCAGTTTTGATACCTTTGACAAAATTACTTATTGACAGTTGCAGAGTTATTGTTTTCTGTTTCTGATAAGTGTCGTTGTTTATATACTCTTTACTGCAATGCTTTTTTGCTGTGCTTTTTGGAGTTGTTATTGCCATTCTCTTTTTTGTTTTGCCCCTCCTGCTAGGACCAATTTAGGGTCTGCAGTACGCTGTAAATAATAATAAAATACGCGGGACGCAGCTGTCACCTCGCTGACGAAAGATGCTCTTAAAGGGACACTAAAGGTTAATATTAAGTCAACGTGGACTGATGAAATACCATCCCAGAAACCTTGAAACGCTTGTTTCATGCGAAGAAGAGACATATTTCAAGAGAAAATGCGTTCTGAAGCGTCCGCGTACCTCTTGCGCATGCAGTTCAAATCGCCCGCCCTCCGATCGAGGAGTGGCGACGTCATGGCCTCATAGTGACGTTGCACCGTCGGTGAGTAAAACGGCGCCCGTAGACGGCGCTACGGCTTTTCTGTTCAAAACGCAAACGCGCGCCCAGAAACAGAGCCAAGACAGAGCTGACAGTAGCGCGAAAGCGGAACTATGGTGGCTGGCGGAAGGGAAAGCGCGCGACGATAAGCTGGTTCTTTATTTTATGACGCCAACTTTGACGCGCGTTGCAATGGACGACCCTGACAACGACACATTGGCTCCCGATGCTAGGCTCGACTTCAGCGATTTAAGCACTGATGAACGTGACCTGCTGCTGAGGGATCGCGCTGCCGGCGTCGTTGCGTACTACTATACGTATACGACGGCAACTGTATGTCATGGCTGTACATATACGCACATTTGTAGCTTTTCCTTCGTGAAAACCAAATGCCGCACTTAGCCCCGTCTTCGACCTGCAGTTGTTCTTGCGCTTCGGAGAATGCAGGCAAGACCGACGGAACAGCGCTACGGGAAAGCATTGCTTTGAAAGGCACTCCACACGACTTCATTAAGTCGGCGTTGAACTCGTAATCCTGTGGACGAAAGTGCCGCGAGCACACTATGCGATTTTTCGGCTCTTTGCCAACGCGCTGTGGCAGAGGTACGGCACTTAACCACTTCGAACGGAGAGGTTCACTCGTTGGCACACAGCGATAAGTAACGTTGGATTCGCCGCTGCAACTGCCCTTGGGCAAGTTCCGCGAACCATTCGCGCATCCCACGACATCACATGGACGTGGCATTCTCGCTGCTTGTTCCAAATGCAAGTTTCGTGAGCCAGCAGAACCAGCGCAGTACGAGGCGATAACGAAACAACTGAAACTTCAAAGCGCGCGCGGCCCAGAGTGAAAACGAAACCTTTCGACCACCCACACTCCTGAAGGGTAACGTCAAAATGTTATTTTTTCTTAGAATCGAACAGAAGTAGACAAGTAGCATTTTCTTCCGTCTTATAACCTAATGAAATGATCTTTTTAATACGAGTAGTTGAGTACTAGCGACATAAGTTGTGATGAAGACTGTCTTCGTCATCGAGCTAGTACCGGAATGTCGCTGGGGGGTCGCAAATCGTGTCATGCATTTACCTCAATTTCTCGGCTACTAAAGCTCTGTTCGCGATTATATTGACGCCTTAGACGTTCTAGAGCATTGCTTTATCAATTTAGCTTGACTTCATAGTAACCTTTAGTGTCCCTTTAAGAAGCTTGCTCCACGACGCATAATTTCTATGGTGTACAGGCACAGACAATATTAAATTCTGGGGATTTACGTGCCAAAACAACGATCTGATTATGAGGCACGCCGTAGTGAAAGGCTCCAGAATAATTTGGGCCAGCTACGGTTCTTTCACGTGCACCCATTGCACGGCACACGATGTTTTTTTTTTTTTTTTTTTTGCATTTCGCGCTCATCGAAATGCGGCCGCCGCGGCCGAGATTTGATCCCGTGAACTCAGGCTTAGTAGCACAATGCCAACGCCACTAAGCAACCAGGGTGTTGGAAACTGTCATAGTCGGATTCGCAGAGCTGGTTTTATTTATTTGTTTTTGTTTTTCTTGAAAAGACACGCGTAAGGGGCAGCCCGCTGTGCGTCCTATAATCGAGGATTTCGACACATCTGGCCCATTTGAGACCAGCGCCGCTATCCACGATGGCATCGCCAGCAACGCGACAGGGAGCATCATTCGAGAATATTTGATGGCCTCTGTGGGTGATCGGCCTGCAGGCGTACCATTGCGCAAAAGTGGGGTTGCGCTCCCCCATGAAGGTGGGCCTGAAGGAATTTAAGTAAGCTGCAAGACGGCCGTTCCGCCTCACGCGTCAAGAACATTATAAAACTGCTGTGCGCCGGAGAGCAGTTACGCCAAAGTTTCGCTTTCCCATGTTCACCAGACTACTTGATCGATATATTTTTTAATACTTTCTCTGCGGGGTGTATCGCTATATCGTCTTTTTGCTTCGTTTTGCGCCGTGTCTTATTTAGACATAACTTTTTTTTTGTTAGCGCCCGTTAGACTTATAATATACCTGCTAAAGAAGCTCTAGAAATGTTATTTAACAATATGTTGGACGGTTAATATCTAGTATGATCTTGCTCCTCGCCTCTACGCGAGGTTTGGTTATCAAAGTGCCTCTTTTTTTTCTGTTCCGGCTCTCTCTATTTTCTAACCCTTTTATTTCTTTTATTCTCACGGTGTCTTGTTAAAAATTATATAATAATATTCTTCTGGACATACTGGAAGCTTCTGGACGTATTTTACTACGCCTGCCATGCGATTTGTCGGTGCTCGTGTCGTGTGCTGTATAGCAGTTGTAAGAAACCAGCAAGCTCGAGCCTAGGGCAATTCAGAAGCACTTGAGTAGTTTGGCCTAGTTGGTGTTTACGGGATATCATACATCGACCGCTAATAAACACGAGGACAGGGGAAGACAACACAAAACGACGACACGGGCCCCTGTCCTCGTCTTTATCAGCAGTCAATAATATATGAATACTATATTATATGAATATCATATCACCTCCTATATAAATACAACAATCAAACCCCGGCCCTCAGTCCCCAGCAGCTGCGAAGCAACTGACCACGGCGGCGGCGAGACCTGTGACGCAGAAGAAGGTGCTAAGAATCTCTGGGTCCGGACAGGCCGCCATTGGAATCTGAACCTGGCAACGTTTAACGCTAGAACGTCATCTAGTGAGGCGAGTCTAGCAGTGCTATTGGAGGAATTAGCGGGCAGTAAATGGGATATAATAGGGCTCAGTGAGGTTAGGAGGACAAAAGAAGCATATACAGTGCTAAAAGTGGGCACGTCCTGTGCTACCGGGCCTTAGCGGAGAGACGAGAACTAGGAGTCAGATTCCTGATTAATAATGATATAGCTGGTAACATGCAGAAATTCTATAGCATTAACGAGAGGGTGGCAGGTCTTGTTGTGGAACTTAATAATAGGTACAAATTGAAGGTCGCACAGGTCTACGCCCCTACATCTAGTCATGATGACCAGGCAGTCGAAAACTTCTATGAAGACGTCGAATCGGCGATGGGTAAAGTCAAAGCAAAATACACCATACTGATAGGCGACTTCAATGCCAGGGTAGGCAAGAAGCAGGCTGGAGACAAGTCAGTGGGGAAATATGGCATAGGGTCTAGGAATAGCAGGGGATAGTCATTAGTAAAGTTTGCGGAACGGAATAATATGCGGATAATGAATACTTTCTTCCGCAAGCGGGATAGACGAGAGTGGACGTGTAGGAGCCCGAATGGCGAGACTAGAAATGAAATAGACTTCATACTCTGCGCTAACCCTGGCATCATACAAGATGTGGACGTGCTCGGCAAGGTGCGCTGCAGTAACTATAGGATGGTCAGAACTCGAATTAGCCTAGACTTGAGGAGGGAATGGCACAAACTGGTACAAAAGAAACCGATCAATGAGTTAGCGGTAAGAGGAAAAATAGAGGAATTTGGGATCAAGCTACAGAACAGGTATTCGGCTTTAACTCAGGAAGAGGACCTTATGTGTTGAAGCAAACGACAATCTTATGGGCATCATTAAGGAGTGTGCAAAAGAAGTCGGTGGTAACTTCGTGAGACGGGGTACCAGTAAGCTATCGCAGGAGACGAAGGATCTGATTAAGAAACGACGGTGTGTGAAAGCTTCTAACCCTACAGCTAGAATAGAACTGGCAGAACTTTCCAAGTTAATAAAGAAGCGTAAGACAGCTGACATAAGGAAGTATAATATGGATAAAATTGAACATGCTCTCAGGAATGGAGGAAGCCTAAAAGCAGTGAAGAAGAAACTAGGAATAGGCAAGAATCAGATGTATGCGTTGTAGCCGGCAATATCATTACTAATATGGATGAGATAGTTCAAGTGGCTGAGGAGTTCTATAGAGATTTATACAGTACCAGTGGCACCCACGACGATAATGAAAGAGGGAATAGTCTAGAGGTATTTGACATCCCGCAAGTAACGCCGGAAGAAGTAAAGAAAGCCTTGGGAGCTATGCAAAGGGGGAAGGCAGCTGGGGAGGATCAGGTAACAGCAGATTTGTTGAAGGATGGTGGGCAGATTGTTCTAGAAAAACTGGCCACCTTGTATGCGCAATGCCTCATGACCTCGAGCGTACCGGAATCTTGGAAAAACGCCAACATAATCTTAGTCCATAAGAAAGGGGACGCCAATGACTTGAAAAATTATAGACCTATCAGCTTACTGTCCGTTGCCTACAAAGTATTTACTAAGGTAATCGCAAATAGAATCAGGAACACCTTAGACGTCTGTCAACCAAAGGACCAGACAGGATTGCGTAAAGGCTACTCAACAATAGACCATATTCACACTATCAATCAGGTGATAGAGAAATGTGCGGAAGATAACCAACCCTTATATATAGCTTTCATTGATTACGAGAAAGCGTTTGATTCAGTCGGAACCTCAGCAGTCATACAGGCACTACGGAATCAGGGTGTAGACGAGCTGTATGTAAAAATACTGAAAGATATCTATAGCGGCTCCGCAGCCACCGTAGTCCTCCATAAGGAAAGCAACAAAATCCCAATAAAGAAAGGCCTCAGGAAGGGAAATACGATCTCTCCAATGCTATTCACAGCGTGTTTACAGGAGGTATTCAGAGACCTGGATTGGGAAGAATTGGGGATAAAAGTTAATGGAGAATACATCAGTAACTTGCGATTCACTGCTGATATTGCCTTGCTTAGTAACTCAGGGGACCAATTGCAATGCGTGCTCACTGACCTGGAGAGGCAAAGCAGAAGAGTGGGTCCAAAATTAATCTGCGGAAAACTAAAGCAATGTTTAACAGTCTCGGGAGAGAACAGCAGGTTACGATAGGTAGCGAGGCACTGGAAGTGGTAAGGGAATACATCTACTTAGGGCAGGTAGTGACCGCGGATCCGGATCATGAGACGGAAATAATCAGAAGAATAAGAATGGGCTGGGGTGCGTTTGGCAGGCATTCTCAGATCATGAACAGCAGGTTGCCATGATCCCTCAAAAGAAAAGTGTATAACAGCTGTGTCTTACCAGCACTCACGTGCGGGGCATGCAGAAACCTGGAGGCTTACGAAAACGGTTCTGCTTAAATCGAGGACGACGCAACGAGCTATGGAAATAAGAATTGTGGATGTAACGTTAAGGGATAAGAAAAGAGCAGATTGGGTGAGGGAACAGACGCAATTTAATGACATCTTAGTTGAAATCAAGACAAAGAAATGGGCATGGGCAGGACATGTAATGAGGAGGGAAGATAACCGATGGTCATTAAGGGTTACGGACTGGATCCCAAGGGAAGGGAAGCGTAGCAGGGGGCGGCAGAAATTTAGGTGGGCGGATGAGATTAAGCAGTTTGCACGGACAACATGGCCACAATTAGCACTTGACCGGGGTAGTTGGAGAAGTATGGGAGAGGCCTTTGCCCTGCAGTGGGCGTAGCCAGGATGATGATGATGATGATGATGATGATGATGATGATGAACATTATATGCGCTAGGGCAATTCCTCCGGCTACAAAGTAAGTTTGGGCAGCATGCAGCGGTATAGTATATGCTCTCACAGTGGACACCGCCATCTTCTCCACAACTCCGTCTTTGCGACGCGCAAAACGTTGCCTTCGTTTGCTACAGTATATGGTGACTCCGAAATACATGCGCAGACGCCACCACACGCAGAGTCTGCGCGGCGCGCTAAAGCTCGCACAAACTGGCAAACGCCGACGTTGCGCGCGACAGCTCAGTGATTAACACGATTCAGCTGCCCGCTGCACACTGCCGGAGGGGCATGACTTCGACCTTCCAGTGGTGGGCAAAGTTTTTCTATGCCATATGGTGAGGGTTAATGCGGGTCTGAAGTGATGTTAATATAGCCTGGCAAGAGAACAAGAGTTCACGATTGGCACTTTTTGTCTCTATCCATAGCTTGCATTGACGTCATCATGGCCGCAATCTTGAAGCACTAGCATGGCGAATAGGGGTGTAAACAAGAAATGTGACAGCATGACTGCACCACTGGCTCGTGTTGCGCCCAACGACAAAGCGACAACAGCGATAAGCCGGTGAAAAAGAACAGTCGCTGTAAGAAAGCAAAACACTGTGCACCTGCAGATACATGGTGCACAGACGCCTACGTAGCCGCCACCTTTGGCTGTTAACATGGTGAGAGGCGAGTCCGTGACGTCACGTGAAAACTATCTATAGAAGCTGTCCACGAATGCCTTTATTTAAGCGATGTTGTAACCAGGGGGATCCGCATCACGAGAAGGAAATTACCGGACGAATAAAAATGAGTTGGAGTCCGTATGGCAGGCTTTCCCAAGTGACGACCGGTGATTACCACTAACCTTGAAAAGAGAAGCGCACCTTCATTATGTTCTACCAGTTCTAACCTATGAAGGATAACAAGTGAGCTTTAGAATCGGCTAAGGATCGCGCAATAAGCGACGGAATGAAAAATAATAGGCGTAACATGAAGAGAAAGGGAGACAGAGAACCAACACGTGTAGGCGATTTTCCGGCAGATATATTGAGGAAATGGAGCTCGGTAGTTTATGTAATGCGTAGAGCAGATAACCGGTCGTCTACTAAATTAATAGGATGAGTTTCTAAGGAAGGCAAACGTAGACTAGGTGGTTTATAGGAAAAGGAAACTTGCAGCGCATAGGATGAGAGTCATATACAGGGTGTCTCAGCGAACACTTTCAACACTTTTTAAGGGTTGCCGGTGGCAGATAGCTCAGTTCTAGTTTATGAGCCGCTATACTCAAAGGGACGGACACTACTTGCACAAAAAATTGAAATGCAAAATTGACTCATTAACAAGAATTCACAAATTAACTTTTTAGCTAATTATCGCCCATATTGCAATTTACAAATTCTAGCAGTGGACTTCGCAAGGCGGATCCACTTGGAACAAATTCTCAGGACGACACCAGTTTCGAGATAAATATTCCCAAACTTTGCGGAGAAATGCATTGTCGTTCCAGTTGTGTGTTCCAGTGCATGAAACGACGTTTTGTTAACAGATTAACTGGAACGCCAATGCCTTTCCCCGCAAAGTTCGGGAATTTATATATCGAAACTGGTGTCATCTTGAAAAGTCGTTCCAAGTGGATCCGCCTTGCGAACTCCACGCTTAGAATTTGTAAATTGCAATATGGGCCACAATGTAATTAGTGAAAAATTTACTTAGTGGATTCTTATTAATGAGTCGATTTTGCATTTCAATTTTTTTTCGCAAGTAGTGTCCGCCGCTTCGAGTAGACTGACTCATCAACTAGAATTGTGATACCTGCCACAGACAACTTTTACAGATTTTTGAAAGTGTTCGCTGAAACGCCCTGTGTAACTCAAGACAGAGGTGATTGGAGATCGCTCGGAGACGCCTCCATCCTGTAGTGGTCATAAAATAGGCTGCTGCTGCTGATCACGATGATGATGATGATGATGACTATGGTGAGGGTGGAACTAATATTGAGGCGATGGCCAGACGATGGCGGCATAACGGGAAGAACGGACACAGCAAACCTAGTGTTTCAAGTTCTTCAATGTTGTCGCATGCAGTGAAAGAAAGGTTGAGAGCTATGGACAACTTGCATTACAGCAGTTCTTTTTTTACCCCCTTGTCCTAAACTGAACGCTGGCAAACGTAACATTGTAGTAAATATTCTTGCTGTATAGTATAACATGCTATAAGCATTGGCGTGTGAGAGCCAGTAAATCATGGTTCTTGGCCGTGCATGGGCCACCGCAAAAGGCGAGATACCTATGGTTAGGTGCAGCAATTAGCCTAGGACCTAACATATGCCGCTCCGGATTACAAGCGTGGAAGAAGAAGAAACATATGTACAAAGGGGCACGATACTTGTGCATACTGCATTTATTTAATTAATCTGACTGAGCGAGTTTTGTTCCAGTTTCTTACCAATGCAATGTCAGGTATGCAGTTGCTCACACGTGCATACTCGTATTCGCAGAGAAACTGACAAACAGCGAGTGGGAATCACACCGGCGAAAAAAGAAGACATAGTAAACTAATTTGTCGCGCTCATCAAGCCTAGCAGAAAAGGAGTGACAGCAAATCAAATATATATATATATATATATATATATATATATATATATATGTATAATGTAATGCATAATTTATAGGTATCGTGTGCAGTGATTTGCGAAACGAGGCCGTCGGCCATCGTCGATGCACATCTAGCCGCCGAAGGCTATAGTGAGTGATCCATAGAATATGTGTTCCCGGGCGCTGCCCCTAGAACGGCTTTTGATAAACCGCGGGAAAGCCATGCAGCGTGCAAGGGGATTACCCAATTATTGGCGGAGATGCTGTTTTTTAAAGTTCACCGTTATGTGCAGAGCTATACTGTGTTTTATGGCTGAAGATGCTCCTAGGTCCCGTGATGAAATCGCGTTAAACTGTCAGGAGTCTGCGCGTGCAGTTCTTTTGAACGCCAATGCAAATCCTCATTCGTGGACGAAAGCGATCTATGAAAAATGACCTTAAAGATTGGTGAAAAAAAGATCTGCCATTCATTTCAACTACACGAATAAACCTTGAACGCACAGGTCTTGCGCAGGGAATATGCTTTAATTACTATCACACTTCTACTGTCATTATGTGTTATCGCTTCACGCGTGTCTTCATGTGCAAGGCAAGCGTTCACTTTTTTGCTATCATCCTTACCGGGTGACAGCTGTCACCTTCACCAAACTTGCCTTCTACGGCAACCAAAGTACTCTTACGCATTACCTGCTACAAGAAAGAATAACAGTTATTTGCTTCAATTTTTATATCGGCATAGTGTGTCCGCGACCTTGAAGGGCGGAAGTGTACGGGAGGACGTCGCGCTTTGTTCTTCTTGCACAATGCTTCCAAGACAGGAATGGGTTTCTCGCACCTCGCATATTGAAAAGAAGTCAGTTGAAACTTGGGACCCGCCTGCGAAGGTTTAGTCGCTACAGCGCCAGGTTGGTAGCGTGTGACGTGTCAACAACAAAGAGCAGACAGGTAAGTCAACGTCGTTGAGCCGCAGGTACCTGTTGCTTCGGGGTTACCGCTGGTTTCGTAATATGCTCACTGTTATGTCCTTTCAGTCATTCTCACTGTGAGACCTACGCGTCATTGCCAATTGAATAAAACGAGAAGGTGCTTTCCTCATGTCAAATTGAATTCCGCATATTTTGAATAAGGACGCATTCACGTTGACGCTGTGAATCCTTGAAAAACTGCAACTATGAAGTCATTAGGCTTGCTCTGAATACGCATGGACAGCAAGCGCGACCAGCTCTTGGTCTGAGAGAGCGAATGAAAGCAAGGAGAGGAGACAGAAACGCGCGGGAAGGTGGCAGGACTGCGACCTCAGGAATGCAAGAGTGAAGAGCCTCGTCCTGTCTCTTTATCGGAAAACACGGGTCACTTTGTCACCGTTTTTGAAACGCGAGACAGGCGCTTGTGTGTGCATTCGAGGAAGCGACCACTTTCCGCGAGCTCGAGCAAGTGTTGGGGCGTCCGGTTATTGCTTGGCTTCGCTTTTTGTTGCTGTGCGTATTTGTCCACGGGAGCTGCTTCTGGGGTCCAGCCGTGGTCGTTGGGGAGACAAGGGAGTGTCGTCGCCCCCTCCGAAAGACCTGCAGGACAAAGGCCCGCTTTCCTGCTGAGCCGAGGGGGGAGAAAGCACGGGGGCCGGCTAAAATGTACTGCGCCGGCGGGCCGCAGATTCCGGCGGCGTCCCTGCAGGCTGGCTTTCTTGGGCAGCCGGGGAAAAGTGGCCTCTTTAAGGAGCCGGCCCGCCAGCAGCAGCAGCAGGGGAAGGGGGTCCCGTGACGTAGCCGGAAAGGGGCCTTCCTCCTTCGCGCCGGTTCGCTTTCGGCAGGCGGCCCATTCGCGCTGCGCTGGCGGCCAACGTCGCGTACGCCGACGGTAGCGCGCTCGCGCTGGGCTCACCTCTCAAGGATAGTCGCGACGTCAGAGATCAGCGCTCGCGCGCCGTCGGGTCTGCCGGCCCACGGGACGACATGCGTCAACCACGCGGCCTGCGCTGAGCACAGGTGAGAAGGTGAGGCCGCGCCGATGGCCTCAACTCTTTCGCGGCGCCGCACTGCTCGGTCTCGTCGACGATGACTGCTTCCGAGGCCTCTCTACGGCCTCTGCTTTGCTTTTACCCCGTTTCCGATTATATGCCTTTTCTTCTTCTTCTGTAGTTCACCAATTTTGCCTGACCACTAGACGCACGTGCTGAGCCTTAGCCTTGGAGAGGTTTAACGGATATAAAATAGAGCCGCCCCCTAAATGCGTTTCCTCGTGCTCACACGTATCCCGTCCGATGCAGTACTCCCCGGCAGAGCGGTCCTGGATCACATGGACCACAGGTACGCCGATGTGCCCGGTCGTTCTCATTATATCCCGCCAGATTCGCTGCTTAACATTGCAACGCGGAGTTTTTCTCTCGTACAAGTGCAACACCATGGCCCTTCGGGGACAAGAGCGAGGCATCGCCCTATGGTGTGCGGCGCTTTGCCAGCGACTTCGAATGAGGACATGCCTAGTAAGATATCTCGCTTTCACTTCCGGAGAAAGCGGAGCCCGGCGAGAAAGTGCTCCGCGTCAACGGGGCCGGCACCGTAGCGCCGGTTTGCTGGGTACTCGTGAACGTTACTGGTAGGGATATCACCGGTGCAATAGCCTCGTCTGTGTCAGGCAAAGCGAGGGCGTGGATCTCGCGTTCGCGCACTTGCCACCGTCGACGTTCTGCAAGTTTTCTCCCTTCAGTGGTGAAACTAGGTCTTGTTAGGCAGTGGAACTACAGTGTTCGGCAGTTTGTGTGTGCGTGTGAAAAAAAGCGATAACCACTGGGGTGACCCACACGTGTCCGACGTGCAGTAGATGGAATCGCTTTGTGCCATGCGATTTATGCAGCCATTTAAAGAGGCCCATTTCTCGTTCACAGCGCAAATGAGACAGCGTACGCATCTGCGCTATGTACGAGAGCGGCAGGTGCGTTAAAGCACTTTCTTAAAAACTTCATTTGGGAAGTGAGAAACAATTAGTACCGGTATGTCTCTGTTTTTATTGTACCTCTGTTGCATGCCTTCTGAGAACTCATGTCATTATCGATAGTCGTTGTGCATTTTTGTGGTTGCTGGAAAGTCTATATACATAGGTTTTGTGGAATGCAAGAATATTATAGTAAGAATGCTGTGTTCACGACCGGCGAAGTCGGGTGTCATTTTCTGTCATATACAGCTAGTGCTAATATCTGCGTCTGGTTAGAGCTTTCCGATAACGACAAACGCTGAATTTCTATCAAAGAGTGGCGAAACACTGATAAATAACGCCCAAATTTGCTTAATTGTCGTGCGTTTGGGTCCTGTTCTTTCATTATTATGTTTTTTTCAGTCGTTAAACAGAAACTCTTTGCGTGGAATATGACAAATGATTGAGTAATATATATATATATATATACACGAGTGGGTGTGTGGTGAGCACGAGCGTTATTTTAAACCCAGCGCTTTTCTAACGCCCTGCCATGTCACGCTCAATAACGATCGCGGACACCCTACTGAGAAGAACCTTTGAATCGACAAACGCACTCGCACTCGTCACTCCCACTCTCCCAGCGCATCGCTCAGGAGACGCGCGGCCCGCCGCGCGCCTTCCAAGAAAAGATGTCCAGAAGCGGCTTCGGACCGGTCCAGCGTAACGATTGCACGTCTTACGACACTCACTGACGGGAGTGCGTATATATCTGCTTGCCGCCTATCTGTCATTCGTTTTGCCTTTCACTTTCTTTTTCTCTCATTTTCCTTTCTTTTTCATTTTCTGCTGTCTGACCGGCTGTATATACATGCCAACGCATGGAGGCTTTACATAGTCACGAGTGAACGAGTTACGTGAGTTCCGGGTTCGCTTGAGAATACAAAATGGAACGCGAAGTACGGCCCAAAGGTAATAACAATAATAGCTACAATCGTAAGAGAGAGAGAGAGAGAGAGAGAAAAGAGCGAGTGACAAGGCGAAAAGCTGCGAGCCTTTCTCCCCGTCATGCGACAGCAGCAGAGGAGTGTCCCGCCGTTGCTCGGGCAGATATTTACGGCATGGTAATGCCGAATGCTGTGAACACGGCCGGAGAGGACGCGGCTCTCTCGCCGGCGTTGTGCCCCCTTCGCCGAAAATGTCGGTCAGCCCCGCGGCGGCCGATTGCCTGTCGCCAAGCGCTTTTCCGGCTTTCCTGCCGGGCCGCCTCCAAACGACCTGCACGGAGCCGTTCTGTTCGGAGACCGTTTTTCGCCACGCTCTTCAAAACCCGTGATGATGCAGGATAACTTTCACCGACAACGGCGGCACGAGACGAGCTGCACTGTTCACGGAGAGGAGGATCCAGTGGTTCCACGCGGTGACAGTCTGTAGTTCTAAACCTTCTCAATGGAAGGCAATGCAAACAGTTGACGTCACGCTCATGAAAACGCTTCAAGATATACGGGCGGCATCATTTCGCCTCCCGCGACTTCTTCTTTTTTTTTTTTTTTTTGCTTGGTTTGGAATTACAGACAGGCGTCACACGATTTCTGTGAGGCGCCCAAATTTGTCACACCTTGCACTGCTGTCATTTGCACCAGGTTACACATTTTGGAGGCGAAAAAGCACGCTATAGAAATTATGTATTAGATTAATGATCAGACGTTGATGGCCTGCGCTGTGGCTGATGACGGGTGATTGCGTAGAGAGTATTCTGAAACCGTAATGAAAGATTCTATGCTCTTGCTTTCGGGAGAAAAAAGAACAAATAGGTGCATGGCTGTTGATTCTGAAAGGTGGGATTTAATTTCAGCAACACTTACAGTTCGCGCGTGCGCGTGTGGGTTGTGTGCGTACGTGTGCGTGTGCGTACGTGTATGTACGTCATATAGGATACGTTGTGCATGATGCGGCAGAGACAGGGCTGGAATTGCGTCATGAATCGCGATGAAGTGGTCGGAGGTGTTAGCTACCAAGGACTGGACGAAGCGCATTATTCTCGCACAACTTCATCTAACTATCACGCTATTAGGCATAGAACTTCGTCCAAGGCGGAAGGGCGTCGTTATACTCACGGCCAGGGATGTAAACCAGACTGCAACGACCGGCTTATCTTGACTGGAGGCGCAGAGGAAAACCCGGAAGGGACAAGGCAGAGCGAGAACTGCGATAGTAATCAGTTCTATAACCAGGATGCGTATGCCTGACGTCACGTGAGACGTCGACACTGCTGTTTTAGTTATTGTAATTTGCCTTTTTAATGTGGCCTGATACTATCACCTCGCATCTGCCCTCAAGTCGTCGATTTCCACCATCTTCTTTTCCTTTGACAACGACATACTATAGAAAGGTTGATTCTAATAATAATAATAATAATAATAATAATAATAATAATAATAATAATAATAATAAAGTAAAAAAGAGCATCAGGTTCAGGTTCTCAATAGTTACACAAGTTGGGGGGGTTGTGGAGTCCTGCTATAAATGACATATAATCAGGTTACAATTGAATACGCATGGATGTTCTGTAATGTTAAATCAGGGTTCTTTAATAGTTCAATTTTTTGGTTCCCGTTGTTTCGCCTTTACGTGAATGCCGTATAGCTAACATTCCACTCACTTGTGCAATGGCGCTCTGCGTAAATTACAATATTTTTTTTTCTGCTTTTGTGGTGCCTAATTCACTCGCTACAGAAGAAAATCTCAGAATAAAAGAACTGTGGAAATGGCTAGATGTGAAGAACCTTCATCAGAGAGCGCAAGAAGCATTATTTGTTTAGAACGAAGGAGAAGACTGCCAGGCACTGCGCCAGTCATCGTCTTCCGCAACCCTCCTTTAGGACATGCATAGTCTTGATGCATGTTTTAGGAGTCATGTTTAAGGGAAGATGAGCCTCCTGCGCAGAAAATAAAATTGTATACTTTTGAAGTTCTTCTGTTGGATGGCTGCAAACCCTGTTTCCGTTCTCGTTCAAGAAATAGGCTTATTCCGCGCCTTCAGCTGCCAAACGTTGATTTCCAAGTAATGAAATTACTAGATAATAATAAACACATCAAAGAGCGCGAAAGGAATTATAGACTAAAAACATGTTCAAGAGAACTGCAAGGAACTGCCCGCCAGAGTCATGACACTTCTTATTATTTGCTTTTTTCTTTTTACTAGGGTTATCTTTTTTATTTTTTCCTGTAATATATAGTTGTAGTGCGTGGTTTATTCGAAGACCACCAATGTTACACCTCCGTTTGTTTGCGTCTTTGTTAGCCCCGTACATAGGATATTGACTGCAGAGATATTTAATCTAATATTGATCAGTATACTGTGTAAGCGCTTTCGCTGTTCACCAGCCTCATGGCATCCTGTGCTGTTTTTCGGCCAATGAAAGTGCAAATTATTCACTTATTTAGCATAACAAAGGCATTGCAGGGGGTATACAGATGAGAGGGGTTAAGCCAGTACAAGAAGAAACATATGAAAACAAACGAGTAACAAAGTGCATACAGTAAAATGGCTCCCTTATTACAAGTTAGATAATTAAGAAACACTTGAAATGCTCGTAATGAACATTTATTTATTTATTTACTTATTTACTTATTTATCTATTTATTTATTTAAACACTCTCAATGCCATTGCGGCGTTACAGAGAGGAGTGGTTGTACATGTTCAAAATGGCAGTCTTGAATGATGCATGCTCATGGTTGCTGGCGATGGAGGCAGGGAGGTGATTCCATTCGGATGATGTCATCGGCACGTCGGAATGGAAGTACATGTTGGCCCGGCAGAACGGCACTTGAACTTTGAAGTTGTGGTCGACGCGGGATGAAAGGCAACAAGGTGGCGAGAACAATGTGCGTTTCAGTTCAGGATTAGTAAAGAAGATTTTATGGAAGAAACATAGTTCTTCCTTCTGATAGAAAGGTAAGGAAAGTCTAGAGAAATCTTTATTGAACTAATACTGGTGGTGCGAGAATAATTGGCAACAAAGAACTGAACGATTTTGGATTGCTTCTAATGCGTTTACGAGTGTAGAGGAGTGAGGATCCCAGATTGAAGAAGCGTACTCGAGTTTCGACCTGACTAAACTTTTATAAAGAAGTTTTAAGGAAACAGGAGCCAAAGCAAAGCTACGTCGCAGAAAATTAAGAGTGCGATTAATATGAGTATTCCATGATAAATTGTTATCTATGTGGACACCTAGGTATTTAATGTATTGACAAATAGCGACTGAAGATTAGTAAGGGAATAAACAAAGATAGTACAGTCAGCCGTTCTTCGCGTAAATCTCATTATTCTGATAGCAATGGCTGGAGAAAGGCGATTTCACCCTTAGAATGTTCGTGACGTAAATGGTTGAAAGAATGTGTTAATCCTGTATGACGTAATTCTAGTCTCGGGACAATGAGCCAGCTGAGATGACACGTAATAAGGAGGGAACATGAGGTCGTTGTGCAGAGAATGATGATCGACAAGGTGAAAAATAAGAGGGGGCACGAACGGGTCATTTCACGTCGATGGGGTTGTGACGGTATGCCGAGTCGACATGTCTTGCCGCTTATGCTGTTGTTTCTGCTGTACTTGGGCAGCAAGTAGCGAGCAGAGTTATTCTGACTTACGTCTCATGAAGATGTTTTCATGGCGCAGGTACCAGAATGATGCACAGTACATCCGAATTTTCGAACGGTTCCATGTATATTTTTTTTGTTGGTAAGGGCTAGTCGCGCGAAGTTGTCTCTCTTTTTTTTTTGTTCTTAAGTACGTAATTACGCACTTGAACATAAAAAAATTCACCCTTCTAAGTGCTTCAAAATTCTCGTTGCCATGACGCAAGGGGAGAAAAAAGAATTTATGAGTAACATTGGGTTTCCTTTCGAAAGCGATTCCTGCGCTAAGTGCAAACAATATTTAACGGAGAAAATCGCTGCTGGCACGTTTAACATGCAGATATCGCAGTGTGGCGTGTTATGCGGTTTGGAGCAGAACAAAACAGTCCTATCTCACAGAGCGTGATAACACGCATCGACAAGAAATGCACGCATTTCTCGGTATTGTGTGTCTAGGTTGATTCTTGCCTTTGCTATGCCGCTGCGAGTCATGGAATACCAATAGGGCCGAACGTTCATATTAATTGCATATATTTATATGCAATTATTTGTATTAGTTTATTTATATTTATATTAGTTGCATATATGTGCAACTTTACAACTGAAAAAGAGAGATGTGTTGTAGTACACGCTGTAAAGGAGCTGAATGAAAATCGCTGGTACGTGAAAAGAAATGAGGCCTGCAGTAAATTAGCATAGAACGTGCCACATTTGGGGATAAGCTGCATGCAGCAACACTATGCGAAGATTTATAGGCAATTTAGTAACAGGCATCGGGTATTATGCGAAATAACTTTCTTGCGCCATCCTTACACTTTCTATTCTTTCTTCGTATGGGGTGTCGCTTTATTCAGCGTGCGGTTCTGATTAATTTTTTCTTTATGTTCAGTCGCTTTTGTTTTCTTGATTGCTATCAAAAATAAGGCTCAGTGGCCGGCGTAGCTGACGAGGACGCTGTGAACATAAAAAGCAGACGCGGAATGCGAGATATCCGCACTCGTCAATCCAGGGCTTTTGGTGCTAATTTTCTTGCTCATGACGTTTCGTGCGAAATTCACCACTCCCAGTTTCGCTCGCTGCTCATCGATTCTACTTTGTTGCTGGAGTATTATTTCATCTCAAATTTTGTACAACACTGTTCTGTTATAAATTGCTTTCTCTGTAGAGGTAGATGTAATGTATGACGCTGTCACTAGTCGCACCACTAGTGCCCGACTGCGTAGGCTTGTTGGGAGTTTAGCGCTATGTTAAGCAAAGGACGTCTACTAACACGCGACTGATATCGCATTAGAGATTTTCGCCTATGTGAGTAAGGCTCCATGAACCAGGCATTCACAAAGAACTCTTATGCTAGACTTGTGGCGCTATAACGTAAAACTGTTCCTAACTTTTCTATTCCAATTCTGCAATCAGCCCTACGCGATTGGTTAAGAACTTTTTTGGACCACTCCTGGCCTGGCTGTCACGGGACGTCACGAAAACCGCGACAGCTCCCCATACACTGATTATGTATCATTGCACCGAACAAAAAATAAAAGAGTTATTTCTGATTCGACTCCTTTTCGCCATTAGCCCTCGGCTATTGGTCAAAGGCTTTCGGGCTGCACCCACTTCACTTGCTTGTCACGGGACGTCACAAAACCATAAAAACTCACCGCGTCAAAGTGACGTGTATGCGTTAAAGATGCATTAATATACCGAACAAAACTGAGTTTTCTTCTGAATAGCCGCAGGCTGCCCCTTTCAAAGGAATAAAAAATGGCTGCCGCCGATCGCCCAGGCACTGGCTACTCGCACCTACCGGAAAGCATGGGGTTATTTGCGTATAATAAAGCTTTTTGCATGGCCGCGTAACGTTTTCGAGCACTTTCGGCATGTTTATGACCTCGTTCTGCCAATTCTTCTTTGCTCAGGATCCGTTTTAGCTTCATTACTAAGCTTCCGTTGCATGCCGCCGCGATCTTCGACCAACCACCGCGAGTTAAATAAGGGAAAGCGGACCAATCGCAGACGCCGGCACCACCCTCTTCGTCCGGTTATCGATTTTCAGTGCAGTGGCTCGGTCCCATCAAACCCCTCTCCACTTGAGTGTGCTCCTCGCCTCTTGTCAGCCAATTAGATAAGACAAGCTGCTCAGTGTAGGCAATGTTATTTGTTTTTGAAGCAAGCAAAAGTGACCTCCTATGAATGAGGAGAGCGTTTGATTGGTCTGTTCAGACAACCCTGCGGGTGACCGCCTGATGCTTGCGTCGGCGGTTACACAAATTAACGTCATGAAATTGGAATAAAAACAATTTGGAATAGTTTTACGTTATAGGGCCCTTGTTCGTAAGTGCAAATTCCAGCCAATGCTGATGCTGGACATATGATTAGCGAATGACAGCTAGCCAATGGCAAAGACTACTTACGAACAAAAAAAGATACGACCCCAGATAACTTCGGTTTACGGCTTCATGCTTGGCCGCCGTATGTCATAGCTATACCGAGATGCGGTTTCGGACAAGCTGCGCAGTTGAGAACAGGATAACATTACTCCATATATGAGGGAGCTCTCATTTCTCTACCAAAATTTAATTTATATATGTTACGTGAAATGACAGGCAGTAAATGTATAGGTTCATGTGCGCATATTGATAAAACTGCCACGTCGTCTCTACGTGCAAACTTAGAAGAAGAAGATGTAGAAGAAGAAGAAAAAACTAAAGAGCCCGTGTTTTCAAGGGTACAGCGGTACTGTTGGTACCATTGGATGCCACAGCTATAGGGTCGATCGGGCACAGTAGCGAGTGGAAAGCGGCAGCATCCTTTAGCTCTCAGCAGTAATTCGCCATAAGCTCCAAACGTGGACAGGCACTCTGCGAGAACTAGGACTGAGGCCATGTTAATTCGTGGGATTCCCAAGAAACGCCATCAGCGACGTTCTGTGCACTTCACGATTTCTTATTTTAGTTGTTTAGTTTTTGCACTTCCGTGCATAGGGGGAGCTAGGGTTGGACCTGAGAGCGCAAAGTCCACGGCCAGAATGGCGAATTGCTTTCTACGTAACTGAAAAATGCGGACACAAGTGAGGTATGTTGGCTGTGAGTACCCGGCCTCTTCGCTTCGAGCGCTTTTGAATTAATGGTGACAAAGAGTCGGTGCGCGGGTGAAGGGAATGACCGACTAGCACCGCCGGCACGCACTTTCGTTTTCTCGTCACGGTTTCACGATGTGGCCGTTCACCCGACGCTAGCGGAGGGGGGTGCTTGCTACCTGGCTAGATGGCTCTGCCACGGATGCGCGCGTCCACTGCGCGCCCAGTAACACGGCTGTCCCCTCTCTCTGCCTCTGTTCTTCTGGCGAGCAAGTGGCACTCCGGGAGAACACTGCGCTGTGCTCCCCTCGCAGACCGACGCTCCTCGTACGCCTAAATCCCACTTGGCGCATCGGGGCCCCCCAGTGCGTGCGATGCGAGCGGCAGCGCATGGCCGACTTTCCGGATCAAGTTATCGTGCATCTTTTAATGTCGTCGTCATGGAAGCAGGGTTTAGGGGGATAGCGAAATAATGAAAAGCTGGGAGACGGTTTGACCTCCAGTTGGTTGATGTCGATCAAAGACGACGTCTTCCAGAGCGAATTGCGGGTGAGACTGGGGCGGAGTCGCTGCGAACAGCACTCCCTCGCTTCAGCCCTCGCGTGAGGGAAGCAGGAGCAGCGTCAGAGTGCTTCAATTTTCGTTTTTTACTCCGCTATCTTCGGGATTGGCAAATATTTTGACGTATGATGACGTGTTAATTAATTTTAAATAATTTCTGGGGTCTTACAAGCCAAAACTACGATCTGATTTTGACGCACGCGACAATGGGGCGAAAGCGTCGGTGGCCAAATGGCGGGCTTCTGTGCTAGAAGTTCTGTGTTGAAATCCCGTCAGTGTAAAATTTTCTTTATTCATTCACTTTACCATACATATACAAAACATTACGGCTTCCTTGGGCACATACCCAATAGCACATATCGGCCCATAATTTTAAACTGCACTGATTCCGGGATCTAGGTCAATTACTCACAGGCGACCGGACCATGAGAATAAAATTTACAGAAGAATGAAAAGGGGTTGGAGTGCATATGGCAGAGAGCGATGTGGATCAGACAGCAGACGGGGCTATCCGATATTCTCGTTGACATTAAGAGAAAACAAATGGAGCTGGGCAGGTCATGCAATGCGTAGTGTGGAGAATTAGAGTTACAGAATGGGTGCCAAGGAAAGGGAAGCACTGTCGAGGACGGCTGAAAATTAGGTGGGGTGATGAAATTAACAAACTTGCAGGGGCAAGTTAGAATCAGCTAGCGCAAGACAGGGATAATTGGAGATCACTAGGAGAGGACTCAATTCGTCCTGCAGTGGACATCAGAATTAGAATAAGAATTTATTATTAGAAGTTGGGTTACATTACAAGTATTTAGTATACAGAAGGAGGTCCCATATTCAAAGACTGTATCGGGACCTCCTGTACAAAAACAGTTATTATAGTTAACATCTCAAAGCAACAGTAGCATATAATAAGGAAGTATACAAGCCATAAGAAAAGAACGGTTACAGAACAAAATACAGAGTCGATTACAAATAATAACATGTTTAGCATATCTCATGGTAGCAGGAAAAATTGTGCGGGAACAAAATATCAACAGTTTATTTACAAAAAAAAAAAAAAAAAAAGCGAACAAGGACCGACTACAGTAATCCTTGTCGTTAATCTGAAAATAAAAAAATGCATTTTTAGTTCTCTTTTAAATTGTCATAAAGATCTTGCGTTTTTCATTATGAGAGGAAGAGTGTTGCATATTGATATGGAAGTGAATTCTACAGTCTGTTTACCATAGTTAGTGCGGATTCTTGGTAGAAGAAAATTGTTATTGAACGCATATCTGGTGGTGCTATGAATCATCAGGTTAGATGGCGAAAATGGGATCGATGGTAGCTCATTATTTACAAATCTGTAGAAAAAGATACCTAGGTTGTATTTAGAGAGTCCAGCAATGGTGACGATGTTATTCTCGTGTAGTAGGGAAGTGGCATTAGAAAAGCGTGGACTGTAAGTAATTATTCTTATGGCTCGGTATGTGTTTCCCCAACATATTATGCCAGAAGTAATGTGAGAGAGGACAAAAGATTGGTAAAGTGAGGGTAACGTGGTACGTGTGAAGTAAGGGCGTGTTTTAATTAAGGTGCGTATACCATAAGCTATCTTCTTTTTTTATGTGAGCAATATGATTGTGATATTTCAAATCAAGTAGAATACCAAGGAAAGATGAACATGAACTTGGAGGAAGGCGGTGAGGACCAAAAGTGATAGGTGGAATGGATGGTATGTTTCGCTGATGTGAAGAGAATACAACAAATTTGGTCTTAGTTGCATTAATAGATAACATGTTAACATTACACCACCTTAAGATATTTTCTAAGTCAGCATTTAACTTATTAACGAGAGATGAGATATCTTTATGAAAGGTGAATATAGTGGTGTCATCTGCGTACAGAATGCATTCTGTGGAAGAAAGACAGTTCGATAAATCGGCAATATAAACCAAAAACAGAAGTGGCCCCAGGATAGATCCCTGGGGCACACCAATGTTAGTAATTCGCTGCCGAGAATAAGCATTGGAAATAGAAACACCTTGAACTCTGTTGTATAAGTAGCTTTTTAGTAGTGACAGAGCAGGCCCACAAATTCCAATTGCTTCGAGCTTAGAGAAAAGGATATTATGATTTATGCTATCAAATGCTTGCGTTAGATCGATAAAAACTGAGGCGGCGAGAAATCCCTCGTCGATTAATTTTTTAGTTGGTCAGTAAGATGAATGAGTGCCAGTTCAGTGGAATATCCATGGCGAAAACCAAACTGTCATGAAGAGAGGCTATTAAATTTAGAAAGGTATTTCGTTAGCCGTGTTTCAATTAGTTTCTCAATAACTTTCCCAAAGAATGGTAGAATGCAAATAGGTCTGTAGTTCTTTAATGATGAGCTATCGCCTTTCTTAAAAACTGGAATGATTTTGCCACGCTTAAGTTCAGAAGGAAATAAACCAATCTTTAATAATAAATTAACAATAAATGAAAGTATATCTGAAATAAATCCACAATTAATTTAATGTTAGCAGGGTGGACCTCATCAATTCCAGCGCTTGTAACTTTCAGATTATTTATAACAGCAGTTATTTCTTCTGGCGTTGTAGGAAATAAAAAGAATGAATGAGGTAGACAGTTCATGTTGATGACCTGTGCAGTAGGTGGATTGTTACGAAAGAAAAAACTACTAAAAGCCTCAGCTATTTCAGTAAGGGAATCGAGCTCTACTCCATCCTTTAAAATTCTGGACACCTGGTTTAGTCGTGTGTGTCTATTTAAAAAGGAGTTGACAATCTCCCATTTATTCTTGGTGTTATTAGCCGCCTGTAAAATTCTTTGCTCGAAATACAATCGTTTAGCTGATTTTATTTTACAGTTAAGAGTGTTACTCAAGCTTTTGTATCGGGCACGTAAGTTCATGTTGTTATGATTGGGGGTTCAATGCCATCGCTCGTGATCGGTTGTCAAGATTGGAGTCGGGCATGAATTAGAAGGTAGCTGGCACATGCCGTTGTCCAACTTATCCACGCTGAGGACGTTGATGAAGGGAAGGACTGCTTCTCATCGAGAACGAGGAATATGGGTTTACTTACAGTATTTATATCACCCTAACATGACTGCTTGAGAAAGTACATCAGTCTAACATGACTGCTTGAGAGAGAGTGTCCTGAGCAGCCGCACAACAGCGGTTTTTAAACACTCGGTCCTCCCCCGATACCCAGGTGACGGAAACGGCCGTCCAAGCACCGTAGGCGAGTTGACCAGGCACCGTAGGGGAGACGACACGGCACCGTAGGGGCATTTATTCCCCGAGCTGCAGCGCGCCCGCCGGCTGCCCATTGTTTGGCGTCTTGGTCGGCGCGTGGGAAGGGGTCTCAGTAGACGTTCCCACGGACTCAGTAACAATAGTTGGTCCGCCGAGCCCGTTTTAGTCCCAATGGCGACTTCGTCAAACTCGGCTGCAGCGACAGAGAGTCGAGGACGCACGTATTGTTGTTCCCACAAAGTCGACTTAGTCACGCCGTGGCTAGAGGTGTGCGCCGACGCTCCAGGAAAGTTGCCGCCACAGTCGCAACTGGCCGGCAAAACTAATGTTAAATGGTCGCCTTTTAGTTTTCCTATATAATTTATCCCATTTGTGCATTTCTGCTAATAACTGCTGTGAGAGCCATGGATTGTGAGAAAATGACACATTTTTTTTTGCATTTCCTTTCGGAGGTGAACTTTCGGAAGTATGATATAATTAGTGAAAAAAATTTGGAAAAGGCTTTCTGTGGGTCGTTTAGTGATTTAATTTCAGACCGATTTGGATTAGCAACAGCAGTTATGAAGCCGACTTTGTCCAGAATATCTTTAGTATGCGAAAGTGGGCAAGGTCGTACGTTGGAATTGAAGCGTAAGAGCAGGGGATAATGATCAGTGATGTCGATGTGCAGAACTTTTGCCTCTGGTGAATTAAGCAGGTTAGAAAGAGCATGCATGATGCCTGTGCCGTTAGAAACTTCGCGTGTGGGGACGTCAATTAAACAGTCATATCCGTAGCTATGGAACAAACTAGTATATTGAATACATATGGCTGATGTTTCGTCGAGTAAATTAATATTTCTATCACCCATTATAACAACATAACAACATAAAAATATGATGATGATGATGATGATGATGATGATGATGATGATGATGAACTTTGGCATTGGCATACGAAAAAGGCTAGAAATTCAGATAACTGATACTGAAAAGTGTCGGTAACTCGGTAAGAAAGACACTGTTTTAATTATTGCCAAACTATAGAATAAACAAACAAACTTCCCACCGAGCGCAATGTGACAGCAGGTACTTTTTCTCCGCTTCATTTAGTAAAAGCGACGAAGCAGGGCTCACTCTAACTACATGTACGTGCCGACCTTGCAATGTACTGGATGTACTGCAAGCTGCAGACAGCTGTACGCCGTCTTTCAAGCATTATCCTGCATGCGGCAATGAGCGTCTTACGTATTATGCTTGTCTCCTTGAATAATAGTAATTCGCTGAAATTAGGTGTCGCTTTTTTCCCGGATGTAAGGTAAGAAAATAACTGCTACATTAAATGATGCACTGCTTTCAAAACAATGCCGCAGGAATTCCAAATCTACATCCATTCTTGCGAGTTTCCTGATGAAGCGAGAAGTGGTTTCAGTGGGGCGCACAAAACATGATAATCAAGAATGGAAATTCCAGTCACCAAAAAAAAAAAAACAGAAGAAAGAAAAGCCCGCTGAAATTCCGGCACGCATTCACCATAAAAGCCTCCTCCACTCATTGTGTGCTTGGCGGCACTTTCTCTCTTTCCTTACTGGCAAAATTAATATGCCAGCTCTCCGGAGATGCTTTACACGTGCTTACTTTTTTGATGAGTAGTATTTGCGCTTGCCTTTGAGGAGTGCTCGCCTGTTGCTCTCTCGCCGCAACATTCTGACGAGCGAG
Organism: Dermacentor andersoni; assembly: GCF_023375885.2. Taxonomy (NCBI): domain Eukaryota; kingdom Metazoa; phylum Arthropoda; class Arachnida; order Ixodida; family Ixodidae; genus Dermacentor; species Dermacentor andersoni. The sequence continues at coordinate 66,555,235 of NC_092814.1, forward strand.
CAGTTTAAGCACCAGCCGTGAATGCGCATTTCTGTGTTGTCTTTTCGGTGCCTCACTTCTAAAAAAATACGTGCGCAACTACAATTAAAAAAACAAAAAAAAAACAACAACAACAAAAGACGCATCTTCTGTACGCAGCTGTAGGCTGCAGGCGGCATTCTCGGAGGGCGACCTTGTGCCACAAAGACTAATCAGCGCGGCGGTCCTAATGACGCTGCGGGCGCGACGAAGAGGCAAGGGCGCATGCGCCACGCCATCACGGGGAAGACCTCACCCGTGCTGGCGGCCAGGCATGCGGTGCACGCCAGTGGCAACGGCGCATGAATGCACTCCCGAATGCGCCTACGCCTCCCACCACCACAAACGCACCATAGCGCGGTGGGTGCATATTCGAGGATAAAAAAAGAAACAGTCAAGGTTGTCGCCGTTGAGCGGGGGCTCCTTGTCCTTTCCGACTCCGGATGGGGCCGCGCGGACGGAAGACCGCGGAGAGATTTGCGCCGCGGAGGAGAACGAGAAAGAAGTGACTCAAAACGAAAACAATATACGAATACGGAGCGAGTATACTGTTTCGTCAGGTTGTCGCGCGTTCCCCTAAAACATGTTGTCGCGTCTTGCCGTTCATCGAGGCGCGTCGGCGTAGCAGGTACCCGTTCTGCATAACAAGCCTGTTGATAAGCCCGTGCAACAAAATGCTAATGAGCCGTGGCGCTCGCCGGAGACAATGACGTGAGTCACTGCCGCCGTTGCTGTAAACATTACGTGTGCGACGGTAATACGCCTCGTAACCGATGGCGTCGTACGGTTTCGCCAGGTCTTCGCTGCCATTTCTCCTTCCTCCGATTGTCTGGCCCGACAACACGAACCGAGCCGGAGTGGGTCTTTCTAATGATCTTTCTAAAACGCGTCGCCTGGTTGCATTACTTTCAAAGATACATTTCCTTCTTCCCGCTTTACTTCGGGTTTCCAATGACATTGCGCCTCTAAATGTGCGCTTCGTAGACCGATTCTGTTTGCATGCCGGTACCCGGTGCATGTTGCATATCGAAGAAGAATACAATTTTTCACGCAACACAAATAAAGTCCAGCGGTCCATTATATGTACGCGTGTGATCGGTACATGCAATGGAAGGACATATAATATATGAGGGGCATTCGATTTAACAAAGCGAAATAATATTTAACTTTCCGGTGCTGAGAACAAGCCAGAGATTTGTGCTGACCGCCCAAATATCTGGCTGCATGCTTCTCAGCGCCACAGTGTTGTGCCGTTCGCAGCTCAACCCGAATGCACAATGCTATTCACGCGCACGAACCATTCGTAGTAACGCGTACCAGAATACTGACAAGGAGCGAAGTTATAACGAAAGAGCCGACTATGTATGGCAGGCAGGTCTGACAATTAACCGAAAAGCTTTGTGAATCCGGCCCCACGTCTGCGCGTGCATACTGTGACCTCGAGAGCTCAGCTAAAGAAAATTGAATCAGCGTGGTTTGTATGTCTCGCTTAGGAATGACAGGAAATATCCTAGGGGTTCTGGACTGAACTTCTCGGTTATACGCCTTGTTTCGCGAGGCCTTGCACTATATAGGCTTCAATCTGTGCGTGTACACAGGCGCGCCGACGACCGAATTAAAGTGAGCTTGCAAACTTAGTAACAGCTACAGTCTGTGTTGGTGCGTTCGAAAAACTTTAACTCTTGGCTGGAGTGAATGCGTTCTTCGCGGCTTTATTACCGCTTAAAATAAGAACAGCGCGGGAAACAGGGAAAAACGAAGAAAGAGGCCCACATCGCTGTATATGTTTCTTCATTTGGGCCCGTTTCTCGTGCTGTTCTTATCTTAAACATGAACTACCAATATGCCCAAATATCTACCCTTCAGAAGCTTTATTTTCACCACCCGGAAAGTGTAGCGCTTCACCGCGGCAGCAGTGCGTGATCGAAGGTCCCATCACAGAGCTCAGTTCGTCGCCGACTGTTCATCACGTTTATGCAGAACGACGGTTGAAATGTAGACTTAGGACTCCATTTTAATGGCCAGTCTCCACACCGCACGGGGTGCTATCTGCCATCGCAACTCGCTCGGGATACTGGCGCACCAGGTGTGCGTGACCAGCTGCCGCGGCACACATGGCGCTCCTGGCTCTTCGAGGCAGCCAGCGGCGATAGTGGATTGCGCCGTGATAAAAATTATGTAACCAAAGGCACGTTACTCGACTTATCGCACACATGCTGCCCCTCTGTGGACGCTATACTGCATGTGAGATGTATAGTCGCGAACCGTACAAGATATGTTTTCGATTCAGAACAGTCCGCGATTAGCCCCTGCAGACGATGCTGCTTTATTCCAGCTACATTTACAGTAAATAACTCTCGTAGACAGATGGTCTTGCATGTGACGTGTGACGTTCTATTCATCGCAAGCAAGTAAGGTTGACGGAAACTCAATCCCGTTGTACAAGAAATAACATGGCTGGCATTGTCGTCTTGATTTTTCTTTTTCATGTTTCGGCTATAGCCTAGTCCATCAGCAAGCTTCATAAACAACCCCGATGACAGAAATCATTCCGTTATAGCTACAGCGTGCACTCGATTGCATATGTACGTCATCATCATCAGCATCATCATCATCATCATCATCATCATCATCATCATCATCATCAACAACAACATCATCATCATCATCATCATCATCTTTCATGTCCACTGCCGGACGAAGGCCTCTCCCTGCGATCTCCAATAACCCCTGTCCTGCGCCAAACGATTTCAACTAGCACCCGCAAATTTCCTAATTTCATGGCACCACCTAGTCTTCTGCCGCCCTCTACTGCGCTTCCCTTCTCTTGGTACCCATTATGTCACCCTAATGGTCCAACGGTTATCTAATCTGCGCATTACATGACCTGCCCAGCGCCATTTTTTCTCTGAATGTCTATTAGACTATGGTCAATATACGTTTGCTCTCTGATCCAAACCGCTCTCTTTCTGTCTTCAAGTTATGCCTAGAATTCTTCCTTCCATCGCTCCTTGCGTGGTCCTTAACTTGTTCTGAAGCTTCTTTGCCAGTCTCCAAGTCTCTGCCCCATATGTCAGCACCGGTAAAATGCACTGATTGTACACCTTCCTTTTGAATGATAACGGTAAGCTCCCAGTCAGGAACTCACAATGTCTGCCGTATACGATCCAAACCATCTTTATTATTCTGTGAATTTCTTTCTCACGGTCAGGGTTCCCTGTGATCAATTGACCCAGGTAAATGTACCCCTTCACAAACTCTAGAGGCTGACTTCCGATCTTGAACTCTTGTTCCCTTGCCCGGTTATTTATCATTATCTTTGTCTTCTGCATATTAATCTTCAACCTCACTCTTACACTCTCCCTGTTAAGGTCCTCAATCATTTGTTGTAACTCGTCCGCAGTGTTGCAGAATAGAAAAATGTCATCGGCAAGCCGAAGGTTGTTGAGGTATTCGCCGTCGATCCTTACTCCTAAACCTTCCCAGTTTAATAGCTTAAGTACTTCTTCCAAGCACGCAGTAAATAGCATTGGAGAGATTGTGTCTCCTTGTCTGATCCCTTTCTTTATTGGTATCTTCCTACTTTTCTTGTGTAGAATTAAGGTGGCTGTGGAATCTCTGTAGATATTTTCCAGGGTATTTATGTAAGCGGTCTGTACTCCTTGATTACGCAATTCCTCTATGACTGCTGGTATCTCTACTGAATGAAATGATTTTTCGTAATCTATGAAAGCCATATAGAGAGGCTTACTGTACTCTGCGGATTTCTCGATAACCTGATTAATGACATGGATGGGATTCATTGTAGAGTATCCCATCCTGAAGCCAGCTTGTTCCCTTGGTTGACTAAAGACGAGTACTGGCCTTATTCTATTGGAGATTCTTTTGGTAAATATTTTATATAATACTGCGAGTAAGCTAATGGGCCTATAATTTTTCAGTACTTTAACGTCTCCCTTTTTGTGGATTGGTATAACGTTGGCATTCTTCCAGTTTTCTGGGACGCTTGCAGTCCATAGACACTTCGTATAGAGAGCCGCCAGTTTTCCTAGCATTATGCCTCCTCTATCTTTGATTAAATCGACTGCTATTCCATCCTCTCCTGCCGCTTTTCCCTGTTTCATGCCTTACAAGGCCCTTTTGACCTCATCGCTAGTTATAGGAGGAGTTTCTGTATACTGTTCATTATTCTTTCGAATAGAGTACTCCTGAGTCCTCTGGGTACTGTACAGGTCAGTATAGAATTCTTCCGCTGCTTTTAGTATACCTTCGAAATTGCTGATGATATTACACTGCTTATCTTTCACTGCATGCCAAGTTTCCTTCTGACTAATTTCACGCTGCGTCCATTTTTTACTGCTTCCTCAGTCTTTCTCACGATATAATTTTGAATATCCCTTCTCCTTGTTGATTAGTTTCGACAGTTTCGCGAATTCTATCTGATCTCTTGAGTGGAACATTTTCATTTTTTGTAATTTCTTTATTAGGTCCTTCGTTACTTGAGAGAGCTTACTCATGGGTTGCCTTGGTGCGTTACCTTCCACTTCGATTGCTGCTTTTGAAGCCAGCCCAGTTACAGTTTCATTCATTACCTCTATATAGGCTGCATATCTGATTGCAATTACCAGCTTGGATTGGTCTGCTTTTACCCTTACTGCCTCTAAGTTGACCTGTTTTTTTCTTGACCAAATTTACTCTTTCTCTGTTCAAATTGAGGTGAATCCTAGCCCTCACTAACCTATGACCACTGCAATTTACCCTACCTATCACTTCTACATCCTGCACTTTGCTGGGATCGGCAGAAAGTATGAAATTTAATTTCATTCCTTGTTTCACCATTAGGGCTTTTCCAGATCCACTTTCTGTTGTTACGTTTCTTGAAAAAGGGGTTCATTATTCTCAACTTATTCCTTTCTGCGAATTCTACCAGCATCTCTCCTCTAGCGTTTCTAGAATCAGCGCCGTAGTTGCCAATTGCCTGTTCACCCGCCTGCTTTTTTTCCACTTTTGCATTGAAGTCACCCATTACTACTGTATACCGAGTTTGCACTTTTCTCATCGCTAATTCAAAATCTTCACAAAACTGATCTAGTTCCTCATCGTCGTGACTGGATGTTGGAGCGTAGGCTTGTACTACCTTTACTCTATACCTCTTATTAAGTTTGATTACGACTACTGCTACCCTCTCGTTAATGCTGTAGAATTCGTCAATGTTTCCCGCTATGTCCTTATGGATTAGAAATCCTACCCCGTATTGCTTCTTATCAGGGAGACCTCTATGGCAGAGGACATGGCCGTTATTTAGCAATGTGTAAGCCTCACCAGTTCTTCTCATCTCACTAAGGCCGATAAAATCCCAAACAATGTCTGACAGTTCCTCAAAGAGTCCTGCTAAGCTAGCCTCACTCGAGAGGGTTCGGGTGCTAAACGTCGCAAGGGTCAGTTTCCATTGGCGGCCTGTCGGGACCCAGAGATTCTTAGCACCCTCGGCTGCGTTATAGGTCTGACTGCCGCCTTGGTCAGGTGCTCCGCAGCTGCGGAGCACCTGACCAAGGCATTGGTTAATTGTGGATGTCATCAGGGAGGTTGTGGCCGAATACTGCACCAGGGAGGCCAATTCCTGTTCTCGTGAGGGATTTCCTTTGTTCAAGCTTAGTGTGCCTTCCTAATTTGGTTGTACTTGAATTAGTACAGCCCCACTCGCTCTCAGCATCTTTCGCCGGTGTCAGGCGTCACTCCAATCCTGCAGATGTAGTGCCCTGGAGAATGTCAAATAAAAAAATAAAAAAAACTGGAGGGGGGGGGAGGGGGGAGGTACTTAAGCGCCCTAAAAACGCCAATGAGCCGAAGAAAGGGGTCACATACCTACCTTGCATGCTGAGAAATTCGACAGCTTTGTCAAAAGTTCTAACATCCGTGGTGTAGGTTTCTGATCTTGCTTCACACCTCTGTGGTTCGTAATTTTGACAAAGGCATTAAAGCCACCATCCGCCACGGTGGCCAATGGCTGTGGCGTTTTGCTACTAACGACGAAGCCGCGGGTCGGACTCCCGGTTGCTGAAGGGGGCGTAATACAAAAATCCTGTGCACTCAGATTTCGCTGCATGCCATATAACCCTACAGGCAGTAAAAGCTTAATGCGGATAGATCGCCTCAATGCAGTATCTCTCGTGGTTTCAGCATAGCTTTGGACCGCTAAAGACAACTTTATCAAATTTCCAGCATGTAATTCCATATGGCCTGAAAAGACCTCAATAATTTCCGTAACGTGCTGCCGAGGTATGCTCGTCAAAAGAACCTTGGCCCTTGATTATATAACACTAAACCTACCTCACAGTCCTCTGAGTCTCAATAAATTCCAATAGTATTCAAAAGCACCGTATCTAATTGATGTAAACGGGAGTGAGTCCACGCTATATGCTAAGTTAATTTAGTCAAGCCCCCATATAGCAATCCCACTTAGAGAGAGCTTTCAGTTACTACGAACAGTTTATCAACAACCAAAGTGTTTCCAAAGAAATTTCTAAGTCAGCCAGCCGTTTATAACAACCTGGTGCTCTGCCCAGCTCGGTTACAATGAACGGAATGAACTATAAGATAAATAGAAAATAGAAAATAAAATCTATAGCTGAAACTGAAGCGCTGTCTCTGTGTATCTGTTTCTACGTCCTCGTTCAGTCGCGCTTATACACCGTATCATGGATTCGTATACGCCAGGACTTTGCCCACAACCTCGTTGACAGCTTGGCCCAATTGCAGGTTAACCATTGTCGGATGGAAACTACTTTAACAGAGCTCAAACCCAAGAAGAGCTCGTGTGGAGCTCCTCTGAAGCACCTCAAGGCGACAGACTTGAGTGGCCGACTATAAATTAGATAAGCTACACTCGGCTTAGTGTATGTGAAAATGAGACCTAGACTCAAGTATTGTCTCTCTCTTTCGCTGCGCCATCTTCCTCCCCATGTGTAGGTTGGTAAACTGGACAAAGTCTAGTTAATCCACCTTTCCGCCATTTCCTCTTTTTTCTCTCTCGTTCTCAAACCACAATTTCTGCCACGAAACGTGGTGGGCGTCATTTTTGGACATAAATCTTGTCTTCTTCACCTTGTTGAGTTCTGTATCGGTAGCCGCAAGGGAAACTTGAACTATAAACGAACTTCTGGTGTATAGCAAAACCATTTTGTGTAATGAAGGTGTTCGCTATGCCCGGGCTCGGCTGTATAATTTATTTGTTTAATTATTTATTATATATTTTTATTCGTTTATCTATGTATTTTGTGCACGCATCGCGTCCACATACATCGTTCGAGTCGGGCGGAGCACGCGCCCTCGTGGAAAGCCCTCAGAAAACATTGTCTCATAGGACGAAATCAAGTTTATATTGCTCCCATTCTTTTCCTTTATTTAACTGTGATGCCGTACTAAGCTGCCGCTCACAGAAGCTATGTCATAAACTAGCACGGGCGGCTAAACGCTTGCTAGCACCGACCCAAGGACGTAAATACCCCGCTTTCATCAGATAACAGTGCCGCGCCCCGGTGCTGTCGCGCACCGGTATATAGGGAGCTGTAATCATCGAGCACAAGGCGTTTTCCGCCTTGGCGTTTGCCGCCTAGTGCGTGACCTGAATATGTAGCCGTATTTAAGCGGCAGCGACACGTTGCACCAATAAGATAACCAAAAATCTCCCACGCATTGATGTGGTCTTGCCGGCAAAGGTCGCTGAAAGGGTTGTGCTGGCATTGCAGGCCTCAGGCGTGTAAGAGAGAGCTTCTCGGAGCGTTGGTGGTTTCGAATGGCTAACGCTATCTAGGCGATTGATCTCGGGGCAGACCTGCCTATAAGGAGAGTGCATTGCAATGGAAACGTAAGCACCGGTAAGAGCACATTGCTGCCATTACGCCATGCAGCCCCGGTCAGATCTTAATCTCACGCTCAGAAGACGACTTCGAGGAAACGATAGTCCTTGTTTGCATGTATACGCGCGTCAGGGACACTTAGGGTCATGCTCATGAACGGTTCGGCCTCATTTATACATATACGCTGATTGCATGCATCCACGTCATCGATGTGGTCATATACGCTTGAGTATAGACAACCTTGTTGTAGCGAGCCCATTCTGTTCCCATGCTTATGCAGACGCTGTGACGCTTAGAACGTTCGTTGAACCGCCTCGGCAGCTCGTATGGATTTAGAATAGGCAAAAATTTTTTTTAGAGAATAGGCTAAGAATCCCTGGCTCCGGACAGGCCGCCATTGGAATATGAACCTGGCAACGTTTAACGCTAGAACGTTATCTAGTGAGGCGAGTCTAGCAGTGCTATTGGAGGAATTAGAGGGCAGTAAATGGGATATAATAGGGCTCAGTGAAGTTAGGAGGCCAAAAGAAGCATATACAGTGCTAAAAAGCGGGCACGTCCTGTGCTACCGGGGCTTAGCAGAGAGACGAGAACTAGGAGTCGGATTCCTGATTAATAAGAACATAGCTGGTAACATACAGGAATTCTATAGCATTAACGAGAGGGTGGCATGTCTTGTTGTGAAACTTAATAAGAGGTACAAAATGAAGGTTGTACAGGTCTACGCCCCTACATCTAGTCATGATGACCAGGAAGTCGAAAGCTTCTATGAAGACGTGGAATCGGCGATGGGTAAAGTCAAAACAAAATACAGTATACTTATGGGCGATTTCAATGCCAGGGTAGGCAAGAAGCAGGCCGGAGACAAGTCAGTGGGGGAATATGGCATAGGCTCTAGGAATAGCAGAGGAGAGTTATTAGTAGAGTTTGCAGAACAGAATAATATGCGGATAATGAATACCTTTTTCCGCAAGCGGGTTAGCCGAAAGTGGACGTGGAGGAGCCCGAATGGTGAGACTCGAAATGAAATCGACTTCATACTCTGCGCGAACCCTGGCATCATACAAGATGTAGACGTGCTCGGCAAGGTGCGCTGCAGCGACCATAGGATGGTAAGAACTCGAATTAGCCTTGACTTGAGGAGGGAACGGAAGAAACTAGTACATAAGAAGCCAATCAATGAGTTAGCGGTAAGAGGGAAACTAGAGGAATTCCGGATCAAGCTACAGAACAGGTATTCAGCTTTAACCCAGGAAGAGGACCATAGTGTAGAAGCAATGAACGACAATCTTATGGACATCATTAAGGAGTGCGCAATAGAAGTCGGTGGTAACGCCGTTAAACAGGAAACCAGTAAGCTATCGCAGGAGACGAAAGATCTGATCAAGAAACGCCAATGTATGAAAGCTTCTAACCCTACAGATAGAATAGAGCTGGCAGAACTTTCTAAGTTAATCAACAAGCGTAAGACAGCGGACATAAGGAACTATAATATGGATAGAATTGAACAGGCTCTCAGGAACGGAGGAAGCCTAAAAGCAGTGAAGAAGAAACTAGGAATAGGCAAGAATCAGATGTGTGCGTTAAGAGACAAAGCCGGCAATATCGTTACTAATATGGATGAGATAGTTCAAGTGGCTGAAGAGTTTTATAGAGATTTATACAGTACCAGTAACACCCACGACGATAAGGTGAGAGAGAATAGGCTAGAGGAACTTGAAATCCCACAAGTAACACCGGAAGAGGTGAAGAACGCCTTGGGAGCTATGCAAAGGGGGAAGGCAGCTGGGGAGGATCTGGTAACAGCAGATTTGTTGAAGGATGGTGGGAACACTGTCCTAGAAAGATTGGCCGCCCTATATACACAATGCCTCATGACCTCAAACGTACCGGAATCTTGGAAGAACGCTAACATAATCCTAATCCATAAGAAAGGGGACACCAAAGACTTGAAAAATTATAGACCGATCAGCTTACTGTCCGTTGCCTACAAAATATTTACTAAGGTAATCGCAAATAGAATCAGGAATACCTTACACTTCTTTCAACCAAAGGACCAGACAGGATTCCGTAAAGGCTACTCAACAATAGACCATATTCACACTATCAATCAGGTGATAGAGAAATGTGCGGAATATAACCAACCCTTATATATAGCCTTCATTGATTACGAAAAAGCATTTGATTCAGTCGAAACCTCAGCAGTCATGAAGGCACTACGGAATCAGGGTGTAGATGAGCCATATGTAAAGATACTGGAAGATATCTATAGCGGTTCCACAGCCACCGTAATCCTCCACAAAGAAAGCAACAAAATCCCAATAAAGAAAGGCGTCAGACAGGGAGATACGATATCTCCAATGCTATTCACAGCATGTTTACAGGAGGTATTCAGAGACCTGGAGTGGGAAGAATTGGGTATAAAAGTTGATGGAGAATACCTTAGCAACTTGCGTTTCGCTGATGATATTGCCTTGCTTAGTAACTCAGGAGACCGATTGCAATGCATGCTCACTGACCTGGAGAGGTAAAGCAGAAGGGTGGGTCTGAAAATAAATCTACAGAAAACTAAAGTAATGTTTAACAGTCTCGGAAGAGAACAGCAGTTTACGATAGGTAGCGAGGCACTGGAAGTGGTAAGGGAATACATCTACTTAGGGCAGGTAGTGACCACGGGCCCGGATCATGAGACTGAAATAACCAGAAGAATAAGAATGGGCTGGGGTGCGTTTGGCAGGCATTCTCAAATCATGAACAGCAAGTTGCCACTATCCCTCAAGAGGAAAGTGTATAACAGCTGTGTCTTACCAGTACTCACCTACGGGGCAGAAACCTGGAGGCTTACGAAAAGGGTTCTGCTGAAATTGAGGACGACGCAACGAGCTATGGAAAGAAGAATGATAGGTGTAACGTTAAGGGATAAGAAAGGAGCAGATTGGGTGAGGGAACAAACGCGGGTAAATGACATCTTAGTTGAAATCAAGAAAAAGAAATGGGCATGGGCCGGACATGTAATGAGGAGGGAAGATAACCGATGGTCATTGAGGGTTACGGACTGGATTCCAAGGGAAGGGAAGCGTAGTAGGGGGCGGCAGAAAGTTAGGTGGGCGGATGACATTAAGACGTTTGCAGGGACAACACGGCCACAATTAGTACATGACCGGGGTAGCTGGAGAAGTATGGGAGAGGCCTTTGCCCTGCATTGGGCGCAACTAGGCTGATGATGATGATGATGATGATGATGATGATGATAATGATGAAAAAAAATTTTTTACATATATTCGTGGAGTATTTGTCTTATTCGAACTTTAACGCGTCGTGCTAGCGAGGGTATATGTTGCCGCAGAACAATGTTGTAAGTATTTAAAATAATTTACTTGAAGGCCTATCCACACTTGGGAACGTTCTTTCTAATAATTGAAGAACATGATTCCCAGCGAGTTGGTTAAAGTGTAGCTCGGTGTGAGGGCTTCCGACAACAAAAAGGAGGCGACAGAGTGGCTTAACCAGGAGTGGTTTTTTTTTTTTTAGAGCGGAGCTCCTAGGCGCCCGTTCCTGGCTTGAACGTCGGCGTCCCTTGGCGTAACCGCGCGAACGCGCTCGTGCCTCTGCTCGCGCGTTCGCCGTCGTCTTCTTCCACAGCCGGCTCCGATGCCGCTCATCATGCCAGCGTTCACATACTACCCTCCTTCTGCGAAGGTGGGGACGGCACTGGCCCATTGCCAGTCGGTGCGGTGATTTCGGTCTCAAATTCTTTGCCTCAATATATCGCGAAATGAAAACACTCAGCGAGCGGCGCTCAAATTGCGCATCAGCGAGTATCGTAATTGCCGGACACTTTTTTGCTCGCATTTTGCTTCAGTGTTGTCTGTACTCCAAGCTTCATTTCGGCGCATACCATAATATCGCGCTAGTCTTTTCCTTGTGATTTTCTTTCCTCTAGGAACCTTGCGGCTCGTTTCTGCAAGAAAAGCTTACCACAGTTTGCCGCATCTCAGCAAAAACATATGCCATCGGGAACAATAACATAGAATAGAACCTAGAACAAGAACCTATGTCTAGGATACGCTGATTTAATCTGGAGCCCTCATCAAAAATGCCTTATCAATAAAATAGAACGCACACAAAAATTAGCAATTAGGTTTGTATATTCGTATTACAAAAGGCAGTCCAGACGATGAGCAAAACGAGAACAAGGTGAAAGCAGGAGTCAACGCTCGTGTTCTCGTTAACACCTTGTTCTCGTTTTACTCATCGTCTTGAATTTCCATGTCCCGCATTCCCCGTGTTTTAAAAGGCAGTCCAGTATCTCAGGTCTGCTCGCTAGGGCAGACCTAGAAAATCCATCTGGCAGAGAAGAGCAATTTCACAACTAAAATTCATCTATCAATTATACCATGGTCATTTCCGGATAACACGATCTCATTACCTGCAAGATCCTCCAAAACGCTCCTCCAAAACGCTCCTCCATTCCAAAACAATCTATCTTCCCCCAAGTCGTGTTAATGTTCACAAACATTCCCTTTTTCCGTCGACCATTTCCCAGTGGAATAAGTTAACTAACGATATTGTGTGTTGCAATAACATCGACTCTTTTATTAACCGCATCCAGTGTATTGACTTTTCCCCATGATTTTTTTTTATTTTACGTTTCATTTCATCCTTGCATTTCTGTACCACTCCTGCACGGGCCGTGAAGGGCCTGCAGTATATTAAAAAAAAAAGAACGTGCCCTATGCCTCTACAAGACGCGTCATAGTCCTCCCACGCTCTCGTCGTGCAGCGTGTTGCTGCTACCAGCTATACCAAACGCTTCCCGCGTCGCTACCTGGGATGCCGCCTCTCCCGCGCCTGCTTTGCATATAGCCACTGCCATCAGCAGCGGCCATCTTCTTTGTCATGTATCCATGACTACGATTCGCATTAGCAGGCACCTGGAGACTTAGGCACGGTCGGAGGCGCGATGGGTGCAGTCATCATTAATTGCACATTTCATCGCAGAAATTTTGTGGTGAACGTAAGATACGACAAAGCGAATGCCTCTAGCGTACTTTGTGCTTTCCGAGAATCGCCGGCGTCTGGGAGTCCGCGAAATCGCAGCAAAGCAAGCGGCACTTGCTTCGACTGGTGCCGCCGTGTTCCCATCGTGTTTTTCATTGTGATATATATTTAAGAAACCTTTAGCCAACAGGCGGTAGGCGATTGGGGAGAGTATGTTTCCCAGCGTTTCTTGGTAGCCCAAGGTGATAGGGCCGCCGCTCGTCTCGCATGGTTGTGAGCAATGTCGGCCAACTTTTTGCTGATTGTGAATCGGCCCTAATGATGCCTTCGGGCGATTATAGCTCAGTCAACTCTTCGCATCTAAGAAATAAAGAGAGCAATAGAAAGTGATAAAAGCACGAAACAATATATTTTTTTGTTATTTTCTTTAACGCCAAGAGAATGGGTTGTCAGTTATATGCATTGCATCTACGGCAGGAAGTTGAATATGGGTTGTGTATATATATATATATATATATATATATATATATATATATATATATATATATATATATATATATATATATATATATATATATATATATATATTCTTTCCTAAGACACCAATATCTAAGAGAGCTTATTTCACACACAGTGTAAAACATGCAAAAACAAAACAACTATGCCCCCTTCTTCCTCCGCTTCCCTTGTAATTCTCAAGATTTCCTTGAAATTTCTGGTGACTAAACATGCGTGCAGCGTTTTATAGAAAACGCGTGAAATACTTAACCAGCCTCACGAACGCCGACTGTTGACACATTCACGCTTACTGCGGTGCAAACGTCGTGAATGCTGCATTATTTACTCATCGTTGGCAAAGCTTTTGAATCAATTCTGTTCTGCAGTCATCGATTTTACGCCGCCCTGGTGGCCCCCGTCCTTGCAGCTCCCTCAGCGATAGGAGATCCGGACGACCTCTTTGATGACACTGACGCCTTAGTTGCCACACTGAAATAGGCGGGTGTAAGGGAATTCGAGAAGTATTCTTCTTACTCTTGCGCTGTAAAGGGTTTATTTATTTGTTTGTTTGTTTGTTTGTTTGTTTGTTTGTACTGTGTATACCCGGCACAATTCAATAAAGGGAATCTTTTTAAAAAAAGCACACCTGCTTGCATCTTGTGGTACAAATGAAATGATGATACTTCGTGATTATACTCGAATGCAAATCCGTTCACTGCAGGAAGGAAAGCCACGCACAGGCCGTGCGTCGTTCTCTTCCTATAATATATAGGTAATCGCCGAATTTTGCCTCTCTCTTTAGCTGAAAGTTTTTCCAATTTTCTTTCACTCGCACGTAAGCAAATAGTTCTCCGTGAAGGATTGTAATTCACGGATAGTGAGCGTCCGATGTTCAATTTTAGTGTCTGTATGAAGGCATGACGGTTACCTAGGCACGGTTCAATAACATGGTCAGATATCGCTCTCACTTGGGCTGCTCTTCAACGTCGGCATCTTTCTAGGCGCTGGGACAGGGATGTTCTGTTGCCTCGGTGCGAAACCCGTCGCCACACCTTGGGCGGAACTCTTGCTCCGGCTCTCAGCTTTTTTTCTGCGATATCAAACAGAAAGTTAGTGACCTATGAATGAAGCTGTCTCAAACATATTCGTGGGCTCGAATTCACTTGCTCCTCCATGAACTTTTAATAAGATGGACGAGGCTTTGCCGATGGAAAGGGATATATTTTGCCCTATCGGCGATTTTCTCCTTCTGCCCGTAATGACGTCAATGACGCGGGTGGTTACGCGGTTGCTAAGCTAGCATCGTCGAGTGGGCAAGCAAAAAGAAAAAAATAGGCGCGCATGCCACCCAAAGTTGTTTACGAGCGCCGTAGGTATGTCTGGTCGTAGCAATGAAAATCGCGTGGCCAGTGAAGCCTCCCATCTATAGCGGCGGAGGCCTGGGGTCAGCCGCGCGCGTCTCCCGGCGCTGGTGCGGAGGGTGAACGGCCCTCATCCGCTGACGTCCCAACTCCCAAGGCCGCGCTGGGGCCCCTCGGTTGAGTGACCGTGGGTGCCGAGTGTGTTTGCCTTCGATCCGCCAGCGCCGCGAGCCGCGGCCTTCCGCCTATTCCGGTCAGGGCTGCCGCTACGGCGGGGGAAGAGCCGCCGCCCGTCATCGGCAGCAGGCGCGCGTTCCCCTTCTAGCGAGCGGTGCGCGGGCTCGTACCCGAGCACGGCTTCGTCGTGTGTGTGTGTGAAGTGATTTTTAAAGAGAAATGGAAGAGATAAGTGCTTCGTCAGGATACCCTGCACCGCTGAATGGCGAAGTGGGATTCGCGCCGCCAGCACATCAGTGCGACGAAACTGTGGCGTACACGTCGGGCTATCTGCCAGCTCCGTTCCCGATTCTTGTAGCCATGCACGCGTGACGGGTCAGAAAGAAAGGAACGCTACAAAGAGTTGGTCCGAGCGGCGCTGACTTCCGGCTGCTTACGCAGCCAACCCCGAAGGCTTGATACACACGCAAGGGGTTCGCGAGCAAAATAATAAATGCTTCGGCTGCTTACTCATAACTTTTCTTCTGTATATGCTATGCATTTCTTCGTCAACGTCAATGCATTTTAAGTCGCATCGATCATACCAACAATGTATTCCTCAAAGCAATCGAGAACGTACAAATATTGACTGCAATTCTTTTTTTCTTAATAGACATAGAATGCGCTGGCACATTAGCAATGAGAAGGCGGAGTCCAGAAGCACAATCTAAATAACCTAATGTGATGCTTATTTTAAAATGTGTTTGTGCTTTCTGATATCGTTGAACGTAGTGCGATAGATAGAAGAGGGACATCTCCATACAGATAGAGAAAGCTCAATGAGGTGAGAAGATTGACAGCTCCCATTGACGTACACTGTACGCGAAGAGCCGCGATTTGTTGTTGTTGTTGTTGCCAAAGAACATGGCTCGTACCGATTTGGGCTCGAACTTTTCTTGGCTCGGAGACCAGACGAAAATATGCAGAGAAATCACTTTGTGTTCAAGATCGTGCGGTCAACGCGAGAGCAACTACTATATTCGCGCACTTATCATTCAGAGGATGCCGCCTGAAGGGTGAGGTTACTTTCGAGAAACCAAAGCTACTCGTTAGAAAAAGCTTAGTAGCAAAAGCTCTCGGATTATTTCCAGGAATTCTGCAGTGTTCGCCGCGATTGTAGCAATACATTTCTCGTCATGACCCCAAAACCCACACACGTGTTAGTCCCTTCAATCCTTCGTTGTATTTACTATATGAACTTCAAATTGGACTTCTTGAGGCTTTCTTCCGTTTACAGGTTTACTATCTCTTACCACCATTCTTGTAGCATTCAAAAGCGCACAACCATAACAGACAAAAAAAAAAAGTTCAAGTATAGCCATGGTAAAAAGAAGAACGGTTGATTAAAAAAGAAGAAAAAAGAAAATGTATGAAAAGGACAAAAAAATGTGGTTTTCGATATTTGAGTACAAACAGTATACTTTTGGTTTGAATCGAAGTAGTGGGTTCGGGAATGGGAGAACTCATCTGCTCGAATTTTCAATTCCGGCCGCAAAAATTGATTACTACTACTATTGGAGTAAGCCTGCCGTAGAAAAGGATCTATGCATGTAGTCTGCTGGCAGCTTCAAGTACCTATTATAATGTAATCACTAACTGCTCAGCTACCTTTCATATTTTGAATATTTACAGATTAAGCTGTCCATTTGAACGAACTCGAAGATAGCATTGCTCAATGAAGTCCTTCGTGAAAAACATTCGCGGAAGACTTCGTAAGCCTCTTTCTCCCTGTAAACGGCTGTCTTGTTTGGATTCGTTTACTGAAGTTCGTTAAGGACAGGTGCCGGCCAATCGCGATAGGGAACATGGTGAATAGGGAAGGCGGCCGGCCAATGATGGAATGCTTTTATAAAAGGAAACCTTTGTAAATTCGGCGCCACCTGTAGGGCCCGTATTCCAAAACAAAAGTTCTTATGCTCGAACTGTTCTTAAGAGCTAATGCCTGCTCTGATGCCGGTCACTCAGAAAATGCGCTTACAAAAAAAAACTATGGGCTCTGCCTTTTCTGCCACCCCTCCAATGCTGGTAGAGTTTTGTTGGTGTGTAAGTATACTTATAATTATGTATATGTCGTTTATGCGAAATACAAAGAAATGTCAGGCGCGCACTACGTCACGCACTACGTCATACATACACAGAGCCACCACCTAAGGGCTTTTACGACGCCGCTCTAAAGACGCAACTGTTGTCGAAGAGCTGCGACGGAGCGCCGTTTAGACGCGGGTGGCTGTTAAATCGAGCCTCGACGCGAGCGACGATAGGCATTGTCCGGGGCGCAGTCCAAGGAGGTGCACAAAACGAAACACGTTATTTTGTAATTTTGTAAGCATGCTTCCTAGTTAATTATCTGAATGAAACTTGGAAGGTCTAAATATTTATTCTAGCTGACAAACATGGGGCTCTCTCTCTCCCGTACAAGCCCATGTATTGACAGGAGACTGGAATTCCACAATATTTACAAATTTACTGTGAACTACGTAATTATGAAAAGTAAAGGAAAGTCGGCGTAATGTCAGAGTCGCCTTCGCGGCTAATTGTCATATAACTTGTTTCGAAATAGTTTCATAAAACAAGAGTTACAGCCATTGTCCGTAACCATGCTCCCTCTGTAGATGCCCATGTTTGGATAGCAGGTGGGAATTTGTAACGTTTGAAACTTCACTGTGAAATAATTAATTATGAGAAGCAAATGAAGCTTGGCGTAACTATAGAGTCGTCTAGCAGCCAATTTCAGTATTTTTCCAATGTACCTAGGTTGAGAGCTACAGAGCATTTGCGAGAAAGCTGGCTTTTCCGCAAGGCGTTTTCTGTTCCGCCGTGATTGCTCAGTGGCTATGGTGTTAGGCTGCTGAGCACGAGGTCGCGGGATCGAATCCCGGCCACGGCGGCCGCATTTCGATGGGGGCGAAATGCGAAAGCACCCGTGTACTTAGATTTAGGTGCACGTTAAAGAACCCCAGGTGGTCGAAATTTCCGGAGTCCTCCACTACGGCGTGCCTCATAATCAGAAAGTAATTTTGGCACGTTAAACCCCATAATTAAGTTAAGTTTCTGTTCACCGCCATGATTTCTCCGGAGGGTAGCCATGGATAGCTTCGCTGCAACATGCTCTCCAATTCACCCTGTGAAAGTGGTTTGACGGCGAAGCTGTAAACGACAACTAGAACGTTTACCCATTGCGAAATAGGTTGAAATTATTCACATGGAGACATTGATACGCACTTTAAATAATTATTAGCCTAGGACGTCTAGACGGCGGGAGACTTGGCTTGCCCCGCTACCTCGTGCACCTATAAAGAGTGGACCATGGAGAGAAGAGAAATTCGCCGCGCCTCGTATGCACGCTGCTCTTCAGGAGTACTAACTATCGGTGGCCTTCCCATAGCACTGTCGCAACTCAAATCAGTTGCTAGGCGGGCTCTTCTCTCACGTACGAAAGTGTAGTTATGCTCCTCCGTGCTTCGTATGCCCCAGTCAAGCTGCCGTCTCCGTGGCAGCTTGCGCAACAGTAATCTTTACCGGGAAACGTATGCGGGGGGCGCTACGTGCTTCGCATTGCATGGGAGCGCAGGGGCGCCTTATCATCAATTATGTGGTTCGGATGCGTGTTTTGAGCTTGTTCTTTGTTTAAACGTATGCTGTTCTGTCGGTTGTATGCGCAATTCCAAAGAATGTATGCACTGTTCGCTTCACTTTGCTGGGTGTTTGTAGCCTCTGCCTTACGGGAATGTGAGCCATTTCATTTGGTTGTATGAGCCATACATGATGATAGTTTTCTGTCGACGTTACGCCACGATGAAATCCCGGGATCCTAGCCATAGACAGCTTCGCTGTAAAATTAAAAGGAGGCGGGGCTCGTCACTTGAATATGACGCAGTGTTTCGGCTCCCTTGTGGAAGGAATCGGGGAAGGAACGCCGCTTGCGGGTGACTGTCTCTTTGGCAGTCGAGCTCGCCTCCTGGCCCCCAATATAGAAACAGAACAATTCAATTTCATCTATCTCCTCCAATAATGAACCGTTTTGAAAAAAGTAATTTCCGTAAAATACTCCCTAGACCTCATTTCAGAGCTTCCAGTGCAGCATCAAAATTTACAATGGAGCCTGAAACGTAAGAACATAAACCGGATTGTGCGGTAGCTTAACCATTTGAGGAAAGGTTCCCGAACTGAATAAGCCTCAGTATACGCAGCTTCCGACGCACCCGACTTTCCATGCTTTGTCGCCTTGCCAATCGCATATATACTTGTGGATGTGGACGCTTGTTGCGGCAAGTGGCGTCGGTCGAACACAAATCATTTTCTCTCCTGCCGCACGAAGCGTTGCCTTGAGCCTGGCTAACATATAGGCACGAGCTTCCGCTCATGGACCTTCGCCGCAGATTGAAGCAGGTTCGTCTTTTTTTTTTGTTAGTCGCGACTCTAGGCAGTCGCAAGTCAACGCTTGTCTGGAGAACCTGTTGGATGCCGCAGCTCCACGTCCTCCTCTAGGCGGCTCTGCCGGTTTACCACACGAGGTGAATGCTTACGTTATACCGCGATAACAAGGCTATTGCGGGTAGGTGAAATTGAAACTCGGAAGTCATGGCCTTCGCGTAACTGTTTCGGAGACATCGAGATTGTCATGAACACGGATATTCAGCGTGCCTCGTGCCGTTCGCTGTGAAAGAAGGTGGCTGCTGACAATTTCTTTATTTGTACATCCTTAAGGCCCTACCACACGTACGCGCCTCGTTACGTGTCTGTGTCAGCTTACGCACCTCGGTGCTTGTTAGACTTCGATGCTCTGGATTGGAAGGCTCAATCAATAAAGTGGACTGCGAACCAGCTCAATCGATGAAGTTTTTATCCCCTCTCCCGGAATCGTTACGCGCCTGTCATACGCGTCTCGCGCGAGGAAATGCAAGAGCATCGCGCAGGTCTGTACGGTCTATATGTACATGCGAGATAGCCGCGTACGCGCCTGGGGGAGATAAGTTACGCGTGTACTTCAAGAACACCTACTTATTGGACTGTCAACAAAGGTGAGAACCCGCTAATTTTTGGAATCTCCCTTTATCCACAATTGCACGTTGGCTTAGCCTCTCGATATAGGTTATCTCTTGTGCTCGCCCTCTCTATGCACACTATAGCCGGCATGGCTTCCTACATCCCCTGCATGGGAGGCAAAATTTCGGGGTAAATTGTGCTTATAGTGGCTGTTGTGAATACATTAAGTATGCCAAACCGTTAAACAGTCCCTCTACATATTTCTTCGCCGCATTGCTGCACCCCCCCCCCCCCCTCCTTTTGGCTGGCCGATGTACAGTGGTCAGCCATCGGCGATGCCATCACGGTGCGACCAGCAGAATGGCTTGGCTTATTTTTTGTATAGCAACCACAAATGTTGCTTTTTCTAAAAGAGTGTGGCGCTTAAGTTGCATTTGGACTTTGCAGCGGAATTTTATCGCACTTTTGTGGAACCAATTGCAGTGATCATCTGATTAGCTAACAACCTTTCACTAATTATTTTTTTATTTAATGCGCTTAACGTGAATGTTCAGGTGGTAGAGTACTACCCTGACCTTTATGTGACGCCACTTCACTTTTCGGGATTCACGTAACAAGATTGTTTCGTATTGGATTTTTGTTTCGAAAAACTCTAGTGTAAGAGCTTTTTGTGAATGGGGATTCTGTTCCCATTAACCGCTCGCTTCGCCACCCTAATGTAGGTAACGCTGTACACATATTACTTACAGTACAGACGTTATATAACACACGTGAAACGTGAGCAGCCTGTCAGAAGGGTTTACCTCTTTTACTCTCTGTTTAGAAAGCATTGATTGATCCCTTAAAGAATATTGTTGCGACAATAAAGACTCCTCCCCGTTTTCGGAGGCTGCTTTATTTTAATTTTTCTACTGCCGGCTTGGCATTGAGTCTTGCCCTTGACGCGCGGAGGGCGTCACTATAGCTTCTTTCGTTGTTGGCGTTACGACAGCGAAAGACGAGGACACGCCACATGGAAACCCGTTCTTCTTCTTCTTCTATTTCTTTTCAACCCTCGCTACTTGCAGAGAGAAGGCTCAGGCTCGCTCGCGTGAAAACATGCGCTCTTACGTCACAATCTCTAAGCAAACAAAGGAGCAAACAACGTTAAACTCCACAAAGCGTGAACAAAACATGAGTGAATGCTTGCGCATGTTAAACAAACTTGACGCGTCAAACACCCAGGCTCCTGCAAATTCGATTGTTCAACTCGTGGGCCCATTACGCCGTTAAAGGCAAGTTTTAAGCATAGCTTGGCAGGCGAGCTTCGAAAGTGTTCCACAAACCGTTCGTTTACATGAACTAGACTTGGGCGGGCCGAATCAGCGGTAGGGATGACCCAGGCGACCCGACAGCATTCACATGCATTTTTCCAAGCGGGTCGAGTCACTTCCTGGCCAGCGCCGGTGCTTGTCTGCTTCTGTGTTCATGCATGCGTCTTGAAGCGCGCTGCATCTGCAACAGTAGAGTTAACAGACCCTTCGCAGTTGGGCTGACAAAACCGCCATGATGCTTTCTCGTTGAGCACGTGCCAACCCGCTATAGCGTTGGCACGTGCTCAACGACGGGATTGCTACCTGACAAGACGACGCGCCCGGACTTTGTCGGAGTCATGCATACGTAGTAGCTACAGGCCTGAGAATTGGTACAGGAGAGACCATGAGAATTGGTACAGGAGCTAGCTTGTGTGGAATGAGCAGTTCGGTCGCCTCGTGAGAGGCTTATACCCCTGTCACACTGGGAGTTTTAATGTCATTCGAATCGAATGGCATTCGGTGCAACGAATGTCATTCGCCCGTGGAGGTGCTACACTCGAAAAATTAATGTCATTCGGTGGCGATATCAATGACGATCATTCCGAAAAAAACGTCGCAACTAAAGTAGAACAAGGTAAGTATAAAGCGCTTGCATAAGCAATCCATATACTTAAATATATTTTTGGGAAGTCACTTCACTGAAAAAAAATATTTTAGTAATGCGTATAACAAAAGTTGTTCTATTTCAGACTATGTGGCCACTATAAGCCAGAACAAGGCTTAGCCACCTGAGTAGCCGATAAATTGAAAACAAACAAAATGGCTGACATGGCGACGCTGGACGACGAGGCTAAGTTGCAGGAGTTGAAGCGATTAGTTGACGCGTACTTTGCATTACGAGCAAGGCGTAATAATCAGAGGAAGCGATTAGACGTTCTATGGCCGGCGAGTAGAGTGGCGGCGGCATGGGCGGCGGCCAGACGCTGCTGAGCTGGAGAGTAACATTTTGTGACAGCCTAGCTGCCGCACAGATTTTGTCTCTTTAAAGTAACAAGTCCATTAAAACACGCCAACGTTATTATTTCTATACTAGTACGGTTTTCAATTTGCAAATACTGTGTCCTGTTTTGCTTTGTTTCTGGGGTTGAGAGTATACATTCGCTCCTAGTGCGAAGCCGAATGAGTTTCTGGAACTCATTCGATTGCCGAAGTCATTCGGTGCTAATGACATTAAATATCGCTGTGTAGCAACCGAATAATGTCGTTCGATGCTAATGCCATTCGGTTCGAATGACATTAAAACTCCCAGTGTGACAGGGGTATTAGTTTAAAAAAAAAATGCGGGCTACATTATTTGCCTCATAGGCACATGCGTAGCTTCGGTGATTTGCGAGGCGAATGCAGCGCATAAACATCGAAGCGTTCCCCATCTTCAAGGTGGAGACGATGCGCAGGTGTGTCCGGTGGAAATGTGAACGGAGACATGAAGGGATCATTAAAGCATGGATCCAAAGCGCACAGCGTCCATGATGGATGGGTGGCATGCAGTTCGACATTTCTCGAGCCTGTTTCTGATGGCGGAGCTCGGAACCATCCTTTGCAAAAGGAACGATGTCGATTGGGAAGTTTTTATGTTACCCGTCCTTATTTTTTATTTACGAAACGACTTGCGTCCCCGTGAGAGTGAGCGCAACTGGACAAAAGGGCGATAAAATAGAAATACAAAGTATCATCACTTTCACAAATTGTTGATTGATTTCTAAAATACAAGTTATCATCATCATCACCAGTCCATTTTACGTCCACTGCACGACGAAGGCCTCTCCGTGTGATCTCCAATTACCCTTGTCCTGCGCCAACCGATTCCAGCTAGCGCCTGCGAATTTCGTAATTTCATCCCCCCACCTAGTCTTCTGCCTTCCTCGACTGCGCTTCCCTTCTCTTGGCACCCATTCCGTAACCCTAATCGTCCACCGGTTATCTAACCTACGCATTACATGACCTGCCCAGCTCCATGTCTTTCTCTTAATGTCAATTAGAATATCGGCTATCCCTGTTTACTCTCTGATCCACATCGCTCTCTTCCTGTCTCTTAACGTTACGCCTAACATTCTTCGTTCCATCGCTCTTTGCACCTTCCTTAACTTGTTTCCGAGCTTCTTTGTCAGTCTGCAAGTTTCTGCCCCATATGTCAGCGCCGGTGCAATGCATTGATTGTACACCTTTCTTTTGAAAGATAATGGTGAGCTTCAAGTCAGGATCTGACAATGTCTGCCGAATGCGCTCCAACCTATTTTTATTCTTCTGTAAATTTCCTTCTCATGATCCGGGTGCTATGCGAGTAATTAAGCTAAGTAAACGTACTCTTTCAAATACTCTAGAGACTTGCTGGCAATCCCGAACTCTTCTTCCCTTTCCCGGCTATTGATCATTATCTTTGTCTTCTGCATATTAATATTCAGCCCCACTCCTATACTCTCTCTGTTAAGGTTAAGGTCCTCAATAATTTGTTGTAACTCGCCCCCAGTGTTGCTGAACAGGACAATGCCATCTGTAAATTGAAGGTTGCTGTGATATTCGCAGTTGATCCTCACTCCTAAGCCTTCCCAGTTTAATAGCTTGAATACTTCTTCCAAGCATGCAGTAAATAGCATTGGAGAGATTGTGTCTTTTTTCTAGCCTCTCTCTTAATAGGTATCTTCCTACTTTTTTTGTGGAGAGCTACGTTAGCTGTGGAATCTCCGTAGATATTTTCCAAGGTATTTACGTAAGCGTTCTGTATGCTTTGATTACGTAATGCCTCTATGACTGCTGGTATCTCTACTGAATGAAATACCTTTTCGTAATCTGTGAAAGCCATATAGAGAGGCTGATTGTACTCTGGCGAATTATTCGATTACCTGATTGATGACATGGATGTGATCCGTTGTAGAGTATCCCTTCCTGAAACCAGTCTGTTCCCTTGGTTGACTAAATTCCAGTGTTGCCCTTATTCTATTGGAGATTATCTTGGTGAATATTTTACATAATATTGTAAGTAAGCTAATGGACCTTTAATTTTTCAATTCTTTAACGTCTCCCTTTTTGTGGATTAGTATAATGTTGGCATTCTTCCAGTTCTCTGGGACCCTTGAAGTCGACAGAAAGTTCGTATAAAGGGCCGCCAGTTTTTCAACCATTACGTCTCCTCCATATTTGATTAAATCGACTGGTAGTCCATCTTCTCCTGTCGCTTTTCCCCATTTCATGTCTTGCAAGGCCCTATTAACTTCATCGCTAGTAATAGAAGGAGCCTCTGCAACCTGCTCATTACTGCTTCGAATGGAGGTATTGTGGCTACTTTGGGCACTGTACAGGTCAGCATATATTTCTTCCGCTGCTTTTACTATATTTTCGAGATTGCTGATGATATTACCCTGCTTATCTTTCAGTGCATACATCTTGGTTTGCCCGATGCCAAGTTTCCTTGGCACTGATTTCACGCTGCGTCCATTTTTTTTTACTGTTTCCTCAGTCTTTCCCACGTTATAATTTCGAATATCCCTTATTTTCTCCTTGTTGATTAGTTTTGACAGTTCCACAAGTTCTATCTGGTCTCTTGAGTTGGACACTTTCATTCTTTGTCATTTCTTTATTATGTCGTTTTTTACTTGGGAGAGCTTACCTACTGGTTGCCTTGGTGCCTTACCTCGCACTTCAATTGCTGCTTCTGAAGCCAGCCTAGTTACGGTTTCGTTCATTGCCTCTATGTCATCTTCATCTCTGTGTTCTAAGGCTGCAAATTTTGTTGCAAGTGCCAACCTGATTTGGTCTGCTTTTACCCTTACTGCGTCTAGGTTGGCTTGTTTCTTCTTGACCAATTTTACTCTTTCTCTCTTCAAATTTAGGTGAATGCTAGCCCTCACTAACCTATGATCACTGTGCTTCACCCTACCTAACACTTTCACATCCTGCACTATGCTGGGATCGGCAGAAAGTATGAAATCAATTTCATTGCTTGTTTCACCATTAAGGCTTTTCCAGGTCCACTTTTTGTTCCAACGCTTCCTGAAGAAGGTGTTCATTATTTGCAGCTTATTTCTTTCCGAGAATTCTATCAACATCTCTCCTCGAGTGTGGCTAGAATCCACGCCGTAGTTGCCAATTGCTTGTTCACCAGCTTACTTTTCCCCCTCTTTTGCATTCAAGTCGCCCATGACTACAGTATACTGAATTCCATCAGTATACTGAATTCCATTATCACTTTTCGCGTCACTAATCCAACATCTTCATAAAACTGTTGTATTTCTTCATCGTCGTGACTGGAGGTTGGAGCGTAGGTTTGTACTACTTTTATTCTATACTTCCTATCCAGACTTATTACAGCTACTGCTACCCTCTCATTAAAACTGTAGAAATCGTCAATGTTGCCCGCTATGTCCTTATAGATTAGGAATCCTACTCCGAACTGCTTCTTATCTGGTAGTCCTCTATATATTTCCACATTAGCGTGCTGAGTCTGCAAGTGGTGAGATATTCCACCTAAAGAAAGTTGACGAAAAACTTTCTACACAGCTTTTTAATTACCCTACCTTACAATGGTCCTTCCTGCCTGAGGCTTGTGGTTTTTTTTTTTCAGGTACTTATTTTTGATAATTCCTTCGAGAGTGCTGTAAATCGAATCCGAAAGCGGCGCTTCCGCGTATCATTCGTCTTTCCTGATTAAGCCTTTCTTCAATCTCCGTCCAAAAGTCCACCAGAAAGCTTTCTTCGTCTTCTTTTTCTGGCACCTAAGAGAAGTTACGCAACCACCAGATTTTGGATCTGGAAACGTTCGTACGTCGCGTGAATTCTAAATCACGAAACTTGTGAACATTTTCCGATTCAGTACATGCGTTTGTTGCGTTCTTCTCAGTAATCCCTTGTGTCCGCTCTACAAGGTGACAACTATAAAGCAGCTTCAAGAATTACATTTCAATAACACCTTGATAATGATACACAACGTGGTGCAACCTTTCGCGACAGGGCAGCGGTTATTGGCCAGGCTTTTGATAATTAACCGTGATAAGCTTATTTGTGTGCGCTGACGTTACTCGTAAAGAAAGATCAACACCAAGCGGTTTTTTTTTCTGCTGTGCTAGCCATAGCGGTTCGATAATGCGTCAAGCACAAGGTCATTTAATTCGATGATGCGTTCAACAATAGAAAAATCAAACTGCTTTACCCACAGACACGGCGTAAAGCATGTAGCCCGTTGCACGTTATTTTTATTGTTGCAGCGAAATACCTTGCAGCGAAATCAGGAAAGCGCTGTTCGTAAATAATTTCAACACGCTTCAACGTTATCTTTAATGCAGTCTGTCTTATGGGTAATTAAGTTTTCGGCGCCGTGTGCTATCAGCGATCTTGCATCAGGCACGTTTTCTTTCTATATTCTACAAAAAGTTCTCGGTATTGCGTGCGAAGCGGTGGCTTGTTTTTTTTCCTCACTAACGATGCGAAGTGCATGGAGGGTATTGACTTTGACCATTTAATGCATCACACGACCTCGTTATCAGCTACACCACGCGCATCGGGTCCATGTACGTCCATAACCCGTCCACCACTGATTGTCATTGATTCCTCGCCGCTTCAGAACAACCTAAAAAAAAAGAAAGGAGTCGGCTAGCCTTGAAGATATAGCGTGCAATCCCAAAACACTCCATAAGCGAATGTTTATTCCCTATGGTATTAACTGCAGAATCACGTGTTTTATACATGAGGGCAGCAGGTTCAAAATAGCTCAACGAAGTAATGACTTTTTCAATAGGAGACCACTTCTGATAGAAAAAAGAAGAGATAAAAATAAATAATCGTGGGGATATGACTCCAAAACGGCATAATAAAAATACTGCAGAAGGCAACTTTTAATTTTTTTGTTCTTTTTCTACGTGACCCCGTCTTGCCTACATGTATACGTAAACAAGAAGTGCTCTTACCGCCAGCGTTTCCAGCTGCTCTGGGTTGGAGAGGTCAGCCAGGTGAAGCCAAGAAAGCGAGGGTTCGGGGGACGAGCTACTGACTCCGCATTGCATACATATACATGTTCCGGAGGCGCATTTATATGGCGCGAAAAGTTCCTCTTGGCGACAGCGTAATACTTGGTGCTGTAGCTGTAAGGCCCGCATTCCACCCCCAGTGCGAAAAAGAGGAAACGGAAGAGAAATGATGTTGCTTATGTTACTGAAGATTCCCCGACAGGAGCCCAGAAAAAAAAAAAAAAAAGAAGAGGAATGATGCTCTTTCCCCCTTTCTCTCTTTTCCTCTGCATCACTCTCCTCGGTACACGAACGCTGCTTTTGGTGCTACCGCCCCTCGATGTTGGCACTGCTTTTTTAGCGAAGCCGTGGCTGCATGCGCGAAGGACTGGGAAGGAGGCGGGAGGGGGTCCAGCTCTTCAGCCCATGCCTATCGTTCGGGGAGGCCTTCGGTCTTTGTGGAATCCGCGAAGCCGAGCGCCTGCATCCGTCGAACCACCTGCCAAGGACGGGTTACCAGATCGAGTCGTGCTCGAGGCGGCGATTTGCGGCAGCCGAAGGAGCCGCCTCTCCGCACACTAAATAATGAACCGATTGCCCCAGCACACAAGCGCTCACCGAGTAATGCAGAATTATCGGCGACCTCGTCCCTGTTGCCGCCACCGACTGCGCCCCTAGCGTATCTTTCTTTTCTTTTTAGTTCATTTCTTTTAAATCTTGCCTCCTTTCTCCCTGGTTCGCCGTGGTGCTGTGCCCGACCATGACGTCTGTCAGTCGTGTGCCGCGTGTCAGCGACCGCACCGCGTGGCAGCGGGTCGCATTCACCGCAGGCGCCGTTCGTTCGCGGCTCTGCAGCAGACGTCCGCGCCTCTCTTTTATTTCCAGGCGCGCTTGAAGAAAAGAGGTTTCCCAACGGCGACGGAGTACCTGCTACTCAGGTGAGCGATGATAGCTTTCTGGGACGTGGCATATTCTCGGCGTGTGGGGCTTGCCGCGTGTGTTTTGGAGCGGGGTCGGGACGAGACCTACGGGTACCAAGACGCCGCAAATGCTCGGGCGTTTTAGCACCAGCTCGTCGTTGTTGTTCTTGGGTCGGTAATACGCATGACTCACTGGCTGGCTGCTGTACCCCTATAAGCACGATCCTATTGAGCATGGAATGCATTTAGAGAGAGAGAGAGAGAGAGAGAGAGAGAGAGAGAGAGAGAGAGAGAGAGAGATTTAGGTCGTGCTTTCGCAGAGTTTCGCTCACCTCACTGATTTCACCGATCTCGCAATGCCTAGTTAAAGGCTCTGTATTACCGGCCACGCTGGCAAAGTAAAGGAAGGCCAAAGTGGAAAAAAAAAATATTTCGCCGTAGGTCGAACCGGGAATGAAAACCTCGTCTTCATATCGCGTAACCGCCGACGATGTAGATCAAACTGTGAGCTGGTGATTAAACTCGGTTCTGTACACTTGTGATAGGGATGGAGACGGTGATGACAAAACTGTGGTGCTATTAGACAAGAAAAAAGAGGGCAATGATGGCGGTGATGTAAGCTCTTGCAGTGGAAAAGGCGGTAATGAACACCGTCAATGTATACTTTAGAGATGCATAAATATAAAACATGGCTGTATTCACAAAGCTTCTCGTTCGTAAACTTCCTTCACCATTGGCCCGTGGCCTTCGCTAAAATTATGTTCAGCATCAGAATTGGCTGGAATTCATTCTTACGTACAATTCTAGCGTAAGATTATTTTGTGAATACGGGTCGTGATGCTTACGCCTATACAATTTAGCGCGAAATGAAAAAAAAAATTAGTTTCCTTTTTTTTTTTAGTTGTGAACTTTTGCAGCAAACTTGATCTTGCTGCGGAATCCCGTCACCTTCCATGAGTTTTTTTTTTTTTTTTTTTAACGTACTATGGTTGTGAGAAATTCCTGCTTCCAGAACGTGCACTCTAAATGTAGCCTTATAATGACGCCCTAAACATGCATTCTGCACCGTATGCGCATACGCATATACTTTTACGGGCGGCTTTTGTTTACGTGGGAAGAATTTCAGACGTCTATCTCGCCACATAAAAATACAACACCCATGGACTCCTTTCGTGCGCTTCCAAGGAACAAGAACCTGTTTGTGTAGTGCCGGACATACGTCTCCGTGTATTCACGGGGCGCTATATAGTTGTGGGTCAGCCTCCGCGAGCTTTCCTGCATCCTCCGGTCTCGTCCGTTTGTTTGCTCCGCTGTCGTCGACACGCTGGTTGTTTACCGGCCATTCGGGCAGCGAAAGTATTCGTCCGCTCGCCACGGGAGTCAGCGAACTCCCATGACGCCCCGTAGTTCCTTATTACGAGCGGTCTTCCTGCCGGTGAAGACTGCCGGGTCGTATCCTCATCCGAGATCCGCGCGTCTATTTTCCTTTCTAATAAGCACGGACACCCCCCGCAGCTGTAGCTCGGCTGCTATTTTCAACTGCATTAATTCGTGCGCCGGCCTTTATAGTGCGCGGAAATTGGTGCGGCACACGCGCGATTCCCATCGCTCGCTGACGTTCCGCCCTCGCGCGTGGCGCTTCGTACTGACGTGCTCGTGCGCAGCACGGCTTAGCGCTGTCTAGGTAACTGGGAGCCCCGCAATGTGCTTCCCACAATCTCTAATTGAACAGAGAAAAAGGACCTTGGGCTTGCAACTTGTGGAAAGATGGTTGGTTAACTTAATTTAATTTGAGTTGAGTTAAGTTCATCTTATGTTCTTTTCGCCATAAAGGGAAAGAGGAGCAAACTGACATGTCATGTGTAAGATGGCTTGAGGAGCTTTTCAACCGTATAGGAGGCGCAAAATATAGCGTCACATGCTGCAGTGTTTTCTTCAGACCTCTGGTGCAGCATGCGTAAGCACCAGAGAGCCCGTGGCGCGACCCCCCCCCTCGTCCTCCAGCAAAACAAAAAAAAAAAAAAAAACGCCAGTGTCTGTACGTCTCTGTCCGCCTCCGCGCATGCTGTCCGTACCTTTACAGCCGTAACGTGAAAGGGAAAACGCGTTTTTAGTACAGTTGGGATTAGAACTAGCGTCCTCTTTGGTTCGAAATTATCACGTTAGACACCCTCGACTACGACACCAGAGTGGCCTCGCTCTCACAAAGTGCAAGTATTTGGGATCACGCTTAGGCGAGTTGGCGGCAACTTCAAGCGGCATTCCACCGAATGTATGCTGGCGCAGTTTCACTTTGTCTAAAAATGCCTTTTTCATTTATTTGCGAAGAGTGCGGAGGAAATTCTTACCGGCGTCAGCCTCGTTTATAATATATATATATATATATATATATATATATATATATATATATATATATATATATAATAGTTGGGTGCAGCAGCCGTCGAGCAAAAGCTGCTCTGCTAAGAACTACGCTGACTCGTACATAGTTGGCACTAAAAAATGGTGAACAGGTTTCAGCAGAGGCGAAATTGCAATAAACCATGCTGATGTGGATACTTAACGGTCTGCATAAAAGCTGGATCACATGGGAGGCTGCACATGTTATTATGTGCAGTCTATGTATTATATTATATAGATACAACAGAATTATAGAGCCAGTACGTCGATGACCTTTTGCGGAGATAGATTTGTTTAGATGAGATAGTGTAGACAAAACTTGCGAGGGCACCGTGATCTGCTGCCAAACAAAATAAGGAATAAAAAGCTGCCGTTTTGAAGAAAGAAATACTTGCAGCATGAAGCTACCGTGATATCGAAGTAGCGTGACAAGACCGCACCAACGGTACCGCGAAATTTATGACATGCACAATATTTACATTATGGTGCAACTATACAGCAGTGGAGGTTGGGAGGATGTTTTTCGGCGTTCATTGCTTTTCAAACGTCAGTTAATTTGTACGGTAACCAATGAATATGTCAAAAAGTGGGGCTATTGACGAAGTGCGAGTAGGTGGAGCGGTTTTAAAGGAGCAAACAGGTAAGTGATAAAAAACTGAAGGCAAATTCTTAAGAATGATAAACTGTAAAGGCCTTGCGTGCACTTGTTTCTCAGTTTATGTGGCATGCCTCTGTCACCTGTTGTATATATTCATCAGCAAATTAGAATACACAACCTCTGTATCAGTGGGAAATGTCACGACAACTGCAAGAAATGCACCTTGCTGGGGCAAGTAACAACAACAGTTGCATCTCACGTGACACAAACTGGCGCCTTTTCTATTTTGCGCGTTTTTTTTTTGTTCTTTTATTTGCGGAGAAAATAATGCTGTACACAACCGCACTGATGAATGCGATGTATTTATGTCTGTGTGTAGTGCGCGCACGCACACACACGATCGCGTTTCTCAAGAACAGAAACAATTTTCAACAAGTAACACTTCTGTGTGTTCAGTGGAAAAAGAGGGTGGTGTTAAAAACTCCGGCAAAAGGAATGCTGTATTGCGTTGGAATCCCTTGATGACTTTGCTCGACCGGTTCCATCCATCTTCACGCAGCCCCCTTTCACAGTGGAATGTTACCGAAAACATTACTATTGACATACGGGACACATGATAAAAGCGCTGCTTTCACACCGCTGGTTTGTTATGAACATCTTTACATATGCTACGGATTACATAACTCCCTTCATTAGGCAGCGTGCTACCTTGCGACAAGTAGCAGGCTGTCACTTGGAGGCACTCTACTATGCTGTGCTTGGAAGCGCGAAGTCAGTAATTAATGAGCGATCGCGTTCAGTGGCACGAAATGTATCCAGGGAAAAAGTATCACGATGGAGTGTTGCAGTTTCAACCAATAATAATTTATATTCTAGTGGCGTACTTTATTTTCCCTTTTTGTTAGTACAGAAAAGTTGGAAGCATAACTCCGTATACAGTGCAGAAATGTGCACAATCGGTTCAGGCTGGGGAAAACAACGGAAAAAGTACAGCTCCATATTATTAACAGGTGTCTTGTATTATTAACAGGTGTCTTGCGAAGCCGTTGCGGGATTTCCTGCTTTTCGGTCAGTTCTCGCTCCTTAAGTTATGATCATTGAAAATGGAACTCTAATTGGTGCCGTGCGGCGTTGTCAAAATAGTCCGAATATTGTAATCAGTCACGCCGTAATATAGAGAACAAATGGTCCACATGTGAACTTGAATCACGGAACGTAACTAAAATGAAGGATAAAGGAATTTTTTTTCACCGATACGGTATCGATCATAAGCCCATGGGCTTATTTGGTATAGCACTGCAGTGCTACGACCACGACAGTAAGCTACGTGCCAATGGAGTGTTCGGTCGCAGTTGATATCATGAAGAACAGTCTTGCCGTAATTTATCTACCACTTGATCCAAGTACGGGCTGGATTCAAGAACCGAGATCTTGCATTTGAATAGAACGGAAAATGCTTTTCATTATTTTACATTCTTACTTTTAACCATTCTTTCGTAGACTTGGTAAAAAATGAATCGATGTATTTATTGTGATGAAGTGTGTCTAGAGTTTTCAGAAAGACAGCGAAGAAGCAGCAGAAGACGAAGATATACGCTTTTTATTGCGATTAGAGAAACTTCAGGTGGATTTTCGCCGTCGCCGTCACCGTGATGTTCCACATAAAGTCCAAATGCGATAAGAACGAATCGCGCTTCGCACGCCGTATGTTGTGGGTCCGAGGGCAAGCGTGGGAGGTTTAGCACGGAAGAATGCATGGTGGTGGGGGGGGCTTGATGCACGCCGTCTACCGCGCGCCCGATGTTGGCGGTCATGTAATCAAGCGCGCGCAAGGCGTGCAGGAGTGGGTGGGGGAGGTTAGGGCACCTATACTTATCTAGCCCGGCCGCGACTGCGCACGGCGGTCCGCGCGGCTGAGCGCGTAGGCAGGCTGTGTGCTCTGTCTTGGAGGTAATCTGCAGCAGGTGCGAAAATAAGGCGAGCCGAGATGTATGGTGCACTCATGTGCGCTGTCTTCCCGCGTATCTAGTGCTGGATGTCGCGTAACCTCAAGGTTTGGAGACGCGAGAGCCAGCAGCTCGTGTCCCTCTGTTTGAGCTCTTCACCACGCCGGCAAGTGTTAGCGGTCACCGAGTAAGAGATGTTCATGTTTGTTGGTGAGCGTGTGACACCATGCTTGTTAATTTAATTGTAAGCGACGGTTTACTACAATTTATGCGGCCGATAAAACCAGGACTCATGCTTCGCGTTGTTGAACAGTGTGCTAACTTGAGGCAGTTGGTGCATACTTTTGCGAAGAGTGCTTAAGGACGGGACAAGAGCTCGTGTCTGTCGTCTCCCTTGCCTAGTTGTCAAGTGCTGTTCTTTCGCAAAAGCTTCGTGTAGTTGTCTGATATTTTGCTATCGCTATTAATGTTTCGCGTTTGGGGCGGAACCACGACTTCTGTTTTTTCAGCCCACTTCTTGGTTCGTCCCAGTTCTTTGCAAATGACGTTTCTTGGGAGCAACAACAAGTCATGAGCGCAACAACAAGAACAACTACATATAAGTAGAAATAATAATAACGGTGGTAACGACAACAATACGAACGCCAGTGACCTCGTAGTTAGTAGACTCAGCACATGATCGGCTCGGAATTACCCACATCTGCTCTGAGCCAATGTATTACTGCAAGTGCGGTTGACTTCATAGGAGCGGCCCCGCCAAAAACGAGGGCGTGGAGCAGTTTAGAGTGCCAGGCTAAGTTCAGCGCAAAATGAATATGCACTTTATGGCATGCTTCGGCAGCGTTTGTTTTCCCAAAAACACCTCCGCAGAATGAAGCAGAACGAAGAGAATATAGGAGAAGGACGGGCGTGGATTGTCACCAAGAACCGCGTCATTAACGTCGCGCGAGATTGCATCCATCTACAGAAGGATTGTCATTCAGAGCATCCAATAACCGATTGCAATACAGGTACTTCATTGAAAAACGTAATTGATTACAGTGATCAATTACTGCCCCTTGAATGTAACTGAGGAATTACTAAAATGTAGTCGATCACTTTTACATAATCGATTGCATTGGCCCTACCGGGAGAAGGCGCTCCCGGTAAGGCCAATGAAAAGCTGAAAAATCGTCCTTATGCGATTTCCTAGCAGCAACGTAAGTGGTCATCGCTGTCGAGCCAGAGAGCGCCTGTTCAAATCGTCGACCTACGTGTGGTGGAGCGTTAAGATGAGGAGACAAATACTGACACGCGGGTTTATCGCTCTGCACACGCGCATTCGCGAGGCTACTGCATGGCACGACTATGACCGGCTAACGCTGTATATCTCGCCAAACTCAACTGCTGAAATCTGCGTCGGTTGTAACGACTTTTCTCTTGAATAAAGTAATTGGTTACGTGTAATTGCTTAGTGAAAAAATAACTGAATTGCAGTGATCATACCGAGTAAAGAATCAATCAGATCAATTGCAGAACTGCCAAGAATGTAATCAATTAAAAGCAATTAATCTTGTGGAACTACCAAGGAGGAGGAGACAAAGGGGAGGAAAGACAGGGAGGGTAGCCAGTGTAAGTACTGGCTGGCTACCCTGTGCTGGGGAAAGGGGTAAAGGGAATAAAAGGATAAAGAAGAAGAAGAGGGAAAAAATGGAAACCAGAAAATTCACACAGTAACGCGATACTACGCGCTACAACATTCAAAGGCGGTCGCACAATTCGCATGTCCTTCAAAACTTCAGCAAAGCCTTAAGGCCTTGAGTGCCGAAGCCCGTCTGGACTAGTGTCCTAGAGCTTTTTCCTCTGTAAAGGGGTGATTGTCTAGTTTTTAGAGCGCGGTCACGAGCACTTTTCTTGGCACGTTGCAACGGGGACAGTCACAAAGGAGGTGCTCAATCGTCTCCTTGCAGCCGCAGGTGTCACAAATAGGGCTGTCGGCCATTCCAATGCGGAATGAATAGGAGTTCGTGAAAGCCACCAAGCACAGTTAAGAGCAGATGGGTTTTATTTGTACGGCCCTTCACTTGATCTAATCCATCGTTCCTAGCTCCTTTTCCTCATCTCTTCAGCCGTACCCCAATAATCGCTCATGTCTAAAAGCAACGAAGGTTCAGAAGAAGAAAAGTTTGCCACAATCTCATGCAATTCGTTACGTACAAGTCTGAAGGCAAGCATGCGTTAAAAACTGCCCACAACAAAGCCAAGCCAGCACTATACCACCACAGTATGCCTGCATGACCAGCCGGAAGTCTTGTCGAGGCTCACTGTCTCCGGTCAAATCCGTGCCACATTTAGAACGCAGTGGGGTTTCCACACTGGCCGGCGCTTTTCTTAGCATGAAGGAAAAATCAGCACTTAGGTTGTGTTTGCATAGGAGTCTTTTGATAGTGAGGTGCCATGATTAAAGCAATCCTCAAAAGGGAAAGAAGCGTCACTGCTTTAAAGAATGTTGGAAACAGGTGTCAGCATGAAGGGCAAGAAGCGGTTGCAAGGGCGTACTATGCCTGTCACAGCGGGAGCGAACATGCAGCGAGTTTGAGGAGCCGGCGGCAAACAATGGTTTCGGGTAGTATTGAGGGCTTCATGAAGATTTATTGCGATAGCAATTATATGAACACTGCGGGCGTATTTTTGCCGTCGCCGTGATATCCCATATAAAGCCCACGGGCGATACCACCGACGCCTCGCCCTGTAAGCTATGTGTGCGAGTGAAAGGACGCGGGGCGATCCGGCGATCTAGCGCCCGCAATGGAGGACGGCAGAGAGTAAACGCGCCGTCTTCCGTCGCGCGAAAGGCAGTGGAAGGATGGGAGAGAAGGAGGGAGCGAGGGGCGGTGGAGTTGAGCAGAAACTCCACCGTTCTCGCGGCTCAATCTCGCGCGCGAAACGGAGGAAAGTGGGGGAGGGGGCAGCGCGAGAGCGATGGGAGCGGCTTCTACTTCGCTAGCAACTGCATACTTTGCGCGGCGCCGTGTATTGAAAGCGATCTGCAGATGGTTCTTACCTTTGTGCGTGCTGTCTTCTCGCCGCTGTTTGCGTTGAAGCGATAGACAGCACGAAGGTCAATTCGTTCGCTGCTGCTGACGCGCTTGCTCACGCCAGCGTTTAGACAGTGAGTGTCCGCGGTCATCGAGTGTGATGTGTTCATGTTTCCTGTGCGCACTGACACCATGCTTGTTAATTCAGTTAGTAAGCGAATGTCTCCAAGTTTATACGGCCGATAAGCCTATTATCCTTACTTCGTGTAACTGTCAACTAATTTGCTACCGCAGTCGATGCTTAGCCATTCGGGCAAAACTGCGACTCCCCCCCCCCCCCCCCCCCCCTTCATTTTCACACGTGGACATGCGGGTAGTCCAAGGGGCCTGCCGGGAACAATGCTTACGCGTTGTCTAAAGCTGGAACCGCACGGTGCGTTTTTCGTTCGCGAAAGCACGACACGCGGCGAACGTCCGCACCACCGCTCACGCGACAGCACCCGCGTGAGCACGGCGGGAGCGTGCAGGCCGCGCCGCGCTTGCTGGGTGTTCCGCCGAGCTTTTCCGCCAAGATGCACAAGTTGCGCGGAGGGCAGCACCATCTAATGGCGTTGAGGGAACTAAAGCGTGACGTATAGCTTGACGTGACATTTGCACTGCATGTTCGTCGAAACGACGCCGGAGCGCCTTCGCCGCGCATCAATCGCGCCAAAAATCGCGCCACGCGGTTCCAGCTTTAGGGATGTCGTGAAGCATCCTTTTCTTTTAAAAGGACGTCTTGTTGGGCGAGTTGGTCACAATTCATCTTGGGTCTAGGCGCGAAAACACACACGACACAAGGAAGGAGACGGGACCTTTTCTTCTTTGTTCGAATGCACAAATACCGCAAGTTCGAGAAACGTGCCGCGAACAGTGGGTATGTGTATCCTTTGAGGTGTCATGAAGCTTTCTTTTCACGTGCTGTAACAACGAGGAGCTTGAAGGAAATAGCAATTACGGGTAGTTTTGTTGGTGTCATAGAGCTATCTTTTGAGGGCGTCATGCGACACGAAGGAAATGGTGACGGGTAGTTCCGTCAGAGGCCGTGCGTGCCTGCATGAGTGAGTGAGTGCGTGCGTGTGTTCGTGTGCGTGCGCGCGTGTGATGCACCAAACATGCTTGTGAGTAGGTTGAAGCTTCTAAGATCCATCACACGACATAATCAGCATTACTACTAGTACTACTGCTAGCAACAACAACAACAACAGCAACAACAACAACAACAACAACAACAATAATAATAATAATAATAATAATAATAATAATAATAATAATAATAATAATAATAATAATAATAGTTGTAGTAAAGCACAGATCAGAGTTAGACTGTCATCATGTTGAGGAAAACCACGGTAGAGAATTGTAGGCGCACTTAATGTGAAATAGTTCAAGAATTTATTTGTGCGCTATAACGTTCCAAAACAGCACTGTAAGTTATAACTATAGTCACTGCACCGTCGATGCTGCGAATGTCCTTGAACGAAGAAATGCGGTACAACATAAGGTGTATTGTCCACCAGGCACGTACCCAGGGGGGGGCCCGGGGGGGCCCGGGCCCCCCCCGAAATCAAGTGGCATACCCCCCCCCCCCCTCCCCACCCACGCCACCACTCCTCACACATTCCTAAAGCGCCGCCAGATCAATGTTGATACTTATCAATGTTGATACTCATCGGTCAGCATTATGCTGCCTTTTTCACTCCTTTTAGATGGCAGTAGTTGTCGGCATCTCTTGTAATGTGAAGGACAGTTTTCTCATAGATTCCGCACCGGCGCGATTAACTCGAGATGCGTTCAGTTGTCACCATCTATTCAACCGTCACGCGCATAGCTGTTGCTTTTGTTAGTTCAACCTTCTCTGTTTAGGCTGATCCTGGGACCAGGAGAGGGATACGGCTGTTACTCAGCTGGTCTGTACTCTCATGGAACGAGTTGCGGCCGGAGAAAACGCCAATTGCGTTTAACTTTTTCATTTGCTTCATTATTTCCTCGAGTTACGGCTCGCCGCGACGCTGGCAGATGCCCGGAACCATATACACGTGATATGGGTTAGATAAGGTGGGAAATAAAATAATGTGCAAGAGCGTCCATCGTGAAACCCTGCAATAACCCTTAAACCCATAAGCAAGATGACTGTCGCCCATTACCTCGTCTGTTTTTCCCTAATTGTATAGCACTTTTCGTGCGAAATTGGCAACTGGAAACAAAAAATCGCAAGGAGTTGAGAAATTAAGCGATCTACTAAGGGAGAGAGCCAAGGCAACAACCAAACTGCAAGCAAAAGCGAATAATAAGAAAGTTAACCGTTGTTTATGAGAATATTTATGCATCAACAACTTTTTATTTAAAAAGGAAGTAGAGAAAAGGCCGCCAGAAGTGGAAAACAATTACTTGTTTTGAATGACGCTTCCACAGTTATCGGTCGAACCGCCTCACGCAGCCACTTCTCTGCTGTGCTTATGTGGGTGTTTTTCTAACCTATGGCGGTGAGCGCAGTACGTCTAGAATCGCAGAGTCCTGCGCTCTACGCGGGTGTATGGGACTGGCGGCCGCACAGCGTTACGCAATTCGCGGAACTGTCAAAACTGATCAACAAGGCGAAAATAACTGATATTCGAAACTATAACATGAGAAAGATTGAAGAAGCCGTAAAAAATGAACGCAGCCTGAAATCAGTAAAAAAGAAACCTGGCATAGGACAAACCATGATGTATGCACTAAAAGATAAGAAGGATAATATCATCAGCAATCTCGAAGATATAGTAAAAGCAGCGGAAATATTCTAAGCTGACCTGTATACAGTACCCAGAGGAGTCACGATACCTCACAGGCACGTACCCAGGATTTTTTTTCGGGGGGGGCCCACCACCTCCATCATCATCATCATCATCATCATCATCATCTGCCTGTTTTATGTGCACTGCAGG
This sequence comes from Dermacentor andersoni, assembly GCF_023375885.2. Taxonomy (NCBI): domain Eukaryota; kingdom Metazoa; phylum Arthropoda; class Arachnida; order Ixodida; family Ixodidae; genus Dermacentor; species Dermacentor andersoni. The sequence goes on from NC_092814.1 coordinate 66,594,312, forward strand.
ACGAAGGCCTCTCCCTGCGATCTCCAATTACCCCTGTCCTGCGCCAACTGATTCCAACTAGCGCCCGCGAATTTCCTAATTTCATCGCTCGACCTAGTGTTTTGTCGTTCTCGATTGCGTTTCCTTTCTTTTCGAACCCATTCTGTAACCCTAATTGTCCAACGGTTATCTAACCGGCACATTACATGACCTGCCCAGCTACATTTTTTCCTCTTGATTTCAATTTGAATATCGTCTATACCAGTTCGCTCTCTGATCCAAACCGCTATCTTTCTCTCTCTTAACGTTGTGCCTAGCAATCTTCGTTCGATCGCTCTTTGCGCTGTCCTTAACTTGCTCTCAAGTCTCTGCCCCATATGTCAGCACTGGCAAAATGCACTGATTGCACACCTTACTTTTTAATAATAATGGTAAGTTTCCAGTCAGGAGCTCACAATGTCTGCCGTATGCGATCCAACCTATTTTTATTCTTCTGTGAATTTCCTTCTCATGATCAGGGTTCCCTGTGATTGATTGACCTAGGTAAACGTACTCCTTCACAGTCTCTAGTGGCCGACTGGCGATCCTGATCTCTTGTTCCTTTGCCCGGATATTTATCATTATCTTCATCTTCTGCATATTAATATTCAACCCCACTCTTACACTCTCTCTGTTAAGGTCTCCAATCATTTGTTGTAACTCGTCTGCATTGTTGTTGAATAGAACAATGTCATCTGCAAACCGAAGGTTGCTGCCGTCGATCTTTATTCCTAAGCCTTCCCAGTTTAATAGCTTGAATTCTTCTAAGCACGCAGTGAATAGCTTTGGAGAAATTGTGTTTCCCTGTCTGACCCCGTTCTCTATAGGTATCTCCCCTGCTTTTCTTGTATAGAATTAAGGTAGCTGTAGAACCTCTGTAGATATTCTTCCGCGAAGGACGAGTCAGTAAGACGAGAAACTATTTACAGATTATATTTACAACAACGGTTGCAGCGCTGACTGGTTAGATTCACAGCGCGAGCCCAGGTCGTTCTTCCTCCTCTTTTCTGGAGTGATGGCGCCCACGCGCATCGTTCAAACAAACAAATACCACACGCATGTAGCAATACTTTCCAAGCTTTTTACGTAAGCGTCCTGTATTCCTTGATTACGTAGTGCCTCTATGACTGCTGGTATCTCTACTGAATCAAATGCATTTTCGTAATCTATGTAAGCCACATAGAGAGGCTTATTGTACTCTGCAGATTTCGCGATAACCTGATTGATGACATGGATGTGATCCATTGTAAAGTATCTCTTCCTGAAGCCACCCTGTTCCCTTGGTTGATAAAATCCAGTGTTGCCCTTATTTTATTGGATATTATTTTGGTAAATATTTTATATAATACTGGGAGCTAGCTAATGGTCCTATAATTTTTCAATTCTTTAATGTCTCCTTTTTTGTGGATTAGTATGTCTGCATTCTTCCAGGTTTCTGGGACCCTTGCAGTCGATAGACACTTCGTATAAAGAGCCGCCAGTTTTCCAAGCATTATGTCTCCTCCATCTTTGATTGAATCGACTGTTATTCCACCTTTTCCTCCTGCTCTTCATCGTTTCATGTCTTGCAGGGCCCTTCTGACCTCATGGCTAGTTATAGGAGAGTTTCTCTATCCTGGTCATTACTGTTTCTAAGTGAGGTATCGTGACTCCTCTGGGTACTGTATACAGGTCAGCTTAGAATATTTCCGCTGCTTTTACTATATCTTCGAGATTGCTGATGATATTATCCTTCTTATCTTTTAGTGCATACATCATGGTTTGTCCTATGCCAGGTTTCTTTTTTACTGATTTCAGGCTGCGTTCATTTTTTACGGCTTCTTCAATCTTTCTCATGTTATAGTTTCGAATATCAGTTATTTTCGCCTTGTTGATCAGTTTTGACAGTTCCGCGAATTGCGTAACGCTGTGCGGCCGCCAGTCCCATACACCCGCGTAGAGCGCAGGACTCTGCGATTCTAGACGTACTGCGCTCACCGCCATAGGTTAGAAAAACACCCACATAAGCACAGCAGAGAAGTGGCTGCGTGAGGCGGTTCGACCGATAACTGTGGAAGCGTCATTCAAAACAAGTAATTGTTTTCCACTTCTGGCGGCCTTTTCTCTACTTCCTTTTTAAATAAAAAGTTGTTGATGCATAAATATTCTCATAAACAACGGTTAACTTTCTTATTATTCGCTTTTGCTTGCAGTTTGGTTGTTGCCTTGGCTCTCTCCCTTAGTAGATCGCTTAATTTCTCAACTCCTTGCGATTTTTTGTTTCCAGTTGCCAATTTCGCACGAAAAGTGCTATACAATTAGGGAAAAACAGACGAGGTAATGGGCGACAGTCATCTTGCTTATGGGTTTAAGGGTTATTGCAGGGTTTCACGATGGACGCTCTTGCACATTATTTTATTTCCCACCTTATCTAACCCATATCACGTGTATATGGTTCCGGGCATCTGCCAGCGTCGCGGCGAGCCGTAACTCGAGGAAATAATGAAGCAAATGAAAAAGTTAAACGCAATTGGCGTTTTCTCCGGCCGCAACTCGTTCCATGAGAGTACAGACCAGCTGAGTAACAGCCGTATCCCTCTCCTGGTCCCAGGATCAGCCTAAACAGAGAAGGTTGAACTAACAAAAGCAACAGCTATGCGCGTGACGGTTGAATAGATGGTGACAACTGAACGCATCTCGAGTTAATCGCGCCGGTGCGGAATCTATGAGAAAACTGTCCTTCACATTACAAGAGATGCCGACAACTACTGCCATCTAAAAGGAGTGAAAAAGGCAGCATAATGCTGACCGATGAGTATCAACATTGATAAGTATCAACATTGATCTGGCGGCGCTTTAGGAATGTGTGAGGAGTGGTGGCGTGGGTGGGGAGGGGGGGGGGGGGTATGCCACTTGATTTCGGGGGGGGGCCCGGGCCCCCCCGGGCCCCCCCCTGGGTACGTGCCTGATACCTCACTTAGAAACAGTAATGACCAGGATAGAGAAACTCTCCTATAACTAGCCATGAGGTCAGAAGGGCCCTGCAAGACATGAAACGATGAAGAGCAGGAGGAAAAGGTGGAATAACAGTCGATTCAATCAAAGATGGAGGAGACATAATGCTTGGAAAACTGGCGGCTCTTTATACGAAGTGTCTATCGACTGCAAGGGTCCCAGAAACCTGGAAGAATGCAGACATACTAATCCACAAAAAAGGAGACATTAAAGAATTGAAAAATTATAGGACCATTAGCTAGCTCCCAGTATTATATAAAATATTTACCAAAATAATATCCAATAAAATAAGGGCAACACTGGATTTTATCAACCAAGGGAACAGGGTGGCTTCAGGAAGAGATACTTTACAATGGATCACATCCATGTCATCAATCAGGTTATCGCGAAATCTGCAGAGTACAATAAGCCTCTCTATGTGGCTTACATAGATTACGAAAATGCATTTGATTCAGTAGAGATACCAGCAGTCATAGAGGCACTACGTAATCAAGGAATACAGGACGCTTACGTAAAAAGCTTGGAAAGTATTGCTACATGCGTGTGGTATTTGTTTGTTTGAACGATGCGCGTGGGCGCCATCACTCCAGAAAAGAGGAGGAAGAACGACCTGGGCTCGCGCTGTGAATCTAACCAGTCAGCGCTGCAACCGTTGTTGTAAATATAATCTGTAAATAGTTTCTCGTCTTACTGACTCGTCCTTCGCGGAAGAATATCTACAGAGGTTCTACAGCTACCTTAATTCTATACAAGAAAAGCAGGGGAGATACCTATAGAGAACGGGGTCAGACAGGGAAACACAATTTCTCCAAAGCTATTCACTGCGTGCTTAGAAGAATTCAAGCTATTAAACTGGGAAGGCTTAGGAATAAAGATCGACGGCAGCAACCTTCGGTTTGCAGATGACATTGTTCTATTCAACAACAATGCAGACGAGTTACAACAAATGATTGGAGACCTTAACAGAGAGAGTGTAAGAGTGGGGTTGAATATTAATATGCAGAAGATGAAGATAATGATAAATATCCGGGCAAAGGAACAAGAGATCAGGATCGCCAGTCGGCCACTAGAGACTGTGAAGGAGTACGTTTACCTAGGTCAATCAATCACAGGGAACCCTGATCATGAGAAGGAAATTCACAGAAGAATAAAAATAGGTTGGATCGCATACGGCAGACATTGTGAGCTCCTGACTGGAAACTTACCATTATTATTAAAAAGTAAGGTGTGCAATCAGTGCATTTTGCCAGTGCTGACATATGGGGCAGAGACTTGAGAGCAAGTTAAGGACAGCGCAAAGAGCGATCGAACGAAGATTGCTAGGCACAACGTTAAGAGAGAGAAAGATAGCGGTTTGGATCAGAGAGCGAACTGGTATAGACGATATTCAAATTGAAATCAAGAGGAAAAAATGTAGCTGGGCAGGTCATGTAATGTGCCGGTTAGATAACCGTTGGACAATTAGGGTTACAGAATGGGTTCGAAAAGAAAGGAAACGCAATCGAGAACGACAAAACACTAGGTCGAGCGATGAAATTAGGAAATTCGCGGGCGCTAGTTGGAATCAGTTGGCGCAGGACAGGGGTAATTGGAGATCGCAGGGAGAGGCCTTCGTCCTGCAGTGCACATAAAACAGGCTGATGATGATGATGATGATGATGATGATGATGATGATGATGATGGAGGTGGTGGGCCCCCCCCGAAAAAAAATCCTGGGTACGTGCCTGATGTCCACGCTCACCGTCACTTTCGACACATCGGATATCAATTCACAAGCTCGTGGCGGCACTGCGAGACCTTTTAAGCTCTTCGCCGCTTCCCTCGAACTTTTATGGTCAGTGTCTTTATCTCGTGGACGATCCGCTGATGGATGCGCGCAAAGTGGAGCGTTTCACACCTGTACTCGTGCGATCCGCAGCTCTCGGCGTGGTGGCGGCGTCGCGACGAAGCGTCCCGACGGCGGCGAGAGAGTCCGGCAAGCAGCGCGCCTGCGGCCCCGATTCGCGACTCGCGCTGCGGCGGCGTGGCAGTCGCGGCGCGGGCAGGGCCGAAGCCTTTGGGCCCCAGTGTCCTCCTTGCGTCTTCAGGAGCCGCCCGAAAGCGAGAGGCCGGGGTTTGCAGGCCTCTCCGCGATCTGGGTCATATAGAAGCGTTCCTTTCCTGTTCGGCGGCTGGCGGCATTCGCGGCCGCGAGCACGCACGCACACGTGCGCGCGAGTGGTCCGCTCCCTCCTCGTCTTTTGTTTCCTCGTCGCTGTTCTTCGGCCCCGAAAGTATAGTGGCACTGCCAGAGAGCGCCATGTAAACTGCCCACGCAGCATGTCTGGCCGCGCGCGCGGCGTCCTGCAGACGCCGAGGCCGCGCGTTTCCTCACAATTTCCTGTCGTAGCCATGCCACGATGCGCCACGCCGGTAGCGGCATGGCTATTTTCGGTGGCCAGCTGGCCCGCTTTCCCTCTCGGCCTGGCATTTTTCTTTTCCCTCCCTTCTGCATCGTGAGAACATACAGCTCCGTTGAGGACACAAAGCGGAGCTCCAGGGCTCCGGCGGAACACTGAGCGCCTGTGGCTTGCGGGTCACGCACGCCGGCACGCTGTACAGAACGTCTTCCCTCTCCCCTCGGACGCCGATCGTGCGCGACAAAACGCCGATGCCGCGCCGCTGCCGCCCAGGAAAATGGAATCCTCCGCAGGAGGCTCCCCCTTCCGCGCCGCGTGCTGATGGAACAAATAAAGAGAAATCACGCCAAATCGTGTACCAGGAAAGAGGAAGACGCCGTGTGCGTCGCACCACGCAACAAGCTACTTGTGCGACGCCAGCAACGATCGCGGCCGGCGTTTCGCTGGACCTTGAGTCGTAGGGACAGCCGCGAGAAGGCGCGTGTCTAAATGAGAGCCACCTACGCTCGCTCACTTGGCGGGGACAGAGCTCGTCGCGTCGCAACGGGAAGCTCATTATGTCAACTGATCTCAGTTGAGTGTAAGCAAATGGATGCACCAAAGACTGCGAGGCTGTTGTGCAGTCAACATAAGGAAAACGTGGAGGGGAGATGCGATTAAACGCAGTAGAATGTCAAGAAAGAAGAATAAACGCGGAAGGGCTTCTGGCTCGCAGCTCCCGCTTCATGATGATCGGCTGCTCCGTAGACGTGCAGCGCTGCGAGCAGCCTTTCTGCTATTGTGCCGCACCAAACTGCGGCTGAGGTGCAGAGACGCCGCCTCGGCAGGGTGCACGCGCCACAACATCCGCCTCCTCCGCACACAAGATGATTCTGTTCGCTCTCTCGACACCCACGATTTCGTGAACTGTGGTCAGCAGTCCGGAAGTCACAATTGATTACGCATAGTAAGCATAATATATGCTCGATTGTTCTACGGCATTTATATATATATATATATATATATATATATATATATATATATATATATATATATATATATAGCGACCCTTTCATGAAATACGCAACAGTTGGATATATCTTACCTTCGGAGGACGAACACTCGACAGCATTGTACGTACCTCTTTATGATCATATAGCAGCGTACCAACTGGTTTTCAAGTTTTCAAGTTACAAGTGTGTTTCTCCAAACCCTCTGACTGCCCCCCCATTTCTTTATTTTCCTCTCTCTCGCTCTCTTTACACACACACACACACACACACACACACACACACACACACACACACACACACACACATATATATATATATATATATATATATATATATATATATATATATATATATATATATATATATATATATTTACCGATCGCCATTGCAATAAAAGCGAGTGAAAAATGCGTCAGCGATAGCTACCTTCATCATTAACAGATCTGGGGCGCTATAACGTAAAACTATTCAAAACTTTTCTATTCCATTTCTGCAATCAGCCCTCCGCTATTGGTCAAGCACGTTTTAGACCACCCCTACTTCCCCTGTCTGTCACGCGACGTCACGAAAACCGCGATAGCTCCCCATCTCATATGACGTGTACACACTGATTATGCATGAATTGACCGAACAAAAGAAAAATAGTTATTTCTGATTCGACGCCTTTTCACTGTTAGCCCTCTGCAATTGGTCAAAATTTCCGGGCTGCACCCACTTCACCTGCCTGTTGCGCGACGTCACAAAACCGCGAAAACTCGACCCTTCAAAGTGACGTGTACGCGTGAAAGATGCATTAATATGCCGAACAAAACTGAATTTTCTTCTGAATAGCCGCAGGCTGCCCCATTCCGAAAGGAATAAAAGATGGCTGCCGCCGATCGCTCAGGCACCGGCTATCTCGCACCTGCCGGAGAGCATGGGTTTATTTGCGTACGATAAAACTTTTTGCGTGGCCCTGTAACGTTTTCAAGCACTGTCGGCACGTTTACGACCTCGCTTTGCCAATTCTTCTTTGACGAGGATCCGTATTAGCTGCAATCTTAACCTTCCGTTGCGTGCCGCCGCGATTTTCGACGAGCCACCGCAAGCTAGTAAGGGAAAGTGGACCAATCGCAGACGCCGGTACCACCCTCTTCATCGGGTTATCGATTTTCAGTGCAGTGGCTCGGCCCCATCGAATCCACCTCCACTCGAGCGTGCTCTTCGCCTCTTGTCAGCCAATGAGATAAGACAAGCCGCTCAGTGGAGGCAATGTTATTCGTTTGCAAAGCAAACAAAAGTGACCTCCTGTAAACGAGGAGACCATTTGATTGGTCCTTTAAGACAGCCCTGCGGGTAACAGCCCGGTGCTTGCGTCGGTGCTTACGCAAATTTGACGTCAGAAGATTGGAATAAAAACATATTGGAATAGTTTTACGTTATACGGCCCCTGATTATCAATCGCATATGACGAACCAGTAGGAGCCGGTGTAGTATAAAAAGCAAGGCTGTTCTTTTTTTTATTTTTATTCAAGGATGGTTAGACGGGCCTCAAGGAACTTGAATGGGATTAAGCGGCGAAAGGGAAAACTGTTCGACTGTCCAGCGGCTGCCTCCTCTGCAATGCAGGCGTGCAAGGCGCAGGCGAATCGTGCAGCGGAGAACCGTAGCCCGTAATTAGTGCGACTGACCACACGCCGACGCATCTGCTACGGCGCGTCGTTGCAAGGCCACAGAATTAACAATCCTCGCTGAGCGAGGAGGGGATGCGTAATAAAAAAAAAAGCATCGCTTACGTGGACGCTGGTCTCATGGAAAACTTGGCCTCAGCTGTTGTTTTGTTGGATTTGACAGTGTGCAGTCGACAGTGCCCACTTTCAGAAAAAAAAAGAAAGGAGGGAGAGAAGTGTGGGGAACAAATGACAAAGTTGCCCTTCTTGCCTCCCCCACCCCTGATAAATACGGTTATGGATATATAATAACTCGCATGTAAATGATGGCAGAACGCGCAATTATCATCCTTGTTTTTTTTTATTTATTTAGTGCAATCGTTCATAATTTCGAAGGCGCGCCTCAGTGTATATGGGATGCGTGACTAAGCAAACGTTTCTAGAAATGTTTCTGCCTGTTAGCTCCGCAAGGCTCGTTGTTGGCAAACTGCGTCGTCAAGCGAAAATACCGATGGAAAGAGTGACGTAACTTGACACGCAGGAAGCGCCTAGAGGGCCGCAAAGGCGTCCAAGCATTCAGGCCTGCACTCTGCTATGCAGAAGCATCCATGCATGCGCATGCTGAAAGTCATAGAATTATCTGTATATAAACGGGGCAGGACATCGGAGTCTTCGGAGGCTTCGGAGGCAATGCGCTTTTTTTCTTTCTTAGGTATCACAACAGACCATTTATTTACGTGATCATTTATTTTCATCAAGACATCAAGTGGTATATAATCTTAGGTCGGCAGAAGTGCGGGGACTGACGGGGGGGGGGGGGGGGGGGGGGTGCACGTGTGCAAGAAGTCGTGGCGTGTGTCCAGAACATTACTCATGCAGCAGTTTTGGGTTAATGAATTGTAGTTTTTGCTCAGAAAGGGGAACCTGTGCTGAAGGGGTCGGTATTTTTTTATTATTGTCACAGCGATAGCTGCAATGCTGTTTAATCTTGGATCGAATGGGTGCACCGTGTTGAAGGAAACCAACATTAGCCGAAGTCTAGATGGAAAAAAAAAAAGAATAACTTTGCGCTCTAGGAACCGACCGTAGGTCCAGCAGTTTCGACTGAACGCGCTACCGTACGAGACAGGCCGTTTGCTTCAAATGCGCTGAAAGAAGTCGCATAGCTCAGCTTCATTGCCGAAAATCGCACTGCTTCTGAGAAAAAGACGACGACGCCAGTATCGCGCGCTCTCATGTGCACTAAATGTGAGCGAATAACGCGATATCATTCATTCATTCATTCATTTACCCTCAATGCCCCAGGACATTAGAGAGGGAAGTGGCTACAATGTAATAAATGCAATACAAAAGCAGCGACAACAAAAACAATACAATTGACAAGCATAACAGTTCTAATGCAACAGTTGTGTAGATATCGACCAACCAGGTTCGTAGCAGGACTTCTGAAAGCATTATTATCTCTAAATAAAAAAAATACGAAAAGAATAAAGCTTTGTCGTCGCATTGCCCTTGCTTCTCCTCTGCTGCTATAGTACTTGGCTCCGAGCTCCGAAGTTAAAGCGACCTGCGGAGAGTACTGTAGGCGCGCTTCACTCAGCGCTTAGATCTCAGGGCAAATGTTCTAGCCAGATGTCGTATGTGAATGTCGATATCGCGCCTCGTACAGTGTGTGTAGGTGGAGGAGGAATAAACTTTATTTTAGTACAGCAGATTAATGAGACATAGGCCTTTCTACGTAGGTGACTGCCTCGCGCCCTTGGGCCCTGGCGGCATCTTCGGCCTGCTGTATTGCCTTAGTTGGTCTTCCGGTGCAGAGCTGAGCAACGCGGTCTCCCACTGCTCTTTGGTCTCATGTGTTTTATTCTGTGTAGGTACCCGAGGAGAAGCCCAAACCATATGCTGTAGGTCCGCCCTTCCTTGACAGAAAGTACATCTATCCGTGTAAAGTGCCGGCTAGTAGCGGTGGTAGGCCACCGGGTTCGGCTATGCATCTGTTTGTAAGAGGCACCATGCCGTCGCATGCCGCCTGCTTAGCTAGGAGTGTGCCGGGGAGAAGCGGGTCCTTCCAAATTTATAGTGTTTGGTGATCTCGTTAAAGCTGGTTATCCGGTCTCTCTCCGTTCCCAGTATTTGCGAGTCACCTGCTCGGTCCGTCAGTTCTCGATCCAGGTTGTGCGCTGTTTCCTTCCCGGGAAGGAAAGAGTGTGCGGGTGCCCATATAATGTAAACATGTCGATCTTCACGAAAGTTGGTTCAAATTCTTAGAGCTTCCGGCGAGATTATTCCTGTGGCATAGTTGTGTGTAGGAAATAAAAATTTGAGATAACCTACGATGCAGTGTAAAAAGACACCAACACTTGGTTGCATATATAGCACCCTGCAGAGAAGTGCAGGCAATAACAATGAGTTATCCGGAAAGATTTTACGTGACCCGAATTACAAATGTATCAATTGACGGGATTTTTACTTCCTGATGTCACACCTTGAATGAGATACATTGTAATGTGGAACTAGGGATCTATTTTGTCATTTGGAATCATGAAACGTGCACCAAAATCTAAATACGCGAAAATTGCCTTCCGCCTCAATCGAAAAGCAATTCTAGCGGCTGGGAATAGAGCCCGGGACCTTGTGCTAGTAGATGAACTGTGGAGTCACCAAGACGGGTGTACGCTGATATATTCGCCACTTCGGAGAAGATAAAATGCAAGAGCCCTGGATGTGATGTGTCTTTTAATAATCTATACACGGAGGAGATTCTGTTGTGTGTGTGTCTGTGTTTTCTTTTTCTTGCAAATAGGACCAAACTGATCAGTCATGGCGACGCTGAGGGCAGATAGCAGTGTGTGCTTACGAGCTGGCATAGATGATGGAGCCGAATCCTCAGTTCTGTTGTTGCATTTCAGCCTGATAACTTGGACGACTACATAACATCTATTTGTGAGCAGCTAGAACCAGCAAATACTCGAAAGTATGCCAGCGCTGTCTCAGTTGGAGGGGACAAGGACACAGCAAGGAACTTTAAGCGCAGTACGGTATCCTCACTCTAGGAACAACAGTGTCAATCACACGCACTGCTGCGTCCCCAAACCATAAAATCTTCTTTACTCTTCTGATATGTCATCGTCTTGATTATTCTAGCATTCAAAGTTTATAATGCATTCCTTATTTCGCGTATGCGCACAATTATAAGCATCAAACTGTCATCGGCTCACACGTACTTGCGTACTGGAGAACATCGTGGCAATCTTAACAACGTTGGCGTCCTCGGCTGTGGCGCCTCGCGTGGCCTTCGAGTCTTTGGTGATAGTAGCGATTCAGAACCCTGATCTTGCATTGGTACATGTGTAAATGCAGCTTATCCCTCGTAATTTAACTGCAAAGAGATAGGACACTAACGTCCACGTTTGTGCTTTTTGTACTGTGTGCGGGGGCTGCCGACGCGTAGTCATGCGTTCGTTTCCATTTAAGATGTGCGTCGAAACGGGAACTGCATGCTTTCCTTGTAGGAAGACCTTGGCTACCCTCAAACAAACGGCGTGTTTTTGTCGACAACGGAGTAAATCGCGCCTTTGCGGAAAGTCAGCAGAAATCGGCCAACCGGCAAATGGCCGAAAGCGGGCCGGCCTATCTCATCGGTGAAGCAGTAGCGACAGAGCTTACATGAAAGCCAATGCCATTATTGAGTCAGACTGCCACGCAGAGAGAGAGATCGAGAGAGAGAGAGAAAGAGGGGGTACATTCAGAATAAAGTCAACAAAGGTCAGCTTAATGCCACGAGCTCTGGTCTGCAACAAAGGGTAAGGGGAAAGGACTGGGGAAGGAAACGAGAGGAAGTGACAAGAATTACGATGCTTTAAGACGGGTGCACATAAAGTCTTACTTGGCTCCTCGGGCCGCGAACACGAGTAGCAGACTTAGTGCCGTCATGGTGGCACAAAAACAGGGTCACCTGACAGCAATAACATGCACAGTACTTTATAAGATCCTACAGAAACAGAAACTATTAAATTTATAAGTACGTAGTGCAACTTGACTTTCAAAAGATGAAGCGCCGACAGTGACGGCACACTAAGGCACAAAGACAGGACAAGGCGCTGTCTTTGTTCCTTCTTAGTGGAACAAAGACAGGAGCGACTTCTCCTGTCTTTGCTCCTTCTTAGTGTGCCATCACTGTTGGCGCTTCACCTTTTGAAGGCTATGCACCAACTAGCCCCACAACGTCTTTTACTGCAACTTCAACTAGGCTTTCTTTCTCTGTATGTTCATGTGTGTGTGTCTACGACGTATGCAAACTTCATTTAGTCTTTTCAGCAAACTCTGCTCTAGATTTTTCGAACATATGACGCTGTTTGTACTTGCCTTACGACATATTTTATTATTGTTGCTATTATGTGAAAAGGAGCAGCCGTCCCTAGTATTGGATAACTAAATCTTTCTTTTACTTTCATTTCAATGAAACAAGAAGCACGAGCAAAACAGTGCTTAGTACAGAAAGAACGAAGTGCGCAGTGCGGCCCTCTCCGGTACGTGAACAATTTCCCAGCATATTCAATTGCGTCAACAGCCCGAACCCCGTTCAAGCTACCAAAAGTGCTTTGTAGCTTGGTGTGGCTGCTCGCATCACCCGATAGTACGATACGATAAAAGATGACGGTGTCGTGTGTGTCATGTTCAGCACTGTGAATGCTGCACATTGTAATACTAGTGCCGTTCTCGAATGCATGAAAATTTCACGTTTTAAACCTTTGCGCGTTCTAAGAAAGTGCATCATTTACGCACGTGGAACTTGGTGTGAGAAACTTCCTTATCTTAGGCCTATTTACATCCTCTTCATAGTAAAGGAAATGAAAAGACTGCCATTATTCAATGATGTTACCCGCCGCAATCCTACACAACTGACGTATTATTGTACATTAGTTAATACAACCACTCGGCCGGCTGAGATGGTGTCAGGCAGAGTGACGCGATGCCTGTGAGAATACGCTAATACAGCGGCACAGACATAGACGTTGGTGACTCCTATAAACGAAACTAAGCTGCAGGCGGAATGCCGCACAAGTCGCAGCTTGCTCCGGCGTGGTGTTCCTGGAAGCACACTCTCGAACTCACGCAGCAGTGTTGGCCAGAACGTCTCCGTCAGCGCCTCGTACATCTGTGCGGCGGGCGCGAATCACCGCGGGCGACACGGGCAGCGGTGGTAGCTATCGTTCACTCGACCAGCGGCGGGGCCCCGATTTAGGACTTAAGAGTGGGCGCCGCGGACTGCGACTTTGCTGAGCGTCATGACCCGACGACTATGGTGATCCTACATCGAGGCGTTCATGTACCGTGCCTTGACCGTGGGACCGTGACTCTTGGTCGAGCCAGCCGTGAATGAACTGAAGAGGAGCCCATGCAGCGGGGGTTTTAAGCAGGCTTAAGGGGAGGGTCTGGGCAGACGGATTTCGGAACGCGCTGTGTGCGCCTCGTCCAATAAACGAACCACATGTATTCCAGTCGGTGTCTCCTCTCATCAACGACATTCTCAGTAACGGTCAGCACCGGAGAAAGGGGCTTGCCAACATCACTGGCGCAGTCGACAGGATGTCCTGCTGAGAAGTTAGGAGGAAACAGCCACCTTGGTGGAAGAGTAGACAATGACTGACTGGTGACGAGCTCAGCTGGGGCGTGAATCCAAGACGCTAAATCCACTACCGCTGAAACCACGAGGAGTGCAGGTGGATGTCTCATTCGGCTATTTCGGCTATTGGTCCGCAGCTTGTTATGACCAGTGGGTATAACTTGCGTAGTGGCGGGGTTAGCGGAATGGAACCTGACCAGAGTGGTGGGCAGATGGATGTGGGTTTGAACGTCGAGACGACTAGGGTCGCAGAAGAGTTCGCGGGAGGGTCAGGCTCTAACCATATGGCAATGTTGCAAATGCAGCTTCGAATTACAAAAATGGAACTAGCCATGGAATGGGCTTAGAAATGAGAACAGTGTTAGGGCCGCCGAAAATGCCCAGAGCATAGAGGCAGGCGGGAGTGAGGACAGTAGGTTAAAGTACACGAGCCTTCTGAAAGACTGTTGTTGCTCATGCCTACTCAGGAGTCGCTCGTTCCATCATGGTTTGATGATGTTTCGGCGACACTTGATTGTTACGAAGTGCCGCGCGAGTGGAGGGCACTGCTGGTGTTGCCTCGATTGAGTAGAGAGCCAGGGTTTTTTTCATCCGTCTGAGTGCAGACGAAAAAAAGGATTATAATGCTGTGAAAGTAACCGTGCTTAAAGGGCTTCGATTATCTTCTGCTGAGTATCGCCACCTGTTTACTCAATCGAAGAAACGCAGCAGTGAGACACGGTAACATTTTACAGTAGGACTTGAAAATCACCTGATTCATTACCTTAATGGCTACAAGGCTTGCAGCGTTGAGCAATTAAGAAACTCGATGGTAACAGACAAGCTTCGCGACGCTCTAGGTTCGGAAGCCCGCTCATTAGTCATCTAGAACGAGACACCGAGTAAACCGATGCTTCCGCCAAACTGACGAAAAGCGTCGAAGGAAGCCCGAGAGGAATGGCCAACTCGGGCGAGGTAGAGAAGGAGAAAAGCCGAAACCATTTCCTGATGCACGCAAGACTTTACTAGTGGTAACCAAGACAGTCAATACAAATATCCGGCAGTGCTTTGTTTGTAGTTTCGTGGTGCATTTTGCGCGAGACTGCCCAACGGCACCAGCAGGTAGAGCAAATCTTGTGTGGACGGATAACTGGGACAATGACGGTGTGCTCGGTGTGGGGATGGTGGCCCAGAAACACGCGGTGAGAGCGCCTATATTCCACGCTGTCGAGACAATAAACCTCGTGTGCGGCAAATCAGAGTTTCAAGGCAGCATTGATTCTAGGGCAGCGGTTAGTATCATCAGAAAGTCTTGTTCCGGGGTATGAACCGACGGGAACTAATAGAAAACTGACGGGATCATTTGGTGAGCAGGCAGTGGCCGATTTAGCCTACGTTCCGCTCAGAATGTTAGGGAAACCCGGATATATTGGCTGTGAAGAAAACGAACTGGGGACATTGTGCGCTGTTACTGATAAACTTGCAAATGGGGTAGATGCGCCCGTTGTTCATGAACGCCCCATCGTGGAGGAGGTACTACCGAAGGCTAAAAGGCAGGATGGACCAATACAGGTTAACACGAAAGTTGAGGCAGTGTGCATCGATTATGAGGTACACCAAACGAATGAGCCGGAGTGGGACGAAAATTTCGGCGAACGTGAGCGTTTTAGGCTTAGCCAGGTAGCTGGCCCCATACTAGAAGAAGCGTGGGGACAGGCACATGCACATACCCATTGAACGAATGTAATTGAAGGGCTACTGTACCATAAAGATAATGTGGTCGGCCGCAAGAGGCCACCCACATATCTAATCGAGCTAAATGATGGCAGCCGGCGAAGCAGTCATGGGAATAAGTTGCGTGAGTACGTACTAGGGTAAGTTCTGGGGTATTCATAATTGAAACCGATGAAACCGTTTGGGTATGTTCCAGCGATGTCGAGGAGCACGCCGCGAAGCAACAACTTATAAGCTGGAAGAGATCACTTAACATACGCACAGAGACAAGAGCTAAGAGAGCAAGTAAGTAGGTAATCGCAAGTGTTTCGAAATACACCAGGCAGGTGTAACGCAGGCGTCCCCAGTATGCGCCTAAAGGCAGGGAGTGAGCCCAAACCAGCATATAAGTATTTTGTGCCTCTCACCTTAAGGGGAGGGGGTAAACGCCAGGTTCAGGAGCTCTTGCACTTGGGGCTCATATACTCCACAGGGAGTAACTTCGCGCACCCTGCGGTATGCATGGCGAAAAAGGATGGAGGCATACGACTGTGCGTTGATTACAGACACTTGAGCGCGATCACTGAGCCCGATGCGTTCCCATGGGCCAAGCAAACGAGCCGCCTTACTAGGTAGCGGCAGCCAATTACGTCACGGTAATCGATAGGTTACGTGGGCCTTGACAGGTACCTCTAGACGAGGATGCAAAGAAGTGCAAAGCCTTCGTCATACATGAGGGGCAGTACGCGCGGCAGGTGATGCCTTGCGGTCTGCAAAACTTGGCTGCCACTTTTCAGTGCCTCATGAATAAAGTTCTGGAGCAGCATCGAGAATATGCATGCTCGTATATTGATGATGTGGTAGTGTACTCAAGCGCTTGGGAAGTTCACATGGGCCATTTAAGGCAGGTGCTACAGACTATAGCTCAGGCCAGACTAACCGTAAATGCTGAAAAATTCAAGTTTGAACAGCAAGATGTCAAGTACCTTGGTAATGTTATAGGGTCCGGCTTAAACGCGCCCGACCTTGGAAGGGTTGCTACGGTTCAAAATATTTCGCGGCCTCAGGACAAACGGTAAATACGGAGCTTCCTTGGGATGTGTAATTGTTACCGCGACTGCGTGCTCGGGTACACTACGTTAGTGCTACCACTAACCGATTTGACAGGACGCCGTGTTCCGCCGCACATATACACCGTGGAGCGTCGTCGCGGAGAAAACCTTCGAACAGCTAGGCAGCTAGGAACAGCTGCCAAGGGCGACGACACTTAGCGCGCCTGACATAAGCAAGGACTGCATTCTGGTAACAGATACATTCGATGTAGCTTTAGGAGCATGCCTCGCCCAAATCGATGAGAATGGCCGGGAAATGCCGGTGGGTTTTCCCAGCAAGAGCCCAACACCAGCCCAGACCAACTCAGCAACAGTTGAACAAGAAGCTTATGCTGTTATATGGGGATCACAGTGTCTCGAGAAGTGGATCTTTTGTGCAAATGTCACGGTGGTCACGGACCATAACCCCACTAAATTTCCTTATTTTGACATCCCCTCAGAGTGCTAGACTGATGCGTTGGGCACTGGTAGGGCGTAAGTTTAATGTTACGCTTATACACACAAGGAGCAAACTTAATGCAAACGCGGACGCGTTGTCCCGGCTGGCAAGCCCACACCTATTGAAGTAGGATATGAATGCATGTATAGGATATATACTGGTCCTAGCACTGTGGGCTTTTGGCGGAGTGGGGCACCACTACTTTGTACTCCTTTCGCGATTGGTCAGTATCGTTCAGCCTCCCCATGCAGCAACGGGCACTCGCTTCGAACATTGGTGTGTTGCATCACGAGATGTTTATGCAACACAGTGCGGTGGGAGGTGGCGAGCAGAGCGACGCGACTCCTGTGAGAATAAGTGTGTACAACGTCCACAACGATGGCAACATCTTTCTCGCTCTTTTTAATATCAAAAGGGACCAGCGACAAAATGTTTGAGGCAATCCAGGGCTTCACTATAGACGGTTTCACTCGCGCGATAACTGCAGCGAGAGTGCGCCGTCAAGAAACTTCCGGCCACGGGCCTTATCAGTCGACTGCGCCGGAAAACAAAGCGCGTTTTTAAGTTGTTTTACTGGTGGAAAGGCTATTTCTAAGTTTTCAGATAAATGACATGCGCATTATGCCTCAAGACAAATACATAAAAAATTTTCGTGTCACTTAGGGCAACATTCACTTGTAAAATTGTTCCTATGTACAGAGGAAAAGTGCTGAAAATCTGCGGGATTAGATTTTAACGCACTCTTGCTAGTCAATATCGCAGCCAATGCCTCTCTTTCTCGCTAAATTTAGCGTGCTATGTCAATGAGCAAAACCGGAAGCAGTGAAAGGGTCTATGAAATACATATATTGCAAATACAGTGAGATGCGTAAGAAAGAAAAAAAAACGGCGCGTTTTCTCGAGGCATTCACTATGTGCCCGGTAGGTGTGTTAATCATAAGACAGCTTAACGTCGTCTCTCTTACGAAACGTGTGGACAGAGCCTGCTCCTAACGTAAACATGCGCTACACTCCCAATGCGCAGACATTATTTTCCCGTCGCGGATACTTTTCTTGCAACTTCTGCAGCATAACCGGTGGAACGATTGCTGCTGTTTTAGTGCAGGGGAAGCAAGCTGCGACATACTAGGAGGAAAACGGAGTACTTTTCCAACAAGGATTGTTGTTCAGTCCTCGTCAAAGCATGAGGGAGGGGAATTTAGGTGGCGTTGCTCGTGGAGGCTTTCTACCGATTAAAGGAACTGTTGCGGCGAAGAGCACACTGCCACCGAAGGCCACATATGTATGTTTGCAGCTGGGAACGCTTCAGGCGCGCCGCGCGATCTCTGCTGCGGGTGCAAGCGGAGTGCGAGCGTAGACTTTCAGAGGGCGGCCAATAGAAGCCGTGCGTATCAAGGCTACATTTCTTTTTTTCGTGTTTTCTGTAATTCCTCTCCGACCCAGCAAATAGCACTAGCGCGGCTGTTAGCATTTTTTGTAAACGGGTTTTTATAAACATTCAGCTAAGCCAATGTCGCAAGGTGCGACGCTATTAATGACGCGATGGAAAAATTCCAAGGACGCATTTATAGTGAACTAGAACCGTGCTTATAAATTGCAAATGAGCATCGTTTTCGAAATTTATTTTATATGTTTAGCCAGGGGGAGGGGGGTTTACAAATGTTCCAATATAGTGGCTGTCGTAGCTGACGCGGAGCAAGTTTTATATGAAAGCGAAGACTTCTACGCGGCTGGAACCAAGTGTATGTTGTTAGCGGCCTCCTGAAAAAGCCTCTGGTATATTTGTTTTTTATTAGTAAGGTATTTATTAGTCATAATTAATTAACTTCCGAATTATTAACTTGATGGCCTCAATGTTAAACAAAGATTGCAGAGCACATTCAAAAATACCACTTTCAGTTGCCTGCGGCGCGTTGAAATTCGCGTAGCTTTTTTTCCCTGAGTTAAAAGCAAGCCGCCTCTGTGGCATGCCAGCGGCGGGCTGCGGCGGCGTTTTTCTAAACTACAAACCTCGCATTGCCATTCTGGTCATAAAGTTGAATAATGATTGGTAGATATCCACTACTTATTATATACATATAGAACGCTACACGCAGCATACTTCGTATTCTTTTTTTATTTTACCCTCGAAGTGCACAGCCGCAAATCGTCCTACATTCGCTTAACTTTTTTACATTTTTTTTTAATTTCAAGAATGCCAGCAATTATTGTTTTAAGGGATCTAAAGGTATCGACCGTTTTCTTTAGTTTTTCTTATTCTTTTTTTTTTTCACATCCAGTAGTGACCGAGAAAGCGAACGGCTCGCACTGTTGGACGCTTCCTCGTACAAAGCCGACGCTCAGCGTGATCTTTCCCTTTCAACGCCTGTCAATGGTCATGAGGCCCACGTGGACAGTGAGCTCGAAAAAGAGCACAAAACGAGGCGAGCAAGCTATTCCAAGGTCCTGCCGACCGTCACACGGAGGATATCCTTTTGGAGAGACCGCTTTGTCTCTGATGCCTGACAGCTGAATGGTTTGGAGCAACCTTGCGTTCTCGAACTCGGCTTGACGCTGCAAGCGATCGTGAACAGGCGCGCAGAGTGTGCGTATACGCACTACACGCGCCGCTTGGCGGTTGCTGTGGCGGGGGAATACGTTATAGAGCGTTGTAGATTCCAATGGATAAGTTTGTGCCTCTTTGGAGGCCAAGACAGCACTGTTATTAATGCACTCAGTAATTGTACCATGCGAGGTAGGGAAGGAGGGGGCGGGGCGAGACTATGGTCTCGGCGTTTCTTCTTTCGCCCCGGGTTATTTGTACTACAATAATCTTGAGGGGGGGGGAGGGGACGGAGAGAGAGAGAGAAATGCAATACAAAGTTGCACGGGACTTATATGCTTCCTCGGTGTTGTCTTGCTCTGCAGTTTCTTTTTTCTTCTATTTCAGTTATTTGGTACACATGAAGCTGTTCTCTACCTATCTGCTTATCACAGTCTATTCATCTTGCGTTTTCCTCTTTCCCATTCCCCCGGTGTAGGGTAGCCAACCGGACGTTATTGTGGTTAACCTCCCTGCCTTCTACTTTTCGCTTTCCTCCTCCTCATCTTGCGTTAAACGTTTCGTATGACACTACGGATATTGTGGGACATCGTTTCCTGGGAGTGGGCGCATGTTGATAGTTCTCGTACCACCCGTCTCTCCTTTCATCGCTCGTGTGATTGTAACCAAGCGGCCATGACATTGGCAACCGTTCCGAGGTTGTTTTTCAGCAAGCGACAATGGCTGCAGCCTATATCTCCGGCTTGTAGGCTAATTAGGGGACCAGCTCAGTAAACTTTGCGTTAGTAAGAACTGTCTGCAATAAGGCGTGCCTTTGTAACTGAATGATAAGGCCGGCGCTTTGAATAAGGCCGGCGCTGGCTCGTGGAACAGCTATAGGGGAAGAACTGCTTTGTGATTACGGGCTCAGTTGGTCTTCCCTTATGTCCGACACGGCCAACAGCGCAGAATGCGACAAAAGATACACAAACGGGATACAGCGCATGCGTCTCGTTTTCCTGTCTTGCTCCTTTGTCTGCGCTGTTCCATATGTTGAACGCAAACGGCACAACCCTCTGGAGCACAGTCAGGATCACGTAATGACTCCTATGGCAATTCTATTCCTTCCCGCGCTTTGTCAGTGCCCCGATCGGCGCACCGGTTACGTCATAACCACGATGGTCCAGTGCGTAACAATGGATGGTGAGGCTGAATAGAGTCGATCCAAAACGATGGTTATATTCCACCGGCATAGTTTTTTCAAAGCGAAGCTTTCCTTCGCGAACCTCGCTGGGTTTCGTAATGGTGGGTGCTGTGGCGCCTAGCTGTTCTCTTGCCGAATAGACCAACCAATCACAGCGGAGTACGCGCACCTCGCGCACCGTTGCGTTCCTTACACAACCACCAGATGGCGCTCGCCTCCGCGCTACCGCGGCGGCGCCGGCCTTGCGGGGGGAAAGAAAAAAAAAAGAACCAGAAAGCTCGCCTTCGCGCATCCGCGGCTGCACGGTAATGAGGAAGTGACCGCTTCTTGTGGATAGAATAGATTCGAATTGTGCAACCTGCGTACGTATGCGCATGCTGCCTCTGAAACCATGCATGATGCGTTCAAGCCTTTCGTCATACACGCTAGTAGTCAGCTACTCCGCTTAACAAAAGGCTCGCTGTAATTTGTGTGCGCCCGCGCTTGTGCGTGCGTGGCCGTGCGTGTGTGCGTGTACTCGTGTTTCGGCTGTTTATGCACTCACACGAACCTTCGCTATATATAGATTCCAACGCGTTGGATCTGCTGCATTTCGTTGTTTTTCGCTCAGCCGCAGAAGTGGGAAAGCAAATCAGGGAAATTCGTTCGGTCAAGCAGACGGGTCTCCAGTTCGCTGCTCTCTGGGCCACGTTAAAATGAAGGGACTATGAAACATTTTCCGAAAGCAATTGGAATAGCCGGCTTTATTGTAACCTACACTCCCATTTCGTCCGCAATTGTTAAACAAAAAAGTGCTAGGACCGCGGCCACACCCACCGATGTACAATTCGGTATATAAAGTAAAGCACCACGAAAGACAGCAGTAGAGACACTGAAATTACCCTGATGGGAGCACTATTCCGCTGGAGATTCATTTGTATGTGGGAAGCGCTCCACATGACAAAAGACAAAAAAATAGGCAGGACATGCGCGTACTTTCGTCGTGTGTAAGATCCCGTCCCGTATTCAGTTGTATTTGCGCTACGCTCTCTCGCGTAATGTTCCGCGATATTAAAGGGCTATGCGCAGAATGATTTTATTAAACCAAATCGAACACAAATGGTACAAACACGGTTGTAAATTGCATGCTAGTCATTTTGCCTAGTACAATACATTTCTTACACTTCTTTGAATTGTTCACACAACAATCCATGCGTCACTCGTGTTTTCATTCGCCGCAAGTGAATGATCATGAGCGAAGTAGTCCGGCAATCTTTTTCTTGTGGAATTATACATTTTTCTCTGTCCTGTCAGCTATAACAGCAACTTGGCCTCTGATCAACAAGCGGGGGAAAAATTGGCCCACGTTTTTGCGTATCGAAGGCAATTGTAATAATGTCGTTTTATACCTGCCTGACTGCATGTTCGCCGTGAAAAAAAGAAGCTAAGCAAAAAAAGCTCTTTCGTCACCTTGTTTGCAGCTTCAACGGAATAATAATTTTGGTTCAAAAAGCTATTCGCAGCTGCTCTGTGGTAGCGACTTTCTGTTGAGGGGATAGCGATAGCAGTGGCGCACGGAAATACTCGTGTGCCAAACTTCGGGTGCACGAAAGAATTCGCGAACCTTCCACTATTGCGTATTCACAGCCAAGTAGCAGACATATCATAACCTATTGCTCTGCCAACGATTATTCGGGAAATATTTGGCTAAAAGGTATTCGAATCGGCACCATGACTATTTGTTCAAATCGAGTTATTGTCAAAGACAATTATTTTGGATCTCAAATTACTTACCATCTAAGCAGTCTGGGATTCCTTGCTTTGGATAGGCTTCCTTCCGATGCGCTTTGCATAGGCTTCGGAGGCTTCCTCATAACCTTGAGTGACGCCAAGTGGTTGAAGGTGTTCCAGTCGGATTACTTGGAATACTTACTGCTCAACGTCGGTCACGGACGCCTTGCACTGTTGCTCAAAAGGAAAGCCGAACTCCTAGTTAATATGAATTCTAATAACGTCTGCGAGACAATCCAGATACCCTGGAAAAGCAAAAACGCTGCCTGTTTTTCTCGAATAGTGATTCGAAGATTACCCTAGCATTCGATGCGTTATTCTAAGAATACGAACGCTGCATATTCGTATGCCCCATACCCATAATAAGATTCAGCTGAGATTAAGTGCCCTTTTCAAAACCGGCTGCGCGGATAGGAACCACTGCCATGATTGAGTGCGAATGATTTTGTGCTAGTCAAAGTTAGAATAAGGAAAGAAAAGAGATCAAAAGAAAGAAAATAAAAAATTGAAAAATAAGACCAATAGTGCTGTATTCGTGACTTGAATGCCCCACTGCTTGATGACTAATAAGCGGCAGGTGAAATGTTTTCGTTACGTGCACAGAAACGTAATTCCTCAAGTCTGTGCGCTTGTAAATTCGATGTATTTTCAGAGCGCGCTAAGCTTTTCTTATCGTTTCAACGAGACCAGCCTATTTACTCATCCAGTTGCTGCCTTTTGATATTTTGTGATGGATTTTTGAAGCCCCTGTTTATAGAGAAAACTATATAAAGTCAACATACACTGGAGCCAAGAAAAACGTAGGGGAAACTGCGTTGTACTTAAACTGCATAATTAAATACACATGAGACTTAAAAGTAATATAATCTTATTTATCAAATCCCTCGGTTCCCATCTTTCTTGGCGCTCTTAATATGTGAAATTCCGATAACTATGGGAGCGGGGAAATGGGGGAGGGGGTTGGAGGGAGGCGCTGCACGTTAGCGTTGATCCGTACGTTGCTTGTCATTCCTAAACGCGATGTCACTTTCGTTTAACAAGACGTCACGTCGATGTAGTAGTCTTTGTCATCCTGCCATGGTGACAGATGTCAGTAACGGAAACGCCGTTCACCCCAAATATGCGCAAGTACGCAAGTGCTGACGAAAACAGAGGTGCTAAAGCTACGTGCACATTTCCTTCGAGTGCAGATGCCTACAGTCGGCCGCGTGTCAGCTGCTTGTTCTATTCTTCTTCGGTTTCCATGTTTTCTTTTCCTTTTTTCTTTCTGACTTGTTAAGCTCACATGTTGTTTACATACAAAGAAATCCGTGTTTACGGGGTTAGGCATGCGTTCAGTTGTGCTAGTCTATGCTGGAAGCCAGCCGTATAGTAAAGTGATGACTGAGACGTTTTACGCGCGTCTTTGTAGTATCTTAAGGGATCAGGACAAACTGCAGAGTTCAAGTTCTGAAAATGAAAAAAAAAATTGACCTATTGCTTAGAAAGAATTTCAGCAGACTCAGTTGACGACGAAATGACATCCGGTGGAGTAGATTTATGCGGGGTCTTGCATGTCGCTTGCATTACAAATCCTGACCATTCCTGACCTAATGGTGCATGTTTCATTTGGAGCTGTGCACCACTTACAGTAAACATGTCCCTGCATGCGACCACGTACAACTGGGAAAATATCTGCAGCTGCGTGTTATGAATCAATTCGCAGATCACCGGTATAGTTTAGATAACTATACGCATTTAATAAGGCTTGTAAAACGGCTAGTTCTCGTCACACAGGTAACAACACGGAATGAACGTGGAACGAGACGCGTACATCGTTTTCGTGCCTCGTTCCGACCTTCTTCCGCGTTGTTTCTCGCAACCTGTGTAGCGCGACATTCGCTCACACATGCCTATTTCGTCGCGTGGGAAACTACAGCCAGCCACTTTTTGGCTCCAGGCGTCTGTTAGGCACACAAAAACACTGCACCTTGCGAAAGGCCGAGCATTGAATCGCATCTCTGTGGAGGAATGTGCTACGCTGAGAAGCTATGCGCCTTGAACCACAGAGTGTGGCCGAACAGCGATCTTGGACTGCCGTGAGTGTCCTTTACTACTCATTGTCCGATTTAACAACCGAAACTTTTCGACGGCGGTATCAATTCTTGGTGAAAGGCAAGTTGAATTAGAGGGAAGCGCGCATCGGTAATTAAACATCCGCTTTTCGTCGACGACGGTGGCAGCTTTGTTGACGTTTCCGTTTTGCTTTCAATGTGTCCAGCATTCGCACACGGTGAGCGGGCAGGTTTGCGCCGACCAGCGAGCATGGACGTGGGTCACCGGTCGCTGCCGCCGTCGCGCCGCGAGAAGAAGCGGCCGGCCGAGGGTCCGCTGGCGGCGCTAGCCGGCGGCGCGCCCGAGTGGCTGGACGTGATTCCGTGCGGTCAGCTAGGCGCTGTCAGGGACGTCCTGAAGGCGGCAGCCGCCGCTGCCGTCGCGGAAGACAAGTCAGCCGTGCCATCCTGCTACGAGTCTTGCGACTCGACGAGTCTCTCGAGCTTCGACAACGGCTCTGAGGGCGGCGCGGGCAGCGGCAAGGAAGCGCGCTCCAAGGACGCCTTCGCGGGCCGCTACTCGTTCAAGTCCAGGGCCGACGATCACACAGACGGGGGCTGCCAGATCACGCGCCTGTGCATGAACCGGGACGCCTCGGTCCGCTCCACGGGCTTCGTGCCGACGGTGGCCGACGCTGGCGACGACGAGCCGCCCGAAATCCTCGTCACCGCGGACGCCAGCCGCTGCTCGGACGACGAGGTGAGAGCCGCCGCGCTCTTGGTGGCCGCGCCTGCAATCGCGGTGTGCGGTGAGAGAACGCTCCGTTCATCGGCGATTAGGCGGGCCCGTTTGTACGAAGTCTTGCCTTTGCGTTTCGCTCAGATTTCGCTGCCACACTACCCCGTGCAGCCACTGCATCCCACTGGTGCCACTATGGGAGCAGTTGTGGCGGATTCTTTTTGGCGTACAAAAAAATTGCCCGCGTATGGCGAGAAAATGCTTTCGCAGGGGCTGCAGCATAGAATGAAGTATGCGCTTTCTTTTGGCACTGTACACGGAGCTTAGTTTTAATCGCAGTTATGGAGGCCACACTTCAACGTGCATACCTAAGATGCTCGGCATAAAGCTTCTGTTATGCGTGTCGAACACAACCATGCGGTAGAAATGAATTTAGAGTGCGTTCGGAGGAAGGGAAGGTGGCGGGTACGGGGCAGGGGGAGCGGGGGCTTGGAAACGTGCCTTTCGCAGCCCGCATATCGGGGGTCGAAAACATCGCATGTCACGACTATTATGCACTCTGGCTTTAGCAGTACGGTCGTTTAATAATTCATAATAATTATTTCTCGGAATATACCCTTAAGACAATATTTAAGAGACCCACGCACATTGTCTCAAGGATAGTCACAAGCTCATATTAGAGCAGATTTTTCTACTTCATATATCAGCTGTCTTCTTTTCTGAGTGGGGCAGTTACCTCTTTAAATTGCTTTTACACGTCTCGTTCTCCTACACTGCAGTCGTGTCTTGTTAAAAAAAACGGTGAAAGAAAGCATCCGCCTGTAATATGAGTTCTTCTGGGAATATATTTTTTCCCGGTGCTCGCTGCACGTCCTGGATTGCCGCATGTTGCAAGATCTGTGTCGTTTATTATGCATGGCTCCACAAATTCTGGCATACAAAGAAAGCAATGAAGATAATGACAACCTTGTCTTGAGAAATGCATGCGCGCTGATGGCTTCCTTATACACACAGCTTCTTTTTCTGTTTATTCTTGTCTCTCTCTCTCTTTCTTTCTGTAGCTCTCTTTTACTACGAAAATGTTGGCGGCAACATTTTCTATACAGTGCACGTCAACCACCCCTTAAACTAAGAGGATCATACAGCGGCAGCTGATCTTGTCGCGGACCACTAAAAGGCCTGAATGTCAGCGTCGCCCAGTAATAAAAGTCGTAGCGAAGCCGATCATTCCACGCCCGCTTCCTTTTCGAAGCAACGCCTTTCTCGTGTCAGGCGCTTTCGATTTGGTCAACGCTTGTAGCAAGTAGATGACAACACGACAAGAGGAAAAAAAAAAAAAAAAAGACGAAATCGAGGAAAAAAGGCGGCCACTAATAATTCGAATGTTCAGCTACGGTTCTCTTTTTTTTTTTTTCCTCGTCTGACCCTTCCGCCGGCCTTGGCTGGGCTTTCGCGGAGAGTGCGGAGCCCGAGGAGGAGGCGAAGGCACGGTTACGCATGCCCCTGCAGGCGCTGCGCGCTTCGTTTGAAGCCGCGGCGGCCGGCTGCCGCTCGCACAGTTCCTCGCCAGTGTCCGCAGGAGGAACGGGTGCCGGCCGTCACTCTGTGATGCGGCCGGCCTAATCGTCGGGTCGGGAAGCTTTCCTTCTTCCAGCTGATCCCTGCGCATCCTTCGTTCGTACGCAGAACGGCAGCCGCTGCGCCGTCGGCCGTGGCTCACCGTACGCGTCGCTGCCGAGGGATTTCCTTCGGGTGCCCCGGAGCCGCAAGGGCCGCCTGGTGCTCTCGGGACCCAAGAAGGCCGGCCGCAAGAAGGGCGCCGAGGTGTTCGAGGTGCGCCGGGTGCCCTCGGACTCGGCCGACTCGGGCATCTACACGAGCTTCGGCAAGGAGATCCGCAGCTACGGTCTGCCGCAGGAGGACGCCGCCGCGGCTCCTGCCGGCCGCAACATGCCGTCCCCGGAGTCCCAGGTGGCGGAGAGCTCGCTGGCCACGGTTACCGCTCCGTGAGTAAACCCTGTCGCTCGGGCCTTTCTGCCGCGGAAATGTTTGCCCCACAGCCGTGACCTTGTGTCGTGTGTGCATGTGTAGTTCGCTGGATATCTTGTGTTCGGGCTGTCTTGATCCCTCCACGCGGTGGCATCAACGTGCTCTGCCCTCTTCTTGCCCACGAGAGTTCGGGCAACAATCGAAGTGTAAGAAAAGTTGTAAAAAAAAAATTGTTTTAGACACTGCGTGACCAGCGGTGTTTAAAAAAAAGCACGCCGCTGGTCACGCGTTTTCTTCTCCTCTGCTGTCACCCTTTGCAATCCAGGCTGTCAATATAGCACCTGAAAGCCAGTACTTACACAGAACAAAAAAGCCACACACTATGTACATCCCTGGGAAACAAGTGTACGGACCACAGACTTGCCGAAGAAACGTAAGGTATTCTTAATTATGATAAACAAACTGAAATTGGCGGGCGCACTCGTAAATTGGCAAAGCCAAGTTTTAACTGCAGTCCATCTCGAGTTACATTCACAGGCGGAGAAAAAGATCGGTATTCTGGCGGGATCCTTGGTACGTCATACTTTCACTCAGGGGAGTGCATCCTCATTTAACCACCTGGTGCTGTTACGTGAACACTTTTTTTTTTAAGTGATGATAAAGATAAGTCTCAGCGCAGAGACACACGGACAGAAATAAATAAAGACGACGCATTATAGCGCTCCAGGCGTCGTTCACGTTGCTGCCTGTTTGTGTGCCTCGACGCTACGATATCATAATGCCAAACCAACAAGTCCGACTATCTGTAATTCTGAAATCCATAACCTTCACACGAGACGCGTAGAGGTTGTGGGTTCGGTTCCCATCGATCACTTGTCTTTTGCTTTCCTTCACATTTCTCCAGTGCCGTGCTCATATAAACGATCACGAAGCGCAACAGCCTTTAACTCCATGTCTTCAATTTCGGCCTGTATGTGCGTGACGGTTGCTTGGTTGAGACGTTCCTTGTTCAAGCCATTATGAAAAAGATAATAATAAAAAATAATATTATGAAGACTATTCACGCTTTCCACAACTGTCACGTTTGATTTTAGGTTGCATGCTTTAGAGGTATTGTCCGCATGGGGCCATCTTTTTCATTATTGATATTACATAAATAGCTAAATTTCACGCGGCAAAACTGTGAAATCATTTTTCGCTGCTGGTTTCCATCTCTCAGCTGAGATGTTGTTGCGATTCATCGGTAGATTGAGATTTATTCGTGAAATTTTAACAGATAGTTAGGTCGCATTAATTATTATTATTATTATTATTATTATTATTATTATTATTCAAAAACTTGTATTGCTCCAACCATCGCGGTGGGATTGTTATCGCTGAAATTACGTAGAATTGTTTGACTCTGCAAACAAGGGTAGTGCTCAAAACTCATTTTGCGGGAATAACTGATCGTTCTGTATTAGACTTCATTTTCGTGAGCTCACGCACAAAAATAAATTTTCTCTTTGCACATGCCGGGTCATCATACTGGATTGGCGAGTACGAGAGATCTCGAAAATTGAATCATTCGCGTACAATCGAGTTACTGCCGTACACACGTATTGTGAGCTCTCATTTGATATAAAGTTCTGAGTTATAACTCGGAACTTTGCCGGCGGGACCATATACCATGCGTCCCAGCTAACGCGGACAAAGCTATTTAAAACAGAGGGCTACGAGATACGACGATGGGAACAACCGTGTTTTTTTTTTAGAAGTCGCCTTGCGCACGCTGGTGAATTTTTTAATCATTAATTAGCTAATTAGTCAAACAATTTTGCCTAATTTTTTATTACTTTCGTAATTTCGTACGCGCGAGTGCGAAAGTATGCCTTGAACTCGATAACATCATATTCAACAACTTACAACTCGCTACATTTTCCGCAGTTACTTCGTCCAGGTTTCAACGTTGCGGCACAAAACGCGAAACAGAACGCGAAACACGCTGGTCAAGCAGCTCTCTCCACAAAAGGGATCTCAAAGAATCAACGCTGCTCTATGACTGACTTTGTGTCCGCGAAAAAGTGCGAAGGTGACGCCGCAGTTATTGGCGGCTGTTACGAGCGAGACGCCACGTCGTCACGCTCTTTCCTGAAATATTGAGCACCGGTTTAGGGCGGTGACGGAAAATACGACTGAAACGAAGCCTCCTCACCCCCCTCCCCTCCCCCCCCCGAAAAAAAGATAAGAATAAGCTGCTGGCTGCTTGCTCCATTTTGTTGGATACTTCAAGAACGCTTGCATTCCGAGATATTCATAATTAAATTTGGCACTTAGTACACCAATTTTTCATTCCCAGGCGAGAGTCTCGACACAAGGATGAATACCCCAGATGACGTAGCTGATTCCGTATAGCTAGAGTTAAGCACTGTCGGTTTAAGCTAAAGAAAAGAAATAACAAAAAGTACGACGAAGTTTTTTCCAAAACTAGATTTTAATAAAGGGTCAGTGAAAGCGTCTTTACAAGAAGGCGATGAGCGTGTCGCTGTGAGCCTACTTGCGCACAGATACAAGCAGCCTGGGGATGTCTAGGTGTCCCGCGTGAGCCTGCCGTCTCAGCAATCATCACTTACTTCTCATTTCCGACTTATGTGCCTGTGTCACCGATGGTAATGCAGAATAGCACCTACCTAGTAACTTGGAGCTTTGCACCCACATAATTCTACAAGGTGTCAGTCTATTCGCGTTCGATAAAATACATTCTCCTTAATTCCTGCGTAGTCTTATCGCCGTATGACGTTGTGCCCTTGCCACACTGCTTTTCGAAATGTCTGTTATATTGTGTGTTGTATGGAAGCGCAGTGTCGCAGTAAGTGAACAATTTTCACCAAAAATAAAAAAAAAGAAACGAAGCGGTAAGCTTAACGCGAAAAATTATTTACCAAGACAAGTCGGTCTAAATTCATCTGCAATAATGTATCGACCGAAAATAACCGAAATTTCTGGAGTAAAAAAACCGCTTGGAAGTAAAAAAAGTCGCAAATTTCGCCCGAAAAGCGAAGCATCGAATGCGATAGCAAATTAGTGGACAGCTATACGAAGTATAATCGTCCGTATAAACTTGTAAACATAGACAGAATAACTAA
Organism: Dermacentor andersoni; assembly: GCF_023375885.2. NCBI lineage: Eukaryota > Metazoa > Arthropoda > Arachnida > Ixodida > Ixodidae > Dermacentor > Dermacentor andersoni. The sequence continues at coordinate 66,624,614 of NC_092814.1, forward strand.
ATTAACAAGCATGGTGTCACGTGTGCTCAAGCAAACATGAACACAGCTCACTCGATGACAGCGGAAACTCGCGGTCAAAACGCTGCAGTGACGAAACGCGGCAGCACGAACTGACCTTCGTGCTGTCGCTCGCATCAACGCGAACCAAGTCGCCAAAAAGCACAGCGCAGCATGGGCTCACTACCCGTCGCAGATGGCTTTCAAGACACAGCGGCCAGGCCGGGCGCGCGTGACCGCCCGGTCCACCCGGAGGAGAACGCGCCCTCCCCCCCCTTCCCATGAAGCCTTGCGCACAACGGAAGGCGGCGCGCTTCCTCCCAGCTTTCCTCCGTAGCGTGCGCGAGATTCGGCGCGATCGCCGGCTCACCCTCGCACGCTTTCACTCGCGCTTACAGCTTACTGCGCGCGGCGACGATATTGGACTTTATACGAAACCTTACGGCGACGCCGACGGCAGAAATGCGCCTGAAGTGTCCATATAGTTACTATCGCAATAAAACCGAAAAAGTGCACCGAGGTTTGGGAGAAGCAACCTGTAAGCAGGGCGTAGCTGATAACAGCGGCGTCCTTGCTCTTGGCTGGCAAATAATAAGACTGGTGTCCCTCTTTTCAACGCAGTCAGCTGCGTCACATTGGATATTTTAACGCGGCGAGCCCGGTACTTTCCACTAACGAACGGCATGCGCGTTATCAGCATGACATAGCATTCCCGAAAAGAAAGTAGCGGGCGCGGCGTTTTCAAGAAAGGAAATGCAAGCAAGGTAGATGACGATTATTGTTGTGTGGCAGAGATACACCCTAAAGGGTGTAACTTTGCCTAAGAGTGTACCGTGACATGCATTGCTGTTGGAGTTAAGAGGAAGCTTTAGCTCGGGTGCTCCTATCTAAATACATGTAAAAGGAGAATTCATTTTTATCGGCAACCACAGCACCAAATTTTACGAGATTTGTTGCATTTGAAAGAAACATTTAAGATCTAGTGACTGTTGGTTTAGAATTTTCGATTTAGGCCGTCAATTTTTTCGAAAAAATTGGCAAAAATTGAAAATGTTCAAAAAACGATACTATCAAGTTTACAACTACCTAACTCAGCAACGAAAAACGATAATACAATTCTGGGAATTGTATCTAATAGTATATCTAAAGCTGACAAAATTGATATGTTACACTAGAATCTCAAAAAATTTAGTAACATGAAAATACAGCTCTTGCAGAACCCTTGTAACCAACGTAAGAAATTCCCGTAAGATGTAAAATGACATATAGAATTTGTCCGCTTTCATTGATCTAATGAATGCCGTTCACAGAACCGCGATATCTGTTCTTGATGCAGAGCTATGAATTGGTAAACCTCGTGCTTCTATATTTGTCAAACTTTCGAATTTTTGAATATTTTTGCAACAATATTCCGGCCCAAAATCGCAATTCAGCTTCCAACAGTCGCTAGAATTTGACTTTCTCTCTCAAATGAAACACATTTCATTAAAATCGGTCCAGGGGTTATCTCAGAAAAACGTTTTTGCGTTTTACATGTACTTGAATAGGCCGTGTCGGAGTTGGGCCTCCTCCTCTGCTTAAGCTGCTCCTCCTCTGTTAAGCTTCCTCTTAACAGTTTCCCCAGTTTCCCGTACTGCATTATTCCACAGTCCGGAGACATACCAACTGTAATCTCAATATATTAACGCGATTGACTCTAAACCACTCAGTGATGACTGATTTGGCTCTAAGTACATGACAGGAGACGTTGAGGGAACTTCGGCGAACTGATTAAACTGTATTTACAGAAGAAATACCCACAGACACTGCGCAAGGACCTCACATGTTCTCACTCTCCTACGCCATGTTATCATGAGTTAGAGCCCAGGACGATGTTATGCGTATATATTACGAAGCCTCATTGTCCTATCGTTATGTGACTGCAGCTCAGACTGTTCGCAAGTGCTCCGTACCGTTCTTACATAAAGGTAATGAGCAAAGTAGCGCGGCACTGGTGGAGTTGGGCGTACTCTCTTTGCTAGCGTTGGTTGAATTGCCTAATTCACATTCCCCCTCTCTAACCACGGCTCTCTCAGGTTCCGACGTTCCTTGGCAATGTTTAGGCGCATGCACCGACCCTGTCTCTTATTGTTGGGTCATCTCCCTAGTTAGCAGTTGGCCGCGCCTGTCTGCCCCAATAGAGCACACAGGCGCGGCCTTACACAGCGTTTGCAGTCATCTTGCGCGCACCGAGGTATTCTGATGTCGTTCGCCCCAACATTTGCAGCGCAACGGTGGCGGCCGAAGTGCCGTCCGACGAGAGCGCCGCCGGCTCGGCCCAAGTGGAGATGGAGCGGCGCCGAAGGCAGCGCAACACGGAGCTGGCGACCATCTTCATCTTCATACCCGTGCTCATCGCCTGGATACTGATTGTGCCATTGGTGTTGTTTTCCTACTCGTTCGAGAACCCGTACAGCAAGCACTTCGAGGTGGCGCTGTGGATATGCATTCCGCTGTCCACGCTGGTGCTCAGCGCTACGTGCCTCGTGAGCAACGTTTACTGGTACTACGACGGCGAGGCTGGACGCTGGCGGTACCGCATACATTGCGGAAAGGGACCCGCTAACTTTTACTGGGGTGACGTGCTCACAGAACCTGGCAACGGGAAGCAGCAGCAGCTGGGCAGCGTGCAGGTCGTCTAGCAAAAGGCACAGTGGCCACGACGGAATGGCCGAGGCAGGGCCACGTTTCCACGGGCAGTCCCTGTGGCACGAGACAGAGTTGCAAGTTCGGTGCCCTACAATTACACGAGTCGTTAGGGCAGGATCCACTCAGTGGTTCCGTTCAGGAAAGGGCTGGGTTAATGTAAGGATGCCATTAAAACGCTATTCCTTTTCGCATTTCGTCATTGGTGCGAGCGGTGCTCCGCCCACCTTATTGCCAGGATCGGCCGGCTATGAAGGGTAGATGACAACAAGGGAATACGATCGAGCGAGATGAATTCTTACGTTATACCAGCCCAGGGCTCGTATTCACAAAACTTATTTCGTTAACGCCGTCAGCGACTGCCCATTGACGCGGCCGTCGTCGAGTTATCTCGCCGATGGTTATTATTACGTACTATAGTGGCAGGTGCCCGAACGCCGGCCGGAGAGCAAGTGTGTCGTGAACACGGGCTTAGTTTTATTTTCTGCACTTTGCACACTAAACGTAAAGGAAACAGGGTTCTGTAATCCGCCCGGAGAGACGTGATACTGTATGGGAATGGAGAAGCGCAACGTATTCGTGCACAACACCGTGGCACTGGTATGCTCATGCTTCGGCATATTACGCCCGCCAAATTTTGGAAGGCCGCGCAACTAGGCACTTTTATCTAGATCAATGCCGAATTTCCCTTTGGTGTGCATTCAGTACCGCTGAAAGCTTGGACTGGCCGGTGTAAATGCAGTTCGTCGACAGGCTATCGCCGCAGTTTGCCAACTGAGAGCCTCTTTAGGGGTAGTGGCCATGCAGGCTGCATAGTGTGCTCTGTGTTGTTTCATGTGCTTTTCGTTGTGATCGCGCTACAACAAATGAGAAAATCGCCTACCAACGAGTCCGTATAACTGCTCTCGTCGACTTGATAGTGAGGAACACGTCGCGTGTCGGCGGCACTACATAAGAGTCGAGTTCAAAAAGTAATTTCGAGCGTGAGAGCGGTTGACGACCGACTGCGCCGTCTTGGGTGCTAACTTTGACGCAAGACAACAACAAACTTCACTTATGTAAAGAAACCCCTATGTATCTGAACCCGTAATTGCGGTAAGGAGCTCTTCTCAGCGCGCTAGGTGCTTCATCATTAGACATTATGGAAGCTACTGATGTAGAGAGTGTCCCGTGTGTATAACATTAAGATACGATTTGGGAAAAAACAAAAAAAAAAAAGTTTGATCGCTCGTTTTCAAATATTTGGGCACAATCAACCTTTGGTAATGAATATTTTATATGATACGCGCGTTTAAACCCTATCGGTTGCAGTTCACGCAAAGCGACTTCCGAAAGTTGTATCGCTTTGGGGACCAGTCGACTTCCCTCATTCCGGCTGTTCCCTACGTTAGTCTGGGAACTCTGACATTTAAACGCAAAACGGCCTATTATTTAATCGTCAAATGAAGATGAGCACTTCTAGTTCTGAACACAGTGCTCATCGACACTGTAGTAACGACGTATTGAAAAGAGACCAAACTTACGACGTGATGTGTAGTACAAACAGCAAGAAAGGAAGTCGACACGGTGAAGCAAAATGGTCAATTTAGCCGGCAATAGTTGCGCTAGAGGCGTAATTTTATTTTTACTTCGCATAGAGAATGTCGCTGCACGGCGATGCCTTGAATTTCTGCTTTCTCATTTTTTTTTTCATGGCACTGTTGCAGACTTCTCAAGAATACCTCTCGCACATACACAACTGCAGTGATAGTTGATGTTTTGCATAAACAGAACATGCTGCACAGCAATTCTGCTTTTATATGACGAACACAGACGCAAAATAAATATTAAACGAAAGTGGATGCAGCCAGCGTTTAAGTACAAATAAGCATAATATATCCCGTTGCAAATACTTACGTCATGCGTTTCTTTTTTTAAACAAAAGTTTTGTGCGCGCTTTATTGCTGAAAAATTGCATTATTGAAAGTTGCGAGTAGCTATGCCATACACTGCTCTTTTGATCGAACGTAGGAGACCTACGAAAATGTTTTACTCAGGGTGCCATTTGAGATCTTCTATTTTCTTCAGTGCCCAGAACACGCGTGCAAGGAGAACTTCTTATGCGTTTCACCTGGTGCAGCTATAGCATTTATGGATGCTTCACACTGTACTGTACACATTGCATGCTCTACAGCAATTCCTAGCGGGGCTCAGGACAGAGTTCGTCTTTATTGGAGATACGTATGTATACTTCAGTACGGGGGCATCTGTATTGTTTTACGTTTCACATTTTGTCGTTGTTTGTTGTGTTTTATTTTTCATCTTTTCGTAGTATTACTCTGTCATCGTTTCACCAGTATGCACCGTGTTTTTCGCACAGGCTTAGCGCAAGCATGATGGAGTTTGCGCATTCGCGAGCTGGCTTGACTTTGTGCTACAATAAAAAAGAATGACTGTGCGTGAAATTTTATTACGCATCCCAGCCTCGCGTCTGAGACTGGCGAACGGCTACGCACTAAGGAGTCGCATCCTGCGTAGTGTGGAAGCTGGTGTAATGCGTGATGTCTTTCGGCAACTTGATGAGTGATCAATGTCCTGTGTGTTTGAACGTTCTTTAGTTTCATGTGCTGTATATTATTTCGCTTAGAGAAGCCTCGACGAACCCATGTATCCTTGTGGAAATATGCACCATGTATCCGAAAGCCACGTCACAGTAAAAGTGCTGCGCGTCCTTTCTGTGCTGTAAAATGTATTGAGCCCCTTAGCCTGTACCTTTGCAAACATATTGAGAGAGAGGAAAACTAGTGGTCATTTTTTGTCGTGCAACACCAGGTTATCGTGCACTCATCAAAGAATGGAAGGAGCCCTTCCATTTTGCCCGCTCAGAGGCTACGTGTTGCTCTCATATGTAAAGCCCCATCATTAAAAAAAAAAACCATTTGACGTGGCGCCTACCAGTAGTCCGAAAGCTACTAGTACATCGAAGCCGTCGGTGTTGTATTTGTACTCTTTGTACCTGTATGTATTCAGCCAGTTGCCATGGTTCCATCGCCATGTTTTGTTCTTTATGAAACAAATAAACCGCATAAAACAATATTTGTGCGATACTCATTACCTGAGGGTGGTCTACAAGTAGCGCTGTATTTTTCGGACTGTCAATGTCGAGAGAAGGTGGCTCGGTCCAAGTGGGGGAGAGAGATGGACAGGTTGGAAGCGACATGTTTCCGTCTGCTTGATTTTTACTTTTCAGAAAAGAAATCGTGCCATCGCGCACGGACACAAGCAGATCTAATGTTTGTTTTACAGAGGCTATGCAACGCATGCTAAGAGCCAAAGAACCTCCGTACGAGCACACGTATGATGAAGACAGCTTGCACAACGTGGGAATAAAATGTCATGTAATGAACAGGTAATCTTCATTCACGCAGTGCCCAATGATGGTGGACGCTTCTTAAGGTTTATAATGACTACCGATCAGTACTATCGATCAGTGATGTGTTTGACCAGAGGTTAAAGTACTGGACGTTAACCTGAAAGTCAGAACATTACTGCTCGCAGTCAAGAACCCTGCCGACTGCATACCAAAGATGGCAATGAATGATAGCGTGACGCACTGTAATATCCAAGAAATCTTGCAGCAACGAGGAATCGAAATATTTGCTTCGCATAAAGCGTGAACCAAGAACACCTCGTCCCACGAAGGCCCACTCCACTCCAAGCATAGGACGGTGAATGTCGTCACATGTCGTTGCTCAAATCACAGCTGATGCGCATCATTATTTGTTTACGTGGCATTGCAGGTGTTGTGCCGGTCTTGCGCGGCTGCCCGAATTCCGGGAAGTTTCTCCTTTCTGCTGCTCCGTAACGCGCCCTTCACAATCTGTAGTGACGTCGAACAGGCATACACGAGCCGCCACTGCAGAACGCTCTTTACGCCCCGTATGCCTTTTGTCCAACCGGCTCCGCCTTCACGAATACAGCAGCGCCGACCGTAGCGCACAACGAAGCACGTAGCAGGACTGAGTATACGAAGGGATTCAACGATGAACGCAGGACAGCTGCCCCGTGCACTACACGAACGTTGAGAGGAAGTCCTAGCTCGGGGCAAACCTCGATCTCCCTCGAAATACACCCGAAACTTAAGAATGCTCTTGTTAGACGTGTGTTGAACTAATTTGAATTTCTTCCAATCACAAGAGAAAGCTAAATTATACCGCCTTCTGAAGCAGAATGTCCACAGACTTCAGAGGGAGAGACGCAAATGAGGGAAAGGCAGGGAGGTTAACCAGAGCTACAACCTCCGGTTTGCTACCCTGCACTAGGGGAAGGGAAAGGAATAATGTTTACGGCTCCGTAAGTATGCTGCAAAAACAGATACCATGATTCTGTAAACTATAGCTCTGAGATCGCCAAAACCGGGAAAATATGGGTCATAATTTTACAGTCCATGTGAAATTATTACATTGTTCATACGAGTTCCACCAAAGTCTTACACAAATTCGTGGTATATAAAAAGTGGCTGGGTATACTACCTCAAATTTGTCCAGTTTAGATGTCAAAAATGTGATGACGGTTTTTTATTTCTGAGATTGTAAATTGAAAACTCGATTTTCTTTTTTAAATGCCTGATTTTTAGCCATCCGGATTAAAAAAAAATGCTTCATTATATAGGAAATACGTTCGCAACGGTCTGTATAGATACTATGATTTTCTTTAAAATGCAGCTTATCTAATAAATATTGGTGTAGTGCATACTGTGCCAACATGGTATCTTCCTTACCACGTGTTCAAATAACAGCTCGCGAGATAAAGCAATAAGAGAGAACGTACAATGGCCTATATTCCTCAGCTTAAATGTAAGTACGCATGCAGATTCTTATGAATTATTTTGCGAAAGCTGAGTACAACGCACCGCTCTTGTGCATCACTTCTAGACGACGCGTGGTATATCTGGAAGGCCGTGTTCCCTCGCTAACAATAATTAATAACTGACTAATTAATTTGTTCACACACGTACTTATTCCTTCAGAACGAGTCGCAAAATTCTCGCACCCTGGTTAGACCCATAGCTAGTTAATTGGGGCATGACAATAAAGATTAAAAAAAATTCAGAAAAAAAATTAAGATCGACTACATGCCTATAAACGCTGTAGATGCACCAGTTCTAATGAATGGACTGTAACAAAATGATTAATCTGCCAGCGTGTTCTAAATGGTGGCTTTGTATCCATTTCATAAGCTGACTTTGAATGACCTCGCCATTCCTAACAAACGGCCACTTGCCTCCGCTGGCTTAACACTAATAAATAAATGGTTCATTAGCAATTCTCAGTTAGTAAGGTTATTAAATAATCTTTCATATATTTTTTGTCCAACCCTGCTGTGGTTATCGGCCAGAGAAAACTATCACCGTGTCTTGAAGCCCCTATTTTTAATCATTAGAGACATTTGTCACTCAAACACCCGCTACATTGGTGAACATAGAAAACTATAAAAAAATCCACGCTTAACGAACAAACCACAAGACACCCTTAGTGTTAATATTAATTATTCTAGATAATTTTGAGTAAATGTGTTAGATTTCCTTGACACGAGTCTGAAGCTGATATACTGGGCATTCGACTAAATAGCTTATACTGAAGAAGCTTAAGCTTAGTGGGTGTTACGTCAAATGTTTCTTGCCCACTGAGCTCTCTAACTGTTGTAGCAGTTTTTTTAGCAACGTGCGTTAAGATGATGGCTTTTCTTCTATCTGGCGATGTTGAGACAAATCTAGCACCTTCTACCGAATAAATGCTAACTGCTGTTTTCGAAACTGGAACAAGAATTGAATGTGGACAGGCAGATATGCGTAGCGATTTGCACGCAAAGCACTTGCACGGATCTGTCATTGTGGAACTGCAACAGTTATCTTCAAGAATACGTGTTCTTGAGGTTGGCATGTCACCTTTGGAAAAAAGAAACAAGATGCATTAACAGTCCGCCCGCCTGAAGCTATTAATTCGGTATCTCAGCAACTTAAGAGTATTGAATTTAGATGTGCTGATACCGAAAATCGACTAAGGCGATCTAATCTGCACTTTTTTTTTTGGCATCACCGACGATTGCAATGAAACATGGGCAGCATCAGAAGTCGAAGACATTGATTTATGTTCAGAAGAGCTTGGCGTTACAAATGAACCTTTGCAAGTTGAGCGTGCGGATCGCCTTGGCAAATATTAAGTGGGGAAATGCAGACCGGTTATTACAATATTCACCTTCTGCAAGGACAGGCAAGGAGTAATTGAAAAAGGTTATAAGTTAAAAAATACAAATTTCGTTGTTCATGACTTTTCATTGCAAACATGTATAGCCAGAAAGAAGTTAATCGAATTTGCGAAGTCCAAAACTGTGCCATCGATAAACTGCGGATTCAATCATCTAGATAACAGTTTCAAAGGCCGGCAGTCTGACCAGGGGCCCTATAACGTAAAACTATTCCAATATGTTTTTATTCCAATCTCCTGACGTCAAATCTGCGTAACCGCCGACGCAAGCATCGGGCGGTCACCCACCGGGTTCTCTGAACAGACCAATCAAACGCTCTCCTCGTTCATAGGAGGTCACTTTTGTTTGCTGGAAAAACAAATAACATTGCCTACACTGAGCGGCTTGTCTTATCTAATTGGCTAACAAGAGGCGAGGAGCACGCTCAAGTGGAGGGGGATTCGATAGGGCCGAGCCACTGCACTGAAAATCGATAACCGGATGAAGAGGGTGGTGCCGGCGTGTGCGATTGGTCCGCTTTCCCTTACTTAGCTTGCGGCGGCTCGTCGACAATCGCGGCGACATGCAACGGAAGCATAAGAATGACACTGAAACAGATCCTCAGCAAAGAAGAGTTGGTAGAACGAGGTCGTAAACGGACCGAAAGTGCTCGAAAATGTTACATGGCCACGCAGAAAGTTTTATTACACGCAAATAAACCCATGCTCTTCGACAGGTGCGAGTAGCCAGTGCCTGAGTGATCGGCGGCAGCCATCTTTTATTCCTTTCGGAACGGGGAAGCCTGCGGCTATTCAGAAGAAAATTCAGTTTTGTTCGGCATATTAATGCATCTTTATCGCGTTAACGTCACTTTGACGCGGTGAGTTTTTGCGGTTTTGTGACGTCGCGTGAGAGGCAGGTGAAGTGGACGCAGCCTGAAAACTTTCGACCAATGGGCGAGGGCTAATGGCGAAGATGCGTCGAATCAGAAATAACTATTTTTCTTTCGTTCGGTCAAATCATGCATAATCCGCGTGTACACGTTGTATCAGATGGGGAGCTATCGCGGTTTTCGTGACGTCGTGTGACAGACAGGTGAAAGGGGGGTGGTCCAAAAGGCTTTTGACCAATCGCGGAGGGCTGATTGCAAAATTGGAATAGAAAAGCTTGGAATAGTTTTACGTTATAGCGCCCCAGATTGTCATCCACCTCAGTTTCAAGTGTCCATAATGTTATAGCGCAGTTTTCGAAATCTTTTACGAATATGGACTGTATACACCCAAATCCTATCGAAGTTCGCTCGCATCTGGAAAACAGCAATTGTGATATTCTAAAACTCACAGAAACGTGGCTTCATTCCGAGATCAGTGATGACGAAGTCGTACGACCATCAGTTGACTACAGCATCCATCGTAAAGATGGAGATGGGGAAAAAAAGGGCCGGGGGGGAGGGGGGGACTTATAGCCCTCAAGAAGAACATTACTGCCAATCGAAATTTCAAGCTCACTTGAAATAGCTTGGGTCTGCGTACCATCCTCGCATTCTAACAACGTATTTGGAAAACGTTATCCACCACCAGACAGCACAGATACGTTCACGTCTTATCTGTATGCGAATGCTAGCGAAATTACTTCGAAATTTCCGAAAGCTAATTTGGCTATATTAATTACCCCGAAATTGACTGGGCTAACCTAACGTCACCCTGCCAACACGCCAACGATTTCGTCGAGCTTACTTAAGACTTTTCTCTAGTGCAAATGATTCGTAAACCCACCCGTAGTAATAATATTCTAGACCTCGTTTTCACATCCATTCGAGAAACAATTCCATCAGTTTCTTTGATGTCTGGCTTTAGTGTTCGTCTACTCGTTAACCTTACATTGGAACTACCCTTATACAAACGCACTCCAACACCTAAGCGCATATTTAATTATAAGAAGGCTGATTTCACTGCAATCAGCATAGGTTTAGGGAACTTCTACAGCTCGCACATACGCTACTTTCTTCCAGACCTGTTGAGGAAAACTGGAAGGTCTTTAAGCAAACACTCATGCAGCTTACATACGCTCATATTCTGCTAATTTAGAATAAAAACAGGAACAGCGCAACACAGGACGAGCGAGTAAACAGGACAGAGCGCTCTGTCCTGTTTACTCGCTCGGCCTGTGTTGCGCTGTTCCTGTTTTTATTCTAAAGATGAATCAACCAGCCTCATTGAAAACTCTGCTAATTTACTTCCGGGTAAATTGTTCAAAACCATAGTATCACAGGACGCTACGGTCATTAAACATAAAAAGAAACGCCTGTTCAAAACTGCTAAGCGGCAACCCCAGTGGCATGGTTAAAACATAAAGAATCCGAAAAAGAATCTTGCAGTAACATTCGTAGCACTAAGCACACATTCGTTTCACATGACCTCCAGCCCGTGATAAAAAATAACCCATAGAAATTCTGGACAGTGATTTCCCCTCGAAAACACTCAGACCGAAAATTATTACAAGACGATACCGGAGCGCCTATTTCTGGAGAATACTCAATTGCTTTTATTATATTTTTTTACCTAGATGTTCACACGCGATGTTCAAAACTAGCTTAGGTACTGTATTCATTTCGTTTAGTTTATTTTTTGTACTAAATGCCTTCGTTTATGATTTTTTTTGTTCCAGAACGAGTTTTTTTTAACATTAATAAGCTCATACTACATTCATTTATATTTGCTTAGAAACATTTTTAAGCTGGTCTGGTGCTTGCGCAGCCAGACCGACATACAGCGATCTAAAGCTTACATAATGCACCCACTAATAGGGCTGGAATGTTTGCAACAAAGACATGTGACATATATCTGCTACCACTTGCCAGAATTATCTGTATTGGGAGCAATGTCACTGCTACAGCTTGTTTATCACAATAAAAAATGACTTCATGTAAGAAAACTATACTCTTTTGTATTGTTATTCTGTGTTTCGTATTCAAATAAAACATTCCCTTCACCTATGCATACGTGGAGGTATAATTCTGAATGCCATGTCATGGTTGGTCACTTCCTCGTGGGGCTCGGTTGTTCGTAGGCATGATAAGCTAACGGAACTGAGAATTTTGAAGCATGGCTCACGTAATTATTGCTTATGTAGTAATGCTCACGTATTATTCCTGCAATTGCAGACGTAAACTACGGGCATATGGCACCGAAAAAGATTGACGCCTTCGGCATCTCATTTCTAATAAAGAACCTAAAGGAACTTCAGCCAGCGTTGACGGTAATAACAATAAAAATTTTAAGCATACAGCCACATATTCAGCCCCCATCCTTTCACGCATTTTTGGGCAGTCCTTATCAACAGGGGATCTACCATGTGATCGGAAAGTCGGGAAAATTATTCTGATCTTTAAATCTGGCGAGAAAAGTAATTACCGATCCATATCATTAACAAACATTCCATGTAAACTACTAGAGCATGTCATAGCATGTAATTTTGGGCAGCACTTAGAGTCTAACAATTTTTTTCTATCCAGAGCAACATGGTTTTAGGAAAGAACTTTCTTGTGAGACTCAACTCATCGAATGCACTAATGAGCTATTCACATACGTAGACAATGGATTCCAGAGCGATAGCATCTTCATTGACTTTTTCAACGCGTCTGATAGCGTCCCCACTCTAGATTGAGAGCCCAACTATCGTCATTATATTTAGACAGCCTTACAATATCGTGTATAAGGAACTTTCTCATATCCTGCAAACAGTTTACGTTTACTGACAATCATTAACTTTCCATAGCCGATGCGACATCTGATGTACCTCAAAGTAGCGTGCTGGGTCCACTATCGTTTCTCATCTACATCAATGATATCCCGTCCAAAATTACATCAACAATCAGATTACTTGCCGACGATTGTGTAATTTATCGCAAAATTAAGGCACCCGACGATCACTTTGCGTTTCAAAAAGGTCTATATGAAATTACAAACTGGTGCACGCTATGGCAAACGTCACTAAATACAGAAAAATTCAAATTAATGACCATCCAGCGAAAGCAAACAAACCCTGCTTAGAGTTACTCGCTTAATAATAGTGCTCTCCCTGTCACCCTCTTGTACAAATATCTCGGTATCAATGTTCCAACAAACTTGTCCTGGAAAGCGCATATAAGACATGTTACAGCAAAAGCATCTAGCAAACTTGGTTACCTAAAACGAATACAACGTGAAACCCTTTCAGCCACTCCTTAAATAACGTACAGAACCTGTATTCGTCACGTAGGAGACAACCAAATGCGCTACGAAGCCGTGGCATAGAGTAATATAGACAACGTAGAGTGGACGCGTCCGTAGGCGGCCGACTCTGGCTCTCAGCGCACCTAGCGGAATCGGCGAAAACAATTACGTTGCATAAATCGAGTGATTTGATGCAGGCGCTTGTGCCGCTGTTTATATGTTGCGACGACGAGCGCACAAAGGTGTATCACTTTGTTAGTTTTATTCAAATTCATATTCGTTATGTTTGAAGCTGTAACTTAGCGCAACAATCATGCCAACTCTTAATGACAAGGTAGAACTTCATTGTTTGCGATATTGCAGTTCTAATAACTCACACCAAAAGGAGTATCGTAAATAAATGTGCCATGTTCCTTCAATCAGCTTGCTGGACAGCCAAGAACACGGAAATAGCAGACAACGATTCATTCCAGCAAGAGTGTGAGAAAAGTGGCAGACACATGAAAACGGGAAGGAAGGAAGGAAGGAAGGAAAAAGTGGAGAAGAAAAGACAGGGTGGTTAACCAGTTTAGCGTAACCGGTTTGCTGCCCTACACATGGGAGCGGGATTGGGGGGGGGGGGGGGGGGGGGGGGGGATCATGAAAACGGGAAGTCAGTGCGAAATGCAAGTAATGTAGAATTGCCGGAAATTAATGGCGCGATCGCAATAAACTTTACACAAGCGTAACAACAGACTGAAGACGTGTTGCAACTATACATAGAATGAAAAAAAAAATCTACACGGACAAGCCAGCACTAAATTTACTCAGAATGGGATTGTTTTAGAAGGAATAAATATCACGATTCTTCTTGTACTTCTACGAAGGAGGGTGACTTAAAGTAGCAGAATTATGTGAATGGATTTGTAACAAAATAACATGGCTACAAAAATGATTGGGCACGCACAAACAACCGCATCTCGAATGTGTAATTCAGTGAGTCGCTCATTAAGCAGCTGCAAGATACTGGCATCTCAGTCAATTAAGCACTTCGACTGAGTTGGGGGTCTTCACCTGCTGTATTCTAAGCCTAGCAATCGTCTTCTGATACTTGGAAATTTGTCCTTGAATATGCATGATGTCCTTTGGTTATAGAGTGCATCTTGAGGAATGAATAGTCGAGATTCCTGCAATACGTAGAATGACAGACAGAAGGCAAACAATACTGGAGCCTTCAAAGTTTTTGAATGGTGATGCTATGTTCCTTCGTGTAATACATATTTTTCTGATCATAGGTCAAGGAACCACAGTTATAAATGCTAAGACACAAGAAACTTGCTACGGTAAGGACTCCATGCAAAATTAGAACATGAAAACACGTATGTTCAGCCCAACGTAAAACAGCTCACAACGCTTGAGCGAGAGGTTCTCTCAATAGAGGTTCAGAGAACGCGCATTATTGCCATATTGCAAATATTGCACGTGTACAGCTTTGGAAATAGCCGCATTTCTTTTGCAAAACTGGCACCCCATGCCTTTTCAGAAGCCGCTGCGCATAACCTTCTTGAACAAATCAACATAAAGCTCTCTGTACCGAACGACATGTGTTCATAAGCCGCATTTCTTAGTGAACCATTTTATTTTATTTTCTAACTTCGTCATCGTTTCGAACGTGCCTTGCAGCTTCGACGCTGCCGCATCGCTGTTATCGCTGGCATCACCACTCATTGCTGCGCATGATAAAAAAAGGATGCAAAATGAAATTCAACGTTGCAAATGGGTAGCAGTTGCTTATGGCGTCAAGGCCGCCATGTCCTGCTCCGTCACTCGTTCATGCGGCTGACAGTGAGATAACGAAATATCACGAGAACAAGGGCGCTATAACGTAAAACTATTCCAAACATTTCTATTCCAATTCTGCTATCAGCCCTCCACGATTGGTCAAAAACTTTTTTCGACCCCCCCCCCCCCCCCCACTTCACCTGTCTGTCAGGCGACGTCACGAAAACCGCGATAGCTCCCCATCTGATATGATGTGTACACACTGATTATGCATGATTTGACTGAAAAAAGAATTTCTGATTTCTGATTCGACCCCTTTTCGCCATTAGCCCTCGGCTATTGGTAAAAATTTTTCGGGCTGCACCCGCTTCACCTGCCTGTCACGCGACGTCACAAAACCGCCCAAACCCAACGCGTCAAAGTGACGTAACGCGATAAA
Source organism: Dermacentor andersoni (assembly GCF_023375885.2). Lineage (NCBI taxonomy): Eukaryota > Metazoa > Arthropoda > Arachnida > Ixodida > Ixodidae > Dermacentor > Dermacentor andersoni. The sequence goes on from NC_092814.1 coordinate 66,639,935, forward strand.
GATGCATTAATATGCCGAACAAAACTGAATTTTCTTCGGAATAGCCGCAGGCTGCCCCGTTCCGAAAGGAATAAAAGATGGCTGCCGCCGATCGCTGAGACGCTGGCTACTCGCACCTGCCGGAGAGCATGGGTGTATTTGCGTATAATAAAGCTTCTTGCGTGGCCGTGTAACGTTTTCGAGCACTTTCGGCACGTTTACCACCTCATTCTGCCAACTCTTCTTTGCTGAGGGTCAGTTTTAGCGTCATTCTTAAGCTTCCGTTGCATGCCGCCGCAATTTTCGACCAGCCACCGCAAGCTAAGTAAGGGAAAGCCGACCAATCGCAGACGCCGGCACCACCCTCTTCATCCGGTTATCGATTTTCAGTGCACTGGCTCTGCCCCAGTGGATCCCTCTCCACTTGAGCGTTCTCCTAGCCTCTTGTCAGTTAATTAGATACGACAAGCCGCTCAGTGTAGGCAATGTTATTAGTTTTTCAAGCAAACAAAAGTGACCTCCTATGGACGAGGAGAGTGTTTGATTGGTCTGTACAGACAACCCTGTGGGTCACCGCCCGGTGCTTGCGTCGGTGGTTACGCAAATTTGACGTCAGGAGATTGGAATAGAAACACATTGGAATAGTTTTACGTTATAGGGCCCCAAGTCTTTAACAACCTGCAAAAAAACTTCCCGTGGCCTTGCCATGAAACAGCGAAGAGAAGCAGTAGTGTCAGACGCTGGCATAAGAGCCCAACAACGATCTTCGGGCGCATTTTACAGAATAACGACGCCGCGAGCCCGGCGACAGAGCCTGACTGGACTAGTACACTGTAACTGGACTTCGCACATGTTGGGTCGTGCCGCTTGTCAAGCTGCTAGCCACGCCGCAGCCACAGCCACATTTTTCTTGATGTGCTCTGCCACCTAGCGGGATTGGCGAATATCCATAGCTCGGCCGCGAAACGGCTCGAGTGTTCACTCTTGTCGTTTACTATGTTACTCTATCGCCGTGGCGCTTATTGGCTTCGTTGTGCATTTGGTTGTCTCCTACATGGCACATTCGCTTATGCGTCTGTCGGCGCATTTATTTGAGCATCTGAATGAAGCTTGCCAGTTGAAGTCTAGCGCTCTGTCCTGTCCCACCTTTTTTTCCGCAGTCTTGTTCGCGCTAGTAACTATGTCCAGCAAATGCTAGTGATAGAATGGTGTCATATATGTCATGTAGCAAGTAGTGGCATATACGTATACGTAAATATATACGGGAATTTTAGCTCACAGGAACGCCGGCGCCTGACGCTGACACCGGATTGTCTGCGTCACGGGGCACTTAACACTATCGCGTAAAATGTCACAGTATCGCCGGAAAGGCGAAACATTGATTGCGATAGAAAATTATTAGACAGCTATACGAAGTAAGGATACTAGTTTTACAGGCCGTGTAAACTTGTAAACATTCATTTACTAACTAAATTAACGAGCATGGCGTCACGCGCACAGAGGCAAATATGAGCACATCTCCCGCGATGACCGCGGACACTCGCTGGGAAAGTGTTGACGTGGGGAAGAACGGCAACAGCGGCGAGAGAATTGCCCTTCGTGCTGCCTCTCGCTCAACGCGAACTAAGCGGCGAGAACGCAGCGCGCACGACGCCATCACCCCTCGGCGCGCCTGCCTATATAGACTTTGTGCCGACATCAGATCGCTTTCAAGATAGGGCCCGCGCGGCCGCGATCAGCCGCCTCATACAGAGCCGCCGTAGGAGTAAAACGCCCCCCCCTTTCCCCGCCCCCTCTACTGCCTTGCCCGCGCGAGATCGAGCCACCATCCTTCCTTCTGGGCTCACGCTTGCACGCTTTCACTGGCACCCACAGCATACGGCGCGCGGCCACAGGGTTATTGCACTTGGACTTTATACAGAACATCACGACGACGGCGGAAATGCGCCTAGAGTGTCCATATAATTGCTATCTGAATAAGAGCAGTTATGGAGAAACAACGCACATGTTGGAATATGTGTAACGTGAAGGTTTCGTGAAGTCTCGTTCAGAGGTAAATAAAAAAATACTACCACTATTAATAATAATAATGATGATGAATTTGTTGTTTTATGCCACAAGTACTAATACTAATAATCATCATCATTAATTACAGCAACCTTTTACTTCAACACAACGTATATAAAGCAGCACGGGATCACCAACGCCACAAGGAGGCTTTTATACATGGTCACAGACCCCAGCAGCGATGTGTCGGCACTAAGTAACATGTTTTAAGTAAACAAGGGCCCTATGACGTAAAACTGTTCCAATATGTTTTTATTCCAATCTCCTGACGTCAAATTTACGTAACCACCAACGCAAACATCGTGCGGTAATCCGCAGCATTGTTTCAAAAGCCCAATCAAACGCGCTCCTTATTTATAGGAGTGCGCTATTTTTTTGCCTTTCAAAGCGAATAGCAATGCCTACAGTGAGCAGCTTTTCTTATCTATTTGGCTGACAAAAATTGGAGGACGCTTAAGCTTCGCCTTCAAGAGTGTAACGCGATAGCGTTATCGCACCCCGTTCGCACCGCCTACTCAAACGCGCTACGCCAGCCAAACGTCGCGATCGGCACAGATAGCCGGGCCCCGACGCGCCATGAAGGCGGACGCGATCATGGGGCGAGTGGCGCGCACGTGTCGGGGCAGCGCCGTACATTGCGAGGAAGGGGTCTTCTGTGTTTGCCGCAAGATGGCTCTGCGTGTGCGCAGAGCGCAGAAGAAATGCAGCGGAAACGTACTTCGCTACTCGTGAAACTGCGACTTCTGTAAGTTACATGGTCATAATTACCGATATACACCGCAGTATAACTTTCTACGGCACGTTTCTAAGGCAACACCGCATTCACTAGAGGCGATTTTGTCCCGCTTTGAAGGAACGAACTCGTGGCTGAGTATAAAGACAAAAAAAAAAAAAACTCGTGGATGAGTGGTAGCGTCTCCGTCTCACACTCCGGAGACCCTGGTTCGATTCCCACCAGCCCATCTTGCAAGCCGTTTTTTATTTATGAAGCGCCTTCTGGGATTTATCGCTCACGGCCAACGCCGCTGACGCCGACACCGACGACACCGGCTTTTCTGCGACACGAGCTCCTTAACGCTGTCGCGTTAAAAGGCAAAGAGCACGCTCAACTGGGGAAGGTTTCGATCGGACTGAGCTAGCACAGTGAAAGTAGATAACCGGATGAGGAGGGCGGTGCCAACGCCTGCTATTCGTCCGTTTCCCCTCAGCTTGCGTTGGCTGGTCGAAAACCGTGGCAGCGTGCAATGGAAGCTTAAAAATGCCGCTAAAACGGATGCTCAGCAAAGAAGAGTTGGCAGAGCGATGTTGTATACATGCGGAAAGGAATCGATAACGTTATCTGGGCCGCAAAAGCTTTTATTATACGTAACTAAATCCATTCGCCCTGGCACCTCCGATTAACCAATGCCAGAGCGATCGGCGGGCAGCCATCCGCTATTTCTTTCAAAACGGGGCATTCTTCGGCTATTCAGGAAAAAGAAGGTTTGTTCGGCATATTAATGCGTCTTTAAAGCGTATACGTCATTTTGCCGCGTGAGCTTTGGCGGCTTTGTGACGTCGCGTGACAGGCAGGCGAAGTGGGCGCCGCCCAAAAATGTTTGATATATAGAAGAGGGCTAACAGCGAAAAAGGCGTCGAATCAGAAATAATTATTTTTCTCTCGTGCAGTCTAATCGTGCATTATCAGTGTGCACTTGATATCAGGCAGGGTGTTTTCGCGGATTTCGTGACGCCGCGTGATAGGCGAAGTGGGGTGGCCTGAAAATTTTTTCAGCAATCGTGGAGGGCTGGTTGCATAATTGGAATAGAAAGGTATGGAATAGCTTTAGTGGGTGCGCGCTCTTCTTACCACATAGCATCAACGATAGGAGCATCCGTCTTAGCGGTATGCCTGTTATAGTTACTGTTTCGTATTCTGTTTGCAAAAGTATTTAGCACGGCAATTTGTATAAACAGCTAGCACATCAAACGAAGGCAAGCCAGATACTTTAAACAGGCCTTCCACTTGATCTATGCTTGTATCGTAATTAACACTTTGGAATACATATTTAGAATAATATTGATACGCCTTTTCCATGTAGAAGAGCAGTTAAAGAACAGCACATACTGCATCCAAGAATGCAGTAACCCAAAGCATGCGTGAGCTGCTTTGTAATAAAATACGGTAAAAATGTTTTCAGGTTATGCAAGATGCAAGAAACACCTCCGAGTTGCATTGAAACACATTATGTTGGAATGCCAAGGTAAATTGCTGCCCCTATATATATATATATATATATATATATATATATATATATATATATATATATATATGTTATTTTTCACACTTCAGCGTTTTCCCCGTGAGCTTTCACGCCTTCGTACCCTGAGAAGCGGTGGGAGGGGGGGGGGGGTCTACGTCTGTTAAATAATATATATATATATATATATATATATATATATATATATATATATATATATATATAAACGGAGGCGTGAAAGCACAAGGAGAACACGCTGAAGTGTGAAAAATAATAAAACCTTCTGGTGGTACCAGCTTGCGAAGACTTCGCTGGATAAAATTGTGATAGATGATCTCCGAACCATTAAAACAATTCACTAGTCGAGAAAATGCAAGGAATCAGTCAGTACGAATCGAGACTAGCAGCGTGTCGTCAGTGTAGTGATAAACTTCTGAATGTGTTGAGGATGCTGCAAGGTGATTGACGAAGAGATTGAACAGCAACGGTGATAATACCGAGCCTTTCGGTACTTCGCTCTGTAAGGCAGTGCCATTCTTTACAGATCCGAGCGATACGACTTAGAACGGTCAGAAAGATAATTCCGGACAAGTGGCAAGAAAGAACCACGGAATCCATAACAGGCGAGTTTTTCGCACAAAACAAACTGATTAACTGCAGCGCTATCAAGCTGTTCACATTCTGCATCGTGTTTGGAGGCGACTACGTGTCTGCCCGCCAAGACGAGGAGACCACCACCGTGCGATGGCCATGGGAGTGCGGGTACGCTTACGACTGAATTGTTCGTAAGGGCCAATGCCAGGCCCTACTCTTGCGGGACATATCCTTAAAGAAGGTGGCCGGCCAATAGAAAAGGGCATTTACGCAAGAAAATCTGTGAATTCAGCCTCAGAAACAGGCACCGGCACATATGTATGGAAATAACACATATTGCTATAGGTATATAGAGACGTCTAGAGTGTGGTTACAAATTTAGGCACTCACGTTATACATACAGACAAGAACTATAACTACACATGGAATGCTGTTTATCACTATCAAGCAGTAGAACTCTTGAACTTACTCCCAGAGATAACTGAAACAGCATAGAGTCATAAATCCATTCATTCATACAAAAATAAACGCACCAAAAATATTTTCCTTATTTAAACACTACAACTCATCCTGTACTTGTCGCACTTGCTTATTCTCTAACAGCAAACGTCCGTTGTATGTCTTTCATAGTACATATCAAACAGTTCGATGAAATGTTTATATATTGAAAGTTATTTGAAACTCAGGAAATTTCGGCGTGTGCTATTTTTAGCAATTTCTGTATATTTATTGTCTATATATCATATGTGTATGTTTGTGCATGCGTGTATATATATATATATATATATGTATGTGTGTGTGTGTGTGTGTGTGTTTATGTATATGTATACGTGTATGAATATATGCTTATGTATAATATGTATATATGTAGAATACCCGCGTGCTGTTGGCTGCTGTATCCAAATTGGTGGGATGAAGTCCAGTCAGGCGTCATTTAGTCGCTTTTAACTTCATTCCTTGACAGAAGCATATTAGCAGATTTCAATGACCATGCAATGTATGGTACATTGTACCTTTTTAATCTATCAAAATAAACTATCCTATTCTATCCCATCCTATCATATACTATCCTATACAAGCCAATTAGTTATACTAGTAGTCTTGTGGGTGAGCTATTCGGCAAGACAAAAGGAGCCGCCAGCAGCAGCAGCGGTCAATAAAGTCCAGTAGGGCTAGCAAACAAAGCATCGCTTTTAACGCAGTTCAAGTTTATAGAGTAGAAATTTGTGACACACTTTGTAGAAACCATTAGAAACATCCAGAAATATTCTATATGCTAATGATATTTTGCCGCAAATAACCTTCAATTTGCCGGTGAAAAAATTAGCATGAACGCTGAAGCGCGTGGTCCAAATTTCCAATTATGCAAGCGATATTTCAAGAGTTGGCGACAAGCGGCACGGGGGGGAGTAGCGAAATAGTAGGCAGTTTTAGTATAGCGTGGAATGCTCGCGTTAGCGTTAGCGTGTCCCGCAGGCTAACGATAACGCATGCATTTTACGCCAAACTAAAACTGTCTAGTAGCGTGGTTAACTGCAATTCCGAATAGTAGTCGCGCCACTGCGACAGTTTAAAGCATCCGCGATACGCCTTGACCATGGCCGCTGCCAAGGCATATTTTGATGTGTGGGTTCGAATTCTGCCGCGCATGTTACAATCGATAGCACGTACCGACGCACTATCTTTCGAGCTTCGTCCCGTTTTCTTTTCCGACGCTGTGTGCGCTGGGCGGAGAGTTCGTGCACAGGCAGCTGCCGTCGGCAACTGCAACACTGACACCGAACGCCGCGCCAGTTTCCGGCGCGTGCCGGTACACCGCGGAGCCTCGGCTGGCCGGCCGCCTGAGCGCTTCTCACGAACGTTACTGACGTGACTTCGCAGCAGATAGGGGCAGCGACTCTGTTGAACAGCGAGCAAGTTTTGTTTACAGAAGGGGGCGTCTACTTCTGCAACAACAGTTATTACGGGTATCTGTGTGCCTCAGAGTGATGTACGGTGTTGAATACAACCGACGAGAGCTGCAGGATTAATATAAAGATCGATCCATCTAACCTCACAATTAAAAAGTTACAGGGTCGCTTAAGATCTCTCTTAAGAGGTGAACGGCGAAAGCCTTACAGGGTCGCTTAAGATCTCTCTTAAGAGGGGAACGGCGAAAGCCTAATCTTCCTCCTCTTATCATTCGCCTCTTTCTCATTGCGCCTCCTCTTTCTCTTCTTTCTTTTAGTTATTACTGCTCACTAATAAGCATTCTTAGTCATTTGTAATCAATTGTGGTCTTTCGAAGCCGTAGTTAGACATGTCGGTCAGATTATAGTTATTAGTAGTCATTACAAGTCATTTCAGTCATTATTAGTTATTACTGCTCATTACTAAGGAATTTTAGTAATTCCTAATGAATTGTAGTCGTTACAAGTTGTCGTTAGACATATTGGTCATTTCGTAGTCATTACTAGTCATTACAAGTCATTTCAGTCATTACTAGCCATTACTGCTCACTACTAAGCATTTTTGGTCATTTGTAATCAATTGTGGTCATTACAAGCGGTCGTTGGACATCTTGGTCGTATCATAGTCATCAATCGTCATTACAAGTCATTCCAGTCATTATTAGTCATTACTGCTCACTAGTAAGCATTTTTAGTTATTTGTATTCAATTGTGGTGATTATAAGCCGTCGTTAGACATGTTGGTCATATCATAGTCATCAGTTGTCATTTCAGTCATTATTAGTCATTGCTGCTCACTAGTAAGCATTTTAGTCATTTCTATTCAATTGCGGTCATTAAAAGTCGTCGTTAAACAAATTGGTCATTTCGTAGTCATTAGTAGACATTTTAGTCATGACTAATTACTAGACATTTCTAGTCATTTATAATCAATTGTGGTCATTACAAGCCGCCGTTAGACATATTGGTCATTTCAGAGTCATTAGTAGTCATTATTAGTCATTACTAGTTATTATTAACATCTACTAATCTCCATCATAACGTTATCATTCAGTAACTGTCACTATCAATCATTTTTCATTCTTTAATTTGTCTTTAATTTGTCTTCATATGGCGTAATGATGCTTCGCCGAACCCTTCGACGGTCAGGTTTGCTGACACAAACTTCCCCATGAGCCTAGAAAGGCTTTCGCCTTAAAATAAATAATCGATTGCATTATCATCGGGTCACGTAGAAAGCTTTTCGCAGGCGGTAAAGATAAATGAGAGGAAGGAGACTACAGTAGGGCAAAACCTAAACAGGAAGGTGGGGGGTTTGATAAACTGTGGCGGTGCAATGTTTTAAGTACCCCTCTCGAAGCACGAAAAGAAACCGGGGAAAACAGAAACGGTCACAAACAGCAGTTTTGCGGACTTGCGCTTGATACGGGCCCCGGATAAAGCATCGCACCTTGGGCGAAACTGCCCAGAATGTTTGTCAACACACCGTAAAATGTTCCATTACTGTGAAGAATTTGAGCTGAGCAGATCATATTCACACGTATACTTGTTTGTCCTTTTTCCAGGGACAATATCTCACCCGCTAAGAAATTTATCGTTCAGCGCAAGACGCGCCTGCATGATTTGGAACTTACTCAAATGTAATCGTTGATTCTATCTGTTGTCTACGTTCTCGCCGAAGCTTGAGTGATCAGATTGTATGCGCGACGAAGTAGCGTTACACTTTCTGGAAGGTATGCGAGCACCAGTGATTGCGCTGGAACTTTCGACGAGTCGGTTATAAAAGCCGACGCGCTTGACCTGCAGATCAGGTGTCGACGATCGACGACTGTGCTCGCTGCTATTATTGTGCCTTGAGTGTCACTTGCTTTTGTGGGCACAGGTTCGCCCAATAATAGGTTAGCTTCGTGATTCACAGCTATTGCTACTGTGTTCGTCACCGTCCCTACAACGTGACAATATGAAGCGTAGACAATATAAGCAGTGGTAGGTTAAAATATCAAAATGGGCAGCTGGCACGGCATGATTAGATGGAATGATCAGATTCCAAAATTACAAAATTTGCAGGCGTATCTGTTGACTGACGCAAGCCAAGCATAATTAGAGGTTGCTGGGATAGGCATCCGTCCTGGGCAGTATAACAAAGCTATTCCCAACTGTTTCTTTTCCATTTCTGCAATCCGCCATCCCCGATTGGTCAAAAATGTTTCGGGCCACCTCCACTTCACCCCCCCCCCCTCTCTCTCTCTCTGTCACGCGACGTCCCGAAAACCGCCTAAACTTCCCATCTGATATGACGTGTACACACTGATTATGCATGATTCGACGAAACAAAAGAAAACAAATTTAGCCCCCTTCCACTCTGTGAAGAAGGATAACCAGCGAAGCTGTATTGTGATAACTATATTGATTTGTATGGTTATTGCTGTATTGATTGAATAAAGACACATACACGTAACTTCGTGGTTGTTATTGTCTGTATTTTGTCTCATTCATTACCACAGTAATCATAGCTTTGTGGTCGCTGTGGTACACCGCGATCGGTTGTACTGCTACGTTAGACACGTTATTGCCAAAAGGTCAATTTATACACGACCGGTGACGCGCGGTCGGCACATTGACGTTCGTGTAGCACTCAATAGCAAACCGTTGCAGCCGGAATGATACAATCCACTTGCCGTAGGGGCGCGCTAGGTTGACTTTAAGTACTTTTCGTTAATGTTACTTTTCGTTTTACATCATACTTTTCGACCATCCAACGGGAGCGAAGGAGCGCCGCCATCCCACGTTTTATATATGTCCCTTAAAGTCATGCATCATAACATGGTCGATAAGATGATAACCTTTAGAGCGACCGCCGCGACTGATAACATCACGCGGAAACAGTTGGACGACTATACATTTTATTTCCATTCTCCCCGGCTCTTTCCCGCGGACACATTTTTGAGCAGAACCTAGCCGTATACAGCTCCGCTGTAATAATTTTTGCCTATTCTACACCTTTTTCGCCATAATCCTCCACTACTGGTAAAAATTTTCGGGTTGTGCCCACTACGCCAGCCTAACGCGACATCACAAAATCACGGAAACTGAGCACGTCAAAGTGGCGTGTACGTACTAAAGATGCATTAATAGGCCGGAACAAATTGATTTTTGTTTCCTGAATAGCAGGAGGCTGTCCCGTTCCGAAAGGAATAGAGGATGTCTGCCCACCGATCGTTCTGGCACCGGCTACTCGGAGCTGCCGGGGAGAATGGACTTATTTGTTTATAATAACTTTTTCGTGGCCGTGTAACTTGGTCGAGGCATTTAGGCACGTTTATGACATTGCTCTTCCAACATTTCTTCGCTGAGGATTTGCTTTAGCGGCATTCTTAACGTTCCTGTTGTACGCCGTCCTGATTTTCGACCAGCCACTGCAAGCTAATCACAGGAAAGCGGACCAATCGCAGACGCTGGCACCAACAACCCTTCTCATCCAGTTATCTACTTTCGCAGCGCTAGCTTGGCCCCACCAAACCTTTCTCCACTTCTGTGTGCTCCTAGCCTCTTGTCAGCCAATTAGATAAGAAATACTTCTCAAGGTAGCGGATGCTATTCGCTCTGAAAACAAACAAAAGTGACCTCCTATGAACGAGGAGAGTGTTTAATTGGGCGGTCCAACAACGCTGCGGGTCGCCACCTGATGCTTGCACGGGCGGTCGTGGACGTTTGACGCCAGGAGAGTGGAATAAAAACAGCCTGGAATAGTTTTACGTTATAGGGCCCCTACAATGGACATAGAGGTGATAATGATCATGATGATGAGAGAGTAATTAACTATATTTGAGAGATCTTGCGGGGAGAGGTCAAACAATATTTTCAACATGCCTGATGTAATGCCACCTGGACCCAGAGCTGTGCCAGGGAGCAGTTGAACAATGGGCTGAAGCTCTTCCATTGTGACCTCCAAGAAACCATCCCCTGACAGAGGCCGTACGAAGTTTACCTGCAGCTGAGTTGTAAAGCGCTGCTCTGAACCTTTAGGAATTTTATCTAAAGATTCTAACAATTATTTTGGTGACAGAACAACTGAGTCAATATTTATGGGAACTGGAACGGCCTTGCGAGAGCGGAGAAACCTCTCTCCTCTTCTTCTTTCCTTTTCCCCTACATCAACCATCGTGTGTGGTCCTTAATGGTCGCTTTCCTCTTTGTATTTTGTTCCGATGGCGCGTTAGATTTTGCACACGTGGCTTCTTCGTCGTTGTCTTCTTGCGCTCGTCCATTCGTTCTCCATGCTAAGTTGTCTTCGCCGCACCGCTTCCTTCATGTACACCACTGGTTTCGCGGACTATCACTCCCCGATCACTTAACACACAACACATACATGTGCCGTATCCAGAGACGACAGAATAGGACAGCGCTTCATCGTGACTTTGCTAGGGATACCAATTCCCTAAGTGCGGCTCAATTATGCGGAGCTTACTAAGGGTCTAAGCGTCTAAGCTCTAAGCGTCTAAGCGTCTAAGCGTCTAAGCGTCTAAGGGTCTAAGCGTCTAAGCCAGTAGATTCTGAGTTTTTTTTTTTCTTTTTTTTTGCGCAAGTATGGCTTCGCGTCTAAGGCAGGGACAGCTAAGGAGGAGTCGATAGCTTTCGTGTCTATGGATGTGACAATTTGGTCTGCTAGCATATTACCCTCGATGCTTCTGTCTCCAGGCACCCAGTATGACATGCTGGTTAGACCTATATCTTGCTGGTTAGACGTATAACTGAATAAACACATTGAGTTCAGAATTTTTGCCTTTACACAGTGACATCCAGGCTTTCACGACGCTTAGTGAGTCTGTCAATATAATTATTTTTTGAAGTCTTAATTTCTTGATATGTTTCATTGCCGACAATAGTGAATAGGCCTTAGCCATAAAGATACTTGTTTCTGGATGCGGTACTTCAGATTCCCAGAATAATGGACCCACTACTGCATAAGAGGTGGCGGTATGAGACTTAGATATTTCGGTGTAAGATTCCGGGCACAAGTATTTCTATTGCAGTTCTAAGAAATGCATTCGAATATGTGCCTCTGGAGCGTGTCTTGTCATTTCTAAAAACGACATGTCACTTTCTCTGAGCTGCCACTGGAACGGCGGTAACGGCTTCGCTGGAGTTATTGGCAAAGTGACATCCGCCATCTCATCTAGGGCACAGCAAAACGAAAGTGCTCGCTCGACAGCATAGCTACACACATAGCTGCTGCTTTCACCGAAATTTTGTGTTGTTCGACCACTGCTGTTCACTGTTATATGCGAAGCAAAGGGTTCGGGGCTAGATTTGTTTTCTTCGGCGATAAACAAAAAATCAGCGAATAAACTAAATTAAGCATGTGAAACAGTGGCCGATGCAGACGACATTTTCCATCTCGTTCCCCCTTGTCTGTCTGTTTACTGCGACGTGCTTTATCAGTTTCGTTTAAATTGGTAGTGAGACGCCGTGCTATACCGTGTGTCCCAGCTAATGTTAGCAAAGTGTTCGGTCATCAGAGCATGGTCGTCAGGACCGTGCTTTTCTAATCTTTTCTTTTATTTACCCCGAACAGCTTGGCTATAGCGTTACCTGGGACACCCTATATAGTGCGCCCTACCGCGCATATGCCGGGTTTCTCATGTTATTGTGATGTTCTTGAAGCCGGAGTGCGTGTAAATAGCTGAATAATTACGACCGCCTACAGCACAAAGGCAGTGCGGAACGCGAGTGAGAGAGAACACGCGCAACGCCTTTGTGTTGTTATGGCTGCCACCAGTTGTTACGAGCTGGCAGCAGTTGTTACAGGGACGGGGTTTCGGCGGCCTTCAACAGCGTCTGCTTGGAGCTAGAACCAGATTGACCGTCGGAGAGGGTTCGGCAGAGAAAACGAGGTGATGTAAAAACAAATACCCGAAGTTTAATACATTGTTATGGGTGAGCAGTGCGCTCCAGGACATAAATATACAGAAACGTTTGGCGTGCGGGCTCCTGCACGTAAGGGCAAAGAAGATGTGTTTGTGGCGTCTCGCTGGCCTTCTTATACGCTACACCACCCAGGCAAGCTCATTCTCTCTTGCTCCCTGGTAGAGGGCCTTGTCAGCGCATTGGTCAGCCCACACAGAGGAATACGGAGAAAAACCACTCATTGGTGTAGAGTCGCGGAGCGTAGGTTACGTCGGGTCAACACGCTGGCCAACCTACACGCAGGAATTCGGAGAGAAATCACTCCCTGGCGTAGAGGGGTTGAACGTAGGACAAATGAGTGTAGGAGTTGCACTAGTGCATGATCCCGTCGCACACGCACGACGGACAAGTATTTCCACGTTGACGAGCGTGACGATGAGGCACGTCGAGTCTCAGGCGCTTGGCATTCGTTCCATTCATAGCCGCACACAGTGAACCGTAACAGTGCGAAAATTTGATACTGGCAGCGGCGAATGGCAGAAAACAGCGCACTGAACAAGTTAAGTGCGACCGTCAACTCGCAGGTCACGTTTGTCCTTCACTTTCACCGGACGTGCATGATCGACCTGACTCGCACCATTTCAGTTCACACGCTCGAAGCGAAAACTCAACGCGAACGGAGAAACCACAGTGCTTATTAATTGCGTGTATGAAGCTTTATAAGGTTTGACGAACAGTACACAGTACCAAGGAGCTTCGATTTGCAGCAAAAACTTTTCATATAAAAGGCGATGTTTTGCGGACGCAACGAATCTGGGGGATGGTAATGCATTGTAAGGTTGATTTAGAGGCTCCAGTGGCAAATTAGAGAGCGTATGAGCAATTGTTTATAAGGTACTTAGCTCAGATACTAAACGCACATCGCCGCGAAAAGAGGCCCGGCGAAGGTTTTGGATTCAAAGCAGTACGCCTCTTGGTAATGCCGTCCGGACGGATATCCAAGGGTGCAAAAACCAGGGGGGAAGTTTCGCTGATACGTGGAGGTACAGTGAAGTTGATTCTTCATTAAAGGTTGGACGACCAAGGCGACTGCTGCATTTTAGAGGCTTGAGTATCCACACGGCAGCGCTCGCCAATCCGCACATGCAGGCGTTTGGCAACTACGTCATAGAATAAAGAACAAGCTTAGCGAAGGTAAGCTGCACCACAGAACACCTATAATACTGCACCTTTAGCAGTGGTACGAAAATAAGTAGCAGTACTACGACAGATGGCGCTGATAAAACAAAAAGCGGAATTAGTTCGTTTCTTCAAAGCAAAACACAATATGGCCGCTTTTTACCGGTAACGTACGCTGGTACTTGCCGCGCTCACCCTGCTGGCTTGGAACGCACCGCGTAGCTGGTGCGTTTTAATCGCCAGGACACCAAACAGCCTCTTGACACCCATACAAACAAGCCACAATTGAGCGGACAGGACGTGCGACTTTATTGGCAGAAGGCAGGCCGTGCACCTCCTCTTACAAGGGCAGAAATAAAATTTGTATGTCGAGATGCGCTGAAAGCCTTAACACGAGCTCGTAAACGGTTCACCTTCGTCGTTGCACATGGCGGTCAGGTCATGAGCGAAAACCAGCGGCGCAAACAGATTGGGCGGCGTGTCCGACCTGTTTGCACCGACAGTGATCGACAAGCACAGTTTGCCCACGTCTGCAACAGGAAAGGACGAACAGGTAGCACCAGTTACCATGCGTATAAACAGAATCTGTGTCGCTGTAGGGACTGCAGGAGCAGATGCTTGTCTCGAAAGACTGTTTCCCAGTGCTACTGACCCGGCCGCCAAATCCGAGAAACATAACGCGACGACGATGACAAAGGGCAACAGCAGCGAAACCAGACTCTTCAATCATTTGCTTCAGCGTAGCTCGCGTAAAAACCCAGGCTATCGACCAAGAAGAGCGATCCTAAACGATACCACAGGAATCAGGAATCAAATATGGAATGAGAAAGCTTGCATTTCAAAGCAAAAAATCCACTGTCCACTGTTCTGCAACCACTGAGCGCCACAAACCTTAAAAAAAGTTAAATGCCACATAGCACACGGTGCAAAGGATAATGCAAGACACATCCGATTCTGCATCAGCTATTTCAGAAGAGAAACTGCACGTGGCCGCGCACACTAGAAAATACTGCTACAGATATGTTACTATGCCACTAGGCAGTGACTGCTATTAAGGATGAGCAAAGAATCGGTTCACCTTTATGTTTGGATGAGGAAGAAGAAGGATCTTGAATAAGAATAGGGATTGAAAAATCTTGCATTCAAAGGGAAAAAAATGTTATACTTGAAGCCATCACTTGAACAATTTGACAAGGCCAGGAAGCGGATTAAGGAAAGCAAATCGAAAACCGCGAGTCGTTGAACGACTCGCGAGGGCAGTTGAATTCCCAGGACTTAATCCAAAGCATGCAAACACACCGAGGGGGAGCAATTCGCCGCATACCAGCTCTGAACACTTCTTGAGCCACAGCTGGCTGCAGAGCGACCCCGTGAGATGTGCTTGGTACAAGCTCTGTTGGGGTAGGACAGTAACATACAAGGCACAAGAACACAGACAAGGAGGTCAGCAATTAGTCGCGCACCATGCGTGGTATACTGTTTAGTGCGTCAAATTCAGCAATTTCACTTCAGTTCACCAAAGGGTCCTTTGATTTTGGGGACCAAAGAAGCTGCCGGCGGACACGAACAAAAAACAAAGCTACTCAGTCGCCCATGGCCACGGCTACAAGATGAAAAATCTGACGCTCGTTCCTATCCCCCCCCCCCCCTCTCTCGCTCTCTCCTTTTTTTTGTTTCCTTGATTGTGTGTGCATAATGACGGCCTTCTGCGAGTGTGCAGCGTTTCTCAGACCCACTGTCGTCGTAAGGAGTGTCCGTAATGTGAACAAACAGCGCAAAAAAAGGGTCAAGAATTACAAGACGACGAATGCTGACGCTGACTCGGAACTGAAGATTTATTTCGGAAACAGCAACGGAGGGTCATGACTGCTGATATGTAATGCAGGTTCTAGTTCGTTAGCTCGTCTCTGCCAGTAAGTTAACTAGGTGAATATTACATAACGATTCAGGCAGCTATGTTTCGATGCAGACGTGTTCGATGCAGACGTGTTCGATGCAGACCCGTTTCGATGCAGATGTGTTCCGCATGGCTCACGTCCAAAAGCTAGCTTTCGGACTTACATCTCCGCTCGCAAACACGTCACTTTACCCCAAGTTAAATAACGCGAGATATCTAAGTGCAATAAATTGGTTTTAGCCCAAAATAAGCAACCAGCTTAAGTGAACGAACCAATGAATCTGTATCTGCCGTGCACCTGAACATAACGGTAAAAATTTTGAATCCAGACCCAAGATCACGTGGGAGGTAGATGATGCTTTAAATTATCTTGCGTTTACGATGGCTGAAAAATAGAGTTAGTACTAAAAAGTACAATGTATAATTAGGAATAATAATATTGCACTCTTTACCATGTAATAAAAACGCTTCGATAAGTGCGGAAGAAAGTTTGTAGGCTGAAATTGCGCTTATTACGGTGCCTCTTATCGGGAGATATTGAGAGTGTGCTACCCCTGATTATTCCCCAGAGAAGAAGACGGACGCGGCTAGTGTTGCCAGACCACTATGCATTCTGAATATCCCGTATTGCTAAAGCATATGATACCGTGGAACATGCTGTTTGGATAGACCGCTTGAACTGCTATGGTTTTGCTGAATATATAGGGTTTACACATTTCTCGGGAAAAGAAAGTTTTGTTGCTACAAAAGCGGCTTTTCTTCTTATACAAACAAACGAGAGGAGTACCGCAAGGATAAGTTCTTTCTCCGGTGTTGGTGTTAGTTAGCACAATTCCTCGTCATCAAGAAATAACTACTTGTCCTTATGCAGATGATATTGCGTGCTTTGAATCTGGAGACAATATCCGCACTATATGTGAACGACTGGAAGCTTACCTCAATGCTCTGGTTGCATAATAAGACCCTGACTGGAAGCTTACCACTATCATCGAAAAAAAGGCGTACAATTAATGCAGTCTACCGGTGCTAACATATGGGGCAGAAACTTGGAGATTGACAATGAAACTCGAGAACAAGGTAAGGACTCTGCAAAGAGCGATGAAAGTGGGAGCGTGCCAGCTCCTCCTATGCTTCCCCCATCGCAGCGAGCGATTTCACACACTATGTGACATTATACCGCCTTCAAGGTGCGCCCAAGACGCAACGGTCCATGTATCGTTGCCTCGCTGGAGATAGTCGTCATTAAAGGGACACTAAAGTGAAATATGATTTCTTCTGCATCAGTAAATTACCGTTCTGCAACACCAAAAACACCACTCTTACAACGATAAGACGTTTGGTAAGCCAGAAAAAGCACAAGAACGAAATACGGGTGGCGACACCTACTTAAGTTCCCGCACCTGGGGGCTGTGACGTCTTGGATTTTGATGGCATCTTCTAGGGCCTACTAATTATATATAGCGGTACAGAGTGACTACATTGTGTTCTAAAGGAACCAAATATTGAACATGGCAAGTTTCGGGAACCTTTATTCCGCCAACGCGGCCCAAATGCGAAAAAATGCTTTGGAATCCCTGACGTCACGCTGACGTACCGGCGCTGGGGTTTCGGCGCGAAATTCAAATACTGATACATGGACCTTCATTAACTCATGTAATAATCAAACTATTCTTTTGAAATGATTGCCAGCAGGTTTCTCAAACAATGCTTCATTAGTCTAAACTGACTTATTGTTTCGCTTTAGTGTCCCTTTAAAGTCCCTTGATAATTTGGAAGTACCGCCACTCATTGAACTCTGTCGCCGCCGCTCGACCTCCTCGCCTCCTCCTCGCGCCTTGCGCGTCCCCCCTCCGCGACAACCACCTTTGCCCCCGTTTTTCTTCGCGACGATTGGTCTCCCTAGCGTTGCCCTTGGAAACGCGCGGATCTTGCGTTTTGCTTGTGTTTTTCTTTTTCGTTCGCGCCATTTTTCTGAGCTGGGCGCTTTAGCTCGGCGTAGCGAACGTGGAACAGAAAGCATGACGTGACCCAAGGAAGGCCAGAGGCGACCTAAGGCATGTCCACCCCTGTATACGCAAATTACTAGCCAAGTTAATTATTGATTCATTAGTGATTTAATTAAGGTGCATTAGGGAGGATTAAGGAGGATTAGAGGGTATTAAGGCGGATTAGGGTGGATTAAGGTGAATTAGGGTTGATGAAGGAGTATTAAAACTGATTATGATGGATTAGGGTGCATGAACAAGGATTAGGGAGGCTTAAGGTGGCTGAATGAGGATTAAGGTCAGTTAGGGTAGATTAAGGTGAATTGACGTTGATAAAATAGGATTAAGACCGATTAGGGTGGATTAGGGTTGATGGAAGTGTATTAGAGTGTATTAAGCAGAATGAAGGTGGATTAAGGTGTATAAAGGCGATTAAGGTGGTTGAAGGACCATTAAGAAGTATTAGGGTGGATTAAGGTGAATTGGGGTTGATGAAGGAGTATTAATACCGATTAGGGTGGATTAAGGTGGAAGAAGGTTATACAGCCTACTGTAATAAACCTTAATCCCCACTAATCCATAGTTCACCCTAATCGGTCTTAATCCTTCTTAATGTACCTTAATCCATCTTAAATCACCATATTCCACCTTCATCAACACCTATCCACCCTAATCCTCCTTAATGCACCTTAATTCTCCTTAATCCACCCTAATCGTCCTTCATTCACTTTCTTCCACCCTAATCCACCTTTATCGACTTTAATCCACCCTAATCCTCCTTCATTCACTTTTATCCACCCTAGGCGACCACAATACTCCTTAATGCACCTTAATCAACCTTCATCCACCCTAATCCACCTTCATCGACATTAATCCACCCTAATCCTTCTTTATGCACCTTTGTCCTCCTTAATCTACCCTAATCCTTCTTCATTCACTTCAATCCACCCTAATATAACATATTCCTACCTAATGCACCTTAATCCACCTTCATTCACCCTAATCCACTCTCAGCGGCTTTAATCCCCCTTAATTCTAACTAATACACCTTAATTCTCGTTAATATGCCTTGCCTCATCTTAATCCAATCACCAATCAATCAATATTTAACTTTTCTGATAAGTAATCATCTCTTATACACGGCTGCACATGCTTTAGTTTGCTTTCGGCCTTCGTTCGGTCACGTGACGTTTTCTGCAGCTCAAAACGCGACCTTGAAACAGAGATCTAAGGCATTAGCCTAATAAGCCCCACACAAAGGGATATGCCACAAGCAATACTAGATCAGACGCACAAAGTAAAACATCTCATCATGTGGCAGAAAAATTATCTGGAGTATAGAAGTCCCCTCAAAGCTCCTTTTACATCGGTATGCCCCGTTCATACGGCTTGAAGAAAAAAACCACCCTCTTCATAAACGTTGCCTTCAGCATTACCGATGCTGTTATGAGCATTTCTCAAAATTTTAAACACCACTGGGGCGCGCAACTGGCCCAAAACAACGCGCCTCCATAGAATGCTGTGGTGCGCCCGCGGGAGCCTTGAAGAAAAAGCGTGCCGTGCGTTGCCGGCGGGCGAGGAGAATCGAGGAAGAAAGAGCGGCGAGGAGGAGAGTGTCGTTACTTTCAAATTATCGAGGGGTGTTAGTCGTCATATACTGTTGTAGTCGTCGTCGCCGCCTTGCTGCCGTCGTAACACAGGCTTGAGTGACATATGCTCGCCTTGGACATATTGGTCTATCTGGTAACGCTTTGAAGAACCTCAAACAATGCCTAATAGAGATTTATCTGCAAAATGCTTCACATAACATCAAATCCCACAGTGTGTGAGATCTGCATAATTTACCAGATAGCCCGAAGTGTCCGATAGACATCCGCTTAAAGTCAGAATGTCCGAATACAAACAACAATGTTTGATGGACGTCCCGCGTATGTTCGGAATCAGATATCCGATCGCGAACTTCCTCATGACATTCCGCGCTGGACCCAGCCGTGTTGCCGTAGCAACGGCGGCTTGGTCGTGTAGTCGTGTGAGGCGAGAGATGGCAGGTTGCGTTGACAGCCGTATTGTTTATTATTACTTTCTTTCCGTCTTTTTTTTTTCTTTCTTTTATGCATTAACATCGTTTGCAACTTTGAATTCGCGGGCGCCTGCGCGCTATGCTAGTCGAACATTGGTTGCAACGATATAGCAGCGGGATCGCAGATCTTTCGCTTCGACGCCGCGTCCTGCAGTGACAGCGGTTCGGAGCAACAAGTAAAACGTTTTTATAACGTCGCGCATATAGACGAATAACAATTCCATTTTGTACATGTGCTAGCCATTTGATTAGTCTCTGTAGCTGCTACGTGACGCCTGTGGTTGAAAACATGTTCCGGATCCGATGCCATGGACGAGGGCGGCGCTGGCTAGCGCTTTGAGGACTATGTACTGGATACATACAATAATATCCCTGAATGTGTACGGGAGGGCGGGAGCCACGGTAGCTCAATGGCAGAGCATCGCACGGATAACGCAGAAGATGTTGGTTCGGCTCTTACCTGCGACAAGCTGTCCTTTTCGAGCATTTCTTCCCTTTCCCTCATTATTTCTGCAATTAAATTAATGACAACTACTAGTTTTGTCCCATTTAAATTTGAAGAGGCAAATTATTTATGAAGACAAACAATGTACTCAGGATGCATTATGAACTAAAATATGGCGTACCGCAAGGAAGTGT
Source organism: Dermacentor andersoni (assembly GCF_023375885.2). Lineage (NCBI taxonomy): Eukaryota > Metazoa > Arthropoda > Arachnida > Ixodida > Ixodidae > Dermacentor > Dermacentor andersoni. The sequence continues at coordinate 66,660,451 of NC_092814.1, forward strand.
TCTTAAGCCCGATACTTTTCAACGTAGTTGTGTTCTAACCTACCAACCTACCACTGCCTTCAAGCGTTAACATTTCTACTTGTGCAGACATTTGTCTCGCAGCATCGGACGTGACCTGTGCTGAAGTACAAGGAATACTCGAACGTATCGACATTACGACACGATTCCCAAGAGAGAATGGCATGGATCTTCCGGATGAGAAGTTTGCTGTTTTGTCCTTCACAAGAAAATGGGTTGATAATGTCCCCCTCACCATCGATCAGATCTCTGTTCCGGTTGTTTGGAACAATCGTTTTCTAGGAGCAATACTTGATAGATCACTTTCGTGGAATTTTCACGTACCGTCTTTTGAGGAGCGTGTTAGATGCACTTTTAACGTGCTTAGATGGGTAAGCGGCATTAGGAGGGGAGGCGAATCTCTGATGAAACTACACGTTTCACTTATTGGCTGAGCTTTTGCCTACTCCTTGTCTCTCATGCAGTATCCCAGTAAATTAAGCGCACATTAAAAACATAACAGCGAGAAGTCTAAGAATAAGCCTGGGCGTGCGTGGTTCGATGCTGAGCAATCTTGTCATAGCAAGGGAGCCACCATCCAGGCTCTTCGTGCACAAGAAACGTGGCGTCATTTGCTCCGTCTTTCATTGCGGCACGAAAATCATCAACTAAGGAGCAAGCTTATGCAAAGGAGTGGCAGTATCTGTGATGTGGTGCAAGTGCTACAGAGTTCATTTCCCCAAGAATGCCACACCATACGGCCCGACATTAACCATTCTCCCTGAAGGCCGACGGTGCCTTCAGTAATACTGAGCGTTCCCATAATAGATAAGAAATGTTCGACTGATCCATTGGCGGCCAAAGTTTTTTCTCTGCTACTTATGAGTCGACATCAGGAAAACGGCATGTTTGTCTTCGCAGAAGCATCAACAACAGATGTGAGTTCGATTGCTGCATTTTACTTGTGAAGTAAGCAAAGTTATCATATCTCTTTCACAAAACGTCATCTACATCAGCAGAACTATTTGGAGTTTCATAAGCTGCAGCATTTGTGGCCAGAAATACACGCAGTTTAAATTGGGTAATCTGCTCCACCTCCAAAGCAACCCTGGAGACACTGTTACAATGCTATTTACATGGTGACCACTCCTCCCTTTGCTACGAATTTAAGTAATGACACTTGCTTCTTATTCTGGTCATCAGATCCGTTTATAATGTATCCCAAGCCAGATTGGAATAACGGGAAATGAAGTAGCAGACAAAATGGCTGCTGCATAGCATAATTTGACTGAACTCGCACCTTTACCATTCGCTGTACCTGACGCCAAAACAGCGATTCGGGAACTGAAACACCGATTATCAAGAACCCTGTGGCTCGATGAGTGGAGAAAATCATCATACTTGCACACTATTGAGCCTTTATTACGCTTTTCACCAAACAGCAAGATAACGCGGGCTTTAGACACGCCCTTGCATCATTTACGACTCGGTTTCGCGTATGTAGCTCATATTTTATGTCGCATACGGAAAAGGCCTGTTTCAGACTATCAACATTGTGACACCTCAGAAGCCTCTGTAGAACATATCCTCATTGAAGGTCTACAATTCGACCAACATCAGGAGACGCTTTCGACATTGTCTGGATGCCTTAGATAGACGTTCCTTTTCTGTAAAAAAATTGCTCTGTCCCCATGGTCCGGTCCCTCTAAACAATAAGAGTCTGTAAAAGCCCTGCGTCATTTTCTTGCGTACAGTGACCTCATTGGATTCTTGTGGATAGTGCAAATAATGACATAAGTTATGCCTCGCAATAACGCCATGATGGCTTTGTCGCACCATTTGGTATTTCGCGTGCTTTGGTGGGCTTTCATCACGCCACAGGCTTCTTGTACGCTCTGCTATTAACTGATGTATTTAATCATAAGCAGAGTGATTGTGCTTAATAGTCACAGGTCACACGGTGACTTTGTGTTATGCATGTAGAGATTTACAGTTTTTGCTCATGACCTTTGTATACTTACAGAGTGAGCCTAGTGAGTTTCACTCTGTGCGTTTGTGAAAGGTTTTGACTATTTATTTTATTTTTCTGTGTATTTCTTCCCTGGTGTAGTTTTCGATATGCGTGTATGTTAGTTATGATTTTGGGATAGCGGGCTCATCAGTAGTCAAACTTCCCATATTGTCACCGTTAATAAACAACAACAAACAAAATAGTTTTTCTGACTCACTCATCGACTGCATTCAAGCTTACCTGAATAATCACACGCGGTTCGTTCAAATGGTAGGTATAAGGTCAAATTGTATACAAGTGTTTTCTGCCCCACAAGGCTACGTGTTTTGGAGGATAACTGCTTTTTGATTATATACTAGCAAACGGCATTGTCAGTACCGTCAATGACTGCGTAACGGTGCATTGTTCGCTAATGACGGCATAGTTTACTCCGTTGATAACTATAATCTCGATTGCCATTAAACCAAAAGCTCTGTAAACTCTTGCGCACTATTGAGCTCTTAAGGCAATGTAGCAAAATTTTATTAAAACCGTATTATGGCAATATCAACAAAGCCCCCCTTCTTTATGCCTACTGCATTAGAAGTCAGCATAATCGGTCAGTTTCTTATGACACCTATTTGGGCTTGATAATCAGCCATAAATTTAACTAGAATTTGCACATAAATAAAGTATGCGCGAAAGCTTTTAACAAACTGCGATGGTAGGTAAAGCGTTCTCCCTCAAGTGTTAAGCTTAAGCGATATCGTACCCTGGTTCGCACAGTTCACGAGGACGCGGCTATTGTGGGGTATCCTTATCATTTAAAATTATCGCAAGAGTTGTGTGTATCTAACGCCTAGCAGCAAGATGTATGTTATTAGATTCACAAAACTGCCTTGCCTGTTTTCGATATGTTGCAGTTGCTTCAGCTTCAGTCATAGTAGCTGCACGATGGCAGAATAGGAAGTTAGTACTTTTGTCAGATCTGTCACTGTAACATAGGTCTCGAATGTGATGAACTTTTGTTTGCTCTACCAAAGTGGTCCTCACTGCTAAACTGTAGCCCTGTTGGGCACCCTCCCATACCTAGCTAGGAGAAACCTAATAAATTTTGCTAACAACGTTGAGCAAAAGTTTATGCTTTCGTGTGTTATATAGTGCATTATTGTTTAAATGTTTGATGAGGGCTTACAAATGTGCTGTGTAGTCTATCTGGCTTGGGAAGCGTAGCTGCAGGCAGTATTGTAAAATAAACGAATACAAAGAAATGTTTGCCAGCTCTATTATCAAGTCGTTTAAAAAGAACCCTTCCCTGTCGTTGTCTGTAGACAACCACAGTGAACTTGAAAGCAATGAACTGCTTGTGAGTGAGCTCAGAAACTTTCCGCATCATGATATTAAACTCAGAAAGAGCTAAATTTCGCATTGTAATACCCAAAAGACAAAAACAAAACAATGCGGCTTCATGGAGTGGACTGCGCAATTAGAGTCAGCCTTGGAATGTGGAATGTTCCTTTATCCACACTCATTCTTGTAACGGCATCAGTTAGGCCTGGCGTTTCCGAACGATCTAGCCAGCCACCGTTTATCGAAATGTGCGCGTCCTGTGGTCATAACAAGCATTTTGTCGTCCCCGAAAACGCGGGCCCAAGTGTCTGACACACCGTCGAGGAACCATTATCAGGGCTTTCCCCGCACAGGCGAACCATTTTGTGCGTCTGCTCCCTCCAGGCTTCAAGACAATGCAGACCGGTAGAACGAGCTCAAGAATGCACTGCCGGCAAAATGGCACCCCGCGGGCAGATTCCGGGAAACTATTCCGGCCTTGTTGTACGAGAGTCTTTTTTTCATCAATGAGCCAGCCGACGGGGACAACCGTTTAGTTTGCGACCTCCCCACAACGCTATAGCTTCTCTAGATGATGGGCTGGTTGGGTTTGAACATTCTGACTCCTCGCAAATCGTCAATGCCAGTGGTTAACGGTACTTTAAAGGACTCGCCGCGAGGAAGGGCAGAAAAACGATGCCGGTGGTGGCGTGATTATTGTTATTGAGTAGAGAGATGAGGAAGGGTGGGGATTCGCGCAGGGGACTGCGCCTGTCGCTGCACCCGAGGACGTCTTCGGTAATTACGAAGACGTTCTCGATGGGAGTCACTTCTTGATTTGCTCATTTTCCTGAAAATTGCCGAAAGAAGCTGCTACTACAATTACAATAGCCACAACGTCGCAATCATGGGCCGTCTCACTATTCTCATTTTCTTTCTGTAAATTTATAGCTTGCTGAAACAGTTCGCCATACTAGAGAGAAAGGGCAACATAATTGTTATCTGTCACAGAAATGTTAACTCGGCATCTAAGAACTTCGCACAGAGTTCATCGCAATGATTTAGTACGTTGTATTCTTCTGCCAAATTTAAAATTCGATTTTTCAATTAAGCTTGCCAACCAGAGCATTCTAGCACTAACAGTTAACATCGTGTGCTTTAGGCTAGGCACGAGAGCATATCCCATGTGGTGAGCTGAAGTGCGCACAAGTTCCTTAGTTTATTAATTTGGCTCTTGTTTACTTATGTGAGCACTAAGTAACGACCGTACTTTCGGAATTTAATTTTTCACAAACTTTCATTAGCCATCAGCGATAACCTTAGAAGCATAAGTGCTTTTTCTAAATAATTACAGTCAGTGCAAAGCTTATGTCCCGCATGCGGAAGTGCCCGTTATTAAAGAACACTGGTTGTGCAAAGGGTTTATCAAAGGACACTCGTTGTACAAAGTTTCGCACTGAGACAGCCAGTGTTTGATCGTGTCGTCTTTCCTTGAAACGTCTTAAAAAGAGCTGTGAATAAACGATACAACGAAGTACACAGAGAAAGAAACAGCAGAATCGCATTGCTCCAATTACAACTTAGGTTTTGAAGCAAGAACGTCATGACAGAACTTTGAATTTAGTTCATTATTAGACATAAATGTTAAAAGAGAGAGTTAGAAAAAATGCCTCTATATGTACTGTTTCCACTCCACGCCATATGCGCTGTTCTCCGCAATTCTCAGCTCACTCCACGGAGGTCGCCTAGTATGTTTGCGCTCAGGATTATTTGTACCGATGAGAAGCGATTAAAAACATGCATGAAGTTTCCACTTGAAAGATGGTCCCAGAGGTGATAACGTGGCAGACATGAGTTCCACTACAGCCCAAAGTTTCAAGAGTATATATGCGGCTCTAGGAAGCCATCAATTTATGCGCGAGCAACCTGCTTAAGAGCTACCTGGTCATAGCAACAACGATAAAATAGGATTAAATATTGCAGGAGGATCGACTATCAGGTGACAAGTAATACTGTCGAGACCGCTATCTTTTGCGCACTGTCGTCTCTGGACACTTCTGTTCTGGGCAGAGTGATGCGCTCTTGCAAGGGTCTCAGTGACCTTCGGGGCGTAACCGGACAGTGGTCCCCCCCGGGGCGGAGGTTGACCAAGGAGTGGCCGAAACCAGCCCAGCTGTCGATGCACCCTTCCGTGCCGATTGCGGCCGAGAATGCGGAGAATGCGCCCCGCTAATGACGCCAGGGCACGGAGGGTCCCGCGGCGGCGCCGGCTGGCCCCGAGTGGGGCCACGGCCGGCCACGTCAGTGCCCGCGGTTTCCCCGAACCGTCTGGCCCAGGGCTGTCATTAGAAGCGGCGCTGCTGCGCACCATCACCGACTGCGCGGCCGCGAACTTCGAGGTGGGCCCGTTCAATGACAAGCGTCGCATTACTCGCCGTCGTCTGTCCGCCGCCAGGGAGGTGCGCGCGCCGCAGCAGCGGCGCCGCGGCGGACGAGCCGGAAGCGAAAGCGGGTGAAGGACTGAGGAAGCCATCACGCTGCGTGCGGGAATTTTGACAACGGAGCTGCCGAAAGCAAACCAGGCATGGATCGTTGCCGCCCCCGTATCCGCTGACGTCACGCCTAGGCTAGTGCACGCGTCACGCCGGGGATACCGTGGACGCAGTGCAGCCCGGCTTGGCGCGGTCGCACACGCAGCATGCGCGCCGCGCCGCACGCCTGGTCTCCGAGTGGCCGCCCCGGCGCAGGACTCAGCCACCACCATGCACCCAGGTGAGGCGCCTTCGGCTGCTGCGGTGCGTGCACTGGAAAGGCCGTTCGACAGCGCATGCGGTTGCACTCGTCCTGCACAGGGCAGTGTCGAGTACGGAGCACATAGAAATACCGCGCCAGTGCAAGTGAGCGTTGATGCAAGCACTTCCGTACCACTATAAGGTATTGGTGAACGTGTGGGCTCTGTTGCTATGGTGTGGCATGTTAAGCATTTGCACTGGATCACATACGTATTATAAGTAGCCGCCCACTACTCATCCTCAAGCCAGGTTCACCGTGTAGCCGCGCGTGTTCTTTGCTAACCATCGAAGTAGCATGAATACACAGCTCTGTATACGTAGACCTGAGAGATATATTGCAATTTCGTGTGACATCTACTGTGTAGCTATTTCTTTGTTCAACGAGCAAGTTCTTTGAAACTATTATCATTCATATATGTGGTCTTGGCAAAATGCTTCGTCATAGCTCTTGCACCTGATGTAGAACATTTGCACGGTGCAAATTTTATTGCATAATAATAAAGCATCAGCTGCGTCTACACATAGCTACTACTATATATGATATAGATGCATCAAAGACAATGGGGAAAGGCGAAGGGAAAAAGGGTGAAACTGGGAGACGTGACGTTGCGGCACCGTTTAGACAACCTTGTACTGAAAAAAACTGAGCCTTGAAATGTCAGCTTCACGGTACTTGTCGATTCACTACGTACGGGCGCTTCCGCCTCAGCAAGGTATTGAATTTATCACCTCAGCATCGCTCTCAAAACGGTAGCATTTGCATCGCAGCCATTCTAATGCGCAAAAAAAAAACATTAAATTTATCTGTTCGCTATTCCTTTGTAGCTCGACATGTGCTATTACATGATAATATGTAGGGGCTAGGTGATAGCGTAGAAGCATGGTGTGTACGGAGATCTCGGACTGACGTCTCGGCGTTTCCCAGACCTCCAGAACGTACGCATGCCCGTTCTCCACGTTTGTTACTGTGTGCATACAGCATCACTGTAAAGCCGCAGTGCCAAATTAACATCCTGACAATATATCAAAGAGGAAGCTTAATCACTCCTTAAATAGAAAGTGCTCACATGAACCAAATGTTTCTAATAGCTTTTTGAGATATGCTGTTGCCTCTGCACCAACATGCAGTCTGCAGCGCAGCATCCAGAAGATCAAGAATGCAGCTTGCATTCTGGATCTTCGTAAGCTGCGCTGCTTGTTTTATCGAATGCTTGATCCTCGTCTTCCCTCAGCTCTACTGATGCTCTCGGACCAACAGCGCTGCTAACGCCGCTAGTTGTGCTCCTGCCGCTTCGCAATGGCTTCTCGTTATATGCGCGCTCTCAGCCAAGGCCTCGGTCTCAGGCTTCAAAATTCGCGCCGCATATACCAGACCGCTTTGTGTGGGCGCGTAAGTGTGACGCCAGCGCTTTGGTGGCCCGGGGGCGCCGCAAACGCGCGCAGGCGACACACCTTGCTGCCTCTGAGAGTGAGTTGTACGTCCGGCACCCAGCCGCTCTTGCGCCGTCGCCGCCGTCGCACTCCTCAACTCTCAGCTGGCACAAAACATCCGCCGGGAGCCCATATGCCACGGAAAGCGCTCGCCTAGTGAAATTCGCTAACAAACGGTGTGGCCCGGTGATGAGTAGGACGGCTCGGCACTCGCTCGGGTGGGCTAATTTACGCGCTGCATGCAGAGTAAGCGTTACCTGCTCGCTGCCTGCAACGCGTGCACGTTTTCAAGCAACGAGAGAAACCCGTCATACGGTGGGCTTAAAAGTGAAGATTGTTTTCTGCCTAGTGGCCGTGACAGCAGGGGTGGCCATAACGGTTGGCGAGGACGGTGGAAGGGGAGGGGGTGCGGTCGAACCCTCAATATTTCCTCCTGCCCGCAGCATTGTCCCCTTCCTACCACGACGGTAGGAGGGTTGTACCCCCTACGACAATGGAGAATCATGCTGTGCAACCACTCCCACGCCTCCCCCCTCCCCCCCCCCCCCCCCTTCTGAGCCCAAGAGAAAAATCCTGCCGTTTCCCCTGCGAGCCAGCTGCCCTTCCTTGCTGGCTTTTCGTTCGTTGTTCGGTATGCGCACATGTGTGGTCTCAAGGGGACACGAAGAAAGCTCGGAAAGTTGAAGCCAAGCGAGTGGTCAGGTGGTGGTAATCTTCACAGAGGTGAATTCATTGTTGTTGTTGTTTTTTTTCTTCTTCTAAAGATAGGTAGGGCATTAGGGAAAGTAATGACAAGTTGGCGGCACAACCCACTGCCCCGTTTCAAAAGCGACGTTCATAGAATCTATCCAGTCATCGTATATTTTGCACATATGCGCGGAACACCTTCCCTTGCGTTTACACACAATACACTGCTACGTCCAACCGTACCTCGGGTAGATTAAACAAACCGAAGAATAAATACGAAACGGTTACGAGAAGATGCCGGTACCACCCTACAATTCCGTACGATACTTTCTGCTTGATTAATCTGTATTCAAATGAACCCGCTCGCGATAATTAAGCCGTTTACTATGTATTAACGCCCTACAGAACGCTTGTTATACATGTGCCGATTTAGCGAGAACTTTAAAACCGGCACATGACGTGCCGCTGTGGGGGTCGAACCGGTAGCCGGGACCTTGAGAGAAAAACCAACTGTGCCTGTGGAAAACCGGCCAGGTGGCAACCCTACGCTCTAAACACCAAACACGTACTGGATACCTTAATCCACAAGCATGCTAGATTCCTAACTGGCATGACCAGCCATGTGCACCGGACGCTAAATAAATCAAGACACCAGCAAGATTATCCAATATGGGTCTTCAGAGACCATCCAGCGGCAGCTTTTGTTTTCAAGCGCAAGCAACATGCAGGTTGCTCCATTTGTGTGGTAACAAAAGTCTTCGAGGCAACATATGTGTGTTCCTGACAGTGGGTCGACTAGTAAACTGCACTTCTCGCCGTTTTCTTTGTTGTGATGGAAACTCGTCAGCGTCTGGCTTCGCGGGTGAACTCAGCCGTGCCGCCAGCAGCGGTGTTGCAGAAAATAGCAAGGTGTAACCACATTTTCTACCGCGTCATCCTGGCATCGTACCTCTTGGTGTCGCGCATGCGATGAGTTCATTTTACGGTAGACAATATGCCCACATTGTGAAATCACATTGTAAGCACAAACGACCGAAATAATCATATCCACAATCTGCTACGCTCTGGCCACCAAGAGGGCCGGTCTGTAATGCACGGATAACTTTAGCTCGATTCTATTCCTTTCTTATTATCCGCCGTTCACGACCGATCCCGGTGATAATGTAGGCAGGCCGCCGCGCTGACTGCATGAAAACATCATGCAGATCTCACACACTGTGAGAATCGGTCTGTGCGAAACTGCGGCGAACCGGCAAGACGAAATGGCGCATCTCAATATTTAAATGACACGCTGCGGACTTCGGCTCAGCGACGGACGCCCCTCGCAAACCGTCAGCCAAGGTGGTGGCGGCGACAATGATGTCATATCCTTCGAAACGAGGTGGAGACAAATAACCACCTAGGCTGCTTGAGCTAGTCACGTTTCACTACAACTATCGCAGTCTAGCACATTACCTATATTTCTCCTTGGTCTTCTCTCTCTTCATTAAAACCTCTACCTGTATATTGTACAGTTTCATTTGCCTGTAACGATCCCGACTCTATCGATCTCTTTACTGTTCTCTTTTTCTTTTTTTTTGCCATTATTCTAAACCTCTATTGCCTATCTCAAGCGTTGCACAGTTAATATTTCCATCCGCTTTAAATCTGAGCGCTTCTGGAAGGTAGGCGCTCACAACGATTGCCGGGTGAATACATTGTAATTACACTCCTATGTGCTTAGTCGTCCCCAGACTTTTGCTGCAGCAGGCGCATGCCTCATCCTGCTGCGAATATTTGCTCCGGTATGTTTATGTCCTCAGGGAGCCAGTTCAGGCCTCAAATAGCGAGGCATTGCCCGTTGTCTTATCGTACCAATTTTTTCTCCTGATTCCTTTCTTGTCGTATTTGCGAATCTCCATGATCTTTTGTTGTTTCCATCCATTGCATGCAATTTACCTCCCTGCAAGTTTTTGCACTTACTTTTGGCGCACGTCGCTGGTGAGGGGCTATCATCTCCTTGACCTGCAGTCTACGACGCTCGACGAATTTTCGTATCCCAGTGGTTGCCAGTGGTTGTGCGTCTTGACGCGATCAGGCTCCATCGCACTCTCCTTACTTTCCTAGACGTAACTAATCCAGGTTCACGCTTGTAGCTTATTTCTATTTTTCAAGCGACAAGACCTCAGACACTAGTGCTTCTATCATAACATTCTTTAGTAGCGTGACCGGCCCTACTGTGCGCGGCGTGTACTGTGTCTGTTTTATTCTTTTAGAAAACAGACTGGGCGCTAGTTGGTATTGCATGTTATTATTTTTAGCGCAAAGAAACGCACGACACGAGAGAAGGCACACAGAACACAGCACTGTGTCCTGTGTGCCTTCTCTCGTGTCTTGCGTTTCGTCGAGCTAAAAATAGTATTATTCATTTAGATTTGCAATCTTGCTCTTTCTTTCCTCTTTCCTTCCCTTCTTCCTATATTCCATTTCTATGTTTCTTTCTCCTCCTTTCTGAAGGATAGGCCGGCGTTGTGCCCCTTCCAGTGGCAGTTGCCAGCCTGCTCCTCCCTTTCCCTTTCCTGTCAAGCTTATATATGGTTTCAAAAAAATAATAATCATCATTTGATGACTCCTGGTTGTCTAGTTACACTTTCAATTACCCTCTACTTGGTTGCCAACTTTCTTGGCCTCTACCTCCATTCGATGTCCACGCTCTTGAGATACACACATTTGTGCACTTTAGCCGCCCATTTCTTCTACTCCGTGTTCCTGAGCCTTTCTTGAAAACTAATTTTGCTCTGCGATTCTCTGTCTTCAAAAGAGGCTCAACCCATGTCACCCTGCACTGCCTCATTTGTGGTTTTACCGTGGGACTCCAATGCCAATCGTGCTCTACTCCCGAGCTTCTACTCGAGCTTCTACTCCCGGCAAGATTTCCGATTTTAAGCACAGAATTGCATTCGCGAACGTTAGCGCTCGCACCATTACTTGTCAAATTCTTAGCACCCCCTCATATTTACTGTAGCCACAACGGCCTCTACGTTCCATTGTTGCTGCATTATAGCGGCCCAGATTATCTTTGTTTTTGTTTGAGTATACGTATTTCCGTCGTATATGTATACACCGAGGTATTTGTATTGCTTGACTGTTAGGATAATTTACTGTTGGAGGGATACAACGTTGTTACTCGTCTTTTCATAAAATATGAATTATTCCCGATTTATATTTGCAAAAATGAAGGCCTGGATATGTCGCTTCATTGCTACACGTATTGGCTAACTCTGCCATTGCAATCTCCAGCATTGTCCATTAACAGCACTGTGTCGTCTGCATACATCAGCCCAGGGGCTCTCTGTTGCACCCTTTGCCCATTAGGGATGTACGCTAAATCAAAACATAATTCACCGTTTTCCAGTCGCATTTTTATGTCCTTAGCATAAAGCGTGAACAACCATGGACACAGAGGGAAACCTCGCTTGTCAATTTCCCATAGTTCTGTGCATTTCCGGCCGTCCCATGTGATATTTACTCTGTTGTCCCTTGAAGGCGTATAAGGGATATATATGTTATAAAGGACAGTTAAGTTGCGTTTGTTTCACAGCCCTATTCCGTAGAGAACAGAGCCGGCCACCGGTACATCTGTAGGGGTATAGTACAGATGGCCGTTTGTATAAGGTGTGCTATCCCGTTTTGAGCTATTCGACCACACAGCAGTAGCAGCCACCACAGTCAACGAGTTCCGGGAGAGTTCGCTTTAATAGACTAGTTATCCTATTATCGCGGCCCAGATGCCATGCGGAAACGCCTTTAAACGTGGCGCCGGTGTTACTGTGAGCAGCTCATTCCAACTCCTTTGAGATTGACTATGGATGGTCGCCATAAATTATGCGGTTGAGGCCCGAAATACGTGGAACTAATGGCTCTGTGGAACTGCGGTTGAAAGTGGCTCGCAAAATGCAGCAGCCGCGCTGCCCCACCCACAGATAGGCTAATCGGTTCACTTGCGAGAACTGAGCCTGGTGTTGGCCACAATAGAGAAAGCGATAGCGTTCTTGCCTGCCTCGATCGCCAACGCTTCCTGTGTTTGTGTTCTTCGCGACTCAGCAGGATGTGTTGTTCTCGGGTAGGCAGGCTTACTTCCGCTGTGGCGCCGCGTGTGAGCGAATAGCGTTCTCTCACTTGAGCACCGCCGGCGTTCACATGGCTAATTGAAAGACGAGAGCCTTCCAGCGATTGTGTGGTCGTTGCCATAGCAACAAATAAGAACCTGGAACCCTACATCTTGCATTTTCATTTTCTTTTTTTTTTCTTGCTGCGCGCTAACCAGCGTTTCGAGAAACGCTGGCCCTGTCAATGATGCTCTTACCGCGATATTGAACTCCCCCGATCTATTTTAGGGGATGACGCGCGACGTACATGGAGCAGTCAGGATCGTGCTGCGATGCGGCGTGAAATATAAGACGCTGAAAAATGAAGGTTTATTATCTGATATAGACAGGCGTAAACAGGTTAGAACGGCGCAGTTATTTGTTGACGCAAGGTGCAAAAGATGGATCGAGGAAAGAGAGAATGGAGTCGCGTTAGGGGCGCGTTGCTTAAAAGGCCGACAGTCGTATCAGCTTTGCTAAAGACATTCCTATTTTTATTGTAGATACTTAAAGTGAAAGTTTTCTTGCTAGAGGGTAACATGAGGGTGGCGTTACTCCGCCTAGGCATGGCTGTCCTCGTTTTTCCGCTTTCTCCTGAGGCGTTTTCGGCTTGTGTCATGGGGTCTTCGAGGCCTCTTTTCGTTTACATTTTGATCATGCGGCTGCTTGCGCGTGGTATAGCAACACTCTAAGGCGCTAAAAGTGAACTAGCCGCTTCCGAAATCTGTTGTAGAAACGCTGTTCTTGAGGAATCCCCAAAATAAGATTAAAATTATAGCAACAAAGCGAGGCTTTGAGACGATGGATAAAATACAAGTTGAAAAAAAAAAGCGCTTTCGAAACCATTAAGATGGAAGGCTGATCGTGCATGTGTACTGTACACTGCGTGTATCACCCATTTCTTCCTAACGTGAGTGAAAGTGATTGATGGACATGTTCTGTGGAGCTAATCAAGTCCAGTATGCACGCATGAAATGTCTACATGCCCAAGAAGCTCATGACCTGACCTTCAAGAGCTGCGCCAGCAGCGCCATGTAAACTAGCCTAGAGGCAGTTCTGGCGAAAGCAGCCTGGAGCCAGAACTGCCCAAAGCCTGGAGGCAGTACTATCACGTTCAGATTTATCTAGGCTGTTTTAGAGAAGCCTGCACGCAGCCCTCCAGCATCACTATACTAACCTTGGGCCACTTACCGGTAAGTCAGCCACCCCTCCGTACTCCCATTCCAGCTACCTCCCTCCGTACTCTAACCAAACAAAACGCACGCGATTACCACCAAGCCCCCGCCAAAAGCTCATGCTCATTATCCTCCGACTACATCCCGCACATCCATTGTAGGTCAAACCCTGTAGACTCTCCACCAGCAACGGGGCAACATTGACGAGTCCGATCCTACTCGCAAACAACCACATCTTGAACTTCTTGCCCCTCCGGGCACAGTCCTCGCGTCCCCGTGCCATCAGTTCCGATGCTATCGCCGCGCATACCCAGGTTGCCGTCGCCGCAACGAAAACCCGTTTCGATAGCAATCTTGCAAGTCTAACGTTCAGAAAAGTTCGTCACTCTTCGTAAGCGCAACACAAGATGGGTGAACAAGATTACGCGCAATGCGAGGTGCAACAGGACACTCGTCCACTGCCTTTGATCAATCCCGCACGCGGTGCCATGCCGGGCCGCCCAGCACCCCGACACAACGCCCTGAAATGAATCTGCCAAGCATTACCAATCATTGGCTAAGCCTACATCACTCAAAAGCTTGAGGAGGATTTGGATCTACTTCCTCCTGAATGTTTGCTGCCCACGAGGAAGCAATATATGTAGTTCGCGCAGGCATGTAGGGAGCCTAGACACTAGAGTGCGTCGGACAAAAGTTTGCGCTCTGTCATCATCATCATCATCAGCCTGATTACGCCCACTGCAGGGCAAAGGCCTCTCCCATACTTCTCCAACTACCCCGGTCATGTACTAATTGTGGCCATGTTGACCCTCCAAACTTCCTAATCTCATCTGTCCACCTAACTTTCTGTCGCCCCCTGCTACGCTTCCCTTCCCTCGGAATCCAGTCCGTAACCCTTAATGACCATCGGTTATCTTCCCTCCTCATTACATGTCCTGCCCATGCCCATTTCTTTTTCTTGATTTCAACTAAGATGTCATTAACGCGCGTTTGTTCCCTCACCCAATCTGCTCTTTTCTTATCCCTTAACGTTACACCTATCATTTTTCTTTCCATAGCTCGTTGCGTCGTCCTCAATTTAAGTAGAACCCTTTTCGTAAGCCTCCAGGTTTCTGCCCCGTACGTGAGTAACAAGTCCAAAACAGTCAAACAAATACTGTTCGACATCACCTAAAGTCACAAATAAGGGAGACGCGGTGAGTCAGATCTTGTATAGCCGTGCCGGAGTACTCGCTGATACCACGCCAGGCGAAGAAATTTCCGGCATGCCTCACAAGGCTAGACCCGCCTACAGTCAACAACATCCTCCTCCTCAACTATTACTTCAGTCTTTAGCGCTAAACTCGAAGGTATGCCATAACCTTAATCACTTTCAAATTCGAAGCAGCGCTTGAGGCAAAAATGTCCTGCATACTCGATCAAGGCTTGCACCAGAAGCTCGAACATGGCATCACTCATATAGGAGGTGAAATCACTTTCCTTCTGCATGACTACAATTGAAGAAACGGAGCTCACACGCGTCCGCAAACCAGCTAGTAGTACCACGCTCAATCGCCTACCTCCTCCCTGCGACAACGTCAATGAACCAGCATCGTGAGTGACATACTCCACGCTTGGCAGTGGAACTGAAGATGTATCGCCCGCAAGTACATCCATTTCCAAACTGTACTTTGGAATAAGTAAGGTGATTTGATTGATTGATTGATTGATTGATTGATTGATTGATTGATTGATTGATTGATTGATTGATTGATTGATTGATTGAAGTGTGGCCTCCTAGCGCAGCACATTCCTATTCCTCCACACAAACCAGACGTCATTCTCATACGAGAACCCGGCGCACCTATTTCCATCAACGGATACAACACATACACTACACCAGAAACTGAACGCACTCACTCTGACAGGAAAGGGTGACGCACCAACCCCGTCCAACACACGCCATACAGCCAAATGGCTAAACTCTTTCGCTTTTTCCAAGAATTCCGCTCATGAGGTTGACAAAACAGACGTCTACAAGCCGCCAAAGCATTCCATTGAATTTCTCCAATCAGCCACACACCTCCGGTGCTGGCGAATCTTCACTCATCTCATCGCCGGAGATTTCAATTCACTTCATGCACAGCACGAGGATACAACAAAAATGATTCCAAAGCCACCTCACTTCTAACCATCATCCAACAAGAGCATGTCACCCTTCTTAATGATCCCAACTGGCCCACGCGTCCCGAAAACTATGGAACGCGACACTGTACGAGATCTCACCCTCATACAATGTCAGATGAAAGCCACAGGGACCAACACGCGCGATACGTCCAGTAGCGATCCCACACTCATCAAGATAACCCTCCACGCGCCTAACTATAGACCATACCTGCTAACTCTCCCGAATTTTTCGTAGAGTTTACGAATTGGGGCTCTTTCTACGACTCTGCGAATGCTGCGTCAAGATTTACGAAAAATATGGTGTAAGAAAATGTGGTGCCGAAAGATTATTTTAAATATGCATAAAAATTGCAATGGTAACTTCGCCGTCCTCTTTGTTGCACCCCAAGACGTCATATGCATGCGGGTAGTTGGTTCGGACAAGTTCCTAAAGCATTCGAGTTCCTAAAGTGAGCCGAACCAGTTCAGACAAGTTCCAAAGCAAGCCAAACAGGCATCAGTAAAATCGCTCAGTCACTGTTATCTAAAAAAAAAACAGGTTCGGGGTCACTGTGTCATGTTCCAATTTTACTGTTGTTTGTGTGCTACGTCTAAAGATAAATCATCTTTAGTAAAGTACGTATGTATTCCACTACGTTGTGTGTGCTCGGAGTAAGCTTGAAGAAAGAATGCGTACTATTTCCCCCCTACTCCCCTTCCCCTACTCTTTCTTATTGATTCCGAGATATTTTTAGAAATTCGAAAGTTTACAGGTTGGCAGGCATGGGTCCGTCTGTACTCATTAACTCATCAACTGGAATAACTTTCGTAAGGACTCTGATGCGGAAGATCTTTCCATTCCACCGATTACCACATGTAGATGCAACAAATTCCTCATCGCACTCACTCAGCTTCATACCTACTCCTTAAAAATTTCGAGAATGTGCTGGAGAGGGATGCCCATCTTCTCCACCTTTGGGAAGCTCGTCACAGCCTTATCCGCAGTTGGAAATCCAAGAAGTGCAACCGCTGCCGGGCCAAGTGCATCTTCATCCTTAATTACTAAATGACCACTTATTGGGACTCTCTAACACGAGAGCACTGGTACAGCATCTGTGACAAACTCAGCGACACCCTGCACCATGCCTCTGTGTGGCGTATAGTCCGTGGACTATACTTAATCCTTTTTAATCTAAAACATCCTCATGCACGACCCTAAACAAAATTCTAGACGAATACGCATCACCCGACCCCCGTTTCCGTGCCCCACGGCAAGAATAAAAATTCTAGCAGTTGTCCTCTAAAAGGTTTTTCTGATAATGTTCGTCATGACAGCATGTAGATGAGCTCCAAGCAACAAACTGCGGCACAAGGCTATATAATTACGTCCGTTGTTTCCTTCGCGGGCGTTCATTAGCGACTATTACTCGAAACTCGGGCATAACAGCCTCCGCATACCACAGCCTAAAACTATTAGGATTCCACATCCAGCAAGATGGTGGTGGCTTCACAACTGTTAAGCACCTCCTAAATCAAGGGGAGCAGCTTCTCAGTATGCTCCTTCGTATTTACACTTCCTCTCGCGGGTTTAGAGAGATGAATATGTTGAGACTTAGCGGCGCCTTGTTAATATCCCACCTCCGCTATCATCTCCCGTACACACGACTCACACAGCTGCAGAGAACCAAGTTGGATGCGCTGATACGTGAAGACACCAAGTTCGCCATGGGCCTCCCCCTTAGTGACAACCCAGGGCCTGCTCAAAATTAGCTGTAGCAACACGGTTGATGGACTAGTTTTCATCCACATGCGCCGCCGGGAAATGTGCTTCTCACTCGAAATCCCGACACATTCTCACTCAACTAGGTCTCTATGTTCCACCGGCCCCCTCTCCACGCGACGTAGCTCTCCTTTTGCTAGTTGCTCACATATTCCAATATCACCACTGCTTCGGCACGTTGACCTACTAAAATTCAGCCCGATGCACAAAACGCACACCTTATTACATCGGCTACACTGCGCGCAATTAACACCGACCTTACTTTTACACAGAGGGCAGCACATCTAGAACACATACGACCGCAGCTGTCACAAATCACCATTCGCACACCATTCACACAGCTATCCTTCCTCCCATGGACCCATGGACTGCGGAATTACAAGCCGTTGCAGCGGCAATCAATCACGCTCTCCCAGCTTCTACAACTTCGTACCCCATTATGTTCACCGACTCATGGCCACCTTGCCGACGTCTCATACATAACTCGCTCCCACACGACATCGTTCAGCAAACACATAGCGACCTACACTCACCTGTGGAAATCGCCTGTATCCCTTATCTCTTATCTGTATTCCTTACATCTTATTTGTCATCAAGCATGCTTAGAGAGGTGGTCTGGACAGGGGCCGCCAGCTCATTAACCCGCTGAGATAAACAATAATGTTTATCTCTCTCTATGCAAAATGCACCTTTGTGGTCTTAGACACACAATGTTTATAAACCGCCGATATAACTACGTGGAGAACGATCCGGACATTGCTAAGTGCAACTTACAGACTCCATGAATGCACCGGTTCCGTGTTCGCAGAGCGTCTATATCAGCGGGAGCTCCTAAATGGGATCGAGCTTAACCCTGTAATGCCAAAACACAGTTACACATCAACGAAAATCAGGACAACTTGTTCCCATTTATTTCTGGGCATGGAGAATACATTAGTAAAAATACAATATAATGTTGACCTAAAACGTCATTAGTATAGCAATTAATTCGTGTTTGGTTTTCTGCACTATTCACAAGTGGAGTTCTTCATTCAAGATATTAAGAACACTACTCTAGGCTACGCGTTAAGTTGCCCGTGCTTAAATAAGAATGTTGAGGTAGCTCGGCGTAGCATTCGGAATTAAAGGGTTAGGAGATAAAGGCAGCGGAAATTTTTAGCAGAGACGAGATGATTGCTCATAGCAGAGTGTGGGTGTAGGCCAGTTGGTGATTCATGATTTTGGGAAGTTACGACTCTTGAAGAAAGGGACAACACGAAGTAGTACTGACAACTGATGATTTAATCAAACGAACGCCAAGGTTATATAAATCAGGCACACGCGTGCACCTGAAAAGCAGCGTAAAAAACCAATAAAAACACAGGGCGACCTTAAATAGGGGTGCGATACATATACTAAGATAAACCCTGACAGACTACTGAGGCACTAAACACGTGTGTATCACATGGAAAGCAACAAAAGTTATGTCTGAGAAACCGCAACTGACGGCGAGGTAACGCAATCACCATCCTTAAAGCGTCGCATGGCCACTGCCTCTGCTAAAGCTCCATGTTAAATATTTAACGACGCGTGCAAACCGCGGGAAAGACCGTGAGGGCTGTGGGTCGTAAGCGAGTTCGCTCGTGCAACAACGAAAGAACAGCTGCAAGTGCCGCCAAGCTCAGCATGTTCAACAGAATCACCCATGCCGATAAAACCCAAAGACAGAAGTTTACAGGAAGACGTGGACGATCGGATCAACATGGGTCGAATGGCAGATGTCTCAGGCTGGGGCCAACTTTTCAACAACGGAACTTGTCTTCGTTAGCTTTCGCCATGGACTCTGAAGATGTCTGATACGCCAGCACCAGAACTCTTCCCTTTGGAAAAGACTTGCGACCTTCGCTAGGAGGCGAGGGGGGTCGGGGAGCAGGGAGGGGGGACGTCTCGCTGACTAAAGGGACTTACATAGCATTGTATATGGCCCGAAAAAATGGTTCCAGCAAATGTACCTTTCTTCTGCGTAATAAAACATTGAATGACGGCAAAAATCTTGCATATATAATGTCAGCTCTAATGATTCGCTAAAGCACACAGATCTCTTAATCGAAGAAGGCCTGGTATTCACCGGCTACTTTGGTTTTCTTTAACTTTATATATTTGTCCTACGCCATTCCTAAGCAGCTGTATGTGTTACGAGATGCTCCGGTGGCAATATTTCGGAATTGTCGCTGGTAAAATGGTGCCAATGAGCACGCCGTTGTTCTGCGTGCTAAAAAAAATAATCACGATATAAAACCCGTATGTCGGCTCATATGTACCTCTAAAGCCCACAGACTTCTTAATGATTGTCAACGGTGTTTTAGAGTTTCAAATTTTTTAAATATTGGGACTACGAATTCTTGGCTCATTGGGTATGTGGCACTGGGTGCGAGCCCTGGGACTACTGGGACAAAGTAGCGATGTAAAATTTTCAGAAATTTTTAAGGCGTGAAAAGCTTCCATGTAAAAAACAACTCCTTTTCCGGAAATCTTGGGAAGACTGAAAACTTATTCTGAGCTTTCTTAGCCCACTGAACTAAAAAGAACAAAGTTTTTTAATTTAGGTATAAAAAACAACTTCGACATGTTACTCTAAAAGTGCGTCAATTCCGAGTAGGGCATCCAGACAGCCCGCTATTGGAAGATGACCGTATAAAGACTTCCAGTGACATTGAAAGCCGAGGCAAACAAGGACCTTTTACGGATGTTTTCCTTGTTAGAATGAGAATAAAACTGAGCCAAGCGGTTCCTTTGTAGAGAACAGGGACTGACAGAACCATTTCTAAATACAGAGGGTAGCGGGGAGAGGGGGGGGGGGCAGGAGGTGCACTTTTTGTACCACCATGAAGAAAACTAACATGGAACAACTATAGGACGATGCACTTGCTTTAATGCCAAGAAACACAAACGCAGGTTATAGTTATTCCGAAATTCTGCGCAGAATTGGTAATCTTTCGTCTCCCGTGCACTCTAGCAGTACGTTGATACAACAGCTAATTCTGTTCTGCATACCGATAAAGACGTCCATGGGCAGAATATGCAAGACACCTGAGACGCTATCACATAGGTTTCCTACTGAAAAGATCCTGAAAATATCCTGAATTTCCTACTGAAAAGATCCTGAAAAGATGTCAAAATGAATTGTACGCATTGCATTTAGTTGCGCAGCATTAATTTTACTGCTTTACTAACGCTTTCCTTCCCATAGACTCCAACATTTGTGTTGGATCTGCATAATTTTTTTTATCTACTGGCAGCCTTAAGAAGAGCACGCTTCCTTCTTTTAAAGTCATTTTGGGCAGCTCAGGAGCATCGTCGTATTTTTGTACAAAGTAAGTTAATGAAATGATCTCCTCAATGAAATGGCCCTCAGTCCCCAGTGACTGCGTAGCACTGACCAAGGCGGCGGTCAGACTTGCAACTCAGCAGAGGGTGCTAAGAATACCTGGGTCCCGACAGCCCGCCAATGGAAACTGACCCTTGCAACGTTTAACACCCGAAACCTCTCGAGTGAGGCAAACTTTGCAGGACTCTCCGAAGAAGTATCAGACATTGTTTGGGATATTATCGCCCTTAGTGAGATTAGAACTGGTGAGGCTTACACATTGCTGAATAACGGCCATGTCCTCTGCTATAGAAGTCTCCCGGATAAGAAGCAATACGGGGTAGGATTCCTAATCCATAAAGACATAGCGGCAACATTGACGAATTCTACAGCATCAACGAGAGGGTAGCAGTAGTCGTAATCAAACTCAATAAAAGGTATAGATTAAATGTAGTACAAACCTACGCTCCAACATCCAGTCACGACGATGAGGAAGTAGATCAGTTTTGAATTACGTTGTTTGAAGTTGTTGAATTAGCGATGAGAAAAGTGCAAACGCGGTATACAGTAATAATGGGGGACTTCAATGCA